>NC_138187.1:87251027-87851027 GCF_964194105.1 Spermophilus citellus | reverse complement strand
AAAGCTACTTCCTAAGTAATGCCCTTTATGGAATCTGAGGTGTGCTCAGAATAATATAAGGATTAGCTTTCAGTGCAGTTACACACTTCTGTTTAAGTAAAACTGATTTATGAACATCAGGAAGAATTATTGGCTTTGCCAAAAGATGCTTTGCTAATAAAATGGATGCACCATAGGATTAGTTTATATTGCTAACTCATCCTGAATTCAAATGTTATCATGACAAAAATTCAATATAAACTCAATAATACAGAATTCTTCTCAGGAAGCAAGACATACCAGCACTGTCTATATCATTATGAACCGCAGTGTCACATTTCCTTTTTTTTTTTTTTTTTTGGTACTGGGGATTGAATTCTGGGGTGCTTTACCACTAAGCCACATCTTCAGCCCCTTTTATTTTTTATTTAGAGACAGGGTCTCACTAAGTTGCTTAGGGCCTTGCTAAGTTGCTGAGACTAGTCTCAAACTTGTGATTCTCCTGCCTCAGCCTCCCAAGTTGTTGGGATCACAGGTGTGTGCCACTGTGCCCAGCCCCAATGTCATATTTTCTTTTGAGACTTTGGGACCTCTGACTTTGTACCTCAAAAGTGATGATGTTTATAGTATTAAATAACTCAAATTGTGGTGGTGTGAAGTTAGACTAATAAATACTGTGTGTCTTACTCTTTATAAGACAGAATCAAGATGCTTCATATTTATGATGATTTAAAAATAAATAAATAAAAGGTTTAATAAGGCATATTCTGTCAAGTCAGACACCAAAGAATTAAATCCTTAACAAGCGTTTGCAGGTGTCTTCTGGGTGTCAGTCACCTTGAAAGGCTTTTTACCCTGATATTGCTGCTTTTGCTCTAAAAATAATGCACTTTGGCTAACAATTTCACCCTTTAATTCTCTCAAAACTCTTGAGGATTTGCTTACAGTTTCCAGATTTTCTTGTGATTTTATTATTTTTGTTAATTTATTTATTTTAATTAGGTATATAGGATAGTGAAATGCATTTTGATTCATTGTACAAATTTTAGCACAACTTTACATTTCTATGGTTGTACATGATGTAGCATCACACCATATGTCTGATCCACATGTATGTAGGGTAATGATGCCCATCTCATTTCACCATCTTTCCTACCCCCAGGTATCCTCCTCACCCCGCCCTCCCCTTTGCCCCATCAAAGTTCTTCCATTTTTCCCATGTTCCCCCTATTATGGATCAGCATCCACTTATCAGAGAGAACATTCGGCCTTTGGTTTTTGAGGATAGGCTTACTTCACTTAGCATGATATTCTTTAACTCCATCCATTTATCTGCAAATGCCATAATTTTATTCTCTTTTAATTCTGAGTAATATTCCATTGTGCATATAAACCACAGTTTCTTTATCCATTCATCTATTGAAGGGCATCTAGTTTACTTCCACAGTTTAGCTGTTGTGAATTGAGCTGCTATAAACACTGATGTGGCACATCGCTGTAGTGTGCTATTTTTAAGTCCTTTGGATATAAACCAAGGAGTGAGATAGCTGGGTCAAATGGTGGTTCCATTCCACGTTTTCTAAGGAATCTCCATACTGCTTTCCAGATTGGTTACACCAATTTGCAGTCCCACCAGCAATGTATAAGTATGTCTTTTCCCCCACATCCTCACCAACATTTATTGTTGTTGTATTCTTGATAACTGCCATTCTGACTGGTGTGAGATAAAATCTTGGAGTATTTTGATTTCCCTTTCTCTAATTACTAGAGATGTTGAATATATATATATATATATATTGATCAAATGTATATCTTCTTCTGAGAAATGGCTGTTTAGCTCCTTAGCCCATTTATTGATTGGGTTGTTTGTTTTTTCATGTTAAATTTTTTGAGTGTTTTATATATCTTGGAGATTAGTGCTCTGAAATGTGTGTGGCAAAAATTTGTTCCCCAAATGTAGGCTTTCTCTTCACCTCATTGATTATTTCTTGTGCTGAGAAAAAGTTTTTTAGTTTGAGTCCATCTCATTTATTAATTCTTGATTTTATTTCTTGCTAATTTCTTTTGTTGAACTGCAAGTCAAGAGCCTGGGATTCTGTGCTGGTTTTGCTGATTCCTAGTGTTCTTGGACCCGTGGATATCTTTGGTTCATCTGTCTGATCAGAGTTAGGGCATGAACAGCCTCTGAAGGCCTTAAGATCTAATGCACTTTGATCTCATTCAGCTATGTAGATAAAAGCTAGGTTAGGAGTTTCACAAGAGATTTTGGAATTTTGCTTCATCTGATGGTAGTTCTACTGCTTTTAAGGAATTTCATGGGAAGTAACAGAGGTAAGAAACAACATGTTTGGAGGTTACAGACTTTTGGGAAGGATATTAAAAATTCAGTTTGTATTGTTCCAAAGTGAGTGATAGAATGTCACAGACCTTTCCATTCTATTTACCGGTGGTAGAGGGAATGGAAGCTATAGCTCCCCAGAACACTCCAGACTCCTGGAGTTGAGGAATCATCTTCACTATGATTCCCCCATCCTCCCCAAAATGCACTGCTTCTCTTTTGGTACCTCATTTCCCCTATCTTAAAATGGTAGATTTGTCAGTTGTCAACCTGACTCCTGTAGCATTTATGTGCAGAAGACGATGATCAACTGCCCTGGGTTGAGGAAGATGCACTGGATGGAAAGAAAGGGTAATAGGAATTGAACCCAGGGGTGCTTAACTACTGAGCCCCATCCCCAGCCTCTTTTATATTTTATTTAGAGACAGAGTCCTGTTGAGTTGCTTAGATCCTTGCTAAATTGCTGAGGCTGGCTTTGATCTTGTGATCCCCCTGCCTCAGCCTCCACGGCCCCGGGAATTACAGGTTTGTGCCACGGTGTCCCACAATACTCCACTTTGATAATGGTGTAATTCCAGGTGTCTTGCTGGTAGATCTTGGAGGAAGAGATGCAGCAGGGTTTAATAATGAGTGTCTTCAAGAATACTTTCTGGGGGCTGGGATTGTGGCTCAGTGGTAGAGTGCACGCCTAGCACATACAAGGCTCTGGGTTCGATCCTCAGCACCACATAAAAAGAAATAAAATAAAGATATTGTGTCCAACTACAACTAAAAAATAAATATTGGAAAAAAAAAAGAATACTTTCCAAATCCCCAGTTGACGAGTTTTCTGAAAATGTCTCCTTGACCCAAGTGTCTAGTGACTAGATTTTCAGCGGATAGGAGCTAGGCCTTTCAGCTCAAGCTCAGCAGAACTGACTGAGGTTTGAGCTTGTGCTTACCCAGAGTGGAAGAGACATAGACCATGCCATTCCGATTGTCTGTCTGTCCATTTTTCTTCTATGTCCTACTTTCTGCTCTCATCCCAGTCCTGTCTGGGTCTGTGGCTCCCATTTCTGCTCCTGGGTCCTTCCTTTTCCTTTTCTTCCATTTGTGCCTGGTTAGTCAGGACACAGGCCCAGCAGGGAGGGCTAAAATGTTGCCCATCTGCTGGGCGTGGTGGCATACGTTTGTAATCCCAGCAACTTGGGAGACTGAGGCAGGAGGATTGCAAATTTAAGGCCAGCTTGCAAATTAGTAAGACTCAATAAATAAGTAAATAAAGCTGGGGATGTAGCTCAGTGGTACAATGCCCCTGGGTTCCATCTCCAGTGCTGCCAACTCCCCCAAAAAACAAACAAACATAACTTTGAAGGTTTCGGGTCCTTTCTGGGAGTAGATTTTCTAGGGTGGGCCATTTTTGCCATCACTACAAATCTCTTCTCATCTTCCTGTCCCCTCTTTAGCCACACGTCACTGCCATCCTCCTCCGGGTAGGCTTTCCTTGGCATTTTCTCACTTCTGTTCTTCCTCTCCTCTGCAGGATTCTCTCCAAGACAGATGTGGGAGGTCTGGATGTTTGGGGTGCTCTTTCCCTTGAGCACTACTTCCTCTAATGGCATTTTTTTTTTTAAAATGATGCTTCCTGGAAGCATCACCTCTGTGTCCCACAGCAGTGACTCTTGGTGGCAGAGTTGGGATGATAAGAGAGTTTACCTCTGTTTACTCGGTTCCTCTGAATCAAAAAGGAGGCAAGGGTCTGGTAATGCATGGTGGCCCTTTCTTGAATGGTCCTTCTGTGTTCCACTTACTCATTCTCCTGCCTTCACCCTCAGACACACACGTCTGGGTGGAAGATTCAGATATATGCGTAGAAGGTTCTGGACTGCAAGTTATTTTGATGGTGAGCACTGAGGAAAGATCTGTTTACCATCCTCCACCCTTGACCTGTGTCTCCTTGAGGAGTTCCCTTACCTTCTTCCCTGCATGGAGACCAGAAGTGGAAGCAAGAGTTTCTTCTCCCAGCCTTGGATTTTACAAGCTGGAGCACTAGGGTGGGGTGTGACTCGAACTACTGAGAGCTCCTGGGACAGGCAGCTTCTAGAGACAGGCTGCCTGCTGCTGGTGCTGCTTGGGCCCTGCTGCCAGGCAAGTGCTGAGTGTGGGAACCATGTCAGCCAGATCTAGTGACAGGCTGGTGGGGTGTACAACTCAGGATCCAGGGAGAATTCCAGAACTACGTGGTAGTAAGGATGAACCTTAGAGCGGAAGGGTTGGTGGGAAAGCAGTGAGGGAGGGTGTGGTTTGGATTAAGGATTCCAGCCTTCTGCTCTGAGAAAGGAGTTGGTAGCAGAGGATCCTCCCTGAGCCACCAGCCCTGGGGGGCCAGAGGGAGTGGCTGGGCACCTCCCTAGCCACCCACTCCCACTAGCAAGAAAAAGGGAGTGGCAAGAGGCACCTGCATCTGCCTCTTGCCCCAGGAGAAAAGCCAGAGACACCTGCTGGGGCTGTCTCCTCCTCCCTGGGGAAGAGGGAGGGAACTGCTATCTCGAGCTGCTGCATGCCCGCTGAAGCGGGAGGGGGAGCTGGGAACAGGGAGATGCTTGGTAAGGTTTCGAGAAGCTGAGAGTAGATCTTAGGGTGGTGGTTATTTCCCTGGAGAAGCTTGTGCAGATTTTCTAAGCCCTTGGGACTGTCCCTCATTTTTCTGTCCATAGTGCAGAATGGGAAAGAATGCCATTCTGGAAAAAAGATCTAGAGGCAGAAGGATCCCATCCTTCCCTGTGTTGGATTCATGCCTGTTGGAATTTGCCCTGTGGTCTAGCTTGTTCTCTCTCCCACCCCACCTGCATTCTTAGTAGTTGTTGTTAGCGGTGGGGAGCAGAAACCAGAGGATCTATCCAGTTTGCGCTGCCTAACCTTCCCGACCACTCCGAAGGCAGCCACCACGTACTAGGGAAAAACCAGGTCCCTGGATTGGAGAGAGTCCCCTAGTTCTACCTATTTAGTTTTGGTGAGGACATTCCAAAGCAGCAGGATGACTCTGGCTGGTATTTGATGCCCTATCTACACAGTGTTCCCTACCTTGGCTTATCAGACCAAGTCAGCTGATCTTGTTTTCATATGTAAGTTATCAATTGTTCTTAGGTGTGAGTGTGTGTGCACTTGTGTGTGTGTGTGTGTGTGTGTGTGTGTATTTGCATTCTATAGAATTTTTTTCTTTGTCTAGAAGTTTTGGACTTGGAATGAGCCCCTTTCCATCCCACAATAATAGCTGCAAACAACTGTACAGTCAGTCTCACATGTCAAAGAAGAGGAAAAGGGTTACGTACTAAAGTCTATTTTCTTCTTATGGTTCCCAAATCAGGCTGAAAGTTTGGGGACTTTTTTGTGACTCAACAAGTAAGGTGACAGGCTTAGTTCCCTGGCTAGGTTTTTTGTGCC
Organism: Spermophilus citellus; assembly: GCF_964194105.1. Taxonomy (NCBI): domain Eukaryota; kingdom Metazoa; phylum Chordata; class Mammalia; order Rodentia; family Sciuridae; genus Spermophilus; species Spermophilus citellus. The sequence continues at coordinate 87,845,287 of NC_138187.1, read as the reverse complement.
ACCAACCATTACCTCCCTCCCTCCTGAGGGCTGGCCAACTTCTAGTTACCTGTGGGAGATGGAAATAGAGGCCTCTAGTCTGGCCAACTCATAAATATTTGTGATTGAATATTAAATAGGGTATCGAGTTGTCCCCCTAGGTCACATGATGGTGAACTAGTTAGCAAGAGTCATTAAAGGAACAGAATTCTGTTTGATGGTCCTTCAAGAGGAAGAACCCAGAGAAGCTTCTATAAGTCAGTCTTAGCAATAATTCACCATTAGTTTCTTAAAAAAAAAAAAAATGGACCCCCTATTTGGTGGCCAAAGATTTGTGTCCTTATCATATACAAAGAGAAAGGCTTTATCTTGATATTTGTTTTAGAAGATGGTGTGGTCAACTTCCTTGCAGACCCTTGGAAAGAGGCTGCTGGACGTGGAGCCTCCATGGTAGGGGCGATTGCTAAGGACTGCAAGAGTCAAAACAGAGCCAGGCAAGGTACAGAGTTGGCTAGAAGCAAGTAGTCACCTCTGAAGACTCCTTCTTATCCCCAGGAGAATCTCAGACATCAAAGAGAACTCACATTAAGAGGGAATCAGATGCCTACCTGGGATCAAATACTGGAGGAGTTTCCAGCCCGGGTAGCTGAAACTTATCATCTAGCCATTATCTGATGCTGGCAAGGGGCAGCCTGAGTTGATTCCCCTGAGAATGACCAGGGGCACTCCCCACGTTCTCGCTCTGGCTCTGGGAGTTTATAACTTGCTGAATGTGCAGTTTGGACTTTGTGCAAATAATAATCATCGTGATTGGCAATGGCAGCCACTGTCACCCCAGGCGCCCACAGTCATGATGTCCTTTCTCTGTAACCCTAGATCTGCACCATCGCAGAGGAAGGAAGCAGAACTCTGACAATTCCCCAAAACTCTGATCTGCGGAGATAACTTCCTCAATTCATCACACTCAGGTGTGGCTTAGAAGGAATCAAAGCCAAGATGAAAGTTGTTCAATTGAGTGGCAGTGTTTTAGATGCTCCTGTTGTCTCTGTACCTCCTGCTGCCCTAGGCTTGTTTTATCTAGAAACCTAAGTTCAAAAACACCCACACACAGAGCAATAAGCTCCTGCCCTCTTCGTTCCTCTTGGCTTTGAACTGTAACCTGGGCAAGCACTCCCTGGTGATGGCCACTTCCCTCCTGGCCTTCTCCTTGCTCCAGCAAGAACATGAGGAGACTCTCCAGAGGAAGGCAACTTTCTGAGTGACAGGGAGATTCCTACACCTGCCATGGGAGCCCTGTGGTATGGACCCTGTCTCAGGTGGAGCCTTGGGGAAGTCAAGTGGTGTGTGCTTTCTTCCTGGGTGGGCTTGTCATGAAACCTAAACCAGGATCCCAGGCCACAACCCAGCTACCTGCCCTCCTACCATTCAAGCACTGGATGCTGCAAGGAAATGCCTGGCCATTCTCAGTGACATCTAGTTTTGGTGATCACAAGAAACTTTGGTTCCTAGGTTTCCAGAGGGGCTACTGCCAAAATCTCAGGCTCAGGATCACACCTGGGGCAGAGGGAAGCATTTTAATTAAGTACAGAGTTATTTTAGGGTCAGACAGGTGATCTCTGGCAAGTCACTGGACCTCAGTTAACTTCAATTGCCTCCTTTGAAAATGTAGACAACAATATGCAAGAGCTGACTGTGATGGTGCATGCCTCTAATCTCAGCTATTCAGGAGGCTGAGGCAGGAGGATCGAAAGTTCAAAGCCAACCTGGGCAACTTAGTGAGCTTTTGACTCAAAATAAAAAAGAAGGGCTGGGGTTGTAGCTCAGTGGCTGCATCCCTACATTCAATCCCCAGTTAAAAAAAAATACAAACACCCCATCCCCCAGGAGAACAACATTTCACAGGATTTTGCAGAAACCAAAGGCATCCATGAGGTTCAGTTCTTTATGAAGCACTTGGCATTTAATAAGCACTTAAGAAATAGCAGCTCAGCCTTAATTCCCACTCCCATTGCAACCAAACCTACCTTCCTCCCCCCACCTCCTATGTCTGCCAGCCCTGGGCATTACTGTGACTGGTTCTCCAGGCCACAGGTTGGTAGGGAAAGGCTGAGTGGAATCCAGATACTGGCGGGGGGCGGGGGGGGGAGGGGGAGGAACAGAGAATATTCACTGCCTCTCTTTTTTACGTATTTTTTGCTCTTTCCCTCACATTCCCTTGAAACCTGGTAACTTTACATACCAACGTGTTTTCTAAAGGGAAGAGAGGTTGAAATTAAATCCTTGATGGGTGTTTCCTTTTTTTAAATTACTTTTTAATTTTTGTCAAAATCACGTAAGTACACAGATGAAAAATTCCAAGATTACTACTTAAGAAGAAGTGCAGTCCTCTGCCTGAAATTTTCTCCACCATCAATTCCTATTTCCCAGAGGAAATAATTTAAACCCTTTGGCTATTTTTTTTTTGTGTGTGTGTGTGATGATGACCTTCATGTCTCTGAACAGTATGCTTATGTCCCTATCTGTTGATTTTTCACTTTTATACACTGTGAACATTTTTTTTTAATTTGGATAGGATCAGGATTGCCAGATTTAGCAAATAAAAATTACAGAATGCTCAGTTAAATTTGCATTTCAGATAAAAGATGATACTATTTTAGCATAAGGATGTCCTGTGCAATATTTGGGACATACTTACACTAAAGGATTATTCATTGCTTGTCTGAAATTCAAGTTTGACTGGGAGTCCAACATTTTGTCTGGCAACCTAGCTATGAAGGATAAGATTTTAGGTTTTCCATGCCCAAGTGACCTCTCATACTGTCTCCCAGCCATTTTGTTCCATAGAGGAAGCTCACAGGCACATGTGCTTCATGTATATCTTGCCTCTGTCTTATTCTCTCAAGTCTCTTATCTCATCCTTTTTAATCTTTGTTCGGGGCTATGCAATGAAAAAGGCCAAGTTCAGGAACCGTAAGCACAGTCCAAAGTCTTCAAGTCAGTCGGAGGAGATTCAGTCCCCCTTTTGGAGCCATCCTGTATCCATCTCCTGGCCTCTTTTACCCTCTGTAACAGAGTTCAGGCCCATATATAAGTGGGATCTGAAATACAGCTTGAACCTACCTGCTTCAAGCCTGGGCCATTAGAATAATCAAGAACTGTTACGCTAATAGCATTTAATTGCTTTAATTCTGATAGTTAATTCAATAAGAACAAAACAAAACAATCTAAATTCAACCCCTTAGTCTGCACGAAAACTTTTCATGGATGTCTGAGGAAGAACTTTGTGACTTAAATATTTAGGATTTTATTTTCTCCTGGTGTTTGTGTTGGGATCAGAGTTAGATGGCCCCTCCATTGGGGAGGTCTTGATTTTGTCCTAGATCAAGTTCTCTGTTTTCAGCCATCTTGTAAGTAGCATGAGATAAATTACTTAGCTTCCCAGGGAATTATAAGTGGAAATGTTTATAAGTTGTAAACATCAATTGCTTGGTGTTCATTAAAAAAAAAAAAAATATATATATATATATATATATATATATATTTTTTTTTTTTTCTTGTTTTGTGGTGCTGGCTATCAAGCCCAGGGCCTTACTCATGCTAAACAATGCTCTACCACTGAACCACACCCACAGCTCCAAGATTTTCTTCACTCATAAAATGTATTTTCTCTCTTTTTTTTTAAAGCACAAAAAAATGTGTACTTTATGGGGTTTAGATTGGGGGTGCTTGCTATTATTTCAGATTCACCCTCTCTCCAAGAAACCTTATATAAAGGTTACCATGATTCAGAATCCAGAAAACTGTCTTATTTAAACATCAATGGGCATACCTTCCCTCACTCATTCCTTTCTTTTACCACGTCCCTGACCCCTCCTTCTTCCTTATCTCTGTGTCTTCATGCATGCTAACTAAGTAAGGAATGTTACTGGGCGTGATGGCTCATGCCTAGAATTCCAGTGATTCTGCAGGCTGAGGCAGGAAGATCTCAAGTTCAAGACCAGCCAGGGAAATGGAGTAAGATCTTGTATCAGAAAATACAAAGGGCTTGGGGTGTAACTCAGTGGTAAAGTGCCCCTGAGTACTGCAAAAACCAAACCAAATAAAAAACACAAACAAACAAAAGTGTAGAATGTCCTCACTTTTTTCTTTCTCTTTGTTAAATTTCAATCAGCAAGGGAGCTGATGAGAGGGCCAGAGTGGGCAATAATATTTAATAGGCTCTAAAATCCCACATGCATTTTACATATGCTCAAAACCCATGTATAATGGACAAGTGTGTTCTTAAGAAAACAAAACCCCGCACATGCCAGCAATTCCAATTGACTCAGGAGGCTGAGGCAGGAGGATTGCAAGCTCAAGGCCAGACTCAGCAACTAAGTGAGGTCCTAAGCAATTTAGTGAGACTCTGTCTCAAAATTAAAAAAAAAAAAAAAAAAAGGAGGAGGGTGCAGGGGATGTGGCTCAGTGTTAAAGTGCCTCTGGGTACAATCCCTAGTACAAAAAAAAAAAAAAAACCAAAAGCAAAAAAAAAAAAAAAAAAAAAAAAAATCAAAACCCGATGGCAAGTCCATATTTTTGTATGTGTGCTTTTTGTTTGTTTGTTATCCCTGTCTGAGGTTTGTTACCTGTCTGAGAGTTTCAAAAGTATCAAATGAGAGAATTCAACTCATCTCTCAAAAAACAGTTCAGCCAAAGACCTAGCCACCCACTCACAGGAAACATTTATTTAGAATAAGAAGGGTATGCAGTATATCGGCTTAAATAAAGAATTACGCACCTGTGACTTCTGTCACTGGCCCAGAAGGTGACTCTGGCCTGTGGCAGCAACCTCAATACCTGCCTCAGTTTCCCCATCTGTCAAGTGTGAATTATAACTGTAGTCACTAGGGCAGGGCTATGCCTTAATTAGTTAATGATTCTAAAAGGCTTTGAAGAGGCTCATAGAAGCGGCAGTTTAAGGGTAAATATTATTATTATGTGAACCACCCCATCAAGCAGCCAGCCCTGCAGAGACTAACTATGGGTTTGGAGTCATCTCTCAACATTCACAGAGGTTGTGCTTCAAAACACCAGGGCCCTGGGGAAGAGTGACACACGAAGGCACCTGGTTAGACAGAGATCAGCACAAAGCAGCTTGTTCTCTCTCTAGAACAACAAGAAATGTGCTGAGTCCCGGCAGGGACATGAGGGGGACTCTGGGGCCAGGCAGATGGCTGGAGCTGAACAGGGCAAGACCACAGGGAGGTCCACATGACAATGACATTCTTCACATTCAACAGAGGCTTACGAAACACTGAGGGGCTAGAAAGAGGAAAGAGCCTCAGTTTCTGGCCCCAAGGATTTTATAGTCCCACTTGATGTCATGGCAAAAATATTGACCCCCATCCCCTGCACACACCGCCCCCATCCCCCCCCCCCCCGCAAAAAAAAAAAAAAAAAAAAGGAAGAGGTAAGTTTTAGAAGGCTGGAAACTTTGGAGTGCTCTCCAAAGGGAATGGAGAAGTCAAGGGAATGGAGCATGCGCTGAGAGCAAGGATAAGATACAATAGAGATGTTTCCAAATCTTGCTTTTCTCCCAGTTGATGGAATAATCCTGGTCCAAGATGAACCCTTGCTATTGATAGCCTTGTTGCATTTTTTTTTTTTAAGTACTGGGGACTGAACTCAGGGGTGCTTTATCACTGAGCTACATCCCCAACCTTTAAATTTTTCTCTTTTAAAAAAATCAGTTCTTTTTAGTTATACCTAACATTAGGATTCATTTTGACATAATTTTAAAACATGGAATATAGTTAGCTCTAATTCAGCTCCCAGAATTGCCCCCTTCCCTCTCTTCTTCTTCCCCTCTATTTCCTTCTCTCTACTGATCTTTCTTCTGTTTACTTACAGTATTTTAATTGGGTGTCTTGTCCATATACATAAAAGCGAGGTTCACTGTGGTCTATCCATATATGTACATAAGAAAGATAGATGGGGTTCATTCATTTTGATTTTGATGCAGGGTCTCACTAAGTTGTTGAGGTTAACCTTGAACTTGCCCAGGCTGGTCCTTGAATTTGTGATCCTCCTGCCTCAGCCCTGCTGAGTAGCTGGGATTATAGGAGTGCCTGCTTGCACCTGGTGCCCAGTTGATTTTGAATCTTAAGAACAATACATTTGGTATTGGTAGCCACAGGTTTTTGTTTTGTTTTTAAATAATTATTTTTTTAAAAATTTTAAGAGTACTAAGGTTTAATTTAGTAACTTAAAAAGAAATATAAGAGCAGATGTGGTGGGACATGCCAGCTACTCAGGAGGCTGAGACCAGAAGATCCCTTGAGCCCAGGAGTTTAAGGGCAGCATGGGCAACATAGTAAGACCGCATCTCAAAATAACAACAAAAAGCACATAGGAAATATAGGGAGAAAATGGCCCATAATTCTACTAACCTGATATTATTGTCAAAAATTTCAACATATTGCCTTTCAGTTTCTTTTTTCTCCAAGTAAACCTTAAATTTTGAGCATAAACTAAATTATTTTCCTTTGGACAGAGCTTGCTTTCCCAACCTCCTGAGTTCAGGGAATGCTTCCCCAGGGGAAATGTTTGTCCTGTGGTTCACAGAGACCCCAAGGGGAGGTGGTGGGATGGGAGCTGGCCTCAGGAGGCTTAATCTGCCCCGTGGGTGAGGCTCCTTTCTAGCCCCAGGAGCGGAGTTATTAAACTCATCTTTCTCTCTATTCATTTGTTCCTTAGCTGCTTCTTCTGGGGGCCCTTCCTTTTCCTCCTTATTTGCCCAGAAAATATTCCTCTCCAGCTGTGCTCTGGCCTAGGAGGGTGCCCTCCTTGAGGAGAGTGGCCCTGCTGTCCATCAAGCTCCCTCCTTGGGAGGCAGAGACCCCAGGAAGCCCATTGACATGCCTCCCCAGTACCAGCCAGGCAAATGCTTCCCATTCATTTTTATCCCTCTGCCATTTTACTGCCCCAATTCCATCTTGGAATTCTTTTTTCTCTTTTTCTTCTTGTCTTCTCAGATGCCATTTTCCTCCGACCCCCAACCCCGTTCTGTAATCTCTTCTTTTCTTCAATGCTTAGCTCTATCGACATTCTGACCCATTTACCCCACGTCAGAGGCTAATGTCGATGCTTCCATGTGACTCTTAAGGGTGAATTTTAAGGCATTACACTTATTATTAATGATAAATTCTTACAAAGAAATGTATTGACACAAGTCATGCACACACACGAAACCATTTTATTCTTTCAGTTGATATTTATTTCTGCCAGTTCTACTTATAGATTAAAAACCCATGGAGGACAGGGACTCTCTCTCTCTCTTTTTCATCACCTTGGTTGTCACAATGTTCAGGCACCAATGTATTTCGTTTCCCATAAGTTTTATGAGGCAGATGATTTTCTTTTTCTTTTATTTTTTTTCTTTTCTTTTCCCTCCTTTTTTATGGTGCTGGGGTTTGAAGCCAGGGCCTCCTACCTGCTAGGTAGGCTGTACCAGAGAGCTAGAGAAGATTGCCCAGAGCGTATAGCTATTAAGGAATAGGGCCAGGATTCAACCAGGTCCAGGCCCATGGCTGCCCCTATCTCTGGAATCTGAGGAATCCTTTAGTTCTGCCTCATTGTTCAGATAACAAAGGATCTCAAGAAATAAGTGGCTCTTCTGAGTTCCACTGCAAGTTTTTGCACTTAGCCAGGATGGCAGACGAGGACTTACGACTTCTAGTCTATTGCTCTCGATGACAAGATCATCCAGGTGTCTACCCACAGCTGGTAACTGGCCCCACGTCTGACACCCTTCTACTTTACATAGGGTCACCAATAATATGTCTGCTGCAGTGAGTCCCCAGCCTAATTACTTTTAGTCATGGCTCTTTGTTCCAAACAGTCCCTTTAACGTGAGATGGCGTAACAAATAATGACCTCTTTTCCACGTAATGATATGATCCTTTGATTCATTATCATTAATAACAGACAGTCACACAGAGACATCACCCCCATATAGGGAACACTGGTTCTAACTTTTCCTTCTTTGGGGTTCCTGAAAGCCCAGAGGCTGAGCCTCCCTGTGGGACACCAGCTTGAAGTCTGGGGGCTCCGCAGGTTGCCATCCACCCTCCTTCCTCTCTCGCCTTTCCTCTGGGCACTGCTTGACATGGCATGGAATATGCTATTGGTGAAGGTAGACACTGAACATGACTGTCCCTTGGGAACATGGCCTTTCTGGTTTGGGGGTTGGGAGGTCATGCTTGAGCATCAGGTGATAGCGTCCTGACAGTCATGGGACACTCTCCAGTTTGGGTTTTTCTTTTCCTACTTCCTTTTTTCATTTGAGAACAATTAGCCTCTCTCTTCTTCCATACCAGGAAGGCGAATAAAGCCTTTGAAGGGAGCATGGGTCCCTGTGTCCTCTACCTGGCCTGCTTCAATGAATACACAGAGGACTTTTTGCGTTTTGCGTTTTTTTTTTTAAATTTAACTTTATAGGGCACACGTTTCTCCCCCCTCCCTGTTGTTATCACCACATTGATAACTGCCAAGTCACTTCACGGGTTAATTCTCTTCATTCCTAAAGTTCTTCTCAGGCCCTTCCCTGTGGCCAGAAGGAATGAGTCAGTTCTGGCCCCTGACAAAGAGAAGCTTCCCCTTCTCTTCCTTCTCTTTTAACCACCCCCGAGGAGTAGCTATCCTTCCTAGACTCATAAAGAGGAGGCCTCGGAGGTGATTTGGTTCTGTCTGCCTTGGCCAATGCAAGATGGTTCCCCACCAATATTTTCTAGGGATTTGCATAGACTACTCCCAGATATCCCCAGTCCACTCACGGAAACACTAATAGTTGCATCTGCCCAGTACCCGGCACCCACAAGGCGTTGGTTTGTGGCATTGAACACATTATTTCATTTAGCCTTCATCATACATTCTGGAAGGATAGTTCCTACTGTCTGTTAAAGGAAGTGCAGACTTGGGAAGATTAAGCAACTTGCTCAAAGTCACTCAATAAACAACAGACCACGCTTCCATTTTCCCTGGCTTGGTAGCAGATACCTCTCCCATGAGGCCAAATGCATGACCCCACTGACTGATCTGTGTGCTCTTTCAAATGAATGAGAAGGTCCTATTTGGGGGGGGGGGGCAGTGGCTTCACATCTGGATCCCCTTGGGGTGGTAACAGCACTGGCCTGCCCACAATTCCAGTTCCATTTGTTCTGAATTCAGTGAATGGTGCCTTGGGACCATTTTTGATGAGGTCCTTGATGTACTTTCAAGGGGGAGAGAAAGAATTTGGCCTTGAGCTTGGATGGATGAGTTTGAATGTCAGGGAATTTTCAGAGTCTGTAGTAGATTAACTCCAACCCAGCTTTCTTCTCCAGTGGAATTAGCAGTGTTACCTTACTGAGTTTCTAAGTGCTCTGGATTATCATGGTGACACTCATTTGAGTGTCCTTTGGGTGAGAGAGCAAGGAATTTTCTCTCTGGGAGATTCAGAGAGAATCCTAAATTGGACAGGGCTTCACAGGTGTTCCCATCGAATATCCTCATTTTACAAATGAGGAAATGGAGAACCAGGAAGTTAAATGACTTGCCTGAGTTCATAACAGCAATGATTGGTAAAGGCAGGAGCATCTGGGGACATCAGGGCCCTGGGGCCTTCTGTCAATCTTCTTGGGCTTATGTTTACCTTTTTTTGTTACTTGGACAGTCTACTTAACTTTAAGATTGTTTAATTAAAAAGGTAAACCTATTTTGGTAGCAAAATCAACCTCAAAGTATCAGATAAGGTGTTAAGAAAAAAAAAGTTCTGATTAAGCTAGGATTCTAGAAACAGTCCTGTGCAAAAATGAACCACCTAAACCTGAGCAGAACAAGGTAAATGCACAGCAGGGGCACCAGGGCGGGGTGGGCAGGGGAGCAGTGGCTTCTATTCCTGCTGCTTTGGGAAAAACAAAATTATTTCCTCATCTCCTTAGACTTGCACACAAACAGATACCCTTCTTTCATTTACAAAAGGGAGAGCTAGAGAAGAGATAAGAGGTAAAACTCCCCGGGGCAATGTGGAAGAAGACTTCCCTAACCACAAGTTTAGCTGACCAGCAGCCACTCCCCCAGCTGGCCTGATAACAGAGCTCTTGCTGTCCCTGGCATCCTTTATTATAACAGATGATCATTGCCCCGTGGGTCATTTAATTTAATTTTGTTTTTTTTAAAAATCTGATTCAGGATGGAGCTGGATGTTGTTTGGATTTCTCCAACAGCCTGGTGCTGATGTCTCTTGTTAAGTGTGTGTGCCCATCCTGGGCATGTCAGGTGTGGCCTGCTGTTTCCATATTGCCCAGCTCATCATCTCTTGTTCTCTGAATTCCAGCTCAAGATCCAGGGCCATCTTTACAGGGTGTGCAGATCCCAGGGACACTCATGCTATGTGTTGATCCCCTTCACCAGACATTTTTTTTTTAAAGGTCATGTTAGAAGAAGCACAGAGAGGATTTTGCAGGGGACAGACCTAACAGGGGAGTTCTGAAGAGTGCCTCCCTGTCCTGGATTGGAGCACAGGATTGGAGGTCGAGATTGGGAACATAGTGCTGGGGATGTGGCTCAAGCGGTAGCGCTCACCTGGCATGCGTGCGTGCGGCCCGGTTTGATCCTCAGCACCACATACAAAACAAAGATGTTGTGTCCGCTGAGAACTGAAAAATAAATATTAAAATTCCCTCTCTCTCTCTCTCTCTCTCTCTCTCTCTCTCTCTCTCTCTCTCTCCTCTCTCACTCTTAAAAAAAAAAAGAGAGATTGGGGACAGCCATGGGTCTTTTTTTTTTTTTTTTTTTTTTTTTTTTTTTACCTTGGAGGTGAATTCACCATGAGCCAAAATTAACCTCAAGTGTTTTCTTTCAAGACAGAGATATCTCTTCAAGTACAATCTCCTTAGAAATGATCCACTCTGTAGAGCCAGCTTACGGCTTGGTTGAAGACATTGGATTTGGTAAGATCTATGTAAATTGTGGCCACCTTCCATTCTTTATAGAATGTCTCTGGTCCTCTGGTTATTGGCACCTTCAAGGAAACCTTATTTAACCCTATTTAATTTTTGATGACCAGTGTCCTTTAATTTTTACCTGATGACTTAGGAATTTAGCACTCTGGCTGGCTGAGGATGCATGTGGGGTTGAGATTGTAATTTTTTTTCAGTATGTAATAATATGAATTATGTGGAAAAATGGAAGAATGGGAATGGAAGATTGTTAGGTTGCTAGGTCTGGGGAAGAAGATCATCCAAGAAGGACGGAGTTCTTTCCATTTAGATATGGGCAGAGTTAATTGTCTTAGTGCCCAGGTATGTCATAGCCTTCAATTATTGTCCTAAATCTGGACATGAGGACAGACAGTTGGCCAAATGGGGCAATGAGCTGGGCACTGGCGAATGACTTATTGCTACATTGTAAAATGATAAAGTTCCTATTTTGCAACACAGTATGAGCCAATTTGATTCTTCCTTGAGCTTTGGATTATGAAAACATTATTGGAAAACTAATCCAAGCCAAATATATAGTACTACACCCAAATGTTTGATCACCAGTTTATTTCCAATGTACATGAAAAATAAAATTATTTCATCACTGCTTAAAAGTATATTGAAAAGTAAATCACTTAACCCATCAAAGGCTTGGGCTTATTTATTTATTTATCTATGTATTTAATTTACTACCACAGAAATGGAATTAAATGCTTGTTTTGGCTGTAAATAGACTCATCCTAGGGACCACACCACCTGCAGTCAATATTCTAGCAGGGATAATCACTCCTGAGTGGAAAATTGCCATGTTAGAAATTATTGCAGAAAAAAAAAAAGTTGTTGAAAGACCACACTTGAGACTCTTCAATTCTGTGTCCTTTCAAAGCTTCTGGATGGGAGTTCATTTATGTGGAGAAAAGTCCTTTCGAGAAATAACAAACATCAATTAGACCGTGGGCTCATGGGGTGTCTTTCATCTTCAGACCTGAGAGTGCTCGACAAACACTCATTAATCCTTCCAAATGCTGCTGCCAGGTAGGTATTAGAATCTTCCTTCCCATTGAGAAGGAAGCAAAGGTGTCAGAAAACATTTCTTTCTCCTGACTCTTTCACCTTTGTGTGGGTCATCATTTCACAGGTACAATTTCCAAACAAGAGTCGGATATAGACATTTTGGTAAAATGAGTACAGATTGAGCTGGAAGAACTCCTTAAAACTGATGAGTGGGGACCTTAAAAAATGTGCACACTAGCTGTGGCACATGCTGGTAATCCCAGTGACTCAGGAGTCTGAGGCAGGAGGATTGTAAGTTTCAGGCCAACCTCAGCAATTTAGCCAGATCCTGCCTCAAAATAAAAAATAAAAAGGGCTGAGGATGTCCTTCGTGGTAGAGTGCCCCTGGGTTCAACCCCTGGCACTGGGGGGGGGGGGAACTGTGCTCTATGTGTGATCCCAGTCACTTGGGAGGCTGAGACGAGGGGGTTGCTTGTGCCCAGAAATTTGAGGCTAGTCTGGGCAAGAGTAAGATTCTGTCTCAAAAAAGAAAAGAAAAAAACAGTACTAACCGGTATTAAATTTAATATATTTACTTTACGACCTGTTTTTTTTCTTAATTATTTGTACCTTGGCTGTATACCTAGAGAAGATACAAATTTGGCTTTATTTCTTCAAGGACATTAGTGAATTTGGAATCCAACCTCTGTAAACATTTGTAAGCTCAGAGTGAAGGCCAACATCTCCCAGTAAAACCCTTCTTCTTTCAAAACTTTCATACTCCTTTACTTCAGAGATTTCTTTTAAAGTGTCTTGACTATGGGGGTGCTAGTTGACTGTTAAAATGTCTTTGTGATTCCCACCCTTTAGAAAAAGAAGGTGCTCATCCAAATAGCCTGAGAGGAGTGGACTTGGATTAGCTACTGAGGCAGCATTTCCCTGAGGCTTGCTGAGGCTATGAGAGAGGATCATGTGGAGGTCAGCAAGAGCTGCAGGCAGAATAAAGAAACCGTATTTCCTTATTTTAGTGAGTGGCACTGTGAGCCATTCTGCTACCCAAACTCAGAGACTGGCAGTAGTCCATGATTCCTCCTTGTTCACCTCTAATTGCTCATAAAACCCTGTTGGGGGCTGGGGATGTGGCTCAAGCGGTAGCGCGCTCGCCTGGCATGCGTGCGGCCCGGGTTCGATCCTCAGCACCACATACCAACAAAGATGTTGTGTCCACCGAGAACTAAAAAATAAATATTAAAAATTCTCTCTCTCTCTCTCCTCTCTCTCTCTTTAAAACAACAACAACAACAACAACAAAAAAACCCTGTTGGTGTCACCCGAAGAACTACCTTCAAGGAGTTAATTCAAGCCTTCATCATTTTTTTTTTCCAACCTGAATTTTTGCAACAATGCCCAAACAAGTCTTCCCATCTCTCATCTCAGTCCACTTCAAGGATCTCCATATTGCTGCCCAAGTGAGCTTTCTATCATGCAAATAGGTCTATGGCTCTCTTCTGTTTAGGAACTTTCACGAGTTCCCAATTGTCTTCATGATAATAACCAAACTTCACAGATGCCCAAAAGACATCATCTAGCTGAACCAAAGTTTTCAGCCCCTTTTCTCCTGATTCACCTGAGATCCATGTTTTAGCCTCTCAAACTGTTACTCATTGACTTGTGCCTCTGCTGAGCTCTCTGCTGGATTTGGTTGTTACCTCTTCTAAAAAGCCTTTCCCCAAACTAAGTCCTTGCCTCACATCTGGAAGAAAGACTGCTTTTATTTGCTCTAGAAATAATCAATGATTATTTCTTTTTTTTTTGAGAGAGAGAGAGAATTTTAACATTTATTTTTTAGTTTTCGGCGTACACAACATTTTTGTATGTGGTGCTGAGGATCGAACCCAGGCCGCACGCATGCCAGGCGAGCGTGCTACCACTTGAGCCACATCCCCAGCCCAATGATTATTTCTATCAAGGCATTTATCAAATATTTATCACAACCTTTTCCTTTCCTATTAGACTGGGGTCCTCTCTGAGGGCCAAGAATGACTCTCATCCCTAAATCCCCACATACAACTAAGTATACCATGGGGCCAAATAAAAGTTTGCAAAATTAATCCAGGCAGGGTGGTGCACACCTGTAATCCCAGCAATTTGGGAGGCTGAAGCAGGAGGATCTGAAGTTCAAGGCCAGCCTGAGCAACTTAGAGAGACCCTGTTCCAAATAAGAAATTAAAAGAGCTGGGGATGTAGCTCAGCAGAATAGCACCACTGTGTTCAATCCTCAGAATTGGTGGAAAAAGTTTGCAAAAGTAATGAATTACAAATTCAGAATTATATTTCATTGTTTATAGGAAATGGCCTAGAAATTGTTCTTATTACCTATCGTTTGAATAATGAATTGGCACAAATATTTATGGATACTTCAGAATTCCCAAATACATTTCAATAAGTTGTTTTGCTGGGTAGTATAGTTTTTGATTATGGGAATTGCAGAAGAGAAAACATGAATTTAAAAGGTAGATTTTTCTAAGGAAACTTCAAAAACAAAAGGCTCCTGATTTGCATTTAAGATCATCATTATTATTATTGTTATTTTGGTACCAGGGATTGAACTCAGGTCCATATACCCACTGAGCAATATCCCCAGTCCTTTTTTAAATTTTTATTAGAGACAGGGTCCTGCTGAATTACTTAGGGCCTTGCTAAGTTGCCGAGGCTGACGTTGAACTTGTGATCCTCCTGTCTCTGCCTCCTGAGTGGCTGGGATTACAGGCATGTGCCACTGTGCCCAGCCAAAATCATTATTATTTAAATTGACTCCCCCTCTTGGTGGAATCATTTCCCTTTTGGTGGAAATGATTTTTTTTTTTTTCCTGTAGCTACTCTGCATGTTTCCAGGTGTGCCTGATGTACACTATGGACGGAGGAGAAAGAACTCATTGGAATCCATGCTGGTTTGACCCATTCTACCCTCTGGTTAATTGACAGGAACATGGGCTTCCTTGGCTTCCCTTGGGAGTGGGCAGTAGACAAAGGCACTTCTTTCTTCCATGGCTCCCCTACTAGACCACATTCTTGGCAACATTTTCATGGTCATTGACTGAGATTTCCAATGGTGAAATCAAGGGACAGATGTTATTAGGGGGCTAGTGGAAGTTAATACATTTACAGAGTCGTAGTTTTTATTTTATTAGACCTTCATTTAATTTATTTACTTTTATGCGGTGCTGAGGATTGAACCCAGTGCCTCACACATGCTAGGTGAGCACTCTACCACTAAGCTCCAACCCTAGCCCTGGAGTCTTAGTTTTTAAATGGAAACAAGGTGCTTTGATGGTATTTACCTTCTATCTGGAGTTGCTTTAGGGTATAGTGCATAGCTCCCCATATGCCATCTTCCAGCCTGCCCCAACTTTTGCATCTGCTTCACCATTCTCGAAAGGTTGCTTTTCTTTGCATTAACAACATTTACTAAGAAGGGGCCTCAGGGCTCACTTTCTTATGTTTCCAGTAGATATGAAACAAGTTAGGCCATATGAATACAAAATATGAACTTTCTATGACATGTCCTTCTACTTATATCTTTAGAACAAAGCTTTGAGACAGCGAAAGGGGTCTCATTTAGAGTTCCCGCCAGACAGAATGTTTGTGTGATGTTAGAGCTGTAGTTTCCAAAGTCTGTGGGAATCTCATTTGCTTTTTCTCCTTTTTAAAAAAATTTTTAAATTTTTTAATTTATTATTTTATTTTTTAGTTGTAGATGGACACAATGCTTTTGGCTCTGAGGATCGAACCCAGTGCCTCACACATGCCAGGTGAGTGCTCTACCACTGAACCACAGTCCCAGCCCCTCCTTTTCCTCTCCTCCTCCTCCTCCTCCTCCTCCTTCTCTTCTTCTTCTTCTTTTTTTTTAATGCCAGGGATTGAACTCAAGAACCCTTAACCACTGAGCCATATCCCTAGCTCTTTTTATTTATTTATTTATTTTTAAATTTTTGAGACAGGATCTCACTAGTTTACTTACAGCCTCACTAAGTTGTTCAGGCTGGCTTTGAACCTTTGATCCTCCTGCCTCAGCCTCCCAAGTTACTGGGATTACAGGCCTCATTTGGTTCTAAGTACTCCTACCCTGAAATCCAAGCATGAAACGTGCTGGATCACAATAACTGGAGATGAAAATCTTATCTCATTTTTGCTTTTTTTGTAGGTATTGCCTAACATACACGTAAACTGACCAGGCAAGTTTGATTCTAAAGTCAATCTCAGGATTCTGGTGTTGCAGGACTCAGTCTGTGCTAAATGGCCCAGTGAATGGCGGATCTTCATTCAGATGAATTACTGAGACCGGGCTCTATTGTGTTTCAGTCAACTGAGTGATTCCAGTTGTTTTATTGAGTGAATCAAATGACCCCATGTGTTAGGATTGTTTGATTGCTAGTCAGTCTGTAAAGTGTCACTCTTGTAGTACATTAAAGGGCCATACATGTACTTAACTGAAACTGGGTAACAGGCAAACTAAACAGGCGTAATATTTCAAATAAGGAGTTTGGAGATTGCAATGTGATTTTTCACAAACTCTATCAAGTAACGTTACATTGGAATTTTGAAAATTGCTTTAAAATGGACACACCACCAAACACAAATGTTTATCTGTTGAAAATGCAAACTCTCTGTGTTAAATAAGAGAGGTCATGAGGTTTTCCAAGTCACATATAGAAGTTTTTTACCTTCATAGGTTCAGAAATATTAGAACTCACTCTATTTGACTACGGATTTGGGTATAATAGTCTTGCTAAGACTCCTATTTATTACCCTTGGGTGGGTACTACCTATGCAAAAGGAAAGAATAGAAAATCAAAGAAGTCTATTCTACCTCCCAACCTTCATTTTCTAAATATTTTAGTATTTCAGGCAAAACATTTTGCTTGAGCAAATGGGTAGATGGGGGTTTCATTTAATAAGGTGGTAACTTAGGAAGATATTCTAGGAAAGGAAAATCAAGAGTCGTCATTGGAACACATTTATTTGTGGCCCTCTTTGAGATATCCAAGTGGAAATGTTAAGTTTCTGTTGGATCTATGGGTCCAGAGCCTTCCTGAGGAGAAACCTACTATGTATGTGATTCCTAAACCTATGGTTCTCTATGAGATATGGCCAAGGGAGGAGCATCCATGACTTCTCTGACTTAGATTTGTTTCTTTAAATAGAATAACTGCCCCACTGCTGTACTACAAGGACCCAAGATTGAGCAATACACTTCTAGAGGACTACGTTGATTATGACCTTCCCTTAGCTGTTTAGAAGTATTTGTGAGAGCAGGCACACAATTAAACCTGAATTTTTTTTTCTTTTGGTACCAGAAATTGAATTCAGGAGTATTCAAACACTAAGCCATATCCCCAGCCCTCTTTTGTATTTTATAGAAACAGTGTCTCACTGAGTTGCTGAGCGCCTCACCATTGCTGAGGTGGGCTTTGAACTTGCGATCCTCCTGCCTCAGCCTCCCAAGCCGCTGGGATTATAGGCATGTGCCACTGCACCTGGCTAAATCTCCAATTTTGTTAATGACAGTTGGCTGTTTTTGGATAGCAGAATCCTATGGGAAGAAAGAGGAGGGAGAGCCCAGGGGTATGTCAACAGGCAGAAAAGTACTAGGTTGGGCTGCTGTGTGGGCAAGAGGAAGTCAATGAACCCAGGGAGACAATCCCAGCATGCTCAGAGCAGCCTGGACTCCGGTTCTCCCTTGCCAACCTGGACAGTGGTAGTGGGTGCTAGAGTCATGAGCAGACCAGTAGTCGTCCACTGGATATTGACTTATTTATTGAGTAATTGGTCCAGGCTCTTGCAGAGGAGTCCTGAGAACACAATAGACGACAATATTCTCACTTTAGGAGAGGGACGAGGTGGGTTGAGATTGAGATTCAGTTCTTGAATATTTCGTGTGATTCACGTTATCCTAGAGTTGGAGAAGTTTCAGAGAAAGGACAAGCACAAATACTGAGGTTACTTTTGGTTTTATTTGCTGTAGTAATCATGAGGATATGTTCCTGATGTTTGGGGGCACCAACATGCAGATATATTGCTGTTTTTTTCTCTTAAAAGACAAATTGGGAATCTTTTGTTATTTGTGACTAATAAAGAACTATTAAGATCATTATTAGGATCAAACCCTCCAACACTTGTCTGTTCATCAAGCTCATTTTGCTAGTTTCCTTTGGGCACATAGTAGGTGCTCAATACATGTTGGTTGGGTAAATTAATGAGTTAGCTGTGTAGGTAGAAATTATTTTGTCTTTGCCCGAAAAAATAGAAAATATAATAACAGTGGAAGGGAGCAGTTTTAAAGAAAAGAGTAGAAAAGAGCACAGATATATGTAAAGACTTTGTCAAATGAACTGAACTTTTTGATAAATAGCTGTCATGTTAAGTCTTAGCCCAGGGGAAACTGCAGACTGTACCGTGGTGAATCCTGAAGAGTGTAATTTGGGGGAGTTTCCTAGCTAGTTTCCAACGAGGCAGGGAAATCTCCCCAGAGCGGTTCAGATTTTAGGAGCGTCTTGAGTAAACATCCAGTTCATATTATTTTAATTTCTGATCTAGTGACTGATTTCCAAGAATGAGGTCAGGTTGTCCTGCCACCGGCTCTTTGCCTTGAACACACACATTCCTGTTTCCTCTCCTGGTTCTTCTGTTGATCAGATGAACACCCCTGTTTCCACTCCAATCACCAATCTTGGATTTCTGCTCTCCTCACGGCCTGTATCCTGTTTTCACCTTATGATTACCAGATCTTTATTGGTCAGTGGCCATTGGGTTTCGTGTGTGCTAAAATGCGGTAATAACACCAGTTGAAATTTACATAGTCCCTATCTCAGAGGAAATCAAAGCACTTTTACAGACAGTATCTTGCTAATCTTCCATACTTGGTTGTAGAGTAAATAGGAAACAGCTATTATTGTCCTTATTTTACACATGAGGAAATGGGATCTCAGAGCAGTTAAATGATTGGCTTCGTATTACAGTTTGCAGGCCGCTCAGAGTAGAACCAAGAGGGTTCCTGGTTCAATTGTCAGGGTCTTATGACTTCCTATGTAGATATTCTTTTTTGATACAGTTATGTCGAAAGACAAAAATAGTAGATTATTTTCCTTTTCTATTTCCCCACTAGGTTTGTACTGCATTTCTTTCTTTCTTTTTCTTTTTTCCTTCTTTCTTTTCTTTTTTTTTTTTAAGTAATCTTTGGCCTATTGCCTTAGGTGGTGTTTATTTTTCAGTCGGGTTGTTTACAGATTGGACTTGGACTTGAATGCTGTTGATACTTCAGTCAGTTGCATGTCAGAATAGAGTACGTGGCTAAAGCTTCTTTGTGGTTTGGGAGATCTCTGAGGAAAAGTTACCCTTGATCAGAAGATGATTCCATCGTGGCAGGGATGGGAGTAATCTCCAATAATTCCTTGCATTTTTGCATTTTTGTGTGTGTGTGTGTGCCTGGTATTGAACCAGGGGTGCTTAACTCATGGAGCTACATCCCCAGCCCTTATTATTTTTTTATTTTGAGACAGAGTCTAAGTTGCTTAGAGCCTCACTAAATTGCTGAGACTAGCTTTGAACTTGTGATCGTCCTACCTCAGCCTCCTGAGCCGCTGGGATTATAGGCATGTGCCACGACTCCCAGCTCCTTGCATGATATTTATTTATTTTTATTTATATTTTGCAGCACCAAGGATTAATCCCAGGGTTGCTCTACCACTGAGTCACATCTCCAGCTCTTTTTAATTTTTAATTTGAGACAAGATTATGCTCAGTTGCCCAGGCTAGCCTCCAACTTGGTATCCTCCTGCCTCAACCTTCCAAGTGTCTGGGATTATAGGTGTGCACCACTGTGCTTAGTGATTGCCAGCTTCTTTATGCTTCTTGGACTAGTAGCAGTAGTCTGGGGGACTTTCAATGGGTGAATACCCATGTGACTCAGTTTATAGAAAACTGTGTTCCTGAGATTTCTGTTGGCCACTGACTGTGGCTTATCAAATCACTTGCTTGTTATGGCTGCTGAATTATGTTTTTGGAGGGATTTAAGAACTGCTTTGCCTGAGGACTTCATAAACAGTGCTCAAAGTCAAGGGAGGTTTATCTTGAAAGGTTTTATTGGTCCTTCTGAAACTCCCTTATGCAAGAATGATGAAGGCCAGGTATGCACAGGGTAAGGTGTGGTCTTCATGCAGTTGCCAAGTGAGACTTGCATTTTTCTTTTTTAAGTTTTGTTGAGACTTGGGCAATCATAATTTGGGTATTCTCCAGGCCTATCTGCAATGTGCTCCCTAAATAATTTTGTAGGCTCTTTGGGCTGTGTCATTTTACTTGGGCTGTGTAGAACCAGCAGGCTGTTCAGACTGAGCCCAGTAGACGGGCTTCGTAATGCATTCCAGAAGATCTATGGGCATTGCACTTGTCCTTTGCGGCTCCTAGAATTGGGGAAGCTCAGTTGTTCAAGCCTTGCATGAACTGTTTGGGATTACAGATTTGTTACAATTCTGGGATCATGTCATCTGGATTTCCGATTACTGGATTGATTATCTAGTAGCACAGGTAAAAACTGAATCAAGCTGGGGAGATGAGTGTGTCAGGGTGGCTCTCTGATGGACTATGTAAGGATAGACCAACAGAAAGAGAAAATTCTCCTAGTTTTGCCACTGTCCTGAACAAGCTACTCAGGTTCCAAAGCCTTCATTTCTTCTTTCATATGGTAGAGATCCCCGTCCCACTCCCACCCTACCCCACCCCTGATTTACTGAGCAATGTGAAGATAAGATGATTTAGTATACATAAAACCCTTTTTAAACTGGCAAAGCTCACTGGGTGTGGTGCATGCCTATAAACCCAGCAACTGGGGAGGCTGAGGCAGGAGGATCACAAGTTTGAGGCAGCCTCAGCAACTTAGCAAGACCCTCAGCAACTAGGGAGATCCTATCTCAAAATAAAAATTAAAAAGGTATAGGGATGTCGGCGGTTTGGGCTGTGAGTATAGTGTCCCTGAGTCCAATTTCCAATACCCAAAAACCAAAATGAAACAAAATAGGTACCAATTCTAGGGCAATCATTGAAAATATCTGTAAAACAGGGATAAAGATATCCAATTTGTAGTGTTGCAAAGACTGAATGAGCTGACGTAGGAAAGGTTCCATATATATATATATTTTTTTTTTTCACGCATGGCAATCAATGAAATAAAATATAGTCCTTTCTCATTTACTTTTCTACCCAAGATTCTGATGTAATTCTTCTCACCATCACTTGCTCCTCTTTTGACCTATAAGAGAAGTTTGAATTTAAGTTCTTATGTTGGGTTTTCTTTCTTTCCCTCCCTTCCTTCCTCCCTTCCTTCCTTCCTTCCTTCCTTCCTTCCTTCCTTCCTTCCAGAGTGAAAGGAGTAGGATTTATTTAAACAAAATTCTTGCAGGGGCAAGAAGGGACCCCAATAGAGGTTATCTGGGGTTGTTTTTTATATGAGATTATTTCCTCTGGTTGCCCACATTGATTAGGACTTAACTCTCTCTTTGGTAGTTATATATTTCTTTTTAGTGGTACTTTTTAGTTATACAGAATGATGAGTTTCCTTGTGGCATATTTGTATAGGTGAATAACATACTTTGATCATATCCATACCCTTCTCCCCAATGCCCTGCTTACCCTCCTCATTCAGGTCTTCAGGTCCCATGATCCTGGAACTCCCTAACCCAGAGGGTCCTGGTCAGAGGCCTTTACCCCTCCTCAAGGTCCCCCCAGCACTCACTGATGTCCATCACTCTTTCTTCTACAATCCTTCAAATGCATACAGAGGTTTTCAAAATTTAGCCCTCATTTTATCCTGCCTAACATATGTATTTGCCTCTCAAACCCATGTCTGGGACCGTGTTTATTTATTTCTGAATACTATACAGCCTCTAGCTCAGTTTCTGGCAAATTGTAGGCATGCAGGGAAAATGAACAAACATGAGACTACCAAGTGTCAGCTACCTCTGGGCTTATAGATGCTACTCTCCAGGCTCCTCTGCTAACACCAGGGTTCGACTCCATTTTTCAGTTATAAGGCTCTCCTGAAACAGTGGTATTTTGATTACCTGCTATTTTGAATATTTTCCTATTACTTCTGATCCAGTGACTCAGTGTGACTTCATCTTCTCAGGGCCAGTAGTCTGTTTAGTTTCTTCAGCTGAAAAAAAAAATTAGTCCCTTTGGTGACTCAGGCCGGTCAAATTAATTGTTTGTATGTAGGCGAAACAAACTGGTCGACTGGGTTTTCTGCATCTGAACTGGTTGTTTTTGTCATGGTGTAGGTAGGTTCTGTATAATGTAGAGGGGCATGGGGTGGCTCATGCTGCCTGGTGGTCAGAGGTAGGATTAGCAAGCAGCATCAAGAGGTTGGCACTGGACTTCCAACTCAGTTACTGTGTGGCCTCAGGCAAGTCACACAAATTTCCCTGTAAGGTATTTCCTGAAATAAAAAAGGGAAGTAGGGGATGGGATATTGGTAATAATTCTGAGAATCTGTGCCCCATTGTGGTATGAGGTGTACCTGTCGCTTAGGGAGATGGTAGATACTTTGAAATGCCGAGGTGCCATGGGAGTGAACAGCTTTCTGTTTATTATATCTCTTTCACTCCTCCTAGTCTCTTCTCCTGCACTGGTCACTGTCAATGAGTTCCAAGACCACTGGAATAAGAAAATAATTTAGAATGATATATATTATTAATTTAGAAGGATATTATTTATATTATGTTATTCTTATTTAAAAGGTATAAATGCAATAGAGTGGTATTAAGCCCTTATTTAGGCAGGGAAGGAATATGATTATTTGAGAGCTTTTAGTTTCTAATCTGCCATCTTTGCAGCAGGTACACCAGGGTAATCTGCTCATGATACGTGGCCCGGTGCTCCGGTATTGGTGATGGAGACTCAACTCTGAGTGCTCAGATCTGGATTTAATGAATCCTTGTCCACAGAGGGCTAGCAGTTAAAGCTGTAGAGTTAGGAGATTGCTTGAGAAAGAAAAGAAGCAAGGGAAGCAAAAACTGAGATTCAGCAAAGCTCTCGTTCCTTGGGCTTTTTGAGTTCTGAGTTTTCATTTGCGACTAAGCCGCTCAGACGTTCTCCCCAGCCTTGGTCTCCTCTCCCCTTCTCCATCTCTCATTTTCCCTTCCACTCTGTTTCTTCCCTCCTCTTGTTCTACTCTTTTCCTTTCCCTCCTCTTGGGGTAACTGGAGAGGGAGGATGTGGTCAGAATTGATGAGGTGAGAACTATCCCAGTTCCCTTTCCCTCCACCTCAAACCCTTAGCAGATGTGAGGCTTAATCAGATCATCTCAGCCCAGACCACGAATGGAAACTCCAGAAACCTCAGTCTAGGGACATCATGGCCACAACCACACTCGCAGTAGCAGAATAATTCTAGAAAGAGTTCTGACCAAAACCGTCAGTCACACTGGTTAGAAATTCATCTACATGGCGGGGAAAGGAAGCACCACGAGAATCTGCCAGTGTCTGTCAATCACATCAATGTGTAAATGTACCATTCTGACTTGATAGAGGAGCAGAGCCTTCAAAGATCAGAATGTCATGGTGTTATTTATTTATTTATTTATTTTACTACTGTTTATGCTCACTTCTGTCTTTCTAGTCGAGTGTGTCTCTGTATGATGCTGTCCAGGGGAACTTATCTGCTGGAGAATGTACTGGTCTTAAGTAATGGATATTCCAAAGGTGCCATAATGTGGGTGTTGTCTTACAGCCTAGAAGCTTGGAGAAGATGATGATTAATGTTATTGCATCCAGGTCTCTAATTAATCAAGAGGAAGAAGACAAAGATCAAAAGCTGAGAGATGTGTCTGTGTAACAGAGATGTGAGTTCATTTTCAACACTTCTGTTTAGTGGACATTTATACTGGCCTTGAAGTTCAGAGGAGCTTGCACTCAGTTCCCAAAGGGAGAACTGCTTGCAATGCTACCACGTCCACAAACAAGAAATTGATCCCTTAAAACTTTCTCAGAGAAGTTTAATTGTTGGAAAATTCATTTTGATATGGGATGATCTGGGCATTAATATGTTAATTTGAGTCAGAGGACTGCTGTGTAATTTGCTTCTGAAGAGAACTCAGGTGAAATATGGCGAAACACTTTTTAAAAATTGTTTTTTCATTTTTTATCGAGGATTGAACCCAGGAGTGCTTACCCACTGAGCCACACCCCAGCCCTTTTTACTTTTTATTTCAAGACAAGAGTCTCTCAATGTTGCTGAGGCTGATCTCAAGCTTGCTATTTTCCTGTTTCAACCTCCTGAGTTGCTGGGTTTATAGGTATGCACCACCATACCTGGCCAAAAGATGTTCTTCAGAATGATTTGCCTTTTGCTTCTGAAAGCCAGCTAGAGATCGATGGCCAGGTTTCAAATTTCATGAAACAAGAAATGTGCAACAGATCAGGTTATTTCCAACTGTAGATGGTGAATTGAATTTAACATACCCAGCATTAAAGTACTGGAATAGAGCAGAATATGAGATATGGAGTTTATCCCAGGTAATAAGGATATGCCACTCTTCCTTGAGATCTTCCATGCAGTCACCTACATACCTAGATGTGTGTGTTGGATTGCTGTAAAATTTCACAGTATGGAAAAAGATTGCAAGTCATTATAGATGTTGCTTCATTCCTGCTCGGATCATTAGAGTCATGATTGAGACAACTTCAGTTAGAGGAGGATTCTTTGTATAGGATTTATTTAGTACAATGTGTTTCTTCTACAGTAGAGAAGCAGCATTTAAAAATAACTTTCTTTTTCCAAAGGAAATACATGCTTATTTTAGAAACCATAGAAAATATAGATAAGCACAAAGAAAAATAAATTAAAATTTGTTCTCACTGTGTAGAGATAACCACTCACTATTTTGATGTTGATGCCTTCATTCTTTAGGATATATACGTGTGCCTGTGTTAAATGGGATTGTAGTACATAAAATTTTGTAACATATTCTTTTCAAATAACCATGTATTATGAGCATATTAACTATTTTCCTAAAATGTCATTTAAAGAGGCAGGACTGCATTCAACGTAATCACCATTTATAAGTTATTAAAAAGGGGACAACTGAGACAAGGACTGTCTACAACTTCATAGTGTGGCGTTTGGTTATTTGCAGATGGAAAAAGTTAAGAAGGGTCTAACTGCCATGACCTGGGTGCTTTTAGTGAGAGGAAAATATACTAGGATAATGAAAGTCCAAGACCCTGTAATTGGAATGAAAGAGAGAACTCTTATTGTTCCTTCAAACTTTGACATAGAAGGACCCATAAGATCAAGAGGTGCAAAGATGTTTATTTTCAGTCAGGCTGGACACAAAGTTGGTCTCAAAGGATGTTAACAATTTACTTCAAACAGGTTAAAAGTTGTAACTAAAGAATTTTCTTAGGTTCTTTGCCACCTGTATGGGTTCCATAGGGATTTTCAATTTTTTCCAAGTTCTTCGCAACTGATGATCTCATTTGGATTTCACGATAGCACTGTGTGGAGGAGTAGGATAGCTATGCTTGCTGCATTTTCAGACAGGTAAACTGAGTCTTGGTGAGATGGACAGTTCTCCCAGGGACACAGGGATGCAGATACACTAAATGACTCTGGATCCACGTTCTCGGTTCCTGGGGTGTGTTTCTTGATCTGGCAAAGCCCACCCAACCCATTTTCTCCACCTTTCTGTAAAAGCTGTGTGTGTCTGAATTGTGATGTCTGGCCCTTCAGGTGAGAGGGGCTTAGTTGAATGACACCATGGCCTCTTGTTTGTAGGAGCTTCTAACCTGAGAAGTAGGAATATGATTATGCAGAAAATGGCCAGTGAAGATGTCTTAGCCAGCTTTTGGAACGGAACTGAGAGCAAAGGAAATGAATGCCATTTTTTAATACAGCTTGGCGTTTGTCTGTGTGTTGGTGGAAGCTTCCCTCTGAGGGGGACTCCTGGATACCTGGCCAAATGCGACACAACCCCAGGGGAGGGACTCCAGCCGGATGTATCTTCTAAAAGGTGTTTCCACTGTTGGGTTTGATAGTTG
Organism: Spermophilus citellus; assembly: GCF_964194105.1. NCBI lineage: Eukaryota > Metazoa > Chordata > Mammalia > Rodentia > Sciuridae > Spermophilus > Spermophilus citellus. The sequence goes on along the minus strand of NC_138187.1, from coordinate 87,819,225 downwards.
CATGAAGAGACCGTTCTGCTTATTTAAGGACTGTCCTCAACACATCTAGAGAAATGAACAGAATGTGGAAACTCCATCAGAAAAATGCCTTCTGCTTCTCTCAGACTTGCAACGTGCTGACTTGCTTTTCTTGGTTTCTCAAACAATGCCATCTGATACTGCAGCAGCTTCCTGTTTGGGGGGTTAATTATTTCTTTTTATGCCTATATTTAAGATGCTTAAATTTGTGATTCATTCTTTATAATTAGATATAATGCTTAGAATATATCCATGTATATCACATTAACGTCTTTTCTTTGAGGGCTATTATTTTTCCTTCTGAACCATTGCCAGTGGACGTAGACCATGGAAATAGGATGATACATGCAACAGTGTCAGAGAAACCTTAAATTTGCATTGGCCATGGCCTTGAGTCAGGAGTGCCCCCGTGGTGGAGACTCCACATTCCCGCAAGGCTGGTACAGATGGGAAAATGTATGCCTTTCGAGTTTGAACGAGGGCTCTTTTCTAGTCCACTGGCCCCATATTTTTGGCTTCTTTGCTTCTTGAGAGTGAAAGCAAGAAATGACTTCTGGGGAGGGAGGGTAGTCAGTGAGAGGTGGAGAGTGGAAAAATGAAATCTCACTCGTGTGAGGCAAGGGTGGGGAATAGTTTGAAGTTCATTTGAGGTGGCAAAAAACCATTTTTTCCCCCTTTCCCCTTCCTTGGCTTTGTTCAGATAAGTAGAAGCTTCAGCAAATTCTCAGAACTGAGCCCATTTCTCTTCCATCAGTGCCTCCTGTGCAAGAAGAAATAAGTCCAGAATTGAAACGGAGAAAGTGGCAGCTAGACCCTGGTGAGGGAAGGAGGGGAGGAGAAAGGGAAGAAGCTTGAGTTAGATGGGGGAGCCGGGGAGGACTGAGGAAATGAGAAAGAGGGCAAAGACAGGAAAAGAGCCTAAAAGAAGAGGGGCAGTGTGCCTCTTATAGAACTCGCCTCCTTGCTTTTCCAACAGCTCATGGCTGTCACTTTAGCACCTGGGACTTCCTCTTTCCCAGACACACTGAGCTGGTGTTTCACTGGTAACAATAAGTTAATTGAATAGCCTGTCGACAGATGGGCACGCTGTGGCTCTGAGCTCTGGTCTCTTTTGTTATATTTGTGTGTGAGAAAGTCTGAAATAGCACCTATCTTTTAAGAGAACACACAGACACACTCACACACGCACGTGTTCATGCACACACCACTGACTTTTGAAGAGTGCCTCCCCCAAGCCCCACCTCCTAAGCCCAGGCTTTCCACAATCCAGCATTCTAAATGGCTTCAGAAGTTAAGAGAGTATTTTGAAGAGTGGGTATTTGAGTTGTTAGGCTACTGTGTCAGGGATAAAGACTCAGGATTTGTGCCATGATCTGGTTATAAAAGAGACAAATGCATGTACTGCTGAAATGAATTAATTAAATCCAGAGGCTTAAATCCATCTCTTTTCAGATACTTTCATGTCTTTCATTCACCGTACAGATCGAAGGTGTAAACCTGTTTTTCTTTTTGGATATACGATGTGCCCCTTGAGCCACTTCTTATTTTCATTGCATAGCAATTCCCAGGCAAGTTCCATCCTTTTGCAGGTGTGAATGGACTGAGGGCTTTGGGCACTAGGTAGCACAGACTACTGTACCTGGTCTCCATATCTTTCCTTATTGGACTGCATGGTGGTAAAGCCAGTTTCCAGGCTGGGTCTGTGTGCATTACCAGCCTGATTAATTTGACCGAATGGACTGGTTAACCACTCTGGCATCATAATTGTGAGCCAAAGGAATTAGTCTGTGGAAAACATGACAATCAAGTAGATTATTAACACTGAATAAATGGGGTCCTGTCCTCTTGCCTCCTCTTCCCTACTCTTACCCTGATCTAGAAGACTCAGGTAGTGTGGTCCATGAGGCTCTGCTCTCTCCACACCTGTGCAGCTTGTCTCATCTGTGCAGGGGCCAGAGATGCCACTGTGCTCCTGCCAGGGTCTCAGGTAAATGTAATGGGAGATGTAATGAGAGTTGCTTGCTCACATGCCTCTGTGATTGCCATGAGAGAGGGCTTGAAGTTACACGAGAAGCTCAGGGCCGAGTTACCTCATTAGAAGAGTTAGTAGGAGGCCATCAGTGTACACTAGATGAATAGACCCTTGGTCCTTCATATCTGTGGGTTCTCCATTGGTGGATTCAGCCAAGTGTGGATAAGAATGTATTTGGAAAAAATAACTACATCTGCACTGAACACAAACAGACTTTTTTCTTGTCATTATTCCCTAACCAGTTCAGTGTAACCACCATTCACATAGCAGTTACACTGTGTTAAGTGTTATTGATATAAGTAATCTAGCAATGACTTAAACTATATGAGAGGATGTGTGTAGGTTATATGCAAATACTGTGTTATTTTATATGAGGGATCTGAGCATCTGCAGATTTCAGTTTCTTCAGAGGGCCCTGGATCAATCCCTGGGACCAGATGTGGTTGCTCAGGGATTTACAACCATTTCCATTCATAGTTATCCTTCAATCCAAGGCCACTCTTTTCCTACTAGGCAAGTTAAAATGCAGTTGAATTAGTGATTCAATATCTCCAGTGCACTTTGGGCTCATCTTGGAGGACTGGGAAAGATGCAGTCCCAGAACGCTACCCAATTTGACATTATTTTTTTGTTTTGTTTTTGTTTTGGGGATTAATCCCAGGGGTGCTCTATCACTGAACTACATCCATAGATCTATTTATTTTTTATTTTGAGACAGGGTTTGTTAAGTTGCTGAGGCTGACCTCAAGGTTGTGATCCTCCTGTCTTAGCCTTCTGAATTCAGGGATTACAGGTGTGCCCCACCACATCAGGCTTCCCTTCTGAATCAGCAGCTCTGGGGTGGGGCTGAAGAACCTTCATTTTAAGCAAGGACTCTAGGAGATGTAGGTGGACACAAGATTTTATTTTGGGAAGCATTGGAAAGAGGATTCATTCTCAGAACTCACCGTTCCTTCTATTTGAAAAGTAGCAAATCCTCAATGCAATGATCCCCACCAGAGAAAGGTCAAGAAATCCGCACTCGGGCTGGGGATGTGGCTCAAGCAGTAGCGGCTTGCCTGGCATGCGTGTGGACCGGGTTCGATCCTCAGCACCACATATAAAGATGTTGTGTCCGCCGAAAACTAAAAAATAAATATTAAAAAATTCTCTCTCTAAAAAAAAAAAAAGAAATCCGTACTCCACTCTCTGTGCTCTGGGAGGTGGCCACTGTAAGGGTCTGTGTAGCCCCCACGGGGTGGCAGAGGAGGACAGGAGGGGTTAAAGGCAGCTTGCAAGTCAAGTAGGGGAGTGTGGGAGGCAATGAGGTGTCCCACTGATCCTGGTCCACTGAGACTTGGAACTGAATTCAAGATTGACTAAGCTCTGACTTGCTTGGTACCATTCATGTGGTGAAATAGTGAATTAATTATTTGATGACTCGTTAGGTGTCTAGAGAACTTTATCACTGTCTAAAGGGGAAAGTAAGACAGGCTTTGAAGACAGGGGACTTTCTGGGCAGATGATTTTTCTCTCCTCTGGACGACTCCAAGTGTAGAGTTGGGTGAGGGGTGGGGCATGGGACCCAGTTCCTTTGGTATTAGTATAGGGGTTCCTCCTCAGGGAGTCTGGGTTTTTTTCCTAGTTGCTTCCAAAGGGGACACTGGAGCCCTAGGCAAAGTGTCATCCAGGTAGTGGATCAGTGTCCTGGCTTGAGGGAGGAGAGAGAAGCTGGGTGCGGGGAGAAAGGAGGTGATTGGGGGTGGGAGAAGCCACAGCTCCTGGAGAAAGGCCAAGGCCAGGTCCTCCCTTTGGAGTCAGGGATGGGTGGGAAGCAGGTCACTGTTGGCATCAAGGCGTGGAGGCCTGGGTGGGCCCTGGGAGGGCAAGACGCTGGGAGAGTGCATCTGAAGAGGGGTGAGAACACCACATCCCTATAGGATGGTAGAAAATGCTGCTGGAGAAGAGGCAGGAGCAGAGATCTGACTTGCTTCAGAGCTTCTGGGGGATGAGGGACAGGGCGAAAGTGATAGCTGAGAGTGCAAAAGCTCTAGACTTAACAACAAGCCTTATTTGTACCCACGGAAGCTCCTGTTGAGGGACTGGCTAGGCTGACGGCCACTTCTGGGCATCTAGAGAAGGGAGATGCCCTGGATCGCTGGGGAGGTGCCCGAGTCTCCTGGTTCCTGGGATCTTTGTAGAGCTGTGCCTGACGTTTGCTTCATCTCTCCAGAGCTGCTACAAAAAGACGGAGACAAAGTCCTACCAGTTTCTTGTCAGAGATCCCCTCTGATCACCTGCACCCGGGCCAGGGCCACCTTTGGAGCAGAAGGCACTTTCTTAAAGAAACAGACACAAACTAGGTCAGTTTCAGGGGTGGAGTACCACTGTGTTGCCAGGGAGAGAGGAGGTGGGTGTTGCCTCCAGGGATGGGCAAATGGGTTGTGACAGAATGCCCCCCCCCCCCCCCCCCGCCCCAGCCCCACTTTCTCCTGTTTCCCATCAGATCTAACCAAGGCATCTCATTTGTTTTTACTTCTTCTTCTTTTTTTTTTTTTTGTCTTAAAAAGTGAGAATTCTTCTTCCTTCTGAGTCTCTTTTTATTTGGTTCTCAGGAGTAGTTTAGGGTTTAGCAGAAAGGATCTCTCTTTTCTTTTCAACGAGTGCATTATAATCATATGTAATACTGAAATTCATTGTACACACACACACACACACACAATATAGCAATATAGTTTGGTCAGTTTTGTTCTCCAGAGCAGCAAGTTTCTCTAAACCTTGGGGAGTCTCATGCCATGCCTTCAGATGGTGATTTAAAGTGAAGGAAACATAAATTGCTCAGGCTGCAAAGAAACCTCGGAGATCGCCCTTGACTGGTGATGGCATGGCTGGAATTGAGGTTTGCCCGTGGTCTGGGAATGAGGTCTCTGCCTCTATATGAAACTAATTCAGAAAAATGACTACAGACATCTGAAAAACCTCCAGAGAGATTCCATCGTACTTTGTGGCAATAGGTTTCAGCGTTACCATGGCTGAGAATTGGAGTATGATTTTTATCACGTTTTTTTTTTTTAAATTTTATTTATTCTTTGCCAACTGTCAGTAGGGTGGTGGGTAAAGGAGTGTGTTTTTCCAGAATAATTTTTGGGAGATTTAACATTGCCATCCTTTCAACTGAGGAGCTGGGGCCTGTGACGTGTGTCCAAAGGCCAGGCTATATTTTACTGGAAACTTCCTGATCCTTTCGGGTTTGAGCCTGGTGGGACTCAGAGCTGTTTGTACATCAAACATGTAACAAGCTTTATAACCATGTCTGAAGTTGTAGAAAGGTTCACCAGCAGCATATTATCTTTTCATTATCTAAATGTGCTTTGTATTTTACCTGTATTTCTTTGGAGGCACTTGCGATGTTAGCTCTTGTGCCATGACAGCATATCCCCAGAACTGTACTCTAAGAGCTCCGAAGGTGCGAGCTGTGTCTGGCTAACCCAGGACTTGCGCTTCATGGGGACTCAGAGCGCCATGGCTGGGCTAACGAAGCTCCCCACAATGATGGAGCCATCCTCTGTGAGTACGTTTGCGCCTGCTCACCAATTCACCTGAGATCCACCGGTGATGGATGAACCTCATTTGGAGGTTGTGGTTCTCTTTTGTTGTTATTTAGCTTCTTTCATGTCTCTTTGCATAGAAAATGTAACTTGAAAAAATATAAATGAATGGTAGCATTGAGGTTTTTTTTTTTTTTTTTGTGGGAGTATATTCCAAAAATTTGTGTTAACAGGTGACCCTTCAGACCACCAGTGTCAAGGTGTAAGATTTTAGTTGTACAAAACACAGAAAATGTGTGTGTCCTTGCCCGTGGAAGGCTGTCTTGAAAGTGTGGGGCTGGTTTTGAAGTTCACTTGGCTGATGGCATGGTATCCTGGAGGCACATTCCCAGGAGACATACAGCCCTAATTGCTTTCAGAGCTTGGATCCAGAGAATCTGCCCATTGGCATGATAGGTTTGAAACCTATGGGGGCTCTGGGGGAACTGTGATCTGTCAACATATTCTTTCTACCCTTGTTCATCTGATGCTTTATTGTAAGCCATGAAATTGGCAAGGGATATTTTAGTGTTTCCTTTCAGGAAGAAGAGGTAGAATTTCAGCTGTGGGAGTGAATCCTTTGAGCTGGCCAACAGCCTCTGACCAGCCACTGAATTAAAAATGTATCTATGTTTTTTAAATGACCGAGTGAGCTATCCCCGCATTTTCAAAATGGTACCCATTGGGCAGTCAGGTAAGCTGGGGAGATAGTACCCCAGTGAATAGGTTCAACAGGAGGCCTGGAAGGGATTCAAATAGGATGAAACATTCAGATTAGCTTCTAAGACTGTAGGTGCTTTTGGCTTCTAGAATCCTGGCTGGTGCTTATAGTTTTGGAAATCCCAGATATAGGCTCACTGACCACATCTGGCCCCAGTGACCCACATCTATCTCTTCAGTGTCAGGAGCTCCAACAGTATATCTGTTTGCTTTGGAAGAGAAGGTTTGGTTAGAGGTGGGGAGTTGATGGAAAATAAAGAGTAAGAAGACAATTATCCTTCAATTTCTAATGTAATAATAAATTATTTGAGAGTGAATTATTGGAAAAAGCAAATATTCTAAAGTCTTAAAGCAATAGGGATTATTGACGGATCATTAGATCTGCCTCTATTCTGCTACAAAAAAAGGGATTATGGAGAAATGTCCGTTTGTGGCCTTTCACAGACTATGGAACATTTGGAAGTTGCTGGAGTTTGTAGGGAGATTGCTGTTGGAACAAGCTGCAGCTCCTATAGGCTTTTTTTCTTTTTCTTTTTCTTTTTCTTTTTTTTTTTTTTTAGGCAAAGGAGGATCTTCTGCTGAGATCTAGTTCTGTATTTCTCAAAGTCCTCTGCAGGCATTGACAGATGCTTTATTAGTTCCATATTGTTAAAATTGAGGAAAAGCAAAAGCAAAGTGACCCAATTTTTTTTTTTGTAACAAAACACTAGTCCTTACTGCTATTATTATTTCTAACCATGCAACATCATGCTGATTCTTGATAAAATGCCACAATGACATAGTGTGGTTTGTTCTATTGCTGAAAGTGCTTGAAATCATTTATACCTCAGAGCCCTGAAATACTTGAGTGGGCTAGATAGGTGAAGAAAATAACAGAAGCAGATTTTTTTTTTTCTTATTCGTTGACTGGAATGGTTAATGCAGTTTGATTCTTGAATTCAAGGTCAGAGTCAGTCTTCCTTCTGTCAGGTAACTTGTTATAAAACAGACCATTTTTTTTTTTTTGGTGGTGTTTGAGAAGGAGGCAACACTGGCAGAATATGCTATTTTGTTATGTTTTTGTGATACTTGACCTGGATCTGCCCCTAAACACCTTCAGTCCCCTCCCTCCACAAGAAATTTGTTTGTAAATCCAGTAAGTATCCATCAGGTTTCAGGTCGTAGGTTGTCTTTTTTTTTTTTTTTGTACCAGGGATTGAATCCAGAGGTGCTTAACTACTGAGCAACATCCCCAGCCCTTTTAATATTTTATTTAGAGACAGGGTCTTGCTGAGTTGCTTAGGGTCTCAATAAGTTGCTGAGGCTGGCTTTGAACTCGAGATCTTCCCAAGCTCCTGAGATTACAGGCGTGAGCCACCAAGCCCTGTAGATTGTACATAGTCTTGTGTTATTAAATGCACAGTGCAAAATGCAAAGCAGAGAACAAGCCCCACCCTCCAGCTTCTTCTGGGGAGCAGGGTTCCCACACTAGAAAAGTGAAACAGTCAGAGAGGACAGGAGCCACCATCTATACTGTGGACTAAATGAATGACGGAAAACAGAGTTCAGAGGAGGAAAGTTGCAGTGCTGTGGGCTGGTTTCCCAGGAGCCTTGGCTGGGATGGAAGGAAGGTCACCATCTAGATCATGAGGACCACAGGTGTCATCCTCCTTCTTCCGCTTCATTTCCTTCTCTTCCTTTCTTTGAATCTGTCAGCATAAATGGTGCCTTTGGCCGTAGCCAACCTTCCCTTGCAGTACACATTAGGAAACAGAAGGATCTGCCTTGGCTATTTTTGAGTAAATGTAGCCTTAGCAAGAAAACAGATATGTTCCTAGGCATTTCGGAGGGCAGGTCTAAATTGCACATGGAAAATCAGGTGTCAAAATCATTTAGGGGGATAATAAAGAGCGAACATAGTCCACAGCCTTCTACTTCTATCTCTGCAGCATATTGACAGTTAAATTTAAAGCGTGTAAATTTTTCCTTCATGTTTGAAAAACATCAATGACAAAAGTCTAAACAAAATAATATCTTGTTGATTGTTCTAAGGATTAGAAAGATTACAACTCTTATTATCCTCAAAAAACTTTTTTGAGTTATATGTATATAGATGTACATATATTCTGTTTGTGTACATTTATATACATATATTCATAACAAATATATAACATGCATTAATGTGCACCAGGGTTTGAACTCAGGGGCACTTAACCATTGAGGACATATTCAGCCCTTTAAAAAAATATATTTTACTTAGAGACAAGGCCTTGCTCAGTTGCTGAGGCTGGCTTTGAAGTTGTAATCCTCCTGCCTCAGCCTCCGGAGCCCCTGGGATCACAGGTTTACACCACCGTGCCTGGCTTATATATTTTTTTGACAATGCTGGTGATCCCATTAATTTTTTCGTCAATCATTTCTTTGTAAAATGAGGAGAGTTTGGGGATGAGACCGTTTGTGTTTGTATCCTGGGTCTTCCACTGAAAGACAACATGAATTCAGGTGAGTCACTTGTACTTGAGGACCCTGTGTTCAAGTCCAGATGGAAGTAAATATGCCTACGTTTGAGGACTGATGAAAGAGTAAATGAGATTAAAATTTGTCAGGTGCATCACAGAGCCCTGGTGTGTGTCAAGGACTCAGCAGATATTATCTGGGCTTAAGAATTTGGTTCTTGGTTGTGACCAGTTTTAAGAAATTCACACAAGCCGTGAAGAAAAGCAGGGACATTGTCCCCCACCTCTGCATTATGTCTCCTCTGCATTTCTTGTTGGGTATTGGCCACACTCTGATTTCATGCTGGCTTTGGAGAGCTTGTTTTATCTTACCTACAAGCTGACATGGTCTGACTACAAAAGATAAACCTGGGACACAAAGAATCCACAATGGTGACTCTGGACCATGCTGTTGGAGTTGGGTGGTAGAGCCTCATCCTGTACCATCCTACATTTGACATTCTTTGGGATTTTTCTGTTTTTGTTTTTGTATCAGGGATTGAATTTAGTGGTGCTTAACTACTGAGCCACATCCCTAGTCTTTTTTAAAAAATATTTTATTTAGGGACAGGGTTGCATAGGGCCACGCTAAGATGCTGAGCTTGGCTTTGAACTCACCATCCTCCTGCCTCAGCCTCCTGAGCCTCTGGGATTATAGGCATGCGCTACCACAGCCGGCTTTGGGATGTTTTGCTTAGCAGTCTCAAGGGAGAAGTGGGGAATAAGGACTTGCTAGTCAGGGTGGCAGTGCATGGCGAAGGGTACAGGTAATGGACTCAGGATCTCTGTGCCTGCTCCTGACTCCAATCATCTCACCTCTAAAATGAGGAGAAAAGTGGTATCTATTTCATTAGGTTGCAGTTGGATTAAAAGACTTGCAATACACATAGAGCAAGAAGCAGCTTCTGGCACATAGTAAGAACTCAATAAATATGGTAACTGTTTTAATTTATTTTCTGACCCTCTTAAGAGATTAAGAAGAATTATGGTCTGAGTTCTCAGAGGAAGGCAGTTTCTCTTCTGCCTCCATGGGTCTTGGTTATTACAAACTTTAATAAAGATACAATCCTTGCCCTTGAACTAGACTTCGTCACATCGTTACGGCTTCCTGCGGTTGACACATCATTGCAGACATTAGTAGGTGTAGGAAAAATGTTGTGGTCTGGTCTATGTAGCAAAAATATTTTGTGGGAGGTCCCTCTGATTAGCTTTATTATTGCTTTTAATGTGCTGCACATGGGCAGGCCAACATGTTTGGAAGGAGACCATATTGGTTTTAAAGACAGATGATCTAAAGCTAACTTTCAATTCAATTGTGGATTCAAGGAATTTCAGCTAATGTTCCTAAGAACGGCTACCAAATATTTGGTGGTATTCTCCCTGTGACCACCAATATTCTTTATACCCTCCCCACCCTCCATACCCTGCCCCTGATCTCTAAATGAGGCAGACATAAAATCATGTCTGACTTTTAATATTTTAGATTTTATTTTTATCACAGTTGCACATGAACATAGTATAAAGAGTCAGATTACAAAGTTTATAATGAAAAATGGCAGGCCCGTGCCCAATACCCTCCCACTCTTTCCTAACCCAGAGAAATCACTTTCAACTGTTTTAACTGTTACTTTTGATATTAACCTCCATTAAATCTAGATAGCATTTTTTAGAGCTATTTCTTTAATTTCACCTTTAGGCATTTTCTATTTTCTTTCCACTCTTGGGGATGAAACTTACTTTCTCTTTCACCAATCTTGTATCTCACTTACCTTCCATGATCTTTCTCAGCCTGCAATCCCTGCCTACATTCTTCCAAAATGATTAGGTAGTAGATGTGGTGATATTATTTTGACTATGTAAATGTTAATCATGACTGAGAGGTTTGTGACATTATCATGACTTTGCTTTCTTACAGAAGGATTTCATTTTCCTGGAGTTTATAATTGTCTTGTTTTTATTTTTTACTTTTAAAAATTATCACGAATCCCTAAACTTTCTTCTACTAGTTTAATCTCTTCTCAGTATGTTTGAATTCATCAGGTGTGCCATGAATTCATGTTCTGGAAAGCTCTCTGCTTTTCATGGACCATCTAGGGGAGCCCTGTCCGAGGGATCCCTCTAAGGAGCTGGAACCCTGTTTCCTGATCACTGTGGCTACATGTCTTCTCCTCCTTCCTTTGCTTCCTTACAAAGGGTTCATGGAGGTGCGTGCTCTGAGGTCATGAGTTTCTGAAGACAATTGATAAGCCTTGGGTAAAATTCTCAGTAGTAAATAGTTTTCCCCAAGACATTTTAGGACATCACTCCATGGTTTTGTCACTTTCAAAACGGGCACTGAGAAGCCCGAGACTATTCTGATTCTTGACCTTTTGTATGAAACTTTTCCCTTCTTTCCTCAATATTTTATGATGAGAACCTCACCAGGGATATATCTTGGTGTTGGTCTCCTTTTATCTATTCTACTGGGTTCTTTTTGTTTGTTTGTTTTTGTTAACTGGGGATTGAGCCCATAGGTGCTCTAACTATTTATACATGTATGTATGTATGTATGTATGTATCTATCTATCTATCTATGTATCTGTTTATTTATTTATTTTTGCTTATTTCTGGGATTGAACTCAGGGGTGCTTTGCACTGAGCTACATCCCTAATCTTTTTATTTTTAATTTTGAGACAGAGTCTCACTAAGTTGCTTAGTGCCTCACTAAATTGCTGAGGCTGTCCTTGAACTTGTGATCCTCCTGCCTCCGCTTCCTGAGCCATTGTACCTGGCTCTGGCTTTCTTTACTTTTATTTTTATTGCGGTTTCAGAAAGATATTCTAGAACATTACATCTTTTCTATTTTGCAGTTACAGGGGATTGAACCCAGGGGTACTTCACCACTCAGCGACATCCCAGCCCTTTGTATTTGTAATTTTGGGACAGGGTCTGGCTAACTTGCCCAGACTGACATTGAACTTGTAATTCTCCTGTCTCAGACTCCACAGTTGCTATAGCTACAGGCATGTACCTGTAGGCCGCATCTTTTGAACCACCATTGTTATTGGAAACCATGTTTGAGGATTTCTTTTTGGGAAATAAAATCTGGAGTGCTGACACATGAGTATTCTGTTATTTCAAGTGGTCATCTCTGTGGGCTATAATATATGCTTATTTTAAGTAAACTGTCATTGGCTAACACAATTTTCTGAATCCTCCATTGGAACTGTTTTCATGGCCCCTACTTTTGAACTTAGGCAAAGTTGGAAAATTTTACATTTTTATTTCATTTTCTTAAAAGTGCACCCAAATGCCACATGGATTCTAGGCTTTTTAAATTAAAAAAAAAAGAAAGAAAGTTGAGACAAACCTTGGCTTTCATTTAGAAAACAATCTCACTGGCTCTGTAACGGCCAACTTGAGAGTAGTATAGATTGGGGAAGATACTTTCTCCCTTCCCTTCCTTTCTCCTTGCTGTTCTGAAGATCAAACCCAGGGCCTTGTGCCTGGTAGGCAAGTGCTCTACCACTGAGCTACACCACCAGTTTGGCAGCGGGGGATATTTTTCAATCTCAAGACCAAATTTTGACTGATAGTTTTTAAATTTTTTTAAAAATTTTATTTTTATTAGTTTTAATCAGTTATGCATGACAGCTGAAAGATCTTTGATTCATTATATACAGATGGAATATAATTTTTCACTTCTCTGTTTGTACATGATGTAGAGTCACATCATCATGCTATCTTACATGTACCTAGGGTAATGATAATCCATCTTATTCCACCATCTTTCCTATACTCATGCACCCTCCCTCCCCCTTTGTCCCATCCAAAGTTCCACCATTCATCCTATGCACCCCCCATTATGGATTAGCATCTACTTATCAGAGAAAACATTGGGCCCCTGGGTTTTTGGGATTGGCTTACTTTGCTTAGTCTGATATTCTCCAATTCCATCCATTTCCCTGCAAATGCCATAATTTTATTATTTTTTATTATTGAATAATATTCCATCATGTACTGAAGGGCATCTAGATTGGTTCCACCATTTAGCTATTGTGAATTGTGCAGCTATAAACATTCATGTTTGGAACATCATGGAATATCATTCATGTTTGGATATCATGACTGGGATAATTCGTAGTCTCTTAATAGTAATGTTATATTTTGGTCATTCAGTTAGATTATGTTTCTCCAGTCAGAATGCTGTCAGCTATATTTGAAAAGTTAAATTAAAATTCCTACTTGGAGGTGATATTTCTATTTATCTGAGCAACCTCTGCAAGTGGACAGGTATTCAAGACATAAACATACAGCAGCCAGTTCAGGGATGACGTAGTCTCTTCCCTTTAACTGTTTACTTTTTTCAGTTGAAAAGAGAAGAATGTAAACAGGAAGAAAATTATATATAAAAATTGAATGCGAGCTGGGGTGGTGGCTCAGTGGTAGAGCGCTTAACTAGCACACAGACACACTGGGTTCGATCCTCAGCATCATATAAAAAAACAAATAAATAACATGAAGTTTAAAAATTGTTTTAAAAAAGGAATGCAATTTTGTAACAAAGAAAAAATGCACAGGAAAAATGAAAAGAGAAACATTACTGGGGGGCAGATGTTTTCACCTTAAATTTATATCTCTGTGTTAGTCAGCTGTTACTCTAACAAAATACTTGATGTCAACTTAAGAAGAAGAAAGGTTTATTGAACCTCACTGTTTTGGAATGTTCAGTCTGAGGTGGGTTTGCCCATTGCTTTTGGGCTTGTGACAGGGTAACATATCATGGTGGGAACCCTGGGGCCAAAGAAGCCCTCACCTTATGGCTAGAATTGAAAAAAGACAAAGACAAGGAGAACAGAGTGATAGAATTCCTTTCAAGGGCCTGGCTCCAATGACCTAAAACTTCCCACCAGCTCCCACTTTTTAAGGGATCTGCCACCTCCCAGTGACACCTTGGGCTGGGGACCAAGCCATTAACACATGGCCTTTTGGGGGACATTTTTGATCCGAACTACAGCAATTGGCAAGGTTCATCTTTTGGGGAATTTGAAGACAATTTCCAAGGGCTGTTGTGTGCAATACCGTGAGAAGCAGGAGCCCAGTTTGGGTGAAGAAAGAAGAGGCTTGATTGATTGCACCATTATGATGTTCAGATGGAAACCATTCCTGCCTTCCTTCTGATTCAGCTGGACGACAGCACGTTCTCTGACATGGAGGAAGGGAGAAAAACTGTGGCCTCCTTCAGCACCGGAGAGGGACCTGTGAGGGCAGATTTCCTGTAGGGGGTTGTGATGCTCCTGCCTCCTGCTTGAGATCCCTAGAACCAGTGAAACCACACAGATGCCCATTGCAGACCAACCCCCATTGGTAGTGAGTCTGAAGCACCTGTAGCCTGACAGCCAAGGTGACTCACACAGACTGTGAATAGAAATGACAGGTGTAGTAGGTTGACCAAACAATCAGTATGATTGGGAAAAAGAAGTTAAGTTTGATTGACACAGTCTATTCACGAACCTGGTCATAGCCTGTGGGACACAATCCAGTCTCACTATTTCTAGAATCTCAGCAGGGATGGCTTTGATTTGCATAAAATAAGAAAAAAAAAAGAAGCGGAGGAAAATGCATTTGGTTCTGTGTCTCTACATGAGCTGTTAACAAATTAGCACAAGGGAAGCTTTTGCAAATTAGATTAAATTTTCTTGTTTTTATGGGAAATCTCCCTTGGTCTCCATCAGCAGATGTTCTATAACATTCTTTCTATGTTGGGCTGGCTTTCAGTTCACTTCTTATTTTTATTTCTTTTGTTCTTGCTATTAGTCTTCAGTGACCATCTCTCTGGGAGGGGATAGATAAACACTCTTGTCTGGGCTTAGGTAGGCTTCCTGGGGGTGGAATGGAGAATGCCAGATAAAATCCAGCATGCTGTATTCAATTTGAATTTCAAATAAATAACACACAGCTTTTTAAAAGTATCAGTATGTCCCAAATATTGCTCGGGATATACTTATATTAAAAAATATTTCTTGTTTTCTGAAATCCAAATTGAACTGTGTGTGATATGTTTTCATTCACTAGATCTGGGCAATCTCAGAATTTCCTCTGCTGTGTGGAGGAAGAACATTTGGACCTGAGACATTCCCAGGGCTATAGGAAGGAGCTGCTTTGTCCACACTCTTCCTCTTTGTCTGGGACAGAATAGCTTTTGACTCTTAGCTGAGAAACTTGGTTTCCTTGAGGGTTGGGGCCAGGGTGGGAAGAGTGAGGCATCTGCCTTGGGCAAAAAACCTAGCAATCCAGTTAAAGAATATTTTAATGAAATATTAAAAAAATTAAAAAATGAACAAAATGAGTAATCTTGTCTTTACTAACAGTTTTAATATTTTGTCCATCATGTTTTTTTAAAAATTTGCCATTAATTTTCACTTTAAAAATATTACATTTAAACATTGTCTTGATTACTGAAATCTTTATTTTTTTGGACACCCCTTAAATTTTACATCCGAGATGGCGGTATGGTGGGGAATGTTTAAAGAACAATGCCAGATTTTTCTACTTAGGATTAAAATAGGTTTTTTAAAAATAACTTTATTTGGCTCCTGTTTACATATCCATTTGAAGAAGTCTGGGGTCTCCCTGCATTAGTTTTTATATAGAGTGGCAACTCTGAGCTCCAGTGAACTTTCCTACCTCCACTGCCCCAACCTTTGTCCCATTTCTTTCATTGCATAGACCCAAGGATAACATCTGAAGATATGACCCTAACTTTGTCCAGTCAGAATCTTCCCGAAGAACCTTAGAGACCAGTGGGCTCAGATGGTGAGGGCTAAAACTGATTACTCTTAAACTTTAATATCATTTAAAAAATATCGTTTTATTGAGGACTGAAAAATAATATTTGTGAGTTACTGTTTTAGTCAGCTCTTTTGTCAGTGTGACCAAAAGTCCTGACAAGAACAATGTAGAGAACGGAAAGTTTATTTGGAGCTCATAGTTTTAGAGGTCTTAGTTCACAGATGGCCGATTCCATTGCTCTGGATCCAAGGTGAGGGAACACATCATGGTGGAAAGGCATGATGGAGGAAGGCAGCTCAGGACACGACAAAACCAAAGCAAAGAGAGAGCTCTGTTCATTAGGGACAACATATAAACCCCGAAGGATACCCCAGTGACCTATCTCCTCCAGCCCCACCCTACCTGCCTTCAGTTACCACTCACTTAATCTGCATGAGTGGATTAATCCTCTGATTAGGTCAAAACTCTCATAATCTAATCACTTCACTTCTAAAAATTCTTACATTGTCTCACACATGAGCTTTTGGGGAACAACTTATATTTAAACCCTAACAAACACCATTCAAAAAATGTTACAAGGTCACATTTAGTTGCTTGTCATAGGTGCTTGAGATAACTACTATATAGCAAAACAAATGATTGGCATCCTTAGAGGGACAGTCTGTTGGTGTGTGTGTTCTGCGGTCATCTAGGAACCCTGGGTAACTGCGGCTTGGGCAACACATGGTTGGTGCATGGAAACCTGGTGTTTTAGACTTGCAGCATGGAAAAATATAATCAAATGCTACTTCTATCACCATTTGACTGAGGAAGTCGTGAATTGTTTACACTATTATCACATGTACCTGTTTGCAAGTACATGTGCAGACACATACACACGTATACACTTTCCCCCATCTTTCCCTCCAATACATAACCATTTAAAAGCAGAATTTATCAGACATTAAAAAATACAGAAATGAGGAAGGCTATAAGCATATGGACATTAGCTTACAGAATGAATGAATGAGTGAGTGAACAAGACATTCTGGGGATACAGTGATGCATGCTACAAGGAATGGGACATGGGAGAAAATAATGGGAGGTGGGCAGGGATCTCTTCTCATCAGCCTCTGTTGGTGGTGGAGGCTGAAGTTCTCCTGACTCCTGGTCTGATGCCCTTGAAGTGATGAGTAACTTAGGTTCCAGTTCCTGCCTATTAATATTTAACCATTGCTTTCACTTTTGCATCATTTGATCTCTCTTCAATATTCAGAACAAGAGTGAATCAACTGGCCTATTTAGAAGATAGAACTATCTTAAAAATAAATCTTATGTACAGAATTTTAACGAGTGATTCATTGAATTTATGAGTTTGTAAATGAGCAACAGAAGTACGACAATTCTCCTTTTTTTAAAAAATATTTATTTTTTAGGTGTAGATGGACACAACAAAATGTCTTTATTTTTATGTGGTGCTGGGGATCGAACCCGGGTCCCGCCCGTGCTACGTTGAGTGCTCTATCACTGAGCCACAATCCCAGCCCCAGACGATTCTCCTTGATTGAGCAGTTTTGCTTCCTGGGTTTATCTCAAGAAATTTAATCTTTTATTTGGGCAAACAGTAATTGACATTGATGTTTACTGTAGAGTTGTTTATAATAGCAAAATATTGTCCACTACTTCCATACAATAATTGATGAATTGTTAAATAAATTATGGATCACTAATTTATTTTTTGGACTACATTTATTCCAAGTGACAAGTCTAAAACATTGGGTCTTTGTCCACCAAACAAACTTGGGTTGCACCAGCCACGTTACTCAGGAGTCCTAGATCCCACAGAGTGTACAAACCAAAGGAATCATTGCATGGAGGATGCAGCTATTTGTACTTCTACTTAGTAGTTATGTAGTGCACCTAAAATAATCACTAAATATGACACTGAACATGTCACATGTAGGATTAAATTGTTTGCACGTGCCCAAAACTCATATTACAAAAGAATACTTAAAAACATGGGGTAATGTCCATTTTGTGGGATTGTTAGACAAAAAGAGAAGCTCTGGAGGCTGAGTCAGGAGGATTGTGAGTTCAAAGTCAGCCTCAGCAAAAGTGAAGCATTAAGCAACTCAGTGAGACCCTGTCTTTAAATAAAATACAAAATAGGGCTGGGGATGTGGCTCAGTGGCCGAGAGTCCTTGAGTTCAATCTCCTATACCTCCTGCCAAATAGCTATTGTCTTCAGTTTATCTTTAAGCTTAGTATGAAATTTATTTGGACCTTTTAAATGACAGTATCAAAGGGCTGTGAATCAAGAATGGCGAACCACACTGCTCGGTGAGCTTGCATAAATGCCTTACAGTGTTGAATGGATGAATATGAAAGATGAATGAAGACTACGTCCCCCATGGTTGAGACAAGGGTTCACTCTTGAGGTTGTACATTTTATGGGTTTTGATAAATGCCTGATGACATGTATCCTCCATTGTAGCATCAGACAGAATAATTTTATTGCCCTAAAAATCCCCATGTACTTTATTATCCCTCCCTCTCCCCCTGCCCTGGAAACCACGGATCTTTTACTGTCTCTCTACTTTTGCTTTTTCCGGAATGTCATGTAATTAGAATGATATAATATGCAGCCTTTTCCAGACTGGCTTCTTTCACTAAGTAATAAGTGCTGAATTTTTCTTCATGCTGTTTGAGGTTTGAAAGCTTCTTTCCTTCTTTTTCTTTCTCCTCCCTGCCACCTTGGGGATTGAACAAAGGGGGGCTTTACCATTGAGCTACTGAGCTTTAACCCCAGCCCTTTTTAATTTTTATTTTGAGACAAGGTCTTGCTAAGTTGCTGAGGTTGGACTTTAACTTGAGATCCCCCTCATCCTCCCGAGTCCCTGTGATGACAAGTGTATGCCACCATACCTGCTCATTTTTTTTTTTTTGTAACAGTGAATAATATTCTATTGTCTGGACACATCACAGTTTGTTTATGCATTCACCTACTGAAGAATATCTTGGTTGTTGGCTTGTTTTCAGGCTCAGCAATTAAGAATAAAGCTGCTATAAGGATTGGTGTGTAGTTTTTCAGGTTGATGTGTTTTCAACTCCTTTATTTAGGTCAATGCCTGGAGCACATGTGCTACATCATATGATAAGACAGTATTTTGCCTTGTAAAGAATCTGCTAAACAGGCTTCCCCAGGGAATTCGAGTCCCTGTTGCCCCTTGTCTTTGCTGGCATGTGGTGGTGTCAGCATTCTCCAGTTTGGTCATTCTTATTGGTGTATGATGGTATCTCATGGTTGTTGTAATTTGCATTTCCCTGGTGACATATAAATCAGAGCATCTTGTCCTCTGCTTATTTGTCATCTTTATGTTTTATCTGGTAAATTGTCTGTTCATATTTTTTTCCCATTTAAAAATTGGGCTCTTTTTTTTTTTTTTAAGAATTACTTTTGGTTATAATGTGCCACGTGTAATGGGCATTGAGTTCCAATGTGTAGTGAGCTAAAGGTGCAATTGTCCTACAGTGGCCTGGGTAGAGGTGACACTGTCCATCATTGATCCAGATAGAAGTGACACCACCTGACACTGACCCAGATTGAGGTAACATTGTCCATTACGAATCCAGGTAGGGAGTGACACAGCCCATCAAAGATCCAGGTAGAGTTGACACTGTCTACCACCAGTCCAAATAAAGGTGACACTGTTGTTGACCCAGAAAACATGAACCTGTCCATTGCTGAGCCAAATGGAGTAACACTGTCTGTTAAGGACCTGCTGAGAATGACAACTTGTACAAAATCATTTATGTCCCCCCCACCCCCGCCATCCATTGCTGACTTATTTGCTTGGCCAATTCACACTCAGGAACTCCGTCATGCTTTCTTCTCAACACCATCTGAACTCTCCCCCACAGCCTTTCTGCATCAAGTCTGTCTCCTCTGCAGTCTCAGGGTCAGTAGTCAACAGAAATAGGCGAGGTTCTGGTGTTCTGTCTTGTTAACTTTTTGGATCCTCAGTGTCTTGTGTGAAATTAATGAGTTAAATGAATTCATTTGTTCTACAAATATTTATTTGTGCAGCTGTGTTTACTGTGGGTTAGGCATTTTCTATTAACTTTGTACATCTCCACAAACAAAATAGACAAGGTTCCTACCCACTAGGGACATATATTCTCATGGGAAAGAATAACTGTTCAAATAGATGAGTATGAGTTAAAGCTCTAGAGAGAGGAGAAGGATCCCTATGTTAATTTATTCAAAATATTAACATGGAATTTGCAGTACTGAAAATGTAGTCTTTGTGCCTCTTTGTAGCTTGAGAGTTTATTTCCTTTTAGTGCTGATACATATATAAAAAGAAAAAAATTTCAAGCCTGTAATCCCAGCTACACTGGAGGCTGAGGTAGGAGGATTGCAAGTTAGAAACGAGTGAGATCCTCAAAAAAATTAAAAAGGTAGGGGTGTAGCTCAGTGGTAGAGTATATACCTAGGTTGCATGTGGCTCTAGGTTCAATCCACAGACACTAAAAAAAAAAAAAAAAAAAAAAAAGAAAGAAAGAAAGAAAAAAAGAAAAACAAAACAATAAAACAACTTTTGTACTTTCCCATTTTCTGATCTCTGGCTGCCCAAGGTGGAAGTGAGAAGATGACAGCCAGACCCAACCACCCGCGAGACTTGGATTGAGATACCATGGAGGCTGGTCATATAGGGCATGGGTTCTATCTCTCTAGAGAGTGGTAGAGGATCAAGGACACTGGGCATCTGTCTGTCCAGTGTTCTGGGAGTGGACCTGCAGCAGATTGGAGGTCAGTAACTTGGGGATGACTCTTGGCTAGATAGCTTTCAAATTATCTACCTATTGCTTGGCCCTCCAGAAGCTTCCAAATAGCCTTTAATAACTTTTCTCTTAGGCCAGTTAGAGTGTGTGCAACAATGGGTGCTGGCCAGACTCCTTTCTCTCCTGGGTGTCCAGCAGCCCGTCTCTCCCTGCACCCTGCGGTAGTTAGCCAGGTATGGCTGGGCAGAGATGACCTCAACCAGCCTTGGATTCTGCCAGGAGTTTGTGGGAATTAGAGATCTCCCAGCCCTGAAGGGCAGCAGCTGCAGGAAGAAGGGTGATACATACATTGAGTTTGGGCTGAAATCCAAATTTTTGTATGTGTAATTATGCCAGAATTCAGGTCAACCTCTGAGCTGGATTGACTCATATTCCAAGATACAGAGGAAGCAAAACATTTGAATTGCCATTGTGGTGTGTCCTCCCACGCCCCCACCCTTTGACATGCCTTTTAAATTATTTATTTATTTATTTATTTATTTTGAAAATTTTTGTGCCTTTTACTTGTACTGTTTTTACTGAACTGTAATTTTTTTCTGCCCTTCCTGAGAATGAAATTCCCTCAATGGCTAGGAGTGAAGGATGATAATTAAATCATGGAATGGAAGTTTCTCTAAGAAAAAAAATACAAATAAAATGAACTAAGTTATTGACATCAGGAAAAAAAAAAATCATGGAATGGTGTCGTGGGCACTTTGAGAAGGTCTAGAGTTGATGCTTTTGCCAAACAAGCTCAAAGATTCAAACTATTAAAAAGCTTGAGGAGGCCAGATTCGTTTACCATACCTCAAGGTCACCTAGCCAGGAAAACATTGGTGCTAGTGTTTTTGTTCGTCCTCTGTTTTCAGCACTGAAGACTTCCTTGCCCTCTTCTCTCTCCTTTCCTGATTCTCTAAGGTTATCAGACCCAGGGACTGGGATGGATAGTTGAATTCTCCTACTTACCTCATCAGAAATACCAAGTAGGGGGAGAAAATATACATTAAATTAACATAAATTCAGGAGATTATACATGGAGGCCAAAATACCTTCTGCTACCAGATTCTGCCATTGTTTGTTTGTTTACCTCACTCATGGTGGATGGAGACACAGGACTGCTCTTGGCAGTTCTCTATTCTTTGCTTTGGACAATTTGACTTTTGGGTCTCATTTTCCTTAAAGTTCACTTCTGTTGCTCTTGATTTTATTCCTTTTAAATCTTAGTCAATTCTCCCATCTGTGGCTCACCCTCTGTTACATTTGGGGCTCCTGAGGTTACTTTGAAAATTAACTCACACTTTATAACTTAATAGAGGGGGAAAAGATCACAGTCAATACTTTTACTTGTTGTGACACTGACTTTTACTCCTCTGACTTTTCCCCTCAGTCCTTCTACCCCATCAATCAAGGGTCTTTCCTCCCCTCACCCCATGGAACTTCCTGTGTTATCCAAAATCCCATGCCAGGGACAAGTTATGGCTCAATTGTTGACTTGTTAATTTAATTATAGCAGAGTTTAATTATACGTGAATTATATTAGTCATTAAGAGCTCTAGGGTCAGAAAGTGAGTTTGCATAAACTCTCCGAGAGTTCAATTTACGAGTTTTTTTTTTTTTTTTTTTTTTTTTTTTTTGTGGTGTTGGGGATTGAACCCAGGCTCCACACATGCACTTTTCCCACTGAGCTATACTTCTGGCCCTACTAACAGTACTTTTTTTTTTGTACAAAGGATTGAACTTGGGGAGCACTTTACCATGAGCTACATTCCCAGTTGTTATTTTTTATTTTAAAAAATTTATTTTTTAGTTGCAGGTGGACATACAATATCTTCATTTCATTTTTATGTGGTGCTGAGGGTAGAACCCAGTGCCTCACATGTGCTAGGTAAGCACACTACCACTGAGCCACAACCGCAGCCGGTTATTTTTTATTTTGAGAAAGGGTCTCAATAAATTGCTGAGAGTCTCATTAAGTTGCAGAGGCTGGCCTCAAACTTGCCATCCTTCTCCTTCAGCCTCCTGAGTTGCTGAGATTACAGGCTTGGGCCACCACACCCAGCTATAAGCAAGTTTTTGAGGAGTAGCTTAGTGCTTAGATACCTGCTACTGTCTCATGCTTCTATCATGCCCATGTGACCCAGATTCTCTGTGCAATTTAGAAGCCTTGACCATGTCAAGGGTCGTGGTTAAGCATGTAGGTAGATAAGCATCCCAAGAAAGCAGGTCCCATCCAATAGGGATCCAGAGGAGGAGATGGAGACATATAAGAGGGCCTTATGTTGAATAAATTTTGTTGACTGAATGAGGTGGCTTTCTTGTAAGGTGAAGCAGCCTACCTGTCCAATGTGTAGGTGCTTTCTGTTTCAAAAGATGGGGCTTCATCAAGTCCCTAAGGTGTCAGACCCTCTGCCTGCCAATATGAACATATCCCTACTTCAATCTGCATAAAGTATGTAATTAAATACCCATGGACAGCCGAGTGCGGTGGCTCATAGGTTGTAATCCCAGCTACTCAGGAGGCTGAGGCAGGAGGATCACAAATTCAAGCCAGCCTCAGCAACTTAGCAAGGCCCTAAGCAACTTAACAAGACCCTGTCCCAAAATAAAAAATAAAAAGGACTTGGGACGTGGCTCATTGCTTAAGCACCTCTGAGCTTAAGCACCCCTGAGTTCAATCCCTGGTTTAAAAAAAAAGAAAAAAAATTGCCCAGGGACAGTCAGAATGTTTTTTGAAAAGGAGAAAGATATCATATTTCTGATTTAGCTTATCTCTAGGCTCTGTTGGACTGGATATTATAAAATATTCACTTAGAAAAGGTAAAATTATTATGTTCCATATAATGCATAAGAACTTTAGTAACCTCTCTGGTGACTACAGATACTGTAACTTGCTTTCTCCTGACTGGACATTCGTACTTGCAGGCCAAATCCAACCAATCAGGACCCAGGACAACCTTGACCATTGCTGGGTTGCTCTTAAGATTGTTTATGCAGCCAGCAGACTGCTGTAAATAAACTGCAGAGCATCCATGCGGCCCTGTGTCAACAACACGCCTCGGAGCTCAGCAACCCTCGGGAGCATCTGCAACCTTCTCTTACGGAGTTATGTGGCGCATCTCCTTCCCATCTCTGCTGCTGTTCCGTACCTTTACTGTTTGTTCCACCTTCTAAACTTCAGAACAAGCATGTCTAAGCCAAGGGATTATCCAAATGATAAAAATGGGCTGATCACCAGTTAATAATAGTAACAAGGGGAGGGAGTGTGTAGCTCAGTGGTGCAGGATGTGTTTAGCAGATTCAATATCCAGTACCAAAAGCAACAGAAAAGTAATAAAATAATAATTTTTACTGTAAAACTATATGCACATGTAAGTATACATATATATTTGTATGTGTGTGTATATATATATATATTAATATATACACATGCATGTGTGCAAATACATATATATTTATTTATGGGAGAGAATTTGAAAAGGGCAGAAAAGTAATTGGGTCCTGCATAAAGGGCAGAAACAGGAGACTCCGAGAACTCAGCTTCCCTCCCGTGAGCCTTGCCTGGAGCCTTGCCAGCTCTTGATCTGTTTGTGTGCGTTTTCTTTCCTCTCTAATCTTCCAAGGATGCTGCTTCATGCTCTGGACAAGAAAGGGACAAGCATCAGGGTGAATGTCAAAGACAGCTAGAAAGGACAAGGAGTTCTTTCAAGTCAACACATAATGGGCTTACACACAAAGGAAAGGAAGGCTCCCCGTGACCATTAAAAAGATTATTTCACACCACGTTTAACCACCAAAGGGGCCACGCGAAAGCTGGTGTTGGTGCAGTTGTGAGTTGGTTTTGCTTTTATTTATACAAATTTCCAAATCCTGCTTCATTCTCTTTCCTCCTGGGTCCAGGGTTAGCTGCCAGGATGTGACTGACTGACTGTGTGGGTGACCTTAATATTTCTCTAAGTGAAAAATGTTTCTGTTTTTGACATTTTCTTTGAAGCAGCAGGACTGCGAGTGATGCTGACACAGATCAATACAGTTGACATCTGCCTATTGGCTTTTCAGTGTGATCTAACTTGTCTTTTTGGAAAACAGTGCAACTGCATTTTTTGGTGGTGGCGGGGTCTCCATATGAGTTTTCCTCTTTACAGATTTACCAACTCGTGTTTTTTGGTGTCCTTGAGCTTCTCCAATGTTCTCCTACCATGTCACTAGTGGTTCAAAAGATAGGGCTTTATCAAGTCCCTAAGGTGTCAGTCCCTCTGCCTGCTAAGTCCATCTCTTCCTTCCTTGTTACTATGCCATAACGCTGATTTTTCAAATTCCACCTTCTAAAAACTTCAGTTCGGCCCATATAAGCTAAAGGGGTTACCCCGAGGTCTCGGTTTATTACCCTTTCATTTTCTTGTTTGTTTGTTTTTTGAAGGATTATCCTTGAGGTCAACCAATGAGCCAATTGCCGGTCCCAATGAGAGATAAGTGCCAAGTGGCCCCCCCCCCCGAAAGAAAGCAGAATATTCAAAAGGTGCCTGTGTTCCTGGAAATCTGGTGGCCGGATGTGACAAGTTGGTGCCTCTTTTGTTTGCTGCCCTGCAACAGAGAACTGTCCTCACTGAAGCCACTGGGAGTGTACTTGAGAGGATTTTAAACAAATGCCATCATGAGGCCAATGTGTGCGAACTGTCAATTTGTATTTATATGATGTGTGAGTGTGCTGAAGCAGGCATCATGAATCACTGAGGATTACCCTTGTGGAGAGCCTCTCATTCTGCCCGAAGGATTAGGGAAGCAGGGTTCAAATGCCATTCATCAGCCCTGTCTCGCAGAGAGCACTAGTAAAGCCATACTGTGCCTGACCTGCAGTTGAAGTGCTCCGTTTCCAAGTCTCAGAGAAAGGTCACCTAAAGGTAATGGAATATTTTTGCCAAGGTAGCATAGACCTGTTCCCTAAGCTGGCTTGGGGAAGCGCTTGCAGGGGTATAAGTGAAGGAAGGAGGGGAAACTTCTAGAACCCAGAAGAGGGAGTTGGTTCAGTGCCCTGGGCATTTCTAAAAGACATCTTCCTCAATCATCACTGTTAATGCCACTTTTAAGAATAATCCTACTGAAATGCAGCTTTAAGATTTTCCCAAAGGAGTGTATGTTCAGGAACACTGTGTGGATGCCGAGCAGATGAATAAGGAAGGAGTATTTCCTCAAGTGGTTTGGAATTACCTTCCTTCTCTATCTTCTGACTTCAACTGTTTGAACAATATCTGGATCTCCTGGGTGCTCAGAACTGTATGCTTATTATTTTCTGTTAAGCTCTCTGTGGGGTTTTGGTTTACAGTGAACCAGACTTTTACAGAATTGGGACTTTATTGGATCATTAAGAATGAGAATAAGAAATTCCATGTAAAGAACCAAATAGCCCCAATTTAGGGTCTTTTAGCTGATGGTTGGCTTCAGTCATTGGTGCCAATTATCCTGCAATTGTTGGAAGCTATTGTCTTCACTGAGGAGTCACTCAGACCTTTCCAACCAGTTGGTCACTCCTTGGAGTACCTTCTTTTACATGACATATCAGTCTGGATACTTATTCCCAGTCTCCCTGGCTGCTTCTTCCATATTCCCTAACTTCTGCCTGTTGGGGTACCCTAAGCCTCTTCTCTTGTTCTCTCTCTGTTCTTGTGCCCTCTGCGATGTCACCATATCTCTTGGCTTTAAGCATCATCTATGTACTGATGACTCTCAAATTTATAATTCCAGTCAGAACCTCATCTTTGAGTGCTAAACTCATATTTCTGCCTCCCTGCTCAAGATTCCTACTTGCTTTCTCAAACTGAACAGGTGTAAAACTGAGTTCCAAATTATCACCTCTCTAAACCTACTCCTATCACTACCTTTCCCTAAGTGCATGGCAGTTCTTTCAACTTTGTCTCTTAAGACATACCCCTAGCACAGATCTCTTTCATCAACTCCAAACTCGAATACCTAGTTGTCAACTTGACATCTCTACCTGAATGTCCCATGGACACTGCAAACTTATATCCAAGCCTAGTTCCTCCTAATCAGCAGCGTCTCTCATGTTGGTTGGTAGTGATTCTACCTCTTTAATTGCTTAGCTAAAGATTATGGAGTGTTTCTTGTGTCCTGCCTTTCTTTCAAACCCATGGCCAATCTGTCAGCAAATCCTGTTGGCTTAACCTTAGGCTGTATCTATGGTTGGATCACTTCTTGCTTTATCCTGCCTCTACCCTCATCACCTCTTCCTTAGATTATTGCCAACAGACTCCAAACTGGCCCCTCATTCCCCTGCACTCTATTCTCCATATAATAGCAAAAGCGATTCTCTTAAAACTTACATCACATCTCTCCTCTACTCAAAAACCTTCCAATGGCTTCCCACTAGCATCGTTGCATAGCCCACCCTATAGTTTTGAGCTCACCAATGCACACCGAAGCCTCTCAGCTGCTTCTTAAACTGGTGGCCTTCGTGTACTTCCCTTTGGATGCTTACACTTGTGCCCTCCAAGGCTCCTCCCTGGCATCTTGAAGGCCACTTCCTTCCTCCACTGCACTTTGTTAATGTCTGCTAAATGCTTTCTGTGAGATGGGATCCTGGCTAGGACTGTGCCACCATTTCATATGGTCCTTACAACTACTGTCCAAAAGGGAGGATTTCCACATGACAGTGCATGTAACATTTTTGAAATATTGAATATTTAAACATTTCAAAATAATCAATGTATTGTCATTCCTGGAAATCTCTTAAAATTTCCTGGTTCCTCAGAGCTTCACCTATTTTTGTTTATTACTGGAGATTGAACCCAGGGCTTCATACATGCTCTACTACTCTACTACTACTATCTCCAGCTCCAGCTTCGCCTATTTCTCTTGAGACATGACTCACTTTAGGGGAAGGGTACGTATACATAGATGAAGACAGATGGCTTCATTCAGCCTTCAGTTTGGAGATGAAACTTTTTAAATCACTAGCTGGACAATAGTATAAAAACAAGTGTTTGTGATTTACAAAATCCAGGTGGTATAGAGTGAGGAAAAGCTCTTTTTGATCTTCCCAGGTTGGGTTGGAGGTTGTCCAACTTAATCCAAGCTAGTGTTTCACTTCCCAGGCATAATGTGGGGAGACGACAAGCTTCTCGGAGAAGTCAACCTTTGGCATGACACCAAAGTCCTAACGGCTTGGGACTAGTATAGTTAGATATGAGACCCTCTGTCCTCTGGATAAGGTGGTCAAAGAAATTTTGAGAGAAATAGTAACACTCATGACAGGACACCCTTGATTCAAAACACTTTCTTGTGTCATAGGTTCCGTTTGCCATAGGTGAGATCTGCTTCCCCAAGTATATCCTGTGGTAAGATCCATGGTTCCATTATTGTACTGAAGGCCTAGGACACTGGAGTCCTCGGCAGCTCTGACATGAGCAATAAAACAGGATTGGTGCACTGAGTGGTATCAGAGTTCTGGTATGGTACGGGTAACTTCATGGGAAGCAAAGACCAAGACATGTATTCTGCCCTCCCAATAGAAAAGCAAAATTGCCTCAATATCTGTTCATTTTGTTGTTATTATTATGATTTATACCTAATGGCCATCTTTGTGAATAAGTCTTGGTTTGCATTTCAGATTCTTATTTTAGGAATAGAGTCCTTGAAGCAAAAATATCAAGTCAAAACACTTTCAGCTTACTAATCTTTTTTTTTTTTTAACCTGTGTCTACTCTGCTGTTATAACCACCTTTTGTTTTGACTTTAATTATTATTTTTATTTCTAAAAAGGTTTGTTTGGTTACTTTTCAAATCTGTTTAAAAATGCTTTATGCCACTTCAGTCCCTCCAAATATTTTCAACTCTATTGCAAATGATGTTTAATATTCTGCATTTGATAATTCCAAAAATCTAAAATCTCTAGTGGTCTATTTTTTATGACTGTTGTGTCTTCTGGGTTTTCCTTCTGTATTTGATGACTTTCCCTATGAGCTGCTCATTTTCCCTGGAATTTTATTTTGGTAATTCTGTAAGGTATGAAATGAAGGCGAGTCTCTTCAGAGAGAGTTTATATTTGCTTCTTGTGACTTACTGGGCTTCAGATTACCTTACTTTCTTAATTTAAGACTTTTTTCTTTTTAAAAGTTTCTTTCTGTCCCTCTCCCCAGATACAATGAATTAAAGCTACTGCAAATCCTTATTAGGGCTAGCTTGTGACTAGAAATTCTCAGAAACCTTGTTCCCATGCTTCCTTCTGCCTATTCTGAGGAAAAGCTATTTTTGCCTTTCATAGACCGTTGGGGAAAGATCACGATTTATTTCAAGCTTATGCTACATTGAGGGTGCAGCCCTTTGAGGTTACCTCTATAGATGCGCAAGAGCCCACCTTGGGTTCTGACCTGTACCTCCTATCCTTTCTACCTATGTAGCTTGGCCGGGTCATTGATGCTTTTAAGATTACATTTGTTTTTACCCCAAATTTTAGCTGTTTTGAACAGGAGCGTTATTTTAGGACACCAGCACACCATGTTTCCAGAGTTTTTCTGAATAGTGGCAATTATAAGACATTATAACTCTTTTAGAGCTTTTATTTTATTGTGTAAAAAAATATTTCTTACCATATCTGTTTCAGTTAGATATATACACTTTTAGTCTTTGCCCTAGATGCAGTGAGAAGGGATTATGTAGATACAAACTCCTTGTGAATACTGATGAAGTGTTCAGTTCAGCAAATATTTATGATATGATACTTACTGAGTCCCTTACTAGTGATTAGGATGGACAGAAAACAGTTATTGATATAATTCCTGCTTTCCAGAAGCTCCAAATCTAGTATTGGAGATGGACATTTCTTTTTACACTAGCAAATTTCATGACGAATGCTATAGAGGAAGATGTACAGCAAACAACTATGAGACTATAGGCATGGAACAGATTGTGTAGGGAGTGGGGGGAGAGAGGGCATTTATAAGAGAAGTCATAAAGAGCAATGGAATTGGCTCAGGTGATTGTGGAGATTTCTGAGTTCAAAACATGATGGAGGCCAGCAGACTGGAGAGGACCATCCACTGTAGGGCAAGGGAGAGCTGATGCTGCAAATGGAGCCCAAACGCTGCCTCTTGCTTGGGGGAAGTCAGGCTTTTTTGTTCTTCTATTTGGGCCTTTGATGGGAGGAGGCCTAGCCATCCATACTAGGGAGGGCAATCTGCTTCACTCATAATCCACTGATTTTTTTTTCATAGTTCACTGTTTTTTTTTCAAAGATGATTTCTGATTTATTTAGAATCCAGAAATAAAATGAAAGTGGCCTTTTTTAAAAAAATTATTTTTTTAAATTTTAATTTGTTATACATGGCAGCAGAATGCATTATAATTCATACTACACATATAGAGCACAGTTTTTCATACCTCTGGTTGTACACAAAGTAGAGTCACACCATTCTTATCTTCATACATGTACTTAGGGTAATGACATCCATCTCATTCCACCATCTTTCCTACCTCTATACCTCCATCCTTCCCCCCTCCCTCCCCTTTGCCCTATCTAGAGTTCATCTAATCCTCCCACGACCCCCCCACCCCAACCCCATTATAAATCAGCATCCTTAAATCAGACAAAACATTTGGTATTTTTTTTTTTTTTGGATTAACTAACTTCACTTAACATTATATTCTCCAACTCCATCCACTTACCTGCAAATGCCATGATTTTATTCTCTTTTAATGCTGAATAATATTCCATTGCATAGTCCACTGATTTAAATGTCAATCTCACCCCAAAGTCCTTTGCATAAACATCCAGAATAATGTTTGATGAAATATCTGTTGGACTATGGTCTGACCAAGTGGACACATAAGAGTGGCCATCACAAGTAGGTTGGACAAAATAATAAAGGGGTTTAAACGTCATAATGAGGAGATGGGTCTCCTCTTTTCACTTGAAAGATGGAAACATTTTGAGAAGAAAGACAACTCTTATTAAAGTACGAGGGGGTGGAGTAACATAAACCAGGAAGACCCTGCACTAGAGCAAGGATTAAATGGATTCTATCTACTATTGGTTTTGTAACTATAGGTGACTTTCTTAAAGCTAAAGTTTAGTTTTGTTGTTTGCAAAACAAGACCTAAAACAGGATCTTCCATGTAGTGCTGGGAACATCTAATGGAATAATGTGTGCTCATAGCTATGCTCAATGCTTACTCCCTGGTCAGTTAGCAGACAGCTAATGGAGGATTTCCTCAGTGTGGGTCCCAGTGGTCCCTGCTGCCTTGTGTTCATATCATACTCTTGTATAATCTCCCTCCCTGCTGCCATTGTGCTGGGGTTGGTGTGGCTAACCAACAGTGTTTGGCAGAAGTAATATATCACTATGGAGATTAGTTGTTAATGACTGTAGCTTCTGTCTTGGGCAATATTGTACACCCTGACTCTCCATCTCCATTAGGTCACTTGCCTTGGGGAAAGCAACGTGCTATAGTGTCAACAGCCCTATGGAGACCTTCATGGGGAAAACCTAAGTCTTCAGACCCAACAGCCAGAGAGGATCTTAGACCTGCCAACAGCCAGGTGAGTGCGTTTGGAAGTCCCTTAGAATTTTCACGTGACTGCCGTACTGATTGACTGCTTGATTCTTAGCATGAGTGACCCAGCACAGCTATTTCTGGATTCTGGATTCACAGAAAAAAAATCTCTGTTGAAACAAACAAACAAAAAAAATATTTAAAATGTTTTGTTGCATTAAAGCAATTGAATTTTGAACAATTCAATATGCATCAGTTGATAAGTAATAAAACAACATTGTCATCCCACAAGTGATTGTTGTTATGGCTTAAATGTGTCCCCTAAAAGGTCATGGATTGGAAACTTAATCCCCAGATATGTATTTTGGTGCTATTTGGGAGGTAACTACTAGATGAGGTCATCAGGGAAGGGTCCCTGACAGGATTAGTGGCTTTAAATCAAGAGGACGAGCAACCTGAGCTGGCAGGTGATGCCCTCGCCATGTTGTGATGCAGCAAGAAGGTCTCACTGGAGGCTGGTATCCTGAAGTTGGGCATCCCAGTCTCTGCCATGGTAAGAAATAAGTTTCTTTTCTTTATAAATTACCTGGTTTGTAGTATACTTTTGTAGCAGCAGAAAACAGATGAAGACATCTGTGATTTTGGAGTTGTGTATAATGTATTGGCTTTTTCTTATTCTCTGCAGAGGATTGGTATAAGTTGGGAAATAATAGGAAATCAAATAGAGGTAGAGCTTAAGAGAAAAGAAAAATCAAGAAGAAAAAGAGGAGGGAGAATAGGGAAGAAATATCCTGATGACCTGGAGAACATTTGTGAGAAATATAATTGAAGTCTGAGGAAGTGAGGCTGCACTCTTCACAAGGTGCAAATGGATGTGACACCTGGGCCAGGTATGCAGGGCCCTTGGGCAGCCCTCCCGTCACACACAAATCACACACACACATGTACACCGTTTGGACAACTATCCTGGGCTTCCACTAGTTTGTACTGAACCTTTGTGTGAACTAGAGTAGTTTTTTTTTCCCCCTAGATGGACAATTTAGAGTAAGGAGCCACCTCTGGTATCCTCAAGCCTGTGGGCACATGGCTTGGCAAGCAGACGACACTTTTGTGTGGAGGAAAAGGCATCTCTTCTTCCACAAGCCAGTGCCAGGGCTTAGGGCTTGGCAGGCAAAACATGGGCTGGATCTCAGTCCACACTTCCCCCTGGGGTCAGCTGCCTTGTGCAATGTGTAGGCCACCCCTCTGAACTGGTGCTCGCAACTACTGGAACCTTCCTGTTAAAAGCGGCAGAATGCTGCTATTGCCCTTCTCGGACTATTCCCTGAAGACCTTAAAAGAGCATGCTACAGGGATACTGCCACATCGATGTTCATAGCAGCACAATTCACAATAGCTAGACTGTGGAACCAACCCAGATGCCCTTCAATAGATGAATGGATAAAAAAAATGTGGCATCTATACACAATGGAGTACTATGCAGCAATAAAAAATGACAAAATCATAGAATTTGCAGGGAAATGGATGGCACTAGAGCAGATTATGCTTAGTGAAGCTAGCCAATCCCTAAAAAACAAATACCAAATGTCTTCTTTGATATAATGAGAGCAACTATGAACAGAGCAGGGAGGAAGAGTAGGAAGAAAAGAGTAACATTAAACAGAGACATGAGATGGGAGGGAAAGGGAGAGAAAAGGGAAATTGCATGGAAATGAAGGGAGACCCTCATTGCTATACAAAATTACATATAAGTGGTTGTGAGGGGAATGGGAAAATAAACAAGGAGAGAAATGAGTTACAGTAGATGGGGTAGAGAGAGAAGATGGGAGGGGAGGGGAGGGGGGATAGTAGGGGATAGGAAAGGTAGCAGAATACAACAATTACTAATAGGGCATTATGTAAAATTGTGGATGTGTAACCGACGTGATTCTGCAATCTGCATTTGGGGTAAAATTGGGGGTTCATAACCCACTTCAATCTAATGTATGAAATATGATATGTCAAGAGCTTTGTAATGTTGTGAACAACCAATAAAAAAAAAGAATTAAAAAAAATACCTAAGAGGAAAAAAAAAAGCGGCAGAATGCTCAGGTGGAATTAGTTCGGGGCAGAGAGTAGATCTAGGGGGTTCTAGAATCAATAAAGAGGAATTCTACTTCATGGGGTTGTGGCTCTTTAGGGGCTCAGTAAGGAATAGCCACACCCTGATCGTTACTCATTTTTAACAACCATCTTGATTTTCTGACTTCTGAGAATAACAAATGAGATAGGTAGGGCTTCATCGAGATCTGCCACCTGGGTATGCATACATAGTGGCCAAGTGTCACACCAGCGTAGAATCTTTCCTTGCAGAAATACAAGATTCCTTTCCATTTTTAAAAAGGAAAGAGCCAACTTTCTGTTCTTAACTCTCCTGCAAATTCCTAAGTTTTATATAATTAAAGGAACTTTTAATGTCTTTATAACCTAAAACCCAACCAACCCATAAATATAAAGGCCAAAAGCCATCATGACACTGGGTTCCTCGAAGGTCAAGTATCTGGTGCATGGTCATATAACATTTGGTGACAGGAGTGCCAATGTAACCTGAGACTTGTGCTCATTCATTCAACATGGACCAAGCAAATCAGTGTCATGCCTAGTGGGGAAGATGAATATATAAAATAGATATTTCTAATATAAAGTCTTATAGAAAAGTTTTCTAATATGTCTTAGCTCCTACAAAAGCATGATGGGTCCTGAGGAAAAAAGAAGAAATAATTTTCTTCTTTCAAAAGCAATGCATTAACCTCTTTTATATTTGTAATCATCTGGCAGCTAGCATCTTGGGTGAGGCCAGCAGGTTTATGAAAGATGAGCAATAAAGGAAATGTATTAAAAGGAATTCATGCAAATTTTCACTTTGTGGTGACTGGTTAAGAAAAAAAAAATCCCAAACTATAAATAGTAGTAAAAATCCTGGGACTCAAATCCTATTTTTAGAGTCTTTTGAATTAATGTACAGAAAAATGATTTGAACCAGTGTGACTGGGTGGTAGTGAAATATAGAAATTGGCATTGAGAACAAAGGAGAGTCAAAGCCATACACAGATGGAGAGCAACAGCAAACTTTGA
Source organism: Spermophilus citellus (assembly GCF_964194105.1). NCBI lineage: Eukaryota > Metazoa > Chordata > Mammalia > Rodentia > Sciuridae > Spermophilus > Spermophilus citellus. The sequence goes on along the minus strand of NC_138187.1, from coordinate 87,785,223 downwards.
GTCACTTTGAGAATTTTGCAAGGAAATGTAAAGTAGTGGCCCTGAGGAGAGGATTAAATGCAATCATCCTAGTTTGTGGACGGGTAAATAGCAAAGACACAGCTGAGGCAAAATAGGCCGATGTCCTGTATTATGCACATCAGCTGAAGTCATATTTAGAAGCCAGGAAAAATGGATGACAAGACTTGGGAGGGGAAATGTAACAAAACCCCAAATCAACAGCAAATTATTTTGTCATGTGGATTTGATGCACCATGCAAAATGGATGAGCAGGCTGCACTTCCTGTTGAGGTTGTGTAGAACATGCAGCCTGCTACCAAGTACTTTCCCAGGAGGATGAGTAGCTTTAGGTTGCATTCAGGGCTGGACAAATGCAGAGACCACTGGGGTGTTCTCAGCCAGGGGAGGCAGGAGTGGACCAGGGAGAGAGGCCTGTGGCCTGGAGATTGTCGGGACTCTTTGGAGGCGAGTTGATATTTGGTTATGCTGGGGAGTGTGCTGTCCTGGGATAATTCACTATTTGCACTTGAAAGTTTGGTCATCATAAGGGTGATAACTCTGACATTTATCTTCGCCACTTTTATGAAGTTAGGTAAAATCATTTGGTAGGGAGGGGGGGGGGGCTTTTGCTGAGCACAAAGTTAGCTGGTCACCAAAATGCAAGACCTGCTTTTGATCCTGTGTTTCTGCTTAGTTGGAGATTCTTCTGGTGGCTCCAGGTCTGGCATGGTCTACATTTAATGCCATGATTTCTGGACCTTCTTCAACACACACATGCACATGTACACACACATATATAGTAATTAGGAAACTTTTAAAGAAAACAAAAACTACATTTTTCTCATTAACCATTATGTGGATCAGTCATGGTTTCATCTAATCCTATTTCCCGCCTTAACAAAAGCAGCTCTTTCAGTCTCTGCTCTGAATTCATATTCTGGAAATGAGGACAGGCGAACCTGCTGCTCAGATCTCCATTGGGACTCGTCTGTTGTCTTCTGGTCCTTCATTGTCCTCAGTCTCAGGCTCTCCATTGCCTTGGTTATTGTAAGGACCAGACTTAGCCAGGGTAGCTTTTGAGCATCTTCACCAGAAATAAAATTTTACCTACTTTTGATGTCTTTTTTCTTAATGCAGCTGAAGAAGCAAAGCAGAGAGGCAGAGAGTGCTGTGTAAAGCTGAGCTTTTACTCCTTCTTGCAACCTCCTCCTGATGAATTTTTCTTGAATTGAAAAGTGTCTTATTTGGATAGATTGAATATATATTATTTTGTTTTTTTTCCATTGTACACAGTAGATTAGGGAGAGAGCAGGTATGCACTGAAAAAAAAAAACGGAATTTATATATGGAGATAATAATTAAAATATTAATGTATTACTTGACCTTTATTAGGGGGCATTTTGAGGAAGAGGAACTAGGCCTTTTGTTTTTAGTGTTACACTGAAAACATAAAGAGAATTAAACAAACTCTACATTATTCTTTTAACATGGCATAGTTATTAGCCAGTTTTCTGTTACTGTAACAAAATACATGAGGTAATAAACTTAGAAAGAGAAAGGGTTTATTTTGGATCATGATTTTGGAGGTTCCAGTCCATGATCAGCTGGCCATGTTGCTTTTAGGCTTATGGTAAGGCTATACATCATGTGGGAGGAAGGGATGGAGCAAAACTACTTAGCTCATGGCTAGAAAGTGAGAGAAAACGGTGTGTGTGTGTGTGTGTGTGTGTGTGTGTGTGTGTGTGTGTCCCACAAACTCTTCTGGGAGTATACTCTCAATGACCTAAAGAACTTCTACTAGGCCACAATCTCTTGAATTTTCCATGACCTCCCAATCATGCTATGAACTGGGGACCAAGACTCATCACATGGCCTTTGGGAGGATATTTAAGGTCCACACTCTAGGAGGTAGTCTCTAACCCAGTGGTTTTAGGCAGTGACTATACATTGGACTTTGCCTGAGAAGCGTAGTGGTCTTACCCTACATCAATTAAATCAGATGTGGCTTTCTTTAAATTTATGATGCTTGGAGTCCATTGAGCTGTTTTAATCTATGGATGGATGTCTTTCATCAGTTTTAGAAAATTCTCTGCCATAATTTATTCAAATACTGCTTCTTCCCCATCTTCCACTCTGTGTTTGGGATTGCAATTATACATTTATTAGATCATTTGACTATGATTCACATGTCTTTTATGTTTTGTGCTTTTTTTCCCCACCTCATTATTTTGAATACTTTAAAATTTGTCTGTTTTTGAGTTTGCCAAGCCTGTCTTCTGACCAACCAGCCTGATGTTAAATCCAACCAATGCTTTATACCTTCAATTTTATTTTATTCACTTTTAAAATTTATTTATTTATTTATTTTACAGTAGAATGCATTTTGACCTATTGCACACAAATGGAGCACAACTTCTCATGCCTCTGGCTGTACATGGCTCAGAGTCACTCCACTAGTGTACTCATCCATGTACCTAGGTTAATAATGTCTGTCTCATTCTACCATCTTTCCCTTCAATTTTAGAGTGTCGTTGGATTCTTTTTCAAAGAATTCAACTCCCTGTTGAGATGTTCCATATTTTCACCACTGTCTGTCTTTCCTTTATTTACTTCGACATACTAATAACAGATATTTAAAGACCTTGTCTGCTAATTCTAACGTGGATCCTATCTCTGTCTCAAATGGCAGTTGATTTTCCTCCCGTGATTCCTGCTTCTTCTCACATCTTGTTAACATTTTAGTTTGTGCTACATTGTGTATGAAAGTTCAGCAGAGTATGAAGTCTTTATTTCTTGGGCCCAGAGAGAATGTCCCTTGATGATTTAATCAGGGATGGGGCTTTGGTCAAACTCAGTCCATCTTGGCTTTTTTTTTTCAGGATAGGGGGATCCCCTAGAGCTTGGCAGGCCCAGCAGCCAGTAGGTCTCTGCTCTCCTGGTTTTTGCCTACAAAACAACAAAAGTAGTCTGTAGACATTTTAGCAGTTTTAAACTTTGCCTTCTATTCTCAAATCTCATGCATCTCTCATATTGGAAAACATCTTAAGGAGGAGACTGGCTACATATTTGAAGAAGATATCTGCTGGGAGAGGGATTTTGTCTGCTCAGCACCGTGACCCTCCAGTGTATTTCAGTTTCTTTATTTTAAAGACGATCCCTAGCCTGCCATTTGCCCATTGACTCAGCAAATGAAGCACTGGGGGAATGGCCTTGTGCATTGAGGACTCCTGAGTTTTCCAAATTGTCATTCCAACCTCAAGCCACCTTCAGTAGCTTTGACAGTTTCTTTTTTCTCAGAGCAATGTCCTTGTATTTAGGCCAAGCTCAAGCCTCGTCTTGCACTCAGGATTGGCAAATATTCCCAGGGGAGAGTGCAGCCAGTGGCCGCCTACTCAAACTGGAAGGGCTCTTCTGTCTTTGCTTGAGTTCATTTAGTTCTTTTTGCTTCTATAGCTTTCTGATGTCTTGGACAATATGATTTTAGCAACTTTACCTGTTTTCACAATTTTTGTAGCTAGAGAGCAGCATTCTGTGGCTTCTTACTGCATTTTTCTGGAACCCCAGTCCAGTTAACCCAGGTATTCTTTGTCAGCATTTAGATTGACAGCTAGATCTTATAAAAATGATAGTGAATCACAGGAGATCAATAAAAGGTGTTATGATATAAGGACTATGATACTTGAAAGAGTAAGTTCTCTTACCTTCTAAAAAAGGACACCACTCAGATTTGTTTTTATTCTCTGTGTCTATTCAATAGGCCAGTGAGGGAGATGTCTTCATTCCAATCCAGCTGACTACCTGTCTTGTAGGAACAGAACACATGAGAGAAGAGTTATTGTTGAAGAGCCTGCAAATGACAACTCTGAAAATATACAGCCATATTGAATATATAAGAAGGTTCCATGGCATTAATTTACATCATACGCTATCTTCTGACATACATTTTCCTTTCTCCCCTTTTAAGCTCCTGCCTACTGGGCTACAGGTACATATGATGAACAGAATATGTACACTTTTTATGTTAGTCCTGTGTTCTCAAAAATATACAATTAGCTTCTTTGAACACGGACCAAACATGATAGTAGTGCTGTACAGATTTTTTTTGATTAATTGACATTTTTTTAAAAAATTAGCACTGAGGATTGAATCCAGTGGCAATGTACCCTGAACCACATCCTCAGCCATTTTAATGTGTTTTTTTTTTTTTTTGGTGTTGTTGTTTTTTTTTTTTTGAGACAGAGTCTTGCTAAGTTCTTAAGGGATTCCCTGATAATTTGTTGAAGCTGGCCTTGAACTGTGATCCTCTTGCCTCAGCCTCCCAAGTTACTAGGATTATGGGTATACACCACTGTGCCTTGCTTGATTTTGATTGATTGATATTTCCTAATGGCATTTGGTTAATCCATTTGAGCAAAGAGAAAAATGTATGTTTGAGTTACAGGTCTTAAGCATGTGTGGTGAATTTAGAGCAAAGACATAGACAAATTATAATCAATCACTAGAAATAATTGTACAAAAGACTCAGAAATGTTGCTCATTTGTTTTATAGTATCAAAAATGATTAAAATTGGACAAGTAGGTGGTAGAATGTTTCTGAGAAGATGTTTGGATGTAGGATAAGTGTTTACAAGTCATAAATTAGTCACTGGTTCTATTGGAGAGCAATGATGTAAATTGATTCATCTTACAGAGACTTTCCTCTCTCACACCCTTGCTTCTTCATTTAACCAAATTATACAAAGGCCAAGTAGAGCTAAGAATAGAGCCATATATGAGTAGAGAATGGGCTCTGACATGGCTTATGTGACCTTTGAATCATATTCAATCCAATCATATACAAACATGAAACATGAAGAAAAAAATGTACAGAATTGGAGAACTAGAAAGACAAGAATCCACAGTCTAAAGGTCCCTTGAGTCATTTGCATTATATATATATATATATATATATATATATATATATATATATATATATGCACACAGAGCATGCCTATGGTGATTTTTTTTTTTTTTTTTTTTGGTATTAGGGATTGAACCTAGGAGCTCTATACCACTGAACTACATCTCTAACCCCCTTTTATTTTAAGACATGGTCCCTCTAAGTTGCCCAGGCTGGCCTCAAACTTACAATTCTCTTGTTTCATCCTCCTAAATTGCTGAGATTACAGTTATGTACCAACATTCTTGGTCTAAATTTTGAAATTCAAACTTAATCTAGGTCTGAAGAGCATAATGTCTCATAGGATGTGTGTGTGTGTGTGTGTGTGTGTGTGTGTGTGTGTGTGGTGCTGGGGATCAAACCCGGGACCTTGTGCATACGAAGCAAGCACTCTATCAACTGAGCTATATCCCCAGCCCTCTCATAGGATTTTACATCTGGATGGTGGATCATTTCTGTGTTGAACTCATGAAACATGTCATTATTTATGAGTAAATGTGCATGAAGATATATGAAAGCCACTGTGAATAATTTGAAGACAATCCATTAATTTGTGATTAACTGGAGAATTCATTCTCCTTGGTGGATAGAACACCAAAGGGAACTTTCTACTAAATACGCATGTATATTTCTTAGATTCTCATTAGCTCTTTATACTTTTAAGCAGTTATCTACTGTAGATAGGACACACTGAGGCGTCTACATGTGACTGTAGTTTAGATAAAGTGCAAATTATTTATGAAGGAAAGTGTTCACCCATCACAGTGTATATTGAATCCCAGAAATCTTATTCTACTATGTAAATTAAAATACTGAAAGAATGCTTCCTTGTGCTTTAACAGTCCATTTCTCCTTTTGGCCAGAACTCTTCTGGCCCATTTGATGCCATTAATTAAAAAGAGCAACTCCATCTCAGATGGCTGTATCCTAAGTGATCTCTTTGCAGAGACTTTCAGTTGACATTATTGCTTGCAATTGCCCTCATGTTGGTTCTTCTGCTTGGTGGGTATGTGACTACTCCACTTTAGATTGTAACTGGAAGTTGGTAAGTCCCATGCTGTCACCTGATCATCTTGAGGAGTTTTTGAATTCTAGTGTTGTGTTAATAAAGCTCTCTCTTTTTGCTGAAAAGCAACTTGTTCAGTGCTTCTCAGCTTATTGTTGGTAGAGTTAAGTTTAAGAAGATGCGGATGGTGTCCTGGCCCTGCTTATTTATGTGACCTTTTGACCTACAACTTCATAGGTTTGACTCAATCTAGCTTTCCAATGTTGAATTGTTGATATTGATACAATTATTTATGCAATCAGCTCCAGAAGAGCTCGTGCATGTTGATAATAACAATAAGCACCCTCTGTAAAGAAGAAGGTCACTCTTCCATGGAATCACAACAGGTGGGACAACAAGCCCTTCCAAAAGTGCCTTTCATTGGTAAAGTGACACTCCCCATTTTACTTGCTTTAAATTGTTCAGCTAAAATCTTGACCTATGAACATATAACGTGTCAAGTGGCTAGAAAAACAGCAGGGGGAGAATCAGCCTTATTGCATTTTCTGTTAGGAGAATATCCTTAAATTATATCAAATTCTTACCTTATAAAGCACCATATGGCTCTTTGGCTCTAGCAGTGGCGGCTTCAACCATGCACACTACTTGAAAAGTAATTAAATTGAACAGACACTGTCCTTGATTTAAAGTCAGAGGGGGAAGCAGTTAATTGAATAGAAATGACAGTTCTTTTCTTGCTTTCTTTTTTAAAGGCTAGGCCAAGTTTAGAGAAAACGTAAATATTAAAATGGAACTGCCCTAAACAGCAAAGGCGAATGACTTGCTTGGTGAATGCAATTTATTTTCTTTCACATGAACCTTCCTTTCCAGGCCAGGAACAGTTGGACTTTGTGATTCCTTGTCACCTTGGTGCAGAGGCTCTCAGACCTTTTCTCCCTGGGATTTTCAGGTCCGTTTTCAGGTTGAAGGGGCGTGTGGGACAGAAGCTGGGGGATGAAAGATGGGATTGTTTTCTTGTCATCCTGTACCCTTGCCACCTGGCGACCGTGTTTCTGATGACTGGAGACACATAATGGCTATCTCAATGCAACATGCTCCTTTATTTCCTGGGGGTCAGGCACCAGGAGGACCAGGAGGGCAGAAGATCTGTTGAAATGTGACCTTATTTGGAGTAGGGGTAAGAGTCCCAGAGCATGCAGAGGGGTCGAAGGAAATGACTTCAAGGGAAAGTTCATCGAGTTCTGAAATCAATAGTTAAAAGTCAAAATGCATATTTCAAAGAACAAAGTATAATTTAAATGCTATAATTTAAATGCTCTTTGCAGGGTATGGGGAGAGGTTGATCAATGGTGATGAAGATATAGTTAGTAGAAAAGTTGTGGGGTAGGATGAACAGCAGGGCCACTTACATGATGAGAGTGCACTATATATTTAAAAAAGCTAGAAGAAAGGAGTTTAAATTTTTTCACCAAAATGAAATGATAAATATTTGAGGAGATAGTTATGTTGAACTGGATTTTAATATTTCACCATGTATACATGTATGAAAACATTACATAGTTCTCTATAAATATGTACAATGTTTATGTGTCAGTTAAAAATAAATTTAAAATAAAAAAAAAACAATTGTCACCCTTCCACGTCAGAAAATAAATACTCCCTGGGGTGAATGAAGGGAAGGGATTTTTTTTTAAATCAAAAAATAGATACAGAATAAAAATCCCAGATGAAAAGAAAATCAATGCTAACGTCTGTGAACTGGAACTCTTAAGACACATATTGAAAGTCGTCATAGCTTGCCCCACTCAATTAGATTTTGCCTTTAATTGCTTTTCTTTTCATCTCCAGCCAGATTCTTAAGCTTATTCACATCACAGGAGGGATCGCCTGTGCAGAGAAGACCCAGGTGGGATATTGGTGAAGAAACACCTGTTTTTCCACCTTCCCTTTATTCTTCTAGAACTGTGATGAGTGGAAATCTTTTCACCTTTGCACCTGGAATAGAACAACCCTGCGTGAACAATTACTTGGCTTCTGTACACTCTTTGGTAAGCAGGTACTTCTGCCACGGAGTCCAGTTTTCTAGTGTGCAGGTCAGGGAACAGGTTTGCATAACCCTGGGGAAGGTGAAGGCAGAGGTGGAGGGCTGAGAAGAAGCCAGGAGAGACTTGGGTTAAGTGCTGGCTTGGTTGCTACCTGTCCTTTACGGGATGCCAGCTTCCCTCTTTGGGCTACAGTTCCCTGATTGCTACAAAATGAAGGGAATACAGTAGATGATGCCTAAATTTCTTTGATCTCCCCTTGACTGCATGCCAACTTATTCCCATAACCTCCCAGTGCATTTTAATGGAGGACTCAGGTAAATTCAAACAACCAGTCATTGTCCAATTGGAGGGCAGGATCTGGAATGGACCTTAATTTAGCCTGGAAATATGTGTATTCAACATGGGTGAACTATTTTTCTGTAGCTCCTATATTTTAGGAAAGGGTGTATTAGATAAGGGAAGTTTTCTCTGCAAAAGGGAAACTGATCAGCAATTTACGAAGAGTAGGAAAATTTAATATTTTTGCTGGGGAGGGATTGTTAACTTTCCCATGCAAAACTCATACAGATTATTATCTTTCCAGATTTCTCTTAAGATACAAGAATTGGGCTGGGGTTCTGAAGCCCCATTTCCCAGTGTGTACCACATGGAGAAGTCTCTAGAACTAAGTTCTGAAAGTATGTGTGTTGAGAGAGGGGTGAGCAAAGGACTCTGCAGTGCATCATTTAAACCTGCACTTCTCAAAATTTTTTAATAGGTTGCAAGTACATTTTGTATTTTTATCATTATCATCACCTTAAGTGACTGGTGTTCTGAGGACGGTTTGGGGAGTCTGTACTTCTACTGTTCACTTATTCTCTAGAAGAAATCTTCCCTTTGTATGGCAGCAAGGTAGAATCAGATTAGATGCATTGAAAAAATTTTCTTCATGAAAATATGCTGCAATTGAGTGAGGAAGGGTTTTGGAATGTGCTTGGCATGACACTGAGGCCCTGGGTTCAGTCCCTAGTGCTCATGTGGATAGACACACACACACACACACACACACACACACACACACACGACCTTTTTTTTTTCAGGTTCCCATTTGATCAGGGCTTTCATAAGAATTCTTGCCCAAAACACTGATTTGTGAATGAAAAAAAAAAAAAGAATCAAACTTTCAAATGAAGAGCTAGCAATTAGAAAAAGTGAAATAAACCCTTTTGTCAACTCACTCGTGGTTTTGTACGACTTTTGGGAGTAATATTTTGAAGTTGTATTCTTCCCTTTTACTTGGGATAGTGGCCAAGGACTCAATATTAGCATTTACATGCAATCTGTGGGTGGTGTTGCTTATCTCCACTGTTATGTAATCCTCATTGCTCATTAGGATGCGGTGTTCTTGTTGTTAGCCTCAAACATTTCTCAGGCAACATAATTACACGTGGGATTTGGTCGTGCAGTGTTCAGGTTGGCTAAAAAGTTTTCACATTTATGCAATAAAGAAGCATGGGCTGCTTTCACTGAACTGTGTTAAAAGTTTTCTTCTGTTTTGGCAGGTTTCAGTTGTAAAGAACCTCCTGGTTTGGAGAATGTAGGTTAGCATACCACTGAGGAAAGTCCCTCCCTGAAGCACAGTAGTCAAGCAGGAAGCCAAAGGTGGCCAGCACAGATTGCTACCACAGCCTCTCTCTCACCCATCTCCTGCATCTCTGCCACCTGGTGTGAAAAACATGGTGGATAGAGAGTGACCATGGTGGAACTGCCCATGTTCTACTTGGATTCTAGATCAGGATAATTCTTACTACAGTATCACTTGGCATCCATTGCTTATTCCTGAGAGTACAGTTTTGTTCTACCTTGTGATTAGAACTCTAGCCACAGAGGTGGTGCGCTTCATTCATTCATTCATTCATTCATTCATTCATTCATTCATTCATTCTGTGGTCCTGGAGATTGAACCCAGGGAAATTTTACCACTGAACTACATCCTGAGGCTTTTTGTTTGTTTGTTTCTGTTTTTAAATTTGAGATTGGATCTCCTTAAGTTGCACAGGCTGGCCTCAAACTTGCGATTCTCCTGCCTTGGCTTCCTGAGTCACAGGACCACAGCACTATATTCAGCTCCAATATTTATTTTTCAATGAATGAATGAATGGATTATTCTAAGCTTGGTATCATGGAAAGATGTGTAGGAGAAGTCCGGCTCCATCCATAACCAGCTGCCTGACCCTAGAGAGGTCGACCTTCCAGACTGTGGTTTCCCAATGGATGTAGGTTTGGGCCTCTCACCTGGTATAGTTGGCTCTGCTTCTCACAGAATATAGTAGAGACTCGCAGCCGGGTGAAGAGTCAGTTTCTGGGCTATTCTTGTTCCTTCCCTTTACCTGGATTTGTTAGAATTTCCAGCAGCCAGACGAACGAAACTCATTTGGCACCTTCCTTTTATTACAAAGAACATCTACTCTGATTCTAGTCTATTCCTCCTTGGCTGCCATGTACCTCACTCCTCTCACCCTCACCATCAAAAGATCTTAGATAGCAAAACCATTAAAGATTATATAACAATAAAAATTATATAAATAAGTATTGTAAATAATTTATGAAGAGCTTACTACATTCCAAGAAATTTTCATACTCTGTTTTGCTGAATCCACACACAACCGTGTTATCATTATTATTCCCCATTTCATAAATGAGGCTAAAGAGGGTTGTCGTTTATGTAAATCCACATCTCTAGAAAGTGTCAAAGCCAGAATTAGCACCCAAGGCTCTTTGTCTCCCAAACCTTTTTTGTGTCCTCATAAAAATTGTGAGAGCCTTGGGACAAGTCCCTTCTAGGGCTCCTTCCAGCTCTGTAATTCAATGGGTCTGTGTTGGCCTTGTTTTTTTTTTTTTTTTTCTGTCCAGTGTCCCTAATTTTGTGCTTCAGTTTCCCTAATTTTGAAGCCACAGAGCAGTCCCTGGTTCTGGTGTGGCAAATACTGGGAAGCATGCTCCTTAAGCCTGGGTGTGAGCAAATGTCACTGTAGTGTTTTTTTTTTTTTTTTCACTTCCTCTAAGTTGGAGACCATGTTTTATTCACCTTTTTCTGTATACAAGGACCATGAGGTCAGTTTTGTTATTAATTGCCATTTTACAGGTAAAGACGTGGAGAAAAAGAAGGGCCACATAGTTCCTAAATAACAAAGCCAATCTTCAATTCAAACCTTTATTCCAGAAGTCAAGAGCAAATTTCTTTCAATGGTGACACATAGCAGGCATTTTAAAAAAATTTCCATGGAATAAATGAATGACAGCATGACATCTCAATTCCTTTCCTGTGTTCTTAAACACAAGGTGTTAAATGGCTCATGTGCAGACATCATCTCTGTGGATCTGCTATATCAGGAAGCCCAGATGTTTGTATGAAAAATTCAAAAGAAAAATGAAGAGAGGGAAACACCTTAGACTTTGGCACTCACTGGCAAACGAGAATCTGCTTGATACAGTTCTGGGGGTGCATGGGAGTCTGAAGCTGTTGCTACCATAGAGTCATCAGCCAAGGTCAAATGGTAGAACCAGGAGAAAGAAAACTGGGACATTACTAAAGTTTGCAAAGAAAGATGCGCACTCTTGGGATAAATGAAATCATCACCAAAGACTATTTTGCTCATTTAGAAAACCTTCTCAAAGCGATCACAATCCTTCCTAATGATCTCTTTTTCCCTGTTGGCAACCATCTCCTACATCTTTCAAAGTTGAGAAGGGATTCTTATGTAAGGAGGAAAGTAAAAGCTCAGAGTGATGGGGTGATGTTAATCAGAACAGAGACTTGGATGCTATTTGCAAGAATAATAATCCTTAAGCAATGGTTGAAAGAAAAGGTCCTCACCAAAGTGTTTTGTTTCAGCACTTAAATATCTTTTCAGATATTAATTTAACATGGATCTTAGATATGGTAATACTGGATGTGGCTTTATGCATATTCTTCCTCTAATCTCAGTAATGATGTGCTGTATTTCACATGCTTTATCACCTTGAGCTCTATCTTCCTATGATTATTTAGTTATTGGTTGTTAAGAAAACACAGGTACTTAGTGATGATTTTTCTTTTCCTACTGGTCTGTACCAATATGAACACATTTATTTTTCTACCTTCTTTGCCCTTCCTTCCTTCCTTCCTTCCTTCCTTCCGCCCTCCCACTCTCTCTCTCTCCCCCTCCCTCCTTCCCTTCATTCCTTGTCTCTTTCTCTCTTCTTGTGGTGCTGGGGTTCAAACTCAGGGTTCATACATGCTAGGAAAGTCCTATACCACTGAGCAACATGCCCAGCCATATTTATTGACCTGTAGGGTGTCTATGGAATCATGTGAGAGCCACTGAATTCTATCCTTAATATTCTTCCCCCCAAAATGGGGAATAAGAGTAACTGTCACATGAGAAAATGTACATACATTGTAAAAGGAACCAAAATGTTGTTCTTATTATTTTGTACTCATTCTTCTCTGATAAGAAATACTTAGGTAATGTGGTTTGCATTTTGAGTAGTTTTTTCCAGTAGAGAGTAAAGGGGGAATTTCCTTGGTTCATCTCTAGTCATTGCCATCATCATGGTCATTATTATTATCAGGAAACACTTACTGAGCACTTGTCACTTGTAGGGCAGGTGTAGGACCTGCTGAGAAGAGAAGAAAGCATAAGATGGTAACTTTGTAGCAGAGAGATTTATAAATGAATTTGGAAGACCACATATGCCCATGAATTAAACCACAATGCAAAGTATCCTAAGATGAATGCAGAGTGAACACTACGGCTACTAAGACCCATGAGAAGTCAGAGGAGAGACCAGAGAGGAGACGGCTCATATAACAGGATGCATGAGGTAGCTCAGAAGGATGGGCAGGTAGCACTTGGGGATCAATGGCTCAATGGTGTATCAATGTTAGGGGCCCACATGGGCCATATGGGAAAGAGAGATGGTGCTGGGCCCAGATTGGTATTTTGCCTTATTCTGTCTTCTGGCACCCTGAACTAACCAGTGACAGCATATTATCACTCTGGGTTTTGAATTTCTCTGCCTTTTTTTTTAGATCCAGGAGATATTGATAATGCAAAGGACTAAAGCAGTTTGTTAAAGTGTTATATATCATAATTATTATAATTATTGAAATTGGGCTAGATGCTGGAGGTACACACATCTTTATATCAACAGAAGTTGAAGAGAAAATCAGTTTGGGTTTTTATAATCTTGAAAATGGCAGCCAGCAAAATAAGATTCATCTGTCATCTCTAGAACTACTCATATCTGACTTCTGATTCACAGTGTGTGCCTTGTCTCTCGACCCACTCACTGTCCTTGGTAATGAACAACTCCCACATTTTACATCTGGTGGACAGTTCTGCTGGCTGCTCTTCTTCAGGTTGCAAACTGACCAGTTTGCACAGGTCCTCTGCAATGTCACCTTGACTCTGCAGATTAATTAGCTTTGGGACTTGGTGCAAATCACTTTCTGTGTGCAGGACTTTGTCTCTCGATTTACATTATGAAATCCTTGGGCTAGTAGGCTAATATGTTTCAAACCTCTCTCAGCAGTGAGATTATTTCCTCCAGCAGAATTCTGTGGAATCACAACTTATACAAATAGAGTTTTCTGATGAAGAAGGAGGTGATGCGGGGATTGAAAATCCAAAATAAGACCACAGGGCTCTTCCCAATGATTTTGGTCACTAGCGCACTGGGGAAACCAGATTGGATGCCACTGAATTGAAGGACTTTTAAAGTCTCCTCTAGTGGTGATTTTTGTTATTCCAATTCTGTTAAAAGAAATCTTTTTTTTGGGGGGGGGTGAGGTGGGGGGCAGATATGGGGATTGAATTTAGGAGCACTTGGCTACTGGGCTACATCCCCAGCCCTATTTTGTATTTTATTTAGAGACAGGATCTCACTGAGTTGCTTAGCAACTTGCTTTTGCTGAGGCTGGCTTTGAACTTATGATCCTCTTGCCTCAGCCTCCCGAGCTGCTGGGGTTACAGGTGTGTGCAGAAGAGAAGAAATCTTAATGGGATCATCTCAGTGTACTGGCATGCCATTGAAATGGATTGCCATGTAGGTTCTTTGGAAAAATTCTGTGTCACATGGAACTAAGGGACTTGGTTTAATCTGGGAGATTAAAACCTCCTATAAGGTTTCCTGAGGAAATAGTTGAGTTTGATTAGATTGCATGTATTTGTTTATTAGCTGAAGGCATGGTTAAAAATCTGAAGGAAGGTAAGATAACAGGGAGGGTAGGAATTGAAGGTGAGTGGTGTGGAATGTAGCTGCAGGTGGATGTCCAGGCCTATCCCGCAGGCTGTTCAGGTTGTGCTGAAGATTTGGACCTTCATTCTCAGAGCAATGGGAAGACATTGGAAGGTTTTTGGGGAGGTGTATGTGATACAAGATCAGGGTTGAGCTTTTCGGTATGCAGCATAGCTTGGAACAGGGAGAGGGGTGGGCAGGAGTAAGTGTGGAGAGAAGAGTTACAATCTAAGCCTGTAAAGGAATGTGGTAGACCTGGAAGACTTAGGAAGTGACATGGATGGTGCTGGGTGAAGGACTGGATATAGGTGGGAAGAGACAGAGGGAACAAAGAGGATTCCTGAGTTTCTGCCTTTAGCAACTAGATGCATAGTTTTTTGCTGTTCTTGAGACATGGAACAGGACCAGGTCTTGGGAGGAAAATCTGATTTTGAGTGAGATCTTGGAAACAGTAAGGCTAAAATGTGTAATCATTGGATGTGTGATTTGATTGATGTATGGATCCAGAGTTCAGAGAAGAGATTGGGCTGGAGATAGAATTTTGGGAGTCACAGACTAACTGATATTCATCTTGGAAACAAATCACCAGCATGGGTGAGATTGCCTGGGGAGAGTGTAGATGAGTGGGGTACACTGACTGGCGAGGGAGATTGGCAAGATGGCGGCAGAGGGGAAGAACAGGGAGAGGGCGGAGTCACTGCTTGGAGTGCTTTGGAGGGAGAAGGCGAGTACTAAACAATATCCAGGGATCTTCTAAGGTGGGATTCGCATTGGTACTTTCTCGAGAGCCATTCCTGTGGAGGAATGGGAATGGAACCCATGGGCAGGAATGGGACAAAATGTGAGTGGGAACAGGACACAGAGGCAGTAGGTTAAGAAAGGAAAAAGGCAATGCCATAGTATCTAGAGGAGTTGTGGAACGAAGGAACAGCTTCTTTTAAATATCTACATCTGTATGATATATTGAGATGACAAAGAAACTCAAATGTAAATCTGATGGAAAGACCCAGAAGAATGGGAGAAGTGGGCTCTAAAAGATAGAAGAGGTTTCAACACTTCCTGAGAAGGAAGGAGAGAAGGGGATCCAAGCTACAAATGCAGAATGGAACTTACGTCTGTACTCTCATTCGGATCATTATTGGCTGATCATCGTGTCCTAGCACGTGGGCACACTCAGTTCTTGGCAAGTAAACTGGCACTATATCTCAGTTGTTCAACCAGTATCCACACACATTGGTTAAACACTTGTGTACTAGTATGTGTTAGCAACAGGGCTGTGAAGATGAATATGATGCAAGTCCCTCCAAGTTAGTGGGAGAGGGATGCCCAGAGATAACTATGACTGCAAGCTGGGACAGGGAGCCCCAGGAGTACCATGGGTAGCAGCCTGGTGTGCTCTGGGGCTTAGTTCTGTGAGGTCTGCCAATAGACGCTCCCTGGTTCCAGATAAAATCCCCCTCGACTCATTTTCCCCACCTGAAATAAATCATTTAAAATCTCAGTGCCTCAGTTTCCTCCTCTATGAGGAGAATAATAGTGGCTGATGTCAGAGGGAAGTAGTGAGAAAAGTCTAATAATATGATGGGACTGTAAATGGCAAAAGGTTTATTAACAATTAGTGCCACTTGAATGCTGAATTATAAACCAGGATTACATCTTTGTCAAAGAGCTGGGCAACGAGCTAGCATTCTATAAGGGCATGGTAGCTTGCCTTTGAGATGTACCTAGGGTAAAAGCTTTTCCCCTTAATAAGAGTGTTTCAAAAATGCATATTTTAAAAATCTAAAAGGCAGAAGTCGCCTACTATGCTTAATTGTTCCATGTAGATAAAAATTTTATTTCCTTTTTTTAAAGGTATTGAAGTAAAGGGGAGAGTGGAGACTCTCCAGTGTCTTCATATATTTAATCATTCATTAATTCAGCAAATGTTATTTATTGAACTTGAGCATGCTCCACCAATCTTGGATATTTCTTAGGAGTCTATGGCCAAGGACTCTTCAACTTGCAGTTTTTATAAGTGAGAAATGGATCTTTTTTTAAAAATATTATTTGTATAACTCAGAAAGAGAGTAATGAGATTTTAAAGTACATTTTCATATTCAACAATTTATTTAAATCTAATCCATCTGGTTAAACAAATACTAGTAACAAGAACTTTAAAAAACATCTCTTAGAGAAAAAGAGTAACTATTTTGTGGGGGCCTATAACTTTATACACAGTCCACTCTGCATCTGTGGATTCAGCCAGAAATGGAAAAAAAAAAAGCTCTATAGTGAAGATTTACAGATATTTTTCTTGTCATTATTCCCTAAACAATACAGTATAACAACTATATACATAGCATTTACACTGTATTAGGTTTTTATATGTGATCTGGGGGCATTTAAAATATACAAAAGGATATGTATACAGGTTGCATGCAAATACTGTGCCCTGACAAATGCTCTCACATTTTGTATAAGGGACTCGACTATCTGCAAATTTTGGTATCCTGGAGTGGGGGAGGGGTTACTGGAATCAGTCCCCCTGCAGATATGAGAGGTCACTGCCTATCTAATCTTATTTAACTCTCCCAGAAACTCTGTAAGATAGACATCAGTATCTCCATTTTACAGATAACCAAAACTGAGGTTTTGAGAGATGAAGAAATGTGGTTCTGTTTACACATTCAATAAGGAGTGGGACTGAGTTATTCACACATCACTATCTGCTTCCAGAATTCTCTCCTGTTCTCTACTGCCTCTCCAACTGTAAGGACCTGGGTCTCCTTGCCCACCCTCCAGGCAAACAAAACATTTGGTATGTTTGTATGAATACTCAGTACTTGCTGACCTTAAAAAAAAAAAAAATCAATGAAAGTGTGTTTATCTAATTGTGGCAGTACTCCGTAATTCTAAGGCCAAGAATAATAATTTATGTAAATCTAAGAAATCTATTTGTATTAAGGGATTGTTGTTAATTTTTTATGCTGTTGTGGCTATACTTTGCAAAGGGGTCCTTGTCTTTTGGAAATAAATGCTCAGAAATGTTCATGGTTAAAATGACAGAATGTCTAATTATCCACTTCAAGAATGAGAAGGTGAAAACGGACAGTTTCATTGGTCAGAGTCGGACAAGGGGATGGTGCTTGATGTGTCCATGAGGGCGCATGGTATTCTTTTCTCTTGTTTTTGTATACAGATAAGATTTTTTTGTTATAGGAAAAAGTTAAAAAATTAATAGGTTTCGGTATGACTAAATAAATAAATAAAAGGAGGAAATGTCACTGCAGGGTTGACTACTATAGTTCTTTAGTTTTTGTTTTGGTACTGGGAATTGAGCCCAGGGCCCCTCTACCACTGAACTATGTCCCCAGTACTTTTTAATTTGAGACAGGGTCTCCCTAAGTTGCTGAGGGTCTCACTAAACTGCTGCAGCTGGCCTTGAACTTTCGATCCTCCTGCCTTGGCCTCCTGAGTTGCTGGGATTACAGGCAGGCACCACTTGTGCCCAGCGAAGTTTTTGGTTTTAGTGATGATTTTCTTACTTTCACCAAACTGATTCCAAAACAGTGGGGAGGGTATTTTGAAATAGCATTTGTTTTTTAAAAGATCACCTTCTGCCTGGTGCAATGGTGCATGCCTGTAATCCCAGCGGCTGAGACAGGAGACTCGGTGAGTTCAAAGCCAGCCTTGGTAATGACACTAAGCAACTCAGTGAGACCCTATCTCTAAATAAAACACAAAATAGAGCTCACTTTCTTCATACAGACTAAAGGTCGATTCCTCTCATTTATTGTGTGAACTTGAGTCAGTGATAGCTTTTGTACCTGGGGGTTTCTCATCTGGAAATGAGAGAACCAGTCTAGACAATATCTGAGATTCTTTCCATTTCTAAAATTCTGTAACTGCACCTAGCGTCACCTCTCTGCTATGTAGTCATTAGCACCCATATTCATGGAGGAACACAGCATGAAGATTCCTGACACACCCTGAACACTTATCAGGGGATAAGACCACCTAAATCAAAAACTGCCTTCAGGGCAAAGCACACACCTAGATAGTCCTCCAGAATACTGGCACCTAGTTTACACCTAGAGCTTTTCACCCTTGGCTGGAGGTAGGTTTGAAACACAAATTATTGGTTTTCTTGAAGAAGATTCCTGTTTCCTGGGAGAGAGAACTAAACTGTAATACAACAGAAATTAAAAAGTCTTCCTTTCAGAACAGTATCCTTATGCTTAAATCTCAACAGCCTTTTTAGTAACTCCAACTCCATGATGAACAAGTACACATTTTATTTAGATGCAATCTTGTGAAAGCCAAATCTGGTTTAAGGAAGATGTAGGGTACAGAGTTGAGCAACAACGTTCCTGTGGACTCATCAGCCAGCAGAGCCTCCTATGAGCTGATGTGACTTGACAAGCTGTGTCCTCAAATGTACTTCATTTGTGCATTTATCAACTGTGTCCCCACCCACACAGGAGCACCACAGAAGAAACCTGTATCAGAAGCTTGCTTTAGTTGAATTGGGACTTCAGATTTTTCTAGGTTTCACATCTATTTAGGGAAGTGGGTTTTTTAAGGTTTACCATATATTCCATATTGAAAATAATATGATGAGTTACTGTTTACAAATACTAAAACTTTTCCAACTTATTATCTTTTCTCATGTCTGAGCTGTAATTCTGACTCTTAGATTCACTGCAGATTTGATATAAAATAAGATACATTTCAGAAACCTCTAGAGACTTCCTTTTTGGAGCAATTCCTTTAATTCACACAGTTCTTTCTGGAGTTGCAGTTCCTTTGGTCCAAGGAATGACTTTGGCTCTTAAATCTGGATCTTTCTTCAAGTCCCCACTGGTTTACAGTTTCCCCTTTTCCTTATGTCATTCCTGAGGGAATTTCCTCCCAAGGAGGAGGAAAAGTGGCACGTGGCAAGGACAGTTTCCAGTTCCCCTGGACTCTCAAAATAGACCTGGAAGGTAGATTAGAAGATGAGAAGGGAAGGGGATAGAGCAGCAGTCAAGGTGAGGACCCAAGAGGGGCATGAGTTGGCTGGGGAGAGTGAGCAGCAGGCTGGGTGAAGCTGTAGATGACGTCAGCAGGAAGAACTCTATTCCTGAAGTGAGGATTTGGTTGTCACGTGGATAGTCGGGGTTGGCTGTGACTTGTCACCTTGAAAACATCTAAGTGGCAGCCAGCATGTGAGGAACCTCTTTTGTCAGGCTACAGAGAGGGGGACTGAAAATTCAGAAAAGCTAGAAGCCCCTCATTTCTGCACATGGCTTCTATATCCACATTCAAAACCCCCCTCCTCCTGCAGCTCAAGGGGTGCTGAGGACTAGGGGCCCTGCACCAGGCAGATGTCATATCTTCATGAGTTGGAGCTAAAAAAGACATTTAATAAAAATATATATTCTTAAAAATACATAAAAAATACATTCTTTACAGGTTTATAGCATAAAGACTACAGATGCATTAAGATAAAGTTTAAAAATCTGTGATTCTTTGGGCTGGGGATGTGGCTCAAGCGGTAGCGCGCTCGCCTGGCATGCGTGCGGCCCGGGTTCGATCCTCAGCACCACATACCAACAAAGATGTTGTGTCCGCCGAGAACTAAAAAATAAATATTAAAAATTCTCACTCTCTCTTAAAAAAAATCTGTAATTCTTTAATAGAGAAACAACCTATAGGTGGATATTTGTGCGTGTGCGTGTTTGTGTAACTGATGTTGTCTAAAGAACTAGCATGTGAAACACTAGTCAATTTCTGTACATTACGCAACACATAGTACCCACTCAACAAACTCACTTTTTTCTTTTTTGATTTTCAGTTTTTCTCTCTTCACCTTTAGTTCATTGAGTTTTCATACTCAATTTCTCTAGCTTCCCAGTCTATTGCCCTACCATATAGGACAACTAAGCTACTTCAGTTGAATTCATTGCTCAATTTTGGGGGGCCCTGTTTATAAAGTGCCAAATAGACAATGTTTCTACTGGATATATGGTCAACTTCTGTTTCTTATACTTGAAAGCCAGTAGGACATTAAAGGAGTTAGTAAATACTTATTAAAATGGTCATGGGAGACCCTCTTCATCCCAGAGAAAATAAGGAGCTTTTTAGGATTAATTTTGACTGCACTTGAGAAGAACCAAAGTTCTCATTTAACAATGAGGATAAGAGACACAAGTATGCAAATTTCAACAAATGGAGTGAAAATTACAGAGATTCCTCATTTTAGCCATATGTAAAATGTAACCCACCTGGAAAAGAATGAACAAATTGTAATAATGCAAATTAAAATTTCACCATAATGACATTGGTTTAAAAGCAATACTATTACCTTTGCTGTTGAATATCAAATTCTTATACCAGCAGTATTCTTGCTCTGATGTTAGCATATTTTAAATGTATTTATGAGATGGGCAGAAAAATAACTTTAAAACAGTACAACCCTAATGAAATGGCCTACAACAGAACTTTAAAAGAGCTTAAGAATGAATTTGAACTTGTAAAAAGCTAATAAAAGGTAACCTGATGCCTGATCCCTTTTGAAGGAATTTGCACTTGATGGATACAGAGCTCTCTCTCTCTATCTGTGCATATACATAGCTATATGCATATATATTCATATTCACAGATACATCTATGATATAAATTTAATTATTAATAATCCACAGTTATAAGATCTAAATTATTTTCTGATCTTAATGATATACATTGTTTCTATGCTTCCTTCTGAAAAATTAAATTGCAATTTTTCCACATGATTTCCCCAAACTTAATAGTCTTCTTTGGGGGTTTATTAACTTTGAAATTCCTTCAATAATTTAGTGATGTCACCTTCAGTAGTGATTGAGTGGAATGCAAACCGAAGCAAAAATTTGATAGCATTGTACTACTACAAAATGGGCAAAGCTATTAAAGCAACGAGGCTATCTTGGCAACAATGGGAGAAATCAAAGATTTCACAGCAGGCAGGAGTAGAAATGTACACAGCGTTTTGGTACAGCAGGTTAGCACTAAGACTCAAAAGCCTTAGAAAAGTTTATTGCACAAATCTAACAATTCTGCTCCTAAGAATTGATCCTCGAGAGACAGAGATGGGAAGAGGATACATATACAAAAGATACAATTATAATTGTGAAGTCCTAGAACCAATGTCAATGTTTAACAAGATGCCAGCATATCCATATAAAAGGCTTCTATGCAGCTAGCAAAAATAATTTTGGGGGAGAATTTTTCCAAATGAAGAAAAGGAATATGCTACTTAGCGACACTAGCAAATTATAATACACTGTTTACTGTATGGTTATAAACATACAAACAAATGGAAAATATCAAGTGCTTATTTCTGGTTAGGATATCACTTGTGGCTTTTCTTCTTATTTTAGAATTTTCCATAATTTCTCCAATAAGGACACATTATTTTGAAGGAAAATACACTTATGAAAATGAAAGTTTGTCAGAAATTGAAATTTATTAATTTTTAAATAAAATGTTCATTATATTGATTTTTGTGAATGCAATAAACACTGCTCATAATAACACTAAGAAGAAGGAGAAGGAGGAGGGAGAAGCAGCAAACCTTACTATTACTAGCATTATAAGCATAGTTATTAGTATTATATATAAATATTATATAGCTATACATAATATCTCTATTTGTGATCCATTCATTTATCCATTAGTTAGATATGATGTGATGCTTTAATGCTTTCCAGCTTGTAACGGGCCTTTTTTAATATTTATTTTTTAGTTGTAGTTGAACACAATATCTTTTATTTATTTATGTTTATGTGGTGCCGAGGTTTGAACCCAGGGCCTCGCATGTTCGAGGGGAGTGGTATACCACTGAGCCCCAACTCCAACCTTGTAAAGGGCCTTTTTAGGGATGATTTTATTTAGTTAGGTAGATATAAAAGGTATTTTTCCATTTTATGGAAGAAAAAAAAGAGGCTAGAAAACTTCAAAAACCAACTCAAAGTTTCCAAACTCCTCAGGTCCCCTGACATCTGGACCTTGGCGGCTCTTTCTAAGTCATCCAATCCGGTTTGCATTATGAAGCTGTGTTCAGGAACATGTAGCAGGCAAGATAACTTAGTCTGCCAAGTGCATGCTAGAACGTCAGAACTGTTGTAGAATGTGGAGTAGGACAGTGGTTCTCTTTGGTTACAGTTAACTAGAGCTGGGAGTGGTGGCACATGCCTGTAATCCCAGAGGCTTAGAAGGCTAAGGGAGGAGGATCACTGGTTCAAAACCAGCCTTAGTAACTCAGAAAGTCCCTGGGCAATTTAGCAAGACTCTGTCTCGAAATAAAATATAAAAAAAGGGCTGCGGATGTTGCTCAGTGGTTAAGCATCCCTGGGTTCAATCCCTGGAATGCCCCCACCCTCCAAAAAAATTTATCTAGAGGGTCAGCTGCTTTTCTGCAAACTTTACTTTTGCAGTTTGTATCCCAGACTTTCACTTTTAAACCTTTACTCTCTTTTGAATTTGGAGAAGTTTCTGAACATCATAGTTTGGGTCAGTTAATTAATGCAAATGAAGAAATTCTCACAGTCCTCCCTTGCCTTTGGTCAGAGCGCTCCAGGAAGAGCAGTGCATAGCAGCAGCAGGGTCAGAGTGATGGAATCCCAAGGGCAAGTTCAAAGTCAGGGGCCGCAGATTTAGGGTCCTTCTATCAGGACCCTAGGGGTTTTCTTTTTAGAGATAAAGCCCAAATTTTGGCATGCATTAATATCCCTGGAGGGCTAGTCTGTACTCCACCCACTTCCCACTCTCATCAGAGTTCCTGTGAGTCAAGTAGGTCTAGGGTGGAGCCTGAAAATGTTCATTTCTGACAAGTTTGCAGGTGATACAGTTAAATCAGGTGATGCTGTTGGTCTTGGGACCACAGTTGGAGGGATAATGGTTCCAGGATGTATTTCTCTTAAAAGGAACAGTGTTAAGTGTGTAAGGATACAGAGATGAATGGGTGATTGTAATTACAGAACAATGCAGCAACTCTGGAAGAAACGTGTGGTGGGAGGTTGTGAATCTTGGGGGGAATCTATGAATGCTTACAGAAGTAATATCTGGAGGGAGAGGAGAGAGCTCCAAGCAGAGCAAACAGGATAAGCAAATACAAAGGACTGTGGATACAGTATGCTCAGCATTAAGTTCTACCTAATGGATGGCTTGATGTTACCTGTGTGTTTGTTGAATCTTTTTAACAATATATCATTCACCCAGAACTGTTGATCTGCTTTTCTTCATGCAATGGCATCGACTCTTTTCACTCAGTTTTAATCTGAATTTGTTCTTTCTGGAAGGCAGAAGAAAAATTATGAGCACAAATGGCCTTGATCTCAAACATGGAATGATTAATTACAATCTTTAATATGCATTACACATCCTGTGAAACTAACATATGTCTACATGCTACCCAAGCACCTAATTGAAAAGTTGAGCAAATTCACTCATTTGCACCATGTAATTGAAAAAACAGTCTTTAATTTTCAAAATTTTCTCCTTTTTTAAATGCTGAATTTAGTCAAATTGAGACAAAACTATGCCATTATTTTTTTTTTTAACTTCCAAGGCACTGAGGTTTTTACAATGAAAATTGCTGATAGGTAAAATATATTATTGTGATATGAATTCTGAAGCAATTTCAGAAAAAATTCCTTATACGACCTATTTATGTTGCTTCCTATAAATATGACATTCATACTTTATAATAATTAAATATGCAGTAATCTATCTCTTAAATGTTCCAACTTGGATACCTGATTAAAAATACTGATTTTGGTTGGTTTCTTGTTTAGTCAACTGATTGAAAGATAGGATGGCTTTCTTAGGAACAACACCAGGTGAGAGTTAGAGATTCTGGCTCTTCTGGGAAAAGGGTGAATTTCCTGGCAAGAAAACCCAATATGAATAATTCAATCTCTTCTACCTGGCTGATGAGTTTATGTGCACATTTTTTAAAATATGGGATTCAGGGACTGTATACTTTAATCTGAATACTCTGAGGACCTGGCTTGTGAGGTATTTCAATAGCTCAGTTAGAATTGATTTCATAATTGCAAAATGGAGTTTGTAAAAGGTAAGGTATTGTCATCTGTGAAAATCATGAGATAATTGCTTTGTTAAGCAAAGAGTGTATATGATATGAAATTTAACGTCCATTTCAACACTAAGATTTTTTTTTTTTAACCGTATGATTAATCAGGCACTTTAAATGTAAAGTTTTCTTTAAAAAAACCTGGTGGTGCCAGGTGGATCCCAGGCTGGGTTCAAAGCCAGCCTCAGCAACTTAGTGGGGACCTAAGCAACTTATTGAGACCTGTCTCTAAATAAAATATAAAAAGGGCTGAGGATGTGGCTCAGTGGTTAGGCACCCCTGGGTTCAATCCCTGATATTGTATCTACCATCTAATCCAGTATTGTATTACAATATTGTAATACAGTAGTATCTACCATACTGTTTAATACCACAGATGACACATAGTGTTTAATATGTGTGAAGAAAAATTAAATCCTGTATCAATCAACCACATATTAAACACCTACTATGTATCATCTGTGGTATTGAACAGTATGGTAGATACAAGATTGAGACAGGATTTACTTTTTCTTCATAGCTTGCTATGATGCTAATGTTTCTGATGAAAATGAAAATTTCATTGATGTTCCTTGGAAGCAATGAACTGAATCCCTCTTCAAACAATTTGGAAAGTAAACTACTATGGCACATTATATCCACATATTTCAGGCCCTGAAATGATTTCTTTCTGAACCCTTCCTACAATTGTTTCAGTTCCTTTTGTGAAAAAGTTTCAGCCAAATAAACCTTGGCTGTCCATTCCAGAAAAGTTTCCCTTCATAAGAGAGTGGAGCTCCATGATTGACTTATTGTGCCTATGTCAACATAATGAGTGGGGGGAAGGAAGACAGGCAGGTCACCCTAGTGGCTTTTGACATGACTATTCTTTCCCTTGGCTCGACAGAGATGAAGAGCTTTGCCGATTCTTGCCCATGAGCGTGTGTCATTGAGCCAGGTCCAGTGGTATATAGTTGAAAGACCAGCAACTTGGGAGAGGAGGCATAGGCAGGAGGATCACAAGTTTGAGGCCAGCCTGGGCAACTTAGTGAGATCCTGCCTCAAAATAAAAAATAAAAGGGGCTGGGGTTGGGGATGTATTCAGAGGCAGAGCACCTCTGGGTTCAATCTCTAGAACCATAAGGTGTGTTATGTATGTGGGAGAAAGTCCAGCATGCTGAGATTTGAGGGAACTCTCTCAAACAATAGAAAATCTGTGGTGTTCAGATCCACTAGGTCAGGCCATTTGTGGGAGTGTTCCAGAACTGGAAGTCATCTCACTGAAGGCCTTTGATAGCATCAGTCATCAAAGACGTGAGCTATCTATGATAGTTATGTAGTTTCCAAGGGTCGTGAGGAATATCATTGGGAACAAGAAACGATTCCTGTTTTGGGGTCAGTCTTTGGTTAAGATTTACTTTACTTAAACTCCCAAGGCTATCTTCTCACTGTGAATTTGGCACAGGGAATCACTTCCAACCATATACACAGATGAAATTGCTTCTGGGTTTTAAAGCAAGACCAAGGACCCTCACAGTATTATTTTTTTCTATATTTTTTATTGGTGCATTATCATTCTGCATAATGGTGGGATTTATTGTCACCTATTCATACAACTCATAGTATTACTTAATGATTACCCTGAGAGAAGAAAAAAGGAGACAGAAAAGGAGAAGGAGGAGGAAAAATAGAGAAAGCCAAGAGAAAAAGGAAGAGTAAAAAAGGAATACAATTGAATGTTATCTGATATTTTAAATTAACCATCGTTTCTATGGAAAACTACCTAAAACAATGAGAATCATCTTGTACAGAAGATGATATGAATGAGGCTTACTGTCTGTCATTTCTTTTCATCTTAACAATTGTGGCATTAAAATTCAGGTAACAAAGAAGTGACCCATACATATTTACCACCAAGCCAAATATACATATACATACTAACCAATAAGACTTATTCTCCCTCCTCTACGACTGGTCTTCCTTTGGCTCCTTTATTTATTTACTTTTGATTGGTACTTCCTACATATGCACAAAGGTGAAATTCCCTTTGCTACATTGGTATATAACATGATTTTGCCAAATTCATTCCATATTTCTTCCCCTTTTGCTTCTTTCCACCCTCTCTCTCATTCTCCTTCTATGCCACTGATCTTCCTTATATCCTTAGGATATCCTAGCCCCCTTGCATGGCCTTCTTTCCCTTTACTTTTCTCTAGCTTCCACATGTGCAAGGAAACATGAAGTCCTTGATTTTTCTTAGTCTGTCTTATTTCACTTAGCACAATATTCTCCATTTTCATCCGATTACTGGCAAATGCCATTATTTCATTCATTATGGCTGAGTAAAAGTGTGTTGTGTATCTATACTCTCATTTTCTTGACCCATTCAACTATTGATGGGCATCTGGGTTGATTTCATAATTTGGCTGTCATAAACACTGAAGTGACATTGCGATAGTATGCTCATTTTAGTTCTTTTGGATAAAACCCAAGGAGTGGCATAGCTGGGTCATATGGTAATTCCATCCTTATTTATTTATTTATTTATTTATTTATCTATCTATCTATTTATTTATTTATTTTTAGGAATAGCCATACTGCTTTTTTTTTTTTTTTGGTAACATATTCAATTTTTATTCTATTTTACTGAAAATCTCCAGAACAGAAATTTCCCAGAATCAAGACTAATGCCTTTTATAAAAAGTTGTCCATCAGAATAATCTAAGAGGAAAAAGTGTGAGGTCTTATAGATGAAATTTATACATTCTCTGATACCCTTCCATCTCCTTCCACATTTGGTATTAGAAAAAACTTCAGAGATAATGTTCTGAAACATAGATTGTTTATAGGCATTTCACCAAACAATATCTGAATTGTAGATTCCACAACCCCAAAACATTAGTCCTCCTTTTTTCTAAGAAAAAATAATTAATATTTATTAATTATTTAATTAATAAACACCTCCCCACTGAACTGGAAAGGTTATATCTAGTACCTGCCAGTTCTGGCCTGAATAACAACAACCACAACAAAATTAAAAATGTATACATTTTCAAAGTAATATAACAAATCTTCCAAGCCAAGGTTGAATATTAAAAAGATATTATTGATATAATACAATATTATATTCTTAATACATCACCTCTATGTTAACAATGTTATGTAGGATCTAGTACTAGGATTGGATATTAACAAGATATTATTGACATAATATATCACAGTATTATATTCTTAACATATCATTTCCATATTAACAATGACATGCAGGGCTTATTTCTTAACAAAACAAATACAGTATTAACATCAAAAACTAGTGAGTAAATATTGAAACAACTTATAGAGTTTATTATATGTTTTATATTCAGTCCTCACCTTCAGGATTTGTTGTTTTATTTTCTGTAATAGCTTCAAGAGATTTCTTGCAGCCACCAAATAGACCAAGCTTTGTGATCTGGCATTGCCTTTTAAAAATACAAATATTTCAGTGTGTGGTTAATACAGATTTTTAAAATAAGCAACACATTGTGCAAAACAATGTTGGGAAATTGGTCCTTGAATAAATGACTCTAAGACAAATATTAACCAAACCCACAGTGCACTGTCTTGTGTTTCCTCTGCTCTCCAATGGGCTTGGTACTTGGTATTAAAAATAGCATAAACTCTTAAGAGTAAGTAAATAAATCATCATGTTCTGATACAGAAAGCAGTGCAAGCCACACTACTATGTGAAGGTAACAAGGCAGATATTTGTATGTATTTGGTCATCACTTTTTGATTTTTAAAAAGGAGATATATATGTATTGGCTGAGAAATAGATGTTCATGGTGCATATAAAGTTTCTAGGGCAAGTAACTGTTAGGAAAAGTTACCTTTGGAAAAAAAGGAATGTATGAAAAAAAGAGAATTTTTATTTTTAGGAATAGCCATACTGCTTTCCAGAGTGGTTGTACTAGGTTGTAGTCCCACCAACTGCATACAAGTGCACCTTTTCCCCCACAACTGTGTCAGCATTTACTATTACTTGTATTCTTGATTATTGCCATTCTGACTGGAGTTGAGATGAAATCTTAGTGTAATTTTGATTTGCATTTCTCTGATTGCTGGAGATGCTGAACATTTTTTTTTTCATATGTTTGTTGGCTATTTGTGTTTAGCTCATTTGGCCATTTATTGATTGCCTTTTTTTTTTGGCATTTGAGTTTTTTAAGTTCTTTATGTATTTTGGATATTAATCCTTTGTCAGAGGAGTAGTTGGTAACAATTTTCCCCTATTCTGTAGGTTCTCTCTTAATACTAATTGTTTCCTTTGCAGAAGCTTTTTAATTTGATGGCATCCCACTATGTTGATTCTTGATTTTTATTTCTCGAGCTTTAGGGGTCTTTTTGGAGAAGACAATTGCCTACACCAACCTGATGGAGTGATAACCCTATGTTTTCTTAAAGCAGTTGCAAGGTTTCTCATCTAATTCCTAAGTCTTTGATCCATTTCGATTTGACATTTGTGCAGATAAGAAATAGGGATCTAGTTTCATTCTTCTACTGTGAATATAGTTTTCCCAGAATCATTTGTTAAAAAGGCTGATAGACTGTTTTCTTAATAAAACGAAACACACAAATATATAGCAAATCATGAGCAGGACTTATTTCTCTAATAATGTAAAACAAAATTGTAGCTATAACCAATTAGAATTTGCTAATTGTCCACTATCTATTTATAAAATGATCAACCATCTCTGGACATTTAAAGAGATTCATTGGATTTATTTGCAGGGTGTAGCAATACAAAGGTTTTCTGAAGAGGTGGTCATCTTCATGCAATATTTCTTTCTGTCCTAGCAACGAACTGGCACAAACAGACTATGTTTTAGTTGAATCATCTGGATTCTTCCAAACTTGAATGGAGTGTGAAACTTGTTCTCAGAGTGCTGTTCCTTGTATTTCCTGTTTGTTTTATCATAGATTTTTTTCTTGACTTCCTAATATTCTTGGATTAAGACAACTGGCTACTTCTGTCTTGGAGGACAATGTGCAATGAGAGGTTATGTCACAAGTTATTTGTAACGGCCAGGTGTGTGTGAAATGTGCTAATATTACTTGAAGTTAGAAACCAGTGTTTTAATTTGTTCCTCTGGGATTAAAAAGAGCATTGATTTTCATGGTCAAGAACAAAGAGTCACACACTTCACAAAGCCCTCCAAAGAAACAATTCAGTCCCTATTTTAAATGAAAGAGTCAATTTTCCTAGGAAAGTATGGCGTTTTTCTTGGATGTATTCAAGAGACATCCTTCCACCTTTATAATCTAAATCCATGAAGATATTGTATGCATTACATGTTATGAATCTACTACAGCCCAAATATCTCCTAGGACTCGGCAGAGAGGACATCTGGCTTGGTCTTTCTGTACTTACATGACACTTTGAGCATATGATGTTCTCAATCCTTGTTCATTTGTTGTGATCTAATCTGCTGAATTAGTGAGATTCCTGTATCAATGTGAGTTGATAAAACATGAAACCAAGCCGGGCATGGTGGCACATGCCTGTAATCCTAGCAGCTTGGGAGGCTGAGGCAGGAGGATCGCGAGTTCAAAGCCAGCCTCAGCAAAGGTGAGGCAGTAAGCAACTCAGTGAGATACTGGCTCTAAGTAAAATACAAAATAGGGCTAGAGATGTGGCTCAGTGGTTGAGTGCCCCTGAGTTCAGTCCCCGGTACAAAACAAAACAAAACAAACACAAAAAACATAAAACCAAGGCGAAAAGAAAATAGGTTTAAGAAACATCAGACTACTTGGAACAATATTGGAAAATTTAATTAGAATGGATATATCAGTAGTTCTCAGCCTTTTTAATGTCAGGACCCTTTGTCTTCTTACAAACTATGAAGGCCCTCAAAGTGCTTTGGTTTGTGTGTGTTATATCTGTGATATTTATCCTATGAGAAATGAAAAATGGGAAACTTTAAAAATGTTTATTTTATTTATTTAGTTTTTTGGTACCGGGCATTGAACCCAGGGGGGATTAATCACTGAGTCACATCCCAGCCTTTTTTAATTTTTAATTTTGATTCAGGGTCTTGCCAAGTTGCCTAAGACCTTGATAAATTTTTGAAGCTGGTCTCAAACTTGTGACCCTTCTGCCTCTGCCTCCCAAGTCACTGGGATTACAAGTGTGCACCACCACGCCCAGCAAAAAAAAAATGCTTATTTTAAAATTTGCTTAAATATCACCACAATAAATCCATTACACGTTAACAGAACAGAACTAACATTTTAAGTGAAAATTAATTGTATTTTCCAAAGTACTACAAGCAAATGAGAAGAGTGGCCTTATTTTATGATTTGAACATATCTCTTTACAGTTTGGATTAAGAGAAAACGGCAGGAATCTCATGCATGAGTTCAGTCTGCTCACACTTACATGGAAATGGAATAAAGAAGTCCTCTGATACCCCTGAAAAGATTTCAGGGATCCCCCAGGACTTGTCAGACCACACTTCAAGAATGGCTGGCCTATTTAATAGCAGAATTACAACTATGGATTCTGTTGAGAAAACACTCAAAACTTGATCTACTCGTCCACAGGGCTGTATGACCTTCACAGGAAAATAGAATTTTGTACAATTATATGATTCTCCTGGACAGCTCCTGGGAGGTTTTATTTTGTTTTTCGTTGCATTCATTTTACAGGTTGATTTTGTAAATCACTTGTTATGCAGTTAAAGGGACAGTCGGATCCTTCAAAGCTCTTACCATTTGCACTTATTATGTTGTCACCCTCAATCTCCAGAAATATTTATTAGTCTGTCATTTAAAGAAGTGACATAACTATGTTGGTTCCCTAGGATTTTCCTGCCCTGTAAGATTGACACCTCTGCCTTGATGAGATTGTCCTGATTTGGTCCACTCTTTGCCTAGATAGAGGGACGGATAACATGTGGGTTGATAAGTAGGAGTATCTGGTTCCATGATCAGCATGGTGGAACTCTTCTGGTTAAACAGAATGTTTTATGAAGATACTTTTCAGAATTCTGCTAGTGCCCCCAGGCCTTTTTTATATTTTATTTAGAGACAGGGTCTTGATAAGTTGCCCAGACTGGCCTTGAACTTGTGATCCTCCTGGCTCAGCCTCCAGAGCTGCATGCACCTCTGTGCCTAGCTACTGTGCCCAGCCAGGCTGAAGATCTTACAGTGATTTCTGTCAACATTCACTGATGCCGATTATTTTCCTTAATTTCCCTACTTCTAGGCTTCTGATAGAAAAATCTTACAGAATATATACATATGCACTTTTCAGTGTTGGAAATGCTAAAACAACTTAGAAAATGGAAAAGCATAAAAGAGAATAAAATATTGGTCTGCATACATTACCTTTTCTGTATCTATTTTCCTTTACACCCTGCTATTATGAACTAAGTCCAGTTTTGGATGGCGGACATAAGCAGTGACAATCTGGGTTTTGAATTCATACGGTTGAATCTTAGGTATTCGATCTGTATTTTTTAAACAAATGAATGCACTAATGAATTAATCAGAGATAAATTGAGGTTTTTCTTATCCTACAGAGCCCAGGATGGTGGAAATACAGTGGGTCCATAACTATTATAGTTCATGAGTTTGTGTTTTGCCTGTCCTTTTAAGTCAGAAATATTATTTAGTGGAGATTCTATGTACAGCTATTTCTTTTTCTGAATGTTTCATAGTGGCAACTTCTTTGTCTTTCGACTGACAAAAGTTATTGAGTAGATTTCCACTGAATATGTATCAAGTGCCAGACTTTGCTTTAGAGCTGTCAGTGTCAAGAGAAGTCCAGTTCCTGATGATGCTCAGGGTCTAACCATGGAGAAGTGCTATAAAGAACACGGGCATAAGGCACTCTGGGAAAAGAGAAGAGGCCTTGTTTGTCTTTCCCTGGAAGTTCAAAGAAGGCTTTCTAGAGGAGGAAATATGAGAACTGAATCTTGGCTGGGAGGAGTTTGGCTGGCAGCATGGATGGATCTGCAGGTAACACAGGCTCAGAATGGAGCAATGCATGTGAACCATCAGTCAGAGGAACTTGATTGTAATTGACAGGAGCTCAACATGACCTGGTTTGAGCCAAAAGTCGACATACACTTTGGAAGTCTGGTTTCAGGAAGAACTTAAATTTAGTGTTTTCTACAGGGTCATCGGCTTATTCCTTCTTTCTCCTTTTGGCTCTGCTTGTACTTAGAGTTGCCCTCATTCTCTTCTACTTCAGATAGGTTTGGGGCTTGTAATAGGGAAGAAAACCACCAATAGTCCCTGGTTTATATCTCTCCACCTCTGGACCAGTTTAAGCAATCTTAGGGAGAAACCCCTGCTGTCATAGTCCATTCTCGTGAAGGAGGTACAGAGTACCTGGGAAGTCACCTCACCAAAGTTAAATTGGACCGGAGAAGGAGGAGTTCCCTAATTAGTAGCCGGATAGCAGGTTGTTAAACACATGAAGAGAATAGTTGTCCACAAAAGTAGGTGAATTGGAATCAATTGCCATGAATTTGACCAAAGTCTTTCTCAACATCAGGACTGATTTCCCCCTCAAAGTTCATGTAGGTATTTATCCTAAGAAGTTTTATATCTTTCCCAGCTTTTTTTTTTAAGTGGGATTTTGTCTTATTTCAGAAAATACAACCTTCTCAAAGAAGGCAATAGCTAAGAACTTTCTTTAGGACTTGCACAAATCATAGCTTTCTCCCTATCCTTTATTTCGGACAAGGTTTTACCAGGTTGCCTAGGCTGGCCTTGAACTCCCGGCTCAAGAGATTCTTCTGCCTCAGCCTCCCAAGTAGCTGAGACTATGGATGTGGGCCTCGGTGTCTGGCTAGAGACCCTTTTTATATTTTGAACTTTTTTTTTTTTCCCCAGGAAAGTTTTGGTCAAGTCAAGATAAAAAGAAAAAAAAAAAAAAGACAGGAGGGCAGAATATGTGAAGTGGGAGAGCGGCGCTACATTGTTCCTTGGTGACGACAAGAAGGGTACTGTGAACTTTTGATGACTGGGGACTTGTTTCACCCAAAGCCCAAAACGTGTGTCATGAATTACTCAAGTAGTGAGGATGGAGGATATGAGAGAGAGGGAGGGGGAGGGAGGGGGGGAGAGAGAGAGAGAGAGAGAGAGAGAGAGGGAGAGAGAGAGAGAGGGGCAAGTTAACAATCACTGGGAATTTGACAGATGTCATCTCAGAATGTGATACTGTTTAGAAGATGGTTGAGGTAAGGGCCAGTTTTAGCTGGTAACTAAACCTCCTTCTAAGTGATGGGTCTGATTAAGTCCTTGCCTTTGCACTTGCTCAATGGCCTGTGAATTTGGAGGCTGAAGAGTCCACAGTGCTCAGCTTCTCACCTAGATGAACACTGAACAAAGGCTTACAGAATATGGTTTAGGGCAGTGGATCAATAACTCTTCTAGAGCAATTACATGGTTTATGCAAACATGTGCAGTTCTTGTCCAGAGCAATTTCTCTTTGGGCGTCATTTGTGAACTAATCATCACCAATGCAATGGCTATGGATCCCTTATTTACCAGGCAACCAATCCTTTGGTAAATTCTGGGAAACAAATTGGGTCTACCCTATCAGGCATTTTCATTAAAAGTTACCGGCAGTATACTTTGACTTGTGACTTTGGAAAACAACAGAAGTAATTACTTGCAAAGAATAAAAACAACACAAAGCAGTAACTGTTAATTTAGGCGTATAAACACAACTAATTACATGTGACTTTTGCATGCATGGTCTTGTTTAACTGCTGATCCTTTCTCCCTAGGTGGCACCACTCATAGATGGCTCATCAGAATTGTAGTCTTCCTGCTTTCCTGAAATCCTTGCAGATTGGTGGTGTTCCTTCTTGGGTGCCACCTGATCCTTGTGCCTCGTTCTCAAGTGTCATATCTTCTCTAAGTCACCATGAATTCAGGTTAATTAGGACAGAATAAAGTTTTGCCCTCTTCTTCCCCAATACTCACCCATTATTGCTACTCCTGCAGCTTGATGTGCATTCCAAGGTGGTGGAGTTTGCTTACCTTATATTTGACTTCAATTTTCTTTGGCTCATGTTTTGTTTTGAATTATTCTGCTGTTTTCCAGTCTGCATTTTCTTTTTGGTGACCTATGATAATGGCTGTTCTTAGACTTTTTGAAACTGCTAAGTGGTTTGTCAAACTTTCTTGACCACAACCCACAGAAAGAAATTCGTTTTATGTTGTGCCCAGCACACACACACACACACACACACACACACACACACACACATATATATAACTGACACAGAAGTTTCTTGAAACAATACCATGTTTATTGCACAGAATAGAGCTGATCTTCCTACTCTTCTCTATTCTAATTTTTCCATTCCATTCCTTTCCTATAAACACACTGATTTCTCAATTCACTTATGGGTAGAGATCCACAGTTTGAAAAATATTGCTCTAAGGCTAATCCCTTTGCAAGGTGCTCAAAGGATAAAATCATCTCTAGTCACATTCCTGGTCTTTTAAGAACACATTTCATCTAGCCCAAGGATGAATGACAAGGCTAGGTGACATCATTTCCTCTGGTAAGCTCACAATATCTGTGATCTCAGTGAGTCAACTGACTCTGTTCTAATCACCAGACTGGATGGAACTATTTATATATTCATTTGGAGAAAATGATTAAATTTATCAGAGAAACTATTTGGAAGATAGTATTCATAGAAAACTAGGACTCGACAGATTATTTCCCTTCCAATTTTTTTCCTGGTCCTTAAGCCCACCGGTTCCCTTTTTCAGTCAAATGCGATTTTTTTCAATGTTATTTTAATAATTCTTAGTACATCTCATGATCATTAAAATTTAGTGTATCAGTTGCTTATAAAACTATTATTAAAATCAACAAAAATCTGATTCTAAGCAGGTAGTCAGCAAATAATTCTCTGTCCTATTTGCCTCTACCCAGATTTATAAATCTGATAAATTCTGGGAAGTTTTATGCCTTTCTTCTTCAGCTTTCTCCTACTTGTCAAAGGTCAATGTTATCAGCTGCTGAACTTCATTTTATCTAAGGTGAGTGGAGACACTTTCCAGATCTCTCCTGACAGAAACTGCCATTGCCCACCCAAAGTGCATCCCGCCTTTTTCCTTGGTAAAAGAATCTGATTTTGTTCAGATAAGCAAGGGAGTAGCAAGAGAGTCTTCCTTGTCTCAGGGTTGGTCATGTGACATCCATAGTTCTTGCCAACGAGAAATGAGCTGAGGGTTTCTGGCTAGGCCTTTGCTTTATAGAAACAAGAACAGCTATTATCTGGACATTCAGCAACCATCTTGCCACCACTAGGTAGCAAATGTGAGGATGAGGATCTATTAGCTTAAAGTCATTGAGCCAATATATGGAAAGTGTCTAGATCCCACTTGGCAGAACAGAACAACATCAGCGATGGCTAGTTCACCTGGGATTCCTGGTTATAGGAGGGAAACACTATGCCCCTAACTTTTTACACTAAAATTTTCCTTGACCTGTAATCAAACAAATACACAACTGATTCCCCTTCCACTTTTTGAATTCCTGTATCTGTTGTATTCTTTGATGGAACTTTGATAACTACAAATTACCATGATGATCACTCCAAGTGTCACTAATTAGAATCAAAGCTATTTTAGAGTAATTACTGATGAAAGTACATTGATGTTATTCCATACGACATCCAAGTATGAGAAGCTCCTTCCCCAAACTCTCCCAACAAATGTTTTGAGAATTACCCTTCTGTCATTTCTTCCACATGGTCCAAGGATTGCATACCCATGACTGAGTAGACAGCAGTGCTGATACAAGGGATGTTCTGGCTCAGGAATGACAGTTTTGGTCTTTAATGATAGTTTTGGTCTCATTTCAGATTTGCTCTTCACCTTCCGGTATAGATAGCTATTGCAATGTCCTGGATCTGAGAAGACAAGCTAGAACTTTTGTAAAATTGCTCTTGTCTTGATTTGGAGGCTCCTTCTGATTTTTTTTAAGGGTAAGGAGAACCATTTTGACAATAGTTTTCCTTAGAACATTTAAGAAACTGCTTCTTCTTGGAAGGAAGAAGTTTCAATGAGTGCAAATGTAAGAAGGCTCCATAGTCAAAAATTTTATTCTCCTATTTGCACTTTGGGATTTCCCAGTAAAAATGGTATTTTCCAGAAAAATTTTACCCCTCTAATGCATTTATTTTCTGTGTGTAAGCATAACCAAGTTAGACAGTCTGTAACAGTGCTATCCAATAGAAATATGATGAGACACATGTGTAATTTAAATATTCTAATAATCACATTAAAAACGTGAAGTGAAACATTTTATTTAAAAGAACATAGTCAACATAATTTTTTATAAACAAATTACATATTGTTTATTTTAAGTTACAATATCATATGCCTAATATGAACTCTTTTTTTAAATTTTAAAATTTGTTTTAATTAGTTATATATGACAGTAGAATGCATTTATGCCATTTGATATATCATACATAAATGGCATATAATTTCTCCTTTTTCTCATTGTGCATGTTGTAGAATCACATCTGTCATGTAGTCATATATGTACATAAGGTAATAATGTCTGTTTCATTCTACTATCCTTCCTATCCCCATATCCTCTCCCCTCCCTTCATTCCCCCTCTGTCTAATCTAAAATAACTCTATTCTTCCCTAGTGCCACCCCCTTATTGTGAATTAGTATCTGCATATCAGAGAAAACATTTGGCCTGTGGTTTTTTTGAGATTGTCTTATTTCACTTAACATGATACTCTCCAACTCCATCTATTTACCGGTAAATGCCAGAATTTCATTCTTCTTTAAAGCTGAGTAACGTTCCATTGAACATATATACCACATTTTCTTTATCCATTCATCTATTGAGGGGCACCTAGGTTGGTTCCAGGGTTTAGCTATTGTGATTTGAGTTGCTATAAAACACAATTTTAAAACATAATGTAAAAACTATTAATGAATTATTTGCATTCTTTTTTAAATGCAAAATACAGCATACATTTTATACTTATAGCATACCTTACTTTGATTAACCACATTTCAAATGTTCAAAGTAGCCATAGGTGGCTAGTCACTGCCATGCTGGGTGATGCTTAACTTTCCTTCTCTATGTCTTCTCCATGGGTTGTCACCATTCCACTGCTGTCCTGGCTGTTATTGCTCTCCTTACCTACTCCCACCCTGGGCTACCCTCAAAGGACTGACTCCTCTTTATCTAGAACTAATTGTGGTGGGAGGTGAAATTCCCCTACAACAGGAAGACATTCTGAAAACCTACATGGATGACCTTTTTCCTGCATTAAATTTTTTAAAAAATCTATGCCAGAGAGATTACAACAAGAATGAGAGGTGTTATGAACCAGAGGCTGAAAAAGTCCCGTTGGCAGAAATCAGAAAGGGAACTAAAGGTATTATGAGTATATGCCATACTTAAAAGTAGAAGAGAAAACGAAGGAAATCAAGATGTCTGTGAAGTGACGGTTACACAATTGATGAGCATGTCATTTCCCACAAGAAGGAATTCCAGTTAAAGTGAAAGCCTAGGGTGAGTGCGTTTGAGAGTTCCCATCGTGAAGATAATCATTGTACCCTGGAATCCCCGTTACTTAGTATGCCTCTATGATGGATTGTCTTATAAAACATGGCAGTTCCTTTCCTGTTCATGTACTATCTTCATTTTCCTTGCAGTATAGTTAAGATTGTGCCTACAGTCTTTCTAAAATTGGTGAGATATTGTCTTTATCCCTTTGGCCAATCATTTTCTGTGCTTGTGGAAAATCAAGCCACTTTACCCTTTAAAAAAGAGAGGAAATAATTTTGGAGCACATCCCAATGACTATTATATTTATTTTTTTGAGACTGAATATTTGAAGTCACATGAAAGAGGAGATGTTTGAAAGTCAGGTAAAACCCACTGCCTATTAAATTCTACATCTATAAGACAGAAACTGTCAACCTTTTAAAAACTTTTTTCTCCGCTTTGCACGGTATGAAAACTTGAGAGAAACTCAAAGCACTTTCCATGTAAGTTATAGCTATACTGCAGGGGGCCGAGAGCCACTTGGGGCATAAATGTGATGGATGTCTCTTACCGAAGAAATTCAGTGCCTTTGAATCCTTATGAAGTAGTACATTTCAAGTGCCAGGGCCTGGAGGAGGGTCTCCATCAGGGGAGAGGGGAGAGACTCCCCATTCCAGGAGCAGAGGAAGGTGGGCTTACAGAACAGGGTGAACAGAGACTACAACTTTAACTCTAGCTCTAGCTTTCAGTAGCTGTGTGGCTAGGGGCAAGCCCTTCAACCCTCTTCATCTCAAATGAAGAGATGAATAACTTTCTTTCACCCAAAGGTGGAGAGTGAAACTTCAGGGGATAGAGACCACCTTTCCTTTATATTTATATCCTTCACATGTACTTGAATAGCCATGGCCTGGCAGGTACTTACTGAATGAATATATCTACCCAAATGATTTATGTGGAATTACTTGTCAACTGCATAACGGTACACTGCAAAACCTTTTTCTATTTCTATTTTTAATTTTTATTTTTTTATTTGCTCGTTTAAGATATACATGGCAGTAGAGTGTGTGTTGACATATTATACGTATATGGAGTGGAGTATAATTTATTCTAATTAGGATCCCATCCCTGTGGTTGTACATGATGTGGAGTGATACTAGTCATGTATTCATATATGAACATAGGAAAGTTATGTCCAATTCATTCTACTGTTTTGCAAAACGTTTTTCTTATGCTGTGTCTCACTAAGGTTACTCCTCTGCTGCAAGTTTACTTAAATATTTTTTTAATTTTTTTTTTTCTCTTAAGAACACATCTTGAAGAGAGAAACAGGGAGAATAAATGATTTTGAAGTTGGGGTTATTTTATTACCTAAGCCTCTGATAGCAACAGTATAGAGAGTGATCTGGGGGTAAAGAATATGGTTTGTGGTTGTATTTCATAGAGCGAGGAGAAAAGGTTTTCATTTCAGTGTATGTGTGCTTTTATTTAAAAACTACACGAGAAAGAGACTTATTGGAAGAAATGCCTTTTTATTACATTTACGTAACAACCAATCTAGAAACCCAACTTAAGTTGGCAATATGGCCTATTAGAAGTCCTTGGGGGACCCACATTAATGAGCAGATAAGAGTGATTTGTTGTTAGCACATTCATTGTTTCCATTCTACACTGGACATCAGTCATTTGGCCCATTTTTCAAAGACCCATTTGAATTGTCTGAACCTATGAACTTCCTGAAAGTCTAGCCACCAAACTCCATTAGGAGAGTCAATGATTACTCAAATAAAGGGCATTTATTTTATTCCCTGCATCAGTGCAAGAGTCTCCCCAAACCAAGACTGGCAGTGGTTGTATTTCCTTCCAAGGGGCCGTAAACAAGAACATTTCATCCCATCCTGAGATAATGTGTCTCATTGGTTAAAAATCACTTTGGAATTTGTTTGTCTTATTGGTACAGAGGCCAGAGATTTATTAAGAAAATGTGTTTAAAAGAAAAACTTTTGAGGAGATAACTAAGTCCATTTACTTGGCTGTGGTAATCATTCCATATGTATATTGGAATATCACATTGTATGCATGGAATGTATACAGTGTTCAATTGTCAAATCATACCTTATAGAGCTGGGGTAAAAAAGAATAATAAAAAAAAAAAAGAAAAGGAAAAATGTGTTAGAATTCAGATAGGAACCTGGGTGAAACATGCCTTTGCATAACAAACTCTGCATAGATCAGCAAATCTACAATGTGAATGTGGAGACAAGCTTGTTTCCTGTGCTTAAAGCACCGTGAAAGTGGCCCCACAGAATGAGGAGCAATTGGCAGACTAACTGTAAATCTCTCCATTTGTTGGTTAAAACAGGCTTCCCCTAGGGACTGGTAGCGGACATCATCCCAGCTTAGTCCAATTGCCTTGTGAACTTGAAATAAATAAAAATGCACTTCAAAAAATTACTCATAGGAGAAATCCATAATTTATGATTATTTCTTGATATACTATGGAATTGATCCAAATTAAGGCTTTATTGCTCTGTTTTATTTCAAGATACTGGAGAGAGAGGCCAGAGATAAAGACTACCTCACTCTCCCTTCTTCTATCCCTCTTTTTTTAAAAAAAATATTTTATTTATTCATTTATTTTATTTTCATGTGGTGCTAAGGATCAAACCCAGTGCCTCATATATGCAAGGCAAGCTCTCTGCCACTGAGCTACAGCCCTAGTCCCCTCTTCTTTTTTTCAAAAGAAACAGGGTCTCATTATATTGTCCAGCCTGACCCTGAACTCCCAGACTCAACCCATCATTCCATCTCAGCCT
The DNA here is from genome assembly GCF_964194105.1 of Spermophilus citellus. NCBI lineage: Eukaryota > Metazoa > Chordata > Mammalia > Rodentia > Sciuridae > Spermophilus > Spermophilus citellus. The sequence continues at coordinate 87,744,549 of NC_138187.1, read as the reverse complement.
CCTGGGTATTTGGGTCTGCAAGTGCATACACTACAGGTGCACAACACTGCACCTGGCAAAAAGACCATCTTAACACATCCCTGTATGTAGATCTACTCTACAAAGTTTGCCAACATGGGCTTCTTATTGTATAGGTAGAATAGCAACAGTTGTGAGTTAGTAGCTATTTTCTGCCTGTTGGTGATTGATGTGCACAAGGATGATGAGGGTGGTGGTTACCATCTATTGAGTATATAGCAGGTATCACTATCTCACCAAATATGGCAAGAACCATTTAAGGCAGTAATAATTATTACCATTTTATAGATGAAGGGAGGCTTGGTGGGCCATTCACTGTCCAAAATCAGCATCTAGTGAATGATGGAATTGGAATTAATCAAGGTTAATTCTAAGATTTAGTAATATTCTGCAGAGATGTCATACAGGTAGAGTTCATTCTTTCCTTTCCTTGAACTCAATAAGTTTATATAATTCAGATGTAACAGTTCTTCATCTCCTTATCCCTCATTTTGAAATAACCTTCAGTTCAAATTGAAACTGATTTTTTTTGTTTACTGCAATATTCAGAGCATGAAACAATACCTGGTCCATAGATGTTGTACAAAAAAAAAAAAAAAAAAACACAACACTTGTTAAGTGAGCATTCTGCACCCCCCTCTGTTTTTTTTGTTTTTTTTTCTTTTTGGTAGTGGCCAGGCCTTGTTGGAAAGAATGTGGATTGGAGTCTGCCAGGAACATGTATCAAAATTTAAAGTAAACTTTTTCCATTATTTTAAATAATCCATGGCATTTCCTGAGGAAGGCCTGCTTAAGAAAAGGGCAAATTGCAAATATCATTAGGAAAGTGTTGATAGTAAGCAAAAGAATATACTTAAGAAATGAGCATGGCTGTGTGTTTTCCCATTTGGTGATAGACAAAAATCAGTATTTAGGCTTCTCATTTAGAATTCACTGAAATGAAAACATAATCCAAGTTAATTACTGTTCCCTAAGGTATCTGGTTGCACAATGTTTTATAAAATTAAAACCTATTAAGCGCCCATGGGAAGGAAAAAAAAAACTTATTTTAGATGCAAAACACTTTAAAAAAAGAAAGAAAATGAAGAAGGGAAAAGAAAATAACTGAAACCTAGTTACCACCTTGAATTCTTGTCATTGTGTCTGAATAACCGGGGCCAATTGATCTGATGAGAGTTTGGGGGTATTAGAAAATCTCTTGGGAATGATTTTCACCCAGAATCTGAAGAGGGTAGGAGGAACCAAAGGACAAGGCTCTGGGGTCCAGCTCAGTGTCAGTCTCTGTCAATACACCCTCAGGAAGAGCCACCTGATGGAGACACAATTGTAACTTCAATCTGATCAGACAAGGATTCTTCTAAGTCTTCTTCTTTCAGAGTTATTCCTCTGGGGAAGGAAACTGTGGATTATGGGTATATTAGTTAGATCCAGTTAACCATCCTAACAAGAATGACCTTATAACCGTGGGGAAGCCAAACGTTAGTTTGTTTTTTTCTGAACAACATGTGTGTCTGCATACCAATCTTTCTCTTTAGTTTCTCATAGTTCTAACTCAAGATGTACTCACAGAAGATGAAACAGGGATTTGGGATGAGTATGTCCCATCTAGGCCTTGTCTGAATATTCAGAAGCTGGGTACTTAACTTAGTCAAGTGCCAATTCAACTCAGTGAGATCAGTGCAAATGAACAGGCCTGAATTTTTCCTACATCCAATCAGATGTAGGAAAAAATTTGAAGATATTGTTTTAGGTAGCAGACAGGAGGTGAGTCCAAAAGCCTTTTTTGAACTTCAGTTTTGCACAGGACTTGCTGGCTTGGTGATGATGGCTAAGTCAGTCTCTCTAATTCTTGTCGCCTCTTTGTACAGCATCTGGGACTGGACAAGCTCTAGGGTCATTTCCAAACACTATTATGTGATGGCTGTAGATCGCTGATACACATCCCATGAAAAAATAGGGGAGGGTTGCTAGGATATATGGTGGCCCATGAGACAAAGTGATTCACCATTGAAGAATAAAGACAAAATTCTCCAAATGACCTTCTTTGGGACTACTATTATTTGTGTATTTTCACTAGTTGCGTGGGACAGAGAGCTGTTTATTGATTGAAGAAACAAAGATATGGGTATATGTTTTTACCCAGAATTCTTAATGATTAGGAGTTTTTTTTTTACTCATATCAGCTTTATATATGTGTGAATGTAATAAGATCCAAATACTGAATCACTGCACCTTTCCTATAGCTCTAGCACATTCTGTGGCAACGAAGCAGAGGCTTCTCTGTGGTCCTCATCCTGGCATTTGAAGACTCCCACTGTCTCTCTTTCCATGACTCACAGAGGGGAGGCCCAAAACTTTATTGCCAGATGGTACTTTGACTTCTCTTTCCACCTATTGCTAATTTTGTCTCCCCCACCCCCATCTTAAATGTTTATACTGATGCTCAACAGTTTGGTTGTGAGGATTAAATGAAACAATGACCATGGAAGATGGTCAACATATTTTAGCTCTTACTCCACCTCTTCCCTTGGAATTCTTCTTTCTCTCACAACTTCCTAGTTTTCATCAACACTCAGTGGAGATACTGGGTTCTGGTTAACAATTCTGTTTTTTTGATCTCTGGATACTGCATATTATGCTTTTCACATTCTTCTCTGTGAATATAAGAGGGTATATTTGGGCAAAACTGTTCTAGAAAGACTTCTCTGGTTTGAATCCTTTACGATCCACTTTATCCAGTATTTGCCGATTTTGTCTGCAAATTGGCATTTGATTAAACATCAATTTGCAATGTTTTCCAGGAACTTTTTACCTCTGTGTGTTCTGTATTCCTGACTCCTTTTGCAAGAAAAAGCTCTGCTTTGTTATAGCCAGGCTAAACAGGGAATGTTGAGTTAGTTCAGGGCCCTTTAACTGATAGGGGTATATACATTGGAGTGCATGCAAGGGGACCAGTTAGGATTGTGAGGGGATTGGAAACGATTTCCATAGAAGAAACAGTTGAAAAGCTGGGGCCATTTATCTTAGAGAAGAAGAAAATTGGCATGAGTATAACATAAACTTTATCTACACACAGTTGAAGAGCTACCATGTGGAAGAGGTATTGAAAATTTTCCAACTTAAGGCCAACAACTTGATAAGAAATCCAATAAAAGGAACTCTCTAATAGACACAATTGTCCAAATACAAGCTCTCTGGCTTCAAAAGTTCATGGACATGGGCTGAAAAGTCATTTATTTGGAAAATGGCATAAAACACTGAAGCATCAGATGGGCGATGCGATTGGAGGTGCTCCAGGGTTCCTCCCAACTCTAATATTGTTTTTTTTGTTTCAGACAAAACAGTGCTTCTCAACTATGTTGTTACTTCTTGCACGAATGCTATTCCTCACGCAGCAAGCCCTTGGCTAGTGTTAGCCAACTAGCATGTTCTAGAAGCTAATAAGTACTCAGTGCTTATGAATGTATTTAAAAAAAAATTCTTTCAAAGACATATAATAAGCCACAGTCTGTTGTCTTGTAAACATGGTCTTCAGTAGGTCTTTATGGATCTATCCAGTTGACAATATTTGTCTTCCTGAGCATATATGAAAGAAGAATTAAACCAAAACTTGGCTTTGACTTTCTCGGCAGAGTAAAAATGAAGAATAGAGAAGTGACACATTAAAAAAGAATTGGTTGTGTCCAAATCATTGTTTCCCCATAAAATCTGCATGACTCTCAAGAAGTTATTTAGCTGGGCGTAGTAGTGCACGCCTATAATCTCAGCCTCTTGAGAGGCTGAGGTGGGAGGATCACGAGTTCAAAGCCAGCATCAGCAACTTAGTGAAGCCCTAAGTAACTCAGTGAGACCCTATCTCTAAATAAAATACAAAAATGGGCTGGGGATGTAGTCAGTGGTTAAGAGTCCCTCGAATCACTCCCAGTACTCCCCTACCCCCCAAAAAAATGATTCACAGGAACTCCAGTTTTTTCATTTGGAAAAACTGAGATTATAATAGCAGAACTCATGATGGATTATTTGAAGCAAAGATCAATCAGAACGAGTGAAGTCTGACTCTGACCAGCTCTACTGGACCTCAGCCTGCTCTTTGAGCCAGAGGACCAGCTGAATGTCCCCTTTAGTTGTGAGGATTAAATACTAGTAGAAATGCCTTGCATGGTGTCTAGTACATAGAAAGTTCAGGGTAAATGTTCATCCTCTCCCATCATTGAGAAGCTGAGATTGCTGTGATGTGTGACAGGAATCACCCACAACTTCCCATGGGATTCAGAATCAGTTTGAATAGCTATGACAATATTATTCCTAGTCCTATTAGTTTAGCTTCAGTTGGTCTTAACTTGTTATTTTGAAAGCTATTTATTTCCTGTGGTGCTCATTTGGCTTGGCATATAGGTCACAAAAGAATGCACAAGTCTGAGACTATCCTTCTGATGAAATTTGGGCAAGTGTTTCTCTTTAGATTCTTGATTCTCCAGATTAAAGTGCTGAGATAACGAAGGTAAGACACTTTGACTTGGGGGTGGGAAATGAGCCATATTCATAAAAAAATGAGATTGCTTTATTACCCCCTGTTTTCTGGATTCAATTTATCTGACCCCTTCCACTCTGCTTGAATCAGGACTGAGGGCACACCTGCGTTCCACAGGATACTTGACTAGAATAAGTGCCTAGAACTAGTCTGGAGTATTTGTTTTCTCAGGGTGCTCTTGCATTTTATTTAGTTATCTAAGTAGCTTCTTTTCTTTAATCAAAGGAAGCTAACGAATTTGATGTAAAAACATGTTCAGTGTTTGTCGTGCTATTATCAGCCAAGTCATTTCTTTCAGGAATCGAATCTATGATTTGCTTTCTTGGGATGGACAGTGAGCCGGGGAAACCTCAGAACATATAAAGGAGCTTCCTGGGCAGCCATCTCCCTCTTTCTCACCCAAGGGTTCATTTCTGCCTTTCAATAGCCCCAGTGAAATCCTGGTATTTTCAAAAGTTTCTTCCCTTCTCCTTCCCTCCCTTCTCCTCCCCTCCTCTTTTTTTCCCCTCCCCTCCCCTCCCTCCCCTTCCTTCCTTTTCCTCCCTTCCTCCCTCCCTCCCTTCCTTCCTTCCCTCCCTCCCTCCCTCCCTCTTTCCCTCTAACTCCCTCCCCTCCCTTTCCCCTCCCCTTCCCTCTCCCCTTCACCTCCCTTCCCTTCCCTCTTTCTTGGCTTGCAGTCCAGAGCCTTGTGCTTGCTAGGCAAGGGCTCTACTTGAGCTACATCTCCAGCCCTCAGACTTTTCCTACAAGTTGTACTTATCTTGAAAAAAAAAATCTTTAACTTAGGTAATTTGTAAAAGTGAGAAATTGAAGTCTTTTCTCAACAAATGCAATAATATTTAAAGCAAGGCATCTGACAAAAACCAGAAAGTAGCTTTATGAATAAGTAGATAAAGTGTAGTCCCAGCTAGCTTTGTTGTGGCCTACCTAGAAACATTACCCAGCTGGTACAATTAAGGAAATGATGATGATGATGATGATGATGATGATGATGATGATGATGATGATTTGTTTTCTTTGCACCACTTTCTCCTTTAAAGGAACAGGGGAAAATGGTTTCCAATGATGTTTTAATCCCAGTTTAGAGATGTTACCCATCTTTCCATGTTAGGCCACCTTCCAGCGGCCTGGGAGCCAGGAGTCCAGAGTTCTTTTTTGGACCTATAATGCTTCCAGAATTCATCTTTGAGGACTTGCACGGGCCATCTTTTAAATGTTTTCAAAACTCTAATGGAATTGCTGAGAGATACAATCAGTAACCTTTCTCTCATGACCCTAAAATCTATGTGATTGGTTCCTCTAATTTTTGTAGGCCCTCTGCCCAACTCCTTCTGTGTATGAAATCATGGATCCTAGCAGAAGAACCATTGGGAAAGTTACATCTGTTCCAGAGCTGTTAGTGATAAATTTGCCTGCAGGAAAGAGTATTAGCAGGTGGGTGCTAACACTTTCACTAACATCATACACACACACACACACACACACACACACCCTCCTTTCCTTCTCACCTTCCAAGCACTGCATGGAGAGAACATTTAATAAATCAATGTATTAGGGCCACAAATGGGATGGTGTGTGAGCAGCCCGGATAGAGTCAATGGTATCTAGTTGCAAATCATGCCGAGCTGCAAGGGTTTGGTGGCTCAAGACAAAGGAATTGGCTTTTCTGTCATTTGTGCTCATTGGCCTTCTCATACAAAACTGAGAAAGATGATAAACAAGTCAGCAGACACTCTGTCTGCCGGTCTGAGGGGGATTTCTCTGTGCTGCAGAGTTCAGCCATGACAGGAGGCCCCAGGCTTTCTTTGGAGCAGCCAGAATTTAGACAAGATCTGCAGTGCTTTCTCAGTTTGTTAGATACTGGGGTGAGGAAGGAACAGGACTTGGGAGCCCTTTCCCCTGGAGGACACCCTGAGTACACACACACCTGTTGGGGTCAACTCTTTGGCAGTGCCAAATGCAGGTGGGACTCTGGGGTCCTGCTCAGGCCCTGCTAGCCCTTGGCTTTGGTGGTCTCCTCTTCTTTGCTCTGGTGGTGGGACCATTAATGACTGGGAGAGGGCAGGAAAGCGTTGCAGATGAGAGCTGAGGCTCTTCCTGTGAATTCCTTTGGGAAGAGTTAGGACAAGTCCAGCCTGGGCTTCATAAAGTGAAGGAAGCTGAAGCTGACGTCTCAGGATCCTTTCCAAGACAGTTCACTGGGGTTCCTGCTTTCCTGAGCCAGTTGTGGACCTGGCTGTTCTAACTCGGAAGCGTCTGAAGCTCTGTTGGGTCCCCTCTGGAGTGGCCCACAGTGCTGTTAGTGAGTCATCTTGGCCAACGTGGTGTTGACTCCCTTCTAAGAGTTTTGTCTTATGAAACGTCTGTGATGACAAACTGTTTACTGTATCCTATTTTCCATCACCTTGAGTTCCTGCGAGATCATTTGCCTATTAATATGATGTATCTGTCTATTTAACATTTATCCATCAGGCTATCTATCTGTTTCCAAAGGGCCCATCAGATAGGCCCTGAGCACTCTGAACTTGTGCCCAACAGGCATGCCAGAACTTGTACTGGGCTGAGAGTCCTAGTTCTTGATCTAGTTTTATTGAGAGCAATTAGCATAAAGGGAACAGGTTTATAGGCAGCACTCATACTTTAAAATGTTTCATATGCATCGTAATCAAGCTCTTAAAAACACAACTGTGCAAGAAACTGATTAAACGTCCTTTCCTCTCTTTCTCAGCCTACCCATGTTTGCAGTTGAGGAGACTCTCTGGGAAGATAAGCTCCCTGGTCTAACGGTAGATGTACCCCTGCCCATTTAACCATTCATTTTTTTTTTTTCTGGAAATCTTTCAGGTCAGCCTAGTGGACCAGAGCAACACGGCCTTTGCAACAGGCATGTCCTTAGGGCCCGTCCAATCCCACACATGGCGTTCTTCATGTCTGCTGAAGCTAGCAGGCGGCAGGAGTGAAGGGGAGTCTGAGATTGAACAGCCACCATGGAAAGGGACGACTTTTCCTAGCAGGACAAGGCACGATTGCTGATGAAGGCGCAGAAATTAATTCCACTCATTTTCATCTATGCTTAGCCCTCTGGGACATGTGCTCATCACCGAATGAGCAACACTGTCAAGAGTGGACTACTGGCTCTTGAGACAGTGGTTCTAGGATATCTCAATTTTTGTCCGCAACGTAAATACAATCAGACAGGATGCAGGACAACCACTGGTTTGCCTTGGTTGATTTCAAGGAGAGGGGAGCATGTGCATTTTCCCCTTTCTCGAGGCCCCTATCCCTGTATCTGAATCACTCGCACACCAGCAGAGTGTGATAATCCAATTCTGGCACGAGAACAAATACCTCAGACAATCACTTTATAAAGAGAAAAGGTCACAGTTTTAGAGATTTCAGGCCATGGTCAGGTGGATCCATTGCTTTCAGGCCTTCAGTGGGGGTGCTGGGTGGCAATGGTGGGGAGCAAAACTGATCACCTTATGGACATAGAATAAAAAAGAGTGGGGCAAGGACCAGGGTCCCACAAAGCCCTTGAAGAGCATGCCCCCAATGACCTAAACACCTCCCTGTAGACCCCGCCTCTTCCAGTTTCTTCCACCAATAGCCCCAAGCTGGGGACACATGAGCCATCGGGGGATATTTAAGATCCAAACTACAACAGAGGGCTTTATGTGTCCCTACCCTTTACTCCTCTCAATCTCACACATTCTTGGAGGCCCTAATGAGAACCTGCACCTACCAACACTTTTTCCCAGGGATCTCCTTCCTCTGAATTCTCTTGACCTTAGTATACACCTGTTCAGTCACTTCCCCCTTTTATTCTTTATCAACCGTATAACTTTCTTTTATTTGGCTTTCAGATCAGTCTCAAGTTGCTTTGTGAAATCTTTGATCTTGTCTCTCAAACACCTGATAACCTCATTTCAGGCAGAAGCCCACGCGTTCTTGATCTTCTTGGCTTTAGCACAGTGTTTTACTCTCGCAGAAGCTGAAGAACTATGGGCGATTTTAATTTTAACATAATTTTGTAAAGACTGATGGCAAGTGCAGATCATTTTGTGTCTCTTGTCTTCTGCCTGGTCTTGAGTGTCCATTAAGTACTAAATAAAAATAAGCCCAAGGTTTGCCAGGAAAGAGGAAATGTTTATCAAGGAAATGTTTACCAAATGCTATAGAAAACATATTTTTTTTCTTTTTTTTTTCTATTTTGTGTGCGTTGAAAGTTAAAAGAAATTAGGTACCTATAGATTTTTTTTTCTTCTTCCCATATTAGATTTTCTCATTCTAAACAAGACCTTAAAATCATTTTTAATCTCCTTCTTAACTTTTGGAATTTTCAGGTTATTCCTCCAAGACACAAATAAAGAGTGGTCATATTCTAGTGTTTAAAACCTTGAACATGCAATTGACACACAACCCTACCTTATTATAACATTTAGGTAATAGGCCCTTCCGTTACATTAATGGAATTATAATAACCAAGGGAAATTGAGGCAGGAATGAGAGGCACTGCTTTATAAGGCCATAAATCACAGGTTAAGCCTGGTCATATTGGTTAAACTTCTACCACTGAAATAAAATTATTACTTTAGTTCAGGAAATTGCTGCTGTAGTTCTGGCAGAGGGATGAACAAGACAGCACAGGTGAGCAGTAATTTTTTTTGACACATAGGTTAATTTTATTATGTGCTTTATGTATTTTCAATAAAATATATACGTAATTAAAAATTGAACTGTGGTGCTTTTTTTGGATTTATAATAATTAGCACATGTATTGCACTTTATATTTTCAAAAGCTTTATACATCGTTAATTAACTGTGAGTGAGGCAGTAGGTATGATTATACCCATTTTACAGACGAAGGGAGCTGAACCATGGAGTGCTTAAATAAATTGCCTCAGGGCGCCCAGCAAACGAGGGCAGAAGACAGGTTGAACAGCAGAGGCTGTGGCACCAGCCCTGCTTGGCCTCTCCCTGGACCAGTAATAGTCCTATACTACTTTTACTCATGAATAGAACTAGGCAAATGTAGTAAAAAACACCTATCTTTTTTTTCCCTTTTGTTTGGGGAGGATTTTCAATAATACTCGATTTTAATACAAAGACCTCATAGTTCTTCATTATGTTGGGTGACCATACCTCTTGGAGGAGGGTGAATGTGTATCATTCTCTATCCTTTACAGGTGGGTAAATGGAAACAGAATGGCAGCCCAAGATGCAGTGAATCAGTGGCAGATCCTAAAAGATAATACCAAAGGTGCTGCAAGCTACACCTGGCCTCTGCCTCCATCCTTCCCCTCTCACATCTCTGTGGGCCTTGGGAAGGACTGAAACTGTGTATAACGATGGCATCAGAAGAAACCCAGTCAGCATTTACTTCTTTGACCACCCCACAAGTCACTGTCATCAAGTCTTCCAAAGTACAAAAGCAAAATCCCAATTCAAGATGAAGAAATCTTCCTTTCTCTTAATAATAGATTCTGCTCACTGCCTCCTATCCCATCCCCAAATACAGGAGTTATTGAATGTACTAGTTTTATTCTCTTTTTAAATGTGACATCTCCAGGGCTGGGGTTGTGGCTCAGTGGTAGAGCGCTTACCTCGCACGTGTGAAACAGCTGGGTTCAATCCTCAGCACCACAAAAAAAAAAATAAATAAATAAATAAATAAAAGAAAGGTGTTGTGTCCATTTACAACTAAAAAAAAATAATAATTAATAAAAAATTTTAAAAAGTGTAACATCTCCAGAAAGGGTTCATCTTCTCCTTTACTTCTAGTGCTCAACAAAGATCAAGAGTTATATTTTCAATAAAATAGAAATCTCATTTTTCTATGCTTACTTCTCTAGGTATAAGTACCAAGTGGGAGAGTTAAATGCTAGACAACTAACTATTCCATAAACCAATGGTCTCCACATCCCTTTTTCTGGAAAAGGATTTGGTTGTTTGCAGGCAGAATTACTAAAATTACAAAATTAATAAAAATAAAATAAAAGGAAATGGTACTAATCATCTGTTAAGGCTTTTTTATACACCAGTTTGCTCAATCCTTATGAGAGCTCTGTGTCTCATTTTCCAGAGGAAGAAACTGAGGTTTAGAGATGTTAGCTGCTCCACAGCTCATGGCTGCTAAGGGAAAGAGCTCCAATTGGACCCCAGTCCATTTGATTCTGGTTCTCTTATTGCTTTACTTGTGAAACTTTGGAGGAAGGAGAGAATCAGACAAGCTGGATTGACACCTTAGTGTCTGGCACTGAGTAAATTCTCAGTCACAGTTATGACTTGTAGTAATTGTTAACTAGTGTCCTATAGTAACCAGCTCCTTTTGATCTTGCTGCATTGACTAAAACCAATAGCATAGGATCAAGCCATCCCAGATTTTCCTATTTAGGATGTGTTGCTCTGGGCATTTCCTGTTCTTGTGGTGCTGATTTACCCTTCTCTAATGATTTCTGCCACATACAGAGGTGGTGATTTCTCTACACCCACAGGTTTGTTTAACACTCTGCCCCAGCCATGCTTACCATCTCTCTGGGATCAGCAAGGTGGGAAGGAAGGACGTAGGCCATCTGTCTTATCTTCTCCACTAAAATTTTATTTGGCTTCCATTGGATGGTTTGGTTGGTGCAAGTGACACGTGTAATATTTGCCACTTAAGATGCCTGTGTTCTTTGTGCCCAAAGGCAGACTTTAGCAAATGATATAAACAATGTAATCTTAAATTACTCATTTTGGAAATGCATATGCAAACAAACACAGATTTTAGGCCTCATTTGGGAGACAAGAACATTGAGAATCATGTTCCTTTGATTTTTATCAGTAAATTATCAGATTGAGGAAATTAGTGGAATTTATTTAGCAATGGAAAGATGCAGCTGGCATTTTATTCTGGCCTCTGTTGAATAAATCATTTCACATCTTTCCACCTAATTCTTCATATCTGTAAAGCTAGCCTGCCTTAGGATATAACTCACAGACTTATTATTTTTTTTTTTTTTGGTACTTTGCAGGGACAATACAGGAAGATTAAGAGAACCCTGGCTTAGGAATAAGGAAAAAATTACTGTCAAATGTTTGGGCTAGTCTTACTTGAGGTCTTCAGTCAGTAGATAAGGCTGTCTCCACTGCTGTTGAGCCAGTGGTTGGGAAGCTATAGGAAAAAACATACAGGTTTGTGCATCCAATAGTAGTTTTGGGTCCACAATATATTACCTATCAATATTGACTCCCCCAAAAACACATTAGGGGAAGCAGCATGGGAAAGGCTGAATAACTAGTCCGTAGCTCTTTTGATTTTTGTTATTCCAAAAAATATATATCCTGGGCTGAGATTGTGGCTCAGTGGTAGAGCGCTCGCCTAGCATGCACGAGGCACTGGGTTCGATTCTCAGCACCATATAAATGTAAAATAAAGATATTGTGTCCACTTAAAACTTAAGAGTAAATATTTTTTTAAAAAATATGTATCCTGTTGTTCCAGCCAGTTCACTTGTATCATTCCTGCCTCTGGAGATGGTCTCAGTGGACTGTGAATTATCTAGAGAAGCATGTTTCAGATGTGGCTGCAAGAGAACTTCTTCAAAATCAAAGGGACTTCTGGAGCCATGTTCTCTCTGCTGGAAGGTGGAGGCTTAGTTTGCATCCTGGGGGTGACTATGTTTCAATGACAGAAATGCATTTATTTAAGTAAAAGATTTTAAAAATGCAAAGTTATACTCATTGTGTTTCAATGCTGGTTCTGCTTTTTGTTGTGGAGACCTATCATGTAACATTAATGGCTTTGCATAGCTCCAAAATTCAGGTCCCAAGTTACTATTTGGAAACTGGCTGATCATTACCTGGAATCCTAGCTCCTATGATGCAAATTGAGAAGAAAACAAAGGAAAAAAGGAAAGAAGGCTAAGAAAAAAATATGGGGGGGGGGCGACTGCATGATGTACCTCTCCAAGTATCATAAAGGTGGATTGCTTCTTAGTGTTAGAATGTCACCATTTGTACTGGGCTTTTGAGCAAATAAGTCATCCATCCTATGGAGATGAGTTCGTTGTAGATGTAGGTCCATTCTGCTTCGGTATCCTGCCACCAGCAGAGGCAAAGAGAGTTCATCCATGTAATAAATGAATCCTTATTTCAGATTCTCACAGTTTACCTTGGGCTGTGACTAAAACGAACTCTCAGGGGCTTACCACCAGGAGAAAGTGATTGCAGCCTAAGAAGAATTAAAAGACAACAGCACAGTCTCAGAATTTAAAAATAAGTTTTTGGCTGTGCTTCTGGGCTCTATTCTGAGCCAAACATTGCAACACTTAGTGTAGTGTAGCTTGTTTTTCTGCTGCATTTGAAGGCCTGAGAGCGGCTGGGAGTCCGTTGAAGATTGCACATGGAAACGCCTCTCTGCAGCACTGGTTGGAGGAGACCATAAAAGAAGTGAGAAGCTAATTGTACTCATTGCAAAGATTGTGCCGCATCAGCATCGGCATCGTCTATGTTAATGCGGGCCTTGGCCAGGGTCCTGTGAACCATTAATTAATATCATGGGGTAGCTGTCAGCAGATAAACAGGTGTGCTGAACTTCACCCTTCCTCGGCGATGTTCAGCTGTGGATTTAGAATCATTTCCTAATGAAGATCAAGACTGAGTATCTTTCCTTTGGAGGTACACAGCCCTGTGGGTTACATGGATGTCTACACTGTTTCCCTGACCTTGAACCAATCTAAGTCTCTATCAAAATGAGTCCTGGGTTTTGCTCTCTCCTGCAACTGTTAACTCACTGGGTATGTATTTTACTGAGCTTCTTCAGGGCCCATGTCCTTCAGTTTCTGATGTTGGATGTTAAACTATCTTCTGCTTTAAGGCCTGTTTGGACCATCTGTGCCAAGCATATTGGGAAATCGGTCTCTTTTCATAAAGTCCATATGAGATGCTTCAAATCATCCAGCACTGGAGAGTGTAAAAAGTTTTCATGATTTACTCCCCACTAGGGAATTTCAAAGTCAACGCACTAAAATTACTCTGAAGTCTGAATCTACCTCCTAAATTCCCTCAGAGATCCTTTTAACTGCCTGGTGCAGAAAATGGAGGTAATTTTAGATTTTGGGACCAGAAGGGTCTACCTCATTAAATTTTTACCACTGAAATCTCTATTGTTTCTTCCAGCTCTCTCGTTTATGGGGCTGACATCACCCAGAGATGAGAGAGACGTTTTCATGGCAGTGTTTCAAAAGCCAAACACCTCTCAGTTAGTCACTAAGTTAATAACAACACAAGAACTGTTAAAGATGTACCAAGCTCGCTAGAACTGGAATTACAACAGAACAACTTCTTGCTGTGCCCAGGGGGGAATATCTGAAGAAACAAGCACTTCCAGCCAGATCAGAAGCTGGTAGGAATGACAGCTGAGAACCGAGATGGCTTCGTGGAAACCCATGCAGGAGGTGTCCACGGTGGGATGGCAAACGTTGGGAGGTTCTTTTTACTGCCTAGCAAATTGCATCTCTACTCATTGCTAGCTTGGTTCAATGTCAGGGTGGCGTGGGACATTCTCCTTACCCTTGGCTGGTCACAGCTTCTTTTAAATTTTCTCCCTCATTTGCATTGGTGCAAATGGCAACGATTTTTACCTGGAGTCAAGCTGGAAACTAAGCAATAAAAATTTCAACTTATTTTCAACCCACTCCATCTCCAACTCCTGATCACCAACTCCTCCTGGTTCCCCTCCTCTGGTAACTTCATAGTATTTACCCTAGTAGGTATCAATATTGCAAAAGAAGAAAATGACATCAAACAAAATGATAAAGATGATCTTATTTTTACTGTTCACATTTATATAGTTCTTCTATTTTGAATCTGTCTACCAGGTTCCCCCCCACCGCCCCCCCCCCCACCGCCAAACGAGTTGCTCTAAAAATCTGAGAGAGATATTTTATGTTTTTGCAGCTGTAATGGCTTTAAGAGAGGCTCAGAATCATTTATTGGCATTTCTGACTGAACTTTCTGTTTTTATAGGTGTCTAAATGTGTTATCGAAGATATTTTGGCATTTACCAAAGACTCAAGTTTGTAGGTTTTAGTTAAGGACACGAACTACTTTTTTCTTCTGCCTTCTTGAAAAAGAAGAAATGGTGGAGTTGACAGGTGCTCTGGATTTCTGCACCAAGTCTTTGACTAAATTTATTTTGCTTGAGGTTGTTTGCGCTAAAAAGCTAAAATTCCAGCACTCAGGACAAGATTTTTTGGTTCCTTTCCCCTCCCCTCTGGCCAAGTCATGTCAGTGTTTTATGTGAATGTCACTAGTTCTTTTCCATGTCTTCTGAAGCATCATTTTCACATTGGTTCAAATTTCTCTGACCAAACATAAGCAATGATCTCCAAACTTGGTTATGCATCAGAGTTATGTGAGGAGGGATTTTTTTTTTTTAAATCTCTGAGAGGGGACTTAGATACCTATTCTTTAAAAATCTCACCAGCCAGACCTGGTACTGAGCTGCCTTGGGAAGCACAGAGGTCGAGAAGGTCAGTGTGAAAGAAGATAGATGGGATAGGAAGAGTGGGCCTTGTGTACCAGGGCTGATCCCTTGTGGGTAGGTTAAACAAACACTTATTGAATACCCACTATGTGCTGGCTCCATGCCAAAATGAATGCTATCCAGTTCTGCCCTTGATGTTCTCAGAGTCTAGAGAGACAGAAGTGTAGACAGATGCTTCCATTTCTTGGGGTCATGTGGGACTGAGTTAAGCCCCTCGTTCTGGGAGATCTCCCGATGAGTGCAGGGCTCCAGGGGAAGCTTCCTGAAGACAATGAAGACTGCTCTAGTGACCCTGAGAAGCAGCAAGAGTCTGTGCATGGGAGAACCCCGAGGAACAGCTTGAGCAAGCAGGGCCAGGTGGGAATGATGGGCAGCCAGGTTGGTGGGCACAAGTCACCAGGGGCATTTGTACTTGAAGTTTATGACGTGCTCCATCAGGGCAGACCTTGGTGCAATCTGTTGGAGATGGTGATCTCCCTATCTCCCCACGTTTCCAGAGACTTGGAGCATTAGTGTCCCAAAGCACGTGTCTCCCCTTTTCCTTTTTTTTTTTTGTTTTTGTTTTTGTTTTTTGGTACCAGGGATTAAACTCAGGGGTAATTAACCACTGAGACCCATCTTCATCCCCTTAATTTTTTATTTCGAAGCAGGGTCTCACTAAGTTGCTTAGGGTCTTTCTAAGTTGCTGAGGCTGGCCTTAAACTTTCCATCGTCCTGCCTCAGCTGCCTGAGATGCTGGGATTACAAGTGTGTGCCGCTGCCCCTGGCTCCTTTTGTATCCTGGGCAAGACTGGTGTTCTAATAAGGACAGATGAATAAGCCTGGCCTGAGGTGATCAGTCCCAATCTTGGAGCTTGTCCCTGGGCCTCTTCTAGAGCCATTGAAGAGATTTTTGTAGATACTCAATTCCCTGCATTTAAACTCTTTCTGCTTACCACATCCTACTTTCTCCTTGTTGTATTGAATGCCTACCGGTGTAGCCATCTATAGAAGGCCTTCATAGACATATTTCATCTCCTATGTTTTGTTTGAAAACTTACTATGTAGAGGTCACTCTGCTGGCCCAAAGATAGGAAGACGAATAGGTATGGGAGCTCAGAATCTGTTGGAGAGGTCAAGCAAGGAGAAAACAGCAGTAGGCATATGTGAGGTCTCATGGTGCCTCAGGAATGTGCAACCCAGTTGGGGAGCAGGGCGCAGATGAGGACACCAACCAGGGGTAGAACATAACAGAAATGTCAGTTATAACAGTGATACAAATAATTGGATAAAAATGTCTCATTTAGCTATAACTAAATTATAAGGCTAATACCTTTGTAACCATACTGATAAAGAAAAAAAAATCCATTCACCCCCGAAGCTTCCCATACCCTCAAAGCAACCATTATTCTATCTTTTATTTATTCCCATACTTTTATGTAAAGTTTCATCCCCCCAATAGCTTTTAAAAAAAATTATAAGAGTCTTTTAAATTGTGTGGGTCTTTCAGAGTTCATTGAGATGACCACAGGGAATAGTGACATTGGGGGACAGACTCAGGGGTGGTCCTGATGTGCAAGGAAAGCCTACACTGGTCTGGGGTCTCCTTCCAGGCAGGAGTGGATGCCCCCCACTGCCCCATCCATCATCAGTGGTCAGTTGAGAGAAGAGAAGTGCTGGCCAAGTTCATTACCACGGCTGCAAGGATGGGTGCAGGGGAGGCCCCTAGAAGCCCATGAAGACATTTGCTGCTGGCTGAGAAGGCCCTGTGGACTTCTGTGACATGCTGACGTGCCATTTTGGTCTTTCGGTCTTTCTCATCCTTGTAACTACCAACCACAGAGCCTTCAGGGTGAGGGTGGAGGGATGTAGAACGGGCCAGCCCTCACCTTTCCTGTGGAAGGAAAGATGTGAAAACAGAAGAGGGGAGAGAGAATTTAGCAAAATATAAGAAAAAAAAAAAACAAAGTACAAGCCAAAGCATCCCTGGCCCCCAAACCCAAATGCACTTTTCTGGTGGCCCTAGTGTCTCTAATGAAAGCACAGGGCAAGGGTACTGAGGCTGGGATTTGTAGAAGGCCGGAGAGACTAAGCTCTGCCCTTCGGTCGGAGCCTGCAATGTTTCAACGTTCATTTCTTTTCTTTAAAAAAAAAAAAAAAATGTTTCTGGCAATGGCTGAGCTCCATGGCTCAGAAAGGGAGTGAGTTCCAGCCCGAGAGGGAAAAAGGAAAGTACCCCTCCAAGAACCAGGCTTGTGTTCTCTCTGTGTGGGCAGAAGCTTTTATTTTTATTATTTTTTATTTCATACATCATTAAAATGCTTTGGCATTTCCCCCTAAAGTCAGAGTGCTTTAAAAAATTAATGAGGAAGGAAAACACTAAAACATAAAATATTATTCTGATTATTTGTATGTCAGGGACATTCCCTATCAGTGCTGTGTTTTGGCGGGGCGGTGGCTCCTGCAGGAAGACTTCACCTTTCCCCAGGAGTGTGCAATTGGAAGTCAGAGAGCATTCGAGATTCTGAGAACACATCCTTTCTGGGGCCTCGGGCAAGGCACTTCACCTCTGGGTGCCTCAGTTTCCCCCTCTGCAAAATGGGGATAATGATACTTAATTGCTTCACCATGCTGAGGTAAGGATTAATTAGCTGATGTTTGTAAATGGCTTTGAAGCCTGAAAATGCTACAACAGAGTGAAGCATTATTATTAATAATACATTTCAACTGAGTTAATAATTGCATGTGCTGTCTCAAATTTCCCTGGCAGTTTCAGCTGGTGAATGTTTTTTTTTTTTTTTTTCTTTTCAGCTTCCCTCGTTAAAAAGAAAACAAAAGTAGCACTGCTGCCAGAGGCTGACTTTGGTCTGTACACAGGGATGACTCTGTATCTGCCACAGGTGGAAGGATCTCTGTTCCCTGGGCATTCAATGGGAGGTTCTGTCGAACGTCCCATGTCGCAGAGGGTGCCATTACTACTAAGCAGCCCTAAAAATGAAGGAAATTCTGGTCAAAAACGTACATGGTGAGAACCGAGCCGACCTGGGAGGTAACCACTTTCCAGAGTTGATTCAATTCCTATGGTCTGGACCTAACCACAGAGTAGTTTATCTGTTGTCTGCCCTGGGTTGTTTTTTTCTCTTAGGTCCCTTTTTCCGGCCTCCACCCCTTCCTGTGCTAGGTCACTTCAGGGTGTGTTGGCGTGTGTGTGTGTGTGTGTGTGTGTGTGTGTGTGTGTTTAAAATCTCTTATGAGATCCATGTTCATCTCTTCCTTTCCTTTATGTCAGCTCAGAGAAGCATTTGTTTGCATCATTTAACTTTGACCCATCAAAATGAGATGAAAATTTCAGTGGGATGATATCATGACAGGGGGCACATGGCAGAAGTTCAAGACTTATTTGTCTATTTGAGCTGGTTCTTGGAGAGGTCCCGAGTTCCTAATGTTGAACACCTAGAAGAATGATGTAATACCTAATAGACTATGATATACAGCTTCACTGAAAGCTGATGCTCCTGGCAGCCTTTGGTGGGGTGTGCATGTTGCATGGTTGTATTAGCCCATTTTCCGTTACTGTGTCAAAGCAGGAGGCTGGGAACTTTCTAAAGAAAAAGGGTTTATTTAGCTCACAGTTCTGCAAGTTCAAGGTCTAATGACGAATGGCATTATAGTGTCAGGAGTGGTCCAAGAGAGAGAGATCACATTGAGAGACAGGAGGCCAGAGTGAGGCAAGGGGCTAAGTGTCCCTCTCTTTATAACAACCCGTTTGCAAGAATTAACTTGGGGTCCTGTGAGAACTACTTTAATCCCCTTTTGAGAACAGTGTCCTCCGTGACCCAATGACTTCCCACTAGGTCCCATCACCTCTTAACATCACCCAGAAGACTAAGCTTCCAACATGTGATTCTTTGGTGAGATAGATACTTAGACCACACTGAAACCCTAGTAATAACCTTCTCAAAAGGAGTGTTGGGCTTTCTTATTATCTAACCATACTCTAATTCAGAGGTTCTCAAAGTAAAGTCCCCAGACCAACACCACTGACATCACCCAGGAACTATTTGGAAATGCAGAATCTCAGGTCTCAGATTTGAGAACCCCAGTTCCAGTTGAGTGACAAATTCTGTAGTCAACAGTCATTCCTTTGAGCAATGGGACAACAAAACACTGGCTCAGGCTCTTACTTTGTGGTGAAAGTGTGCCTGGAAAATCTGAAGTATCTTGCAGGGGATAGGGAGTTGAGAAGCAAGACTTGGGGTGCTTCTCCAACTTTCCCAGAACTTCTACCTATATGCTTCTTTTTTTTTTTTTTTTGAATTTTCAATATTTATTTTCTAGTTCTCGGCGGACACAACATCCTTGTTGGTATGTGGTGCTGAGGATCGAACCCGGGCCGCACGCATGGCAGGCGAGCGCGCTACCGCTTGAGCCACATCCCCAGCCCCAAAAAATATGGAACGCTTCACGAATTTGCGTGTCATCCTTGCGCAGGCCTATATGCTTCTTGACCCATATCCTTCCAAGGCCATTCCTCTTTGTCAACAGTGCTCCTCAGATAAGTACTTATATGCGCCCAGTGTTTTGTGAGGTTGCTGTCATTTGACTTCTCAAGTGGGTTGGATGATCCATGAGGGCAGATACCAAGTCTTCCTGTCACTGACTTCTCACTGCAACCCTCATGGTAGTGTGAGCTCAGGGGACCTTTAAAGTTGGTTCCCACAGGCCCATGAGCTACAGCTCACCAACATTTCCAAATGGAGGGGTGCACAGCATCAGGATGTGGTGATAAGGGTGGAGGTATTTGTGGAGGCTCATCTTTACTATAGACAAGTATGTTTGGATGTTGGATCCAAGGTCATCACCTGCTCAGTCAGAACGATAAAATTTTTTTAAGTTCAGTAATTGCTAAATGGGAGGCACCGAAAAAGTTTCTTTCTTTCTTTCTTTTTTGATACTGAGGATTGAACCTAGGGGTGCTTAACCACTAAGCCACATCCCCAGCCCTTTTTATTTTTATTTTTTTATTTTGAGACAGGGTCTTGCTAAATTGTTTAGGTTCTTGCCAAGTTTCTGAGGCTGACCTTGAACTAGAGATCTTTCTGTCTCAGCATCCTGAGTTGCTGAGATTTCAGGCATGTACCACTGTGCCCAGCAAAAATGTCTTGATGTATTGCATCCTCTTGCGACCTGAAATTGAGGTCCCCTCCTTTTTATTTTGTATTTCATCTGAATTATGCATAAAGCAGGCATTAGCACTGGCTGGTCGAACTTGGGCTACATGCTAAGATTTTCTGAATCTGACTTGCTGGCCGCTAGAAGCCCTCAGCTGAAGTCCCATGTCCCAGACTTGGTGAAAGGCTGGGGTTTGAGTGTGAGAACCCTCAGTTTCTTTCAGCAGATTCTAGACTTGATTTGAGTAATTTGTCTTTGAGTAATTCAGGCCTAAGGGCTTGATACTGCCCTTTGAGAACAATAAATAACAACAACCACGGCAGGATTGGCACCTAGACCTCCGTATCTCATCGTCGGCAGGACTCTCAGGTGCCCTGCAATCTTGAACTGATGTTCTAGGGATAACAGTAATTAGAGTCTTCAAAGCACTTGGCAAACATTCATTAGCAGCTCTCAGGGAGGAAGACAGAGAAAAGAGGAAGAAATGACAGGGGAATGTTTCCATTCTGCAGACCTGGGAAATCAAGGCAAAAAATCAGACGCCTTGCCTAAAACTACATTCTAAAAACTGAATTTAAAATGGAGGTGGCTTACTTTCCCCTAAATCTGGAGGTGTCCCTAGAAAGAGTCATACTTTCCATTGTGCATTGGGGTTTCCCAACCTTTATACCTTTGACACTTAGGGATAGAATATTCTTTGTGTGTGTGTGTGTGTGTGTGTGTGTGTGTGTGTGTGTGTGTAAAATGTGTTGGGGGACCATCCTGTGCACTATAAGATGTTTAGCAGCATCTCTGATCTTGACCCAGTAGATACCAAAAGTGTTCTCTCTACTCTAGTTGTGACAAGCAAATAAAAAAAAATGTCCCAGACATTGCCAAATATTCCCCTGTGGTGATAAGAGGGAAAATGGCTCAGGCTGTGAACCATTCTTTTATACTCAATATGTGAAATTAACCTTTGGTATGGTTAACTGCTTATGGTCCCTATAATTTCCTGAGTTTTGGCATTAACCGAGCAAGTATCAGAATGACTTTTCTAGATGGCTCACTTCCTTGGTGAGATGCTCAAGCACGTACATAGCAGATCAGAGAAACTACCAAATGGCAAAATCTATAGTCTCCCATGGTTGTGCTTGGATTTAGGACTGAGAATCATACACTTCCTCCACCTCACTAAATGATAGAGCCACAATTTTAGAGGACTCAAGACATATGAGAAGTGCCACAACTCTTTGTCCTTGGGCATGAATTACATGGTCCACATTTGGGCTTGATTTGGAAACTTAAGTTGCAAGAAAGCCTAATATCCTGAATGGCAAATTAGCTTCCTTCACCTGGGATAAGACCTGTGTCAAAACGTCTGGTTGCCTTGTGATAGCTGAGGTTCTTCTGGGGCTAGCTGGGGATGGGAGTCTAGAATATCAAGAGGTGAAAGGAGGTTATTGCGGTAACCCCAGGGGGCCAGAAAGGCTATCTGGCTTTGAGATGCAAGAGTTAATGTTAATGCAGATTCATCTGAGAATGCATGGGGCTGGTAGCTGCTGGCAAACCCCGAGGTTAAGTGCATAAGTCAAATGACTTGTAGCTAACCACTGCGTGGCACAGACTGGCATTTTCCTGGGGAGCCCCTCTTGAGTAAGAGACAGCTTGGTGAACAGGGGGCTTTCCTATGAAGTAAGAAGGATAAACCTCCCCAGGATGGGCCCTGGGGGACTCTATCTGCCTAGGTGTCTCTCCCTCCTCTCACTAGATTGACCCCTCCTCTGCAGTCTAGACTAAACCCACTCAGAAGGTCCATTACTCAGTTCAGGTAAATTCCTGCTGAAGACTGGTTTCTGTGGTATGCATGGGGCTGTGGGCTTCTTTGCAAAAAGGAAAAGAACATTTGCCTGGAGAGAAGATGTCATAGGAGACTGAACCTTAGAATCTAAAAATATGGGTGATCTGTTCTCCTGCTGTTCAACTGGACTTGGGGATGAGGAGTACAGAGGTAGAGAGACCAGATTTCTCAGCATGGAACTATTCAGAATTCTAGAAGTGACATGGAACCTGACTTCCCCAAATGCTTAGTGAATCTATCACTATTGGCAGATGGCAGATTTTGTCTCTCCAATTCAAATAGGGAAGCAATCACACCTTTAACAGGAGTTATAACTGACATGCAATAAATTGTACATGTTAGATGTGCAATTTGATGTTTTGACAGATTTGGACACTCGTGAAACCATCACTGCTATCAAGATGGTCAATCTCCCCAACCCAAAGTTTCCTCGGACCCTTTTGTTACCCTCCTTCCTTCTGCCCCTCCCCTCTCTTTCCACCCATGCTCAGGTAACCAGGGATCTGTTTTCTGTCACTATAGATTAGCTTCTGGAGTTTTGAGAACAGTATTGTATTTTTTTTTCCTCTGGCTTTGCTCACCCAGTTGGATTTTTCTGAGATACGTCAGTATGATAATTCATTTGTTCAATAACTCAGTTATTCATTTTTCTTTATTGCTGAGTGATGCTTTATTCGATGGATATATCACATTTTTGTAACTCATTCCCCTGTAGATAGACATTTGAGTTGTATCTGGGTTTTGGCTGTTATAAACAAAGTTGTTACAAACATTCACATACAAGTCTTTATATGTTCATATGCTTTCTTTTTTTTTAATATTTATTTTTTAGTTCTCGGTGGACACAACATCTTTGTTGGTATGTGGTGCTGAGGATCGAACCCGGGCTGCACGCATGCCAGGCGAGCGCGCTACCGCTTGAGCCACATCCCCAGCCCCTGTTCATATGCTTTCATCTGGGTAAATATTTTTATCTGGGTGAATATCTGTGAGTGGAGTAGATGGTTCAGAAGGTGGGTGTTTATTTAACCTCTGCAAGAAACTGCCAAATCATTTTCCAAAGTGTCGGGACCATCTTATATTCAGGGATGGCTTCTTAATCTTTTTTTTTTTTAAATTTTTTTAATATTTATTTTTTAGTATTTGGCGGACACAACATCTTTGTATGTGGTGCTGAGGATCGAACCTGGGCCGCACGCATGCCAGGCGAGCGTGCTACCGCTTGAGCCACATCCCCAGCCCCTTAATCTTAATTTTTATTTTTGGAAAGCAAAGCATCAGAGAATCTAACACTGTGGCCTCTCCACCAGATAATCAAAAGGACTGGTTGAACTGGAGTGTAACTACACCAACAGCTATTGGGAGTACTCCATGATGTCTATGGCAGTACTTAGGTCACTAGCCAAGTTTCCTGTTTGTATCCCATTTAGGAACGAGTATATATTATGGCACTTATTTTTGTAGGAAGAAATGGTCACAATAATCAGCAAGTACTCCTAAAATTTCACTAGAGTGAACCATCCCCCTTGGGAGGCAAAATTCTTTGAGTGGGGGTTAGAGACATTCACTTCCTTATTTGACACATGGAAGTTGACCTGATTGAACCATTCAAATCTACGTCAGTATGTTAGTTATCTCCCCCAATTTCATACAGAACATTAGAACTCTGACATCAGGAAAAAAAATGGCAAGTCATGACCAAAATTAAATATATTTTCCTAAGTGACAGTATGACTCTCTTCATATTCCCAAGTGAGCCAATAATTGCAAAATCTTGCTCTGTCTTTGTATTGTAGCCATCAGGGCTCAGGTAGATGAGGCCATGCTGTTGGGAGTGTTCATTGATCTCTAGCTACGGCTGACCAAACTCAGTGTCCTTGAACATTGAGGGAGGGCACCAGGATTGGGTCTGGACACACAACATGATCTCACCCCTCCTAGGTCACACTTGGTGGTTAGAGATTCCAGGAGACACATAAGCCAAGCAAGGTCAGCTGGGGAGCTTAGCTTGGGATGGGGCAAGGGTTTTCCATGCAGTCATGGAAGGCTGATTGGCCTGCACTCAGCTGCAGGGCTGTGTTTTTCAGGGAAAAGAAGAAGAAGTTGAATTCTTCTGTCAGTATGTTAGTTATCTCCCCCAATTTCATACTGAACCAACATTTTGGCTTAGCTTTGGTTCTGAGTGGTGCAGGAACTGGATTTTAGATAAAGAAGAGATGTTTCTGCTACCTTGCAAGGCAGGAAATGGTTTTTTGGTCCTGGGATTCCTCTTCTGAGTGTGTAGGTGGTCATGACTTCCTGTTTCTTTTTTTTTTTTTCTTTAAGCTTTTACACTTAGAAAACATATTCAATGCCCTGAATTTATTTTGGCAAATTCCAATACATAAATCAAAATGAGACTTCATTCTCTGGGTCTTGGAGTGAGCACTTGAATCTGCTTTTTGTTTAGCATGATGCTTAGGGAAGGCAGAATGCTTTTTCCTTGGAGGAGATCAGAGTTGTCAGGCTGTTCTAACTGACTGCTAAAGTAAACATAGAGTTTGACACCTCTGGTTTACTTTTTACTAATTCCACAAAGAAAAATAAGTGATAGACATCAAATCATCATCATATTATTATTATTTAATATTTTTTTCTAGGAATTACCAAATTATGCCCTTTAAAATTTCTTTCTTTTTTTCCTGTAAACACTAGTTTGATTTGTCTTTTATTTTTTAAAAAGTAAAAAATTCTTTTTTTAAAAATTTGTTTTTGTTGTAGATAAACACACAGTATCTTTATTTATTTTTATGTGGTTCTGAGGCTCAAACACAGTGCCTCACACATGCAAGGCAAGTGCTTTGGCACTGAGCTAAAGCCTCAGCCCCAAATAATTCTTACTTAATTTTTAAATGTAACAATATTGAGTTGGGAGTTTCATCTTGGGATAGCGAGATTCCCATCAGTGTATGGAGGGCTTATTTAAACTCCTATCTGGGGCTGGGGATGTGATTAATACTTGCCTAATATATTTAAGACCCTAGGTTCCATCCTCAGTGCTAAAGAAAACCCCCAAAACAGAAAACAAAAAACAAACAAAAAAATCCCACTTCAGATCTCTGATCCCACCTCAGTAATTTCTGATTAGTAGATCTGGAACTGATAATTTGCATTTTTTCCTACATTTTTATTGGTGCTTTATACTTGTACATAATGGTAGGATTTGTTGTTACATATTTATACATGCACACAATATAATATAATTTGGCCAATATCACCCCTCAATATTTGATAATTTGTATTTCTAGCAAATTCCCCATGATGCTGATGGTGCTGGTCCAAGGCTCAGCCTTGGAGAAAAAGTAATCCAACCTAAAGACAATCATAGTGGATATCAGGAGTTCTAGGTTCTAGACTCCCAGTGTTGTGAAAATTAAAAAAAAAATCATTGACTTATTATAATTATATATATTAGTGGGATTCATTACAGTATATTCATACCTGTAGGACTGTGAAAATTTAAAACCTGATGATTCCTTGGAGATTACTGAGTCCTGGGGTTGGCAGGCAAACTTCTGTCAGGAGCCAGATAGTAAATATTATAAGCTTTGCTGGCCACACAGTTTCTGTTGAAACTACTCAACTTCTATCCCATTCCACTGTTGTAGTTTTAAAGCAGCCAGAGACATATGCAGACAAAGGGTCACTGCAATATTCCAATAAAATGTCATCTACAGAGACTGGCAGCAGCCAGATGAGGTCCCTCTTGTTTGCCACCCCCTGATCTAGTTTAAGCTTTCATTTTGCAGGTGAGGAGATTGACTTCCAGAAAGGGTAGTTGACCATGACAGTCACACAGGTGGTTCCATCCATGCCACTTGACTACCCACCAGCTAGCTAGTGGTCATGAGATGAGATGCTTTACCATACCATGGATAAAGTAAGAAGATGTGGTAGTTGTTGGCATCAGTTGGCTAGGGCTGCTGTAACAAGACACCAGAAACTGGGTGCTTAAACAATAGAAATTTATACCTTCACAATAGAGAGTGATATTGGCCAAATCATATTATATTCTGTGCATGTATGAAGAGGTAAAACAATTCTGGAGGCTGGAAGTTCAAGATCAAGGTGGCAGCAGGGTTGGTTTCTCTCCGGGCTTCTCTCCTTGGCATGCAGATGCTGCCTTCTTGAGTTCTCTCATGGCTATTTCCCTGTGTGCACATGTCCCGGGGTCACTGACTTTTATAAGGACACTAGTCAGGTGAGAGTAAGGCTCATGCTAATGGCCTCATTTTATCTTAACTGCCTCTCCAAATATAGTCATGTCCTGAAGTGTCCTGGAGGTAGGCATGCACTTTATGAATTCTGGGTGAGAAAAGGACATAATTCAGCCCATAATATTATCTGTTGTTATATTACAACTCAGTGGCTTAAAAACAATAAAAACCCTCATTAACTCACAGCATGTTTCTGTGGTCCTAAATCCAGGAGAAGCTTAGCTGGATATCTTTGGCCCACGTGCTCTCAAGTGTTTGCAGTAAAGCTGTCAATCAAGGCTGTGGCGTCATCTACCAGTTCAACAGGGAAAGGGTCTGAGTTTGTTCATGTGGTTCTTGGGAGAATTCTGTCCTTTGGGGGATGTTGGACTGAGGGCCTCAGTTCCCTGCTGGTGGCTGGTGGAGTCCAGCCTCAGTCCCTCACCACCTGGGTCTCTTCCTAGGGAAGCTCAAAGTGTAACAGCTGTCTTTCAGGCAGAGGAAGAGAGTGAGGTGGGGGAGCAAGCCTGTTTGTAATCCAGCCTTGAGAGTGACATTCCATTCATATTGCTATACACTGTTTGTGGGAAGGAAGCCACAAATCCAGGCTTCAGTCCATGGTGGGGAGATGGCACAAGGTTGTTCTAGAGTTGGATCTTGCCTGTTGAAGTGGTAAAGGCTTGGTCCCAGCCTGTAGCACTTTTGGTCTTGAAGAGATGAGGCCTAGTGGAAGATCCTAGGTCATGGGGGTTGTGCCCTCAAAGAGGGCTCTGTGACCTGGTCTCTTCCTCTGTATCACATTCTGGCTTCAAGGTGAACATTTTGTTTCTCCACAAACTCCCACCATGACATGCTGCCTCATCACAGGCTCCAGACCAGCAGGGCCAACTGGCAAGGGATGGAAACCTGCAGATCTGTGAGCCAAAATAATCCTTTTCCTTTTATAAGTTGATTCTCTCAGGTATCTGTTACCAGTACTGGATATTGACTAACACAGCTGTGAATATCAGAGAAAGTTAGCCACGTGATCCGATGCCACCTACTCTTAAAATGGAAAAGGTTTTCTGCTGCTGTGTGGTGTGTCTGCAATCCTAGCTATGCGGGAGGCTGAGGCGGATCACGAGTTTAAGGAGAGACTGGTAGAACACTTGCCTAGCATGCATGAAGCCCTTAGTTCAATCTCCACTCCTGAAAAACAAACAAAAAACAAAAGTGAAAACAAAACAAAGAAATTAATCCTTTCTCAGGTTCTTTCCAGCCCTGTGATGTCTGGCTTCTCCATTGATTGGTCTTTTGAGCTATTTTGTTTAAGTTTAGAGAACTTCTTTGTTTTCACAGTTACTAATGAGTCTTTGGAACACAGAGAATATCTGTAGTAGTTCTTAAGATTTGACAATTATGGATTTTTGGCTTTTGCCAATTTAGGTATGAATTTGAAGGAACTTACATCTCTCTGTGTGATGGAGTGTATTCCAGAGGTAGTCGACATCAATATATATCCCATCATACTTTTTTGTTTTTTAGAAAGTAACATTGACACTCCTCCATTGAGAAATTTGTGCTTCTTCCCCTTGAATCTGGGCTGGTTTGGGGCTGTGCTGGGAGTGTTCCAGTGTGACTTGGGGGGTTAGGACAGATAGACAGTGCAGGCCAGGAGCTGGGTGTGGTGGTGCATGCCTTGTAATCCCAGTGACAGAGAGGCTGAAGTAGGAGAATCACAAGTTCAAAGCCAGACTCAGCATCTTAGTGACACTGTCTTTAAAACAACAAAACAAAACAAAACAACAGTTCAGAGAATGCTTGTCAGCTCCTTGGTTTTTTTTTTTTTCCTTAGGATGTTTATCTTTTAATACAGTCTTCGCAGAGAGGAAGCCCAAATTAACCTCTAAAGGAAGACTGTGTGGAAAGATCCACTTGGAGGGGAACAGGACTCCCAGTCCAAAGACAGCCTCAACTGCAGATATGTGCTTGAACAGGACTTTAGACAATTCAAGCCCCATCTTTGAGCTATCCCGGTTGATATCAAGTGGAGAGAGGAGCTGTTCCCCTGAAGTCTTGTCTGAATTTTGGATTCATTAGCAAAATAAATGTGCTGTTGTATGGAGCCTCTAGTTTGGAGAAGTTTGCTATGCCGTAGTAGAAAACTGGAACTTGGAACTCATACACTTTAAGTTTTTATACGATTGGCATCAGAAAGGTTTTTCCACCATGTTACATGTCTTTCAAACCTTGATTTAATAATAATGCCACTTTCCCCACTATTTGCTTGAGTTTGTGTTGCAAGCATATAATAGGTGCTTATAAGGCAACATCAAGGACATTCCAGGGTCTTAGTGCAATTGATGACAGCAGTATATATTGTCCTTATTTGCTTCAAGGACTCCCTTGGACGGTGATGTCTGTTTTACATCAGGCAGCTGTGCTTTACAAGCTAGCTGACTTCTATATTTGATATTAAATTTGGTCAAACTCACAAAGTTGTAAATAAGCACTGATGTTTATTGCTATCTGGTCATTTAAGAAAAGATGAACACTGAGCTAGAAGCAGAAGTCACATACTCATGAAACTCATGACAAGAGAAATCGTTACGTCAGTGGTGGGCAAATGTGAATTTTAAAGCTGATCTGAAAGAAAGAGAGAAATTACTGCATCTGGTCTGAGATATTCTGTTGCTTTCCCAAGAAGTCCATCGACTTCCAAATCAATGAGGCAGGTGGAGTGCCATCGTTCCCTGCACAAATGCCAGCAGCTTCTGTGAATCCTGCAGCCTTCGAGGAGGTGCTGTGCTAAGTGTGACACATTCATGGGATTATTACTCTTATTCAGTGTTGTTTTGAGACTTGTACTACATACAGCCACTCAGCACACAAAGCTTTATTGAGCGTCTATTGTCAGGCTTTCCTATGCACTGTGGATAAAAATTAATCACACATAATTCCTGTCTTCAAGGAGTTCAGGCTTTTTAGGGGATTATGGTTCTCTCGGGGATCTTACATATTTCCCACTGTCTGACCATTCCTGATCCCCACACATCAGCTCCAGTAGTCCTAGTTTCTTTCAGGGGACTATGTTTTTTTTTTTCATATGAAATGTTATCTGTTGATATAAGAACAATCCAATTGTATATTGGCTCTGGGCATTCGATAATTTGTGTGGTATTTGTTAATGGCTCCCTTCAAGAGGTTAGCATCTTGAATGTTCCGCTTATAGGTTTGATAGACTTGAAAGATTAAGGAAATGTAGAATGTAGTTCTGGTTTCACCATTTCCCAACTCTATTACTTTGGGCAAGTTACTGTGGCATCTGATTCCTCATTTGTATAATTAGCTTGTTTGAAAGAACATTTCTGCATCAAGGTTTTTATGTTTCTCAATTTGATCGCTATAAATAAGATCCACAGCTCTGGGAGTATGTGAATAGATGTGCATACGGTGTCTCTTGTCATACACAGCAGCCTGCTACGGAGGGTGGTCCCTGATGGCTTAGGATGTCCCCTTGGGGATGTATACCAGATGAGAGCAGTTTTCTGCTGGGCCTTATGTCATTTTTAATGGGAAGATCTGACTCTCATAAAAGTAGACATCAGTTGTAGCTGGGGAGGGGTTTCTTCTGGACTGCAAAACATGAAGTTGTCAATCAGAGAGGGATGTCACGTGGGTCTTAAGTAGGTTGCAGTGTACTAACAAAGGAGGGTGTGATTGCCAACTCTGATATTATATCATTCTTAATTTAAAGTTGTTGAGATAAAAACATAATTTATTGGTATTCAACTTGCAATGCCACCCATGGAAAGACTTCATTATCGGTGACACTTCCTTATCAGTACACTAGTTGGAACCTTTTCCAGCTTGCTCATGTCTCTTCATCAACTGATTGTGATGTGGTAATGACTCCGGAATACAACCACTGGATATCCTTTGGGAAGACATTTTTGATGTGATCTATAGGATGATGATGGAAATCAGTCAATTTAGGAAAAGGCAATCCTCTTTGCTTTGGTACCTCTGAGTCGACTACCCTAGTCTTCCCTGTATGACATCTCTCACATTGGTATTTTAATTTGGTGTTGGCTTGTCTTTTTATCATGTGATGGACTCTATTTCTTTAGCTAGGAATGATTTTGTAGTCACATTTGCATTCCCATTAGAGTTTGGTACATAATAAATGCTCAGTCATATATGTATGTGTACATATGTGTGTGTTTGTAAGTGTATATATGTATACACACATATGTTTTGAGTGATTATTAAAAGAACTTCTTATAAATAACTTAGTATAAAGGGTTACTTTATTGACTACCTACCACATTGATAAGACTGCTAAAAGTCTATATATAATCTGCAGCAAATGACCACACTATACAAGTTCATCTGAAGTCAATATGGCAACACTGTCAAGAGCTGGACAGTAAAAAGTCATGGCTACTTATTCCCTTATATTAAAAGAGTCAAATGAACTTGCAGCTTAAGTGGGTGTGGTGAAGCTTTCTTGTGGCAGGGTGCTATTTTGTTCCAAAGCCAAGTCGCTTTTCTGAAATCAGGGAGTGCCCGTGATTTATGCTTTGTTTCCTCCCTTGTCTACGTGGAGCACCCAGTGATGAAGCAGGCCAGGCATTTTTTGAGTTATTGGCATTTTTTGATTTCAGGTATAAGAAATTGGGTGGGAATGTGTTGCTTTTCAGGTACCTAGAGTTTAGTCCCCCCCCCACCCCCCGTGTAGTACTAAAGTAGTGCTCTAGATTTTGGGAACAGTTTTGGATCTAATGTCTTTGGCATTTAAAAAATACACTTAAATGACATGACAATACATTTCCAAAATGGCAGCTGGTAGAATAAGGCTGGACTTAAGTTGCTTACTTAGCATGTATCTCTTATTTTCTCCATAAGTTTATGGAATAGAGAGGAAATGAAGAAAAATAATTATGAATACACTTTTAGAGAAAGATGGTACAACTAATAAAAAAAATATTATCAGTGTAGGGGCTTTTTATCTATGATGGTTAACTTTATGCATCAAGTAGATTGATGAGATGTCCAGATATTTCAGACAAATATATTTCTGGATATTTCTATGAGAGTGTATTTGGATGAGATTGACTTTTAAATTGCTTAATTTGCATGAAGCAGATAGCTCTCCTTTATCTAGGTGAGCCTCATCCAATCAGCAGGTGTTCTCATTAGATAAAAACCCTGGCTTTCTCCCCAAGCAAGAGAGGATTCTTGCCGGATTCTGTGCTGCACACCTGGAATCACAGAGATTTGGGAGGCTGAGGCAGGAAGATTGCTAGTTTGAGGCCAGCTTCAGCAATTTAGTGAGGCCCTTAAAAACTTAGCAAGACTCCTGTCTCACAATAACAAATAAATAAATAAATAAATAAAGGGCTGGGGATGTGACTCAGTGATAAGACTCCCTAGGTTAAATCCTTAGTACTGAGAGAGAGAGAGAGAAGGGGGGAGGCAAGAGGGAGGCTGGGGAGAAGGGTTGGAGGGAAGGGGATATCCAGCTGACTGCCTTTGGTCTGCATCTGCCTTCCTGGGTTTGGACTTGAACTGGAACCTCACTCCCTTGGTCCTCCAGCCTGCCAGCCTTTGGACTGAAACAGCACTGGGTTGGGCTGCTGGCTCACCCTGCAGATTTCACACTTACCAACTTCTAATCAGGGGAGCCAATTCCTTATTATGAATCTCTTTATGTACCTATATAAATTATAGTATTTTCTAGAAATACTATACTCATACATCACCTGATCTTGCCTGAATTCAACACTCAAGGGATTGTTTCCATGAGTTCCAACACCTGTTATGTGGAAAGGAGAACAGAAACATGCAGAGAAGAGAGTTCAAGGAGGTTCTGTGGGTTGGAGGTTAAGGGTAGGGTAAAGGTCCTGAAGCATCCATCACAGGAAGTACAAAGATCAGACAGCATCAGAACTTAATTTCATTTAACCATTTTTCTCTTATACCCCTTGGTTGAGTTTATCAATTTCTGACCAGGAATATCTCCATGAGACTCAAAGATGTTCTGTTCCTATCCCTCCTACCATGCAAATAATTTATATGTCCTTCCTCACCACTTACCCATTCACTTTGTCTCACATCCCCCAAGATTCTTTTTTCCCCCCTATGGGCAGGGAAGACACTGGGGATTGAACCCAGGGGTGCTTAACCACTGAGCTACCTCCTCAGCCCTTTTTATTTATTTATTTATTTTTTTATTTTGAGACAGGGTCTTGCTAATTTTCTCAGGCCTTCACTAAGTTGCTGAGGTGGGCCTCAAACTTGCACTCCTGCTGTCTCAGCCTTCTGAGCTGCTGGAATTACAGGTGTGTGCTATTGCACCTGACTTTCCCCAGGGTTCTTGAAGCCTGGATCAAACACCATGCTTGTCACTTAGAGAGAACTCAATAAATCTGTACTGAATACATAAATAAATAGATGAATGCAGGTTTTGGTCTTAGCAAACTATCTTCCAGGTTGAGGACATTCTGTAAACTATTTCTTCTGATCACATCGAAAGACCTTTATAAATTTGGTAGTGCTGTCTTTTTTACCCAAGATGAATGACGTTTGGAGAGCTTAAAATAAATTACTAGTTGCATTTTAGTGACTCTTTGTAAATTAACTGTGGGAAAGACAATGGTAATTAGTAAAGGTTTTGAATGGTTACCTTTAGAACTTACTGTGCTACTTCCCTGATCTCAGAAGAATCATTACATCGGTTTGTTCCCACTGAGTTCCAGCATCTTTCTGGCCCTAGGTAGACAACAGGAGAAAGAAAAGTCTGGATGGCAGGATGGGTAGTGGGGAGGAGAAGCTGAGAAGAGTTGGGTGGGAAGAAGTTAATGACGTTAGGTGGCTTTCCTTCCTGAAGATTTTAGTTATATTACACTTTTTATTATTTCATTCTCAGTTTCAACTGTTGATGATATTGGCTTCATTTGCTCATAAGGTTTACACACAAACACACACACACACAGAGAGACAGAGAGAGAGAGAGAGAGAGAGAGAGAGAGAGAGAGAGAGAGAGCAAGTGACAGCAGAATGGGTGCACCAGCATAGGTGCCTAAAACTTTAGGAAGAAAGAAACTTTCTCTGCCTAACTTAATATTTCTCATGTCCCAGAGGAGAAGTTAGCCAAATATTCTGAGAAGGAGTCACATCTCATAGTAATAATTTCCACCTGCTCTTGTGTAGACTCGGATTATGCATACAGGTGGTGGTTTTATTTTTTTCCATCCAAGAATCTTAAGGTACCTCAGAAACATTAATTAGGCCCTGGACCTCTTTGAAGTTGATCCTATCCCCATATACACATGATGAAATGCAGAAGGGGAGAGGTTAATTGAGTAAGACCAAGACCACACAGAAATTCCATGCGAGAGCCAGGAGAGGATGGCTTCCCAGTCTGGGGCCAGAAGAAGGAAATACTGAGAAGAGATGCCTGCTTGCCAGGTGCTTAAAGCTCACCTGGAATTTCCATCCCCTATTTCATTTATGAGTTAGCTCCCCTCTGCCCTACAACACACTGCACAAAGAAACCCTAAATAATGCCGAGGTAATTACGATCACTCTCAGGGTGTGTTACCCTGTAGCCTACAGAACTGCATGGTGCTCTGGGAACAGCAGTCAGAGATACACCGGCCTTTCAGTTCTCAGGAAGAGTACATGTTCATATTTAGGATGGTACACACACACACACACACACACACACACACACACACACACACTTTATTTTTAATTGAGATCTTCCAGTTATCTTCCCACAATTAAATCCAGGTAGGAGAATATAAAGTTCACCAAAATGATTCAACGCAAGGGTTGCTCCTTCCTCCCACTTAAATTGTGCAGAGATTAGTCACTCTCAGTCTCTGAGAAGGCAAATATAATAGGTATCCAGTGAGAAAGGAAGAAATGGAAGGTCTAGGAGTTAGAAACTTCAGTGAGAGTGAGGAAAGAGGATCTCAATGAAAACACTACCTTTTAGGTTCTTGCATTTTTTTCCTCCCTTTTTTTTTTTTAAATGTTTTTGCATTTCTATTATACTTTTCAGTCATATCTCTTTTTTCCAACCCATTCTGATAGGTCCTTGAAGGAGGAGTGTGGGCAGGGAGTCTTTCTGTCTTCGCCTGACCACCTCATGGCCAGCCACATTTTGGGAGGAGACCAATGTGATTCTGCAACCTATATACTCAGAAAAATGAGAAATTATACCCCATCTGATTCAAATGTATGATATGTCAAGATCATTGTACTGTCATGTGTGACTACTTAAAACAAATTTAAAAATTTAAAATAATATAAAATCTCTTAACCAGAGCTGCTCAAGGAAGGCTCTTGTGCATCTCTAAGAGAAAACAGGAACACTGATTTCTCAGAGGGGCAAGACTCTCCAGGAATGACAGGAAACTCAGTAAGCACTTGTAAGACTCGTTAGTCAAAGTCATGGTCTCCCGGACATTTGGAAGGAAGCAGGATGGCCTTGTGTGCATGAGAGAACCAGGAGAATCAGACAAGTGGCTCAGGGATGCTATAGGAGGGGGCAGCTGGGAATGCAGTGAGAAAAGTAAAACCCAGGTCGCAAGTTGTTTTGAGAGTGAGGAAGGGTTTACACAGATAAAGAACAAGAGGGGAAAATGGAAGAAAGCAGGCCAGATTGAGAACAAAGATGACATTTTTTTTTTTTTTTTTTGTAATGGAGCAGGAGAAAAATGTGCCATAAATAGAGGAAAATCTTTTCTTCTTAAAGAACAGTCTTCAAGAAATACAGGTTCCAGAATCCCTGGCAAGGGTCCATCTAATATGTTTATTTTGTAGATTGATTTTGATGAGAAGAACCTGCAAAGGCTCTAAAATATGGCAGGCTTAGAAGTAGTAGATCACTTGACGCTCCTTTTGCCCTGAGCTGAAGTCGCCCTTCCTCCTGGGGGTTTAATGCCACCACCCTTAGCCTCACCTGTCTCCGCACCCCAGTCCTTCTTTGCACAGAGAAAGGTAGGTGCCACTGCCCGGTAGCCAC
This sequence comes from Spermophilus citellus, assembly GCF_964194105.1. NCBI lineage: Eukaryota > Metazoa > Chordata > Mammalia > Rodentia > Sciuridae > Spermophilus > Spermophilus citellus. The sequence continues at coordinate 87,709,230 of NC_138187.1, read as the reverse complement.
ACAAGCACTCTGCAGCTTCAGGGAGGGACAGAGTGCCATTTTGGCTGGAGCTAGACAAAGTCTCTGCCAATTTCCTCCAAGTTTGCCCTCTCTTTCAACAGCACACAAACACCTCAACTCCTCCTGGCTGCATTCCCCTTCTGGAGCAATTAGCTGAAATGCACATTATGTTCTCACCTCATCCTGAGTTTCCATGGAGTTACCTCTGCCCTCCCTTAACCAGAACCAGAACAGGGACCCTGGTTTCTCGTTCCTAGAGGGAGGGTGTTTGGCTTCTCTGGGAGCGTATAGATATGGGAATGGCCCTTTGTTTCCAGTTTGGATCTACCCATGGCTTTGACCTGGTCCTCTCTCTCTGGGTATTCTCAGTCTTCCTGGTTATAAAATAAGGGAATCCTTTTCAGAGGGCTCGCCAGAGGAGCGGTGATGTGCGGCGTGGTGGAGAGGCAAAAGGGAAGGCAAATATGGAGAGCCTGGAAGTTCTGCAGAAGGATTTGGAAATACTTTAACAAACAATGAGGGGCAATCATAGTTTTAAAGCAGAAATATGACCTAATGACAGCAATATTAATTAGGTGAGATGGTGGCCAAGGGGTGTCCGGACTCAGGATTGGAGACAAGATAGCCAGCCAAGGACATGCCATGGTATTCCAAATTTGTGGTCATGAGGGCTGGACTTTGGTTATGGATCTGGAAATGGAAGAAAGAGTAGTTACCAGAGGTCGGTCCTTTGATAGCACTTACTGGCATTCTCAAAGTGTCCTACAAACTTCCTTGCTCAGAAAGTCTAGGGTAGGGCCCAGCCATCAGTGTCTTAAAATAAGCTCTACTAGTAATTTTGATAGAAGCTAGTTTGAAAACCACTGTGGTACTGTGGTGGTCAGATCATGCACACTGGGATTAAGATACGTGGGTTTTACTTCTGATTCCAAATAAATAGTTAAATTGGCTTAAATACATCACTTAACCTAAAGGAGTTCTCAGTTTCTTATCTCTAAAACGTAGTGCATCAATTAGGAGTTGTGTTTTTGTTCATCTATAAGAAAAATTCAAATAACAATGGTGCAAAAACCAAAGGCCATATTCTTTCACATAAAAGATGTCTAGAGTGAAGTCATCCAAGGCTGGTGTGGCAGCTCCACAGTCATCAGGGACCTGGGCTCTCTTCATCTTTTTGCTCTGCTACCCTTAGTACTGGTGTATGAGTTTTTTATTGCCGCTATAACAAGTGACCACAAACTCAGTTCAGAACAGCATACATTTATTATTCTATAGTTAGAAGTCAGGGGTTCAAAATGGGTTATAATCAAGGGGTCAGCAGTCCTACATTCCTGCTGGGGCCCCTAAGAGGGCATCTGTTTCTTTGCCTTTTGTAGCTTCTAGAAGCTGCCAACATTGCTTGGCCTGTGATCCCTCACCCAGAGCACTGTGTTGGCTCATCTCACAGTCTGCCATCTCTCTGCTTTTCTATTGTCTTCCTCTTCCACTGTTAAGAAATCTTGGGATTAACTGAACCCATTTTGGTAATCCATGCTAATCTCCCATTTTATAATCAGTTTATTAGTAATGTTTATTCCGAACTGGGTGTGGTGGGCACAGACCTATACCTGTGACTCAGGAGGCTGAGGTAGGAGGATTGTAAGTTCGAGTCCAGCCTCAGCAAGTTAGCAAAACCTGTCTCATATAAAAAATAAATAAATAGATAAATAAAAAGAGCTGAGGATGCAACTCATTGGGTTCAATCCCCGGTACTGGGGGGAGAAAGAAGTAATGTTGTGTTCATCTGTGACCTTAATTTCCCTTTGTCAGGTAATGTGGCTTATCCACGGGTTCCACAGTGGACATCTTTGCAGGAAGTGGGGATGGGCATGATTCTGCCCTCCATCCTGAAGCTGACTCATGGTCCTTAATAGCTACAGTTCCTGCTGCCATGTCAGATTGCCAGGCAGCCAAAAAGCAGAATTGGGAAGGGTGAAGGTGATGCTTGCCAGCTTAGTTGGAGCCAACTCACTTCTGCCAACCTCTCCTTGGCCAGAACTTAGTCACCTGGCCACACCTGGCTGCAAGGGAGACTGGGAAGTGTGGTCTTTTCTTCCTGGTGATAAAGTACTCAGCTGCAGGTAAGATTCTGTTGCTCTGCAGGAAGGGAGAATGGCCCTGGGACCCGGGTCTTGGTTTCTCCTAGGTTTTTCTATCTTCTGAAGAGTCCCTGACCCCCTCTGGGTCTAAATAGAAATGAGGTAGAAAGGAGATGTTGGAACAGATGGAAAAAGAACATCATGGTCTTCCACCTTTTTCTTCTTTTCTTCCAGGGTGATTGGGTTCGCTTTTGTAGAATTGAACATCTTAAGGAACCAGATGTGTCACATACACTTACCATTATCCACAATATGCAAAAGCAGCCTTTTTGGTGGCTTAATCCTCTTTCAGCTCTATTAAAAATGTTTTATTATTGAGCAAATAACTTGCTATTTTTACTTGCAATTAAAAATTGGAGAAACACTTCATCCCAGCCCTTCCCGAGGTGAAGTTGCCATTGTAATTGCTCCATCCTAGTGACCAAGACATATGGAGATGCTTAAAATCTTGCCTTCCAAGAACCATCTACTCTAAGGACAGGGATGCTGTCTTGTTCAACAAACATTGCTTGGTATAGTCCTAAGGACAGACAAGATCAAGCTTGCAACTTTTTTTTTTTTTAAAATGTAGTCCATTGATATATTACTTTAATGTGCTTATGATTTGAAATGATTCAAAACTAACCTATAAGTCTTGCTGAAGAATCAGATTGCTACTTTTCCACTGTGGGGTATTGTGTCTATGGGTCTGCCGGCAGACACTGTATTGGGGTGGGGAAGATACTTGAAAACACTGTCCATATGTTTTCCACTGGGCATTTTCCTTTACATCCTGAAGATGCAGCTCAGAGGACAGAAGAGCCCCATGGATGTGCGGCACTTGAGCTGCTGGGGACAGTGGGCCTGTCTGATTTCTCTCCCTTTTTCTTTCTTAAAGTGGAAGACCCTGCCTGATATGACTGTTCCAAGCCAGGAGTCTGTTTGTTGCAAAGGTGAGTGTCCTCCCTGATGGGAATGCAGAGGACAGGCAGCGAAGGGATCCCTTCCACAGGAACAGTCTAATATAAACAATAATAACCATAATAATAATCCGGGCTTTCATGGGAGCTTTCATGGAGGAACCAAAAACACATTACGAGCATTAACTCATTAATCTTCACAACGCCCCTGTGAGGGAGAATTAAGTATAAGTAATCATAATTATTACTGTCATTATCCTTCAAACAATTCCCAGATGTTCTGTGGCTGAACTGGCATACTTTGGGGATTTTTATTTTATTTTATTTTTTTATAGAGACCCTACATTTTTGGCAGGAGTTCATATTTTTTTTTCTTTGCTCACTCTTGACTTATTGAATAAATATGTAATTTTTTGATGTGTGGGGTCCCTGGGAGGAATGGGTGGGAAATCATTTCTAAGATATGGTGGTCTCACTTGTCTTCTCTCCTGCCTGTTGGAAGTTTGGGCAGCGATCATGGATCCAGACTCAGGTTCCTGGAACTGTTTACAGATTTCATTTTTCAACTGGGTATGAGGTCTATGATTTCAGCCTTATCTCTTCAGGTAAGGACTTGAGAAGTTTCATTCTACATGTAGCATCCTGTTTACTCTGATACCATTTAAATTAGAACAGTGTCCTTAGCATGAAGCATCAGAGGCTTCCGCACAATTGGCAGTATCCTCTGCGTGTGGCTACAAGTCCCCTGGGAGACGCAGACGTGCCTTAGCTATGGGTGCAATCCTCCCTCTGCACCTGTGCAGCCACCTCATGCCCTGTTCTTGGGAAAACAGATCACCTCGGAGTTTCAGGGTAATCACAAGAAAAAAAGAAGCCCTCAGAGAAAGCACACCTGATTATTCCATAACGACAGTGGACAGGTGGACTGATGGGAAGTGCCAAATGGATGTGTTGCCAGTGTGGTTTGATATCTTCTGAGTCTTCTGCATTATTTTGTTATCATACAAGTAGTGTGGTTGATAGAGAATTTGAAAGTGTTGGATAGGATAGAGAAACACAGAGTCGCCTATAAATCTGGTACTAAGAGTTAACATTTCTGATGAAGTTTCTCTGGTACTTTTAGCGTTGATGTTCAAGTTCGTATTACAAAATGTCGACACTCTATGGATATTTATGTTGTTTATAAATAGATTAGGACATATACATCTGGAAAAGAGAATGAAGAAGAATCATTCAAAATCTGTGTCATGGAGCACGAGGTCAGGAGGACCACGAGCCCAATACAGTAGCTGGCAGTCAGGAGAGAACCTAGAAAGATCTGCTTCGGAAATCATGAGAAAAGCCAGGCAATCAACACATGTGGAAAGAAGGGCTTCACTATCAACAACAATTGCTCCTGTGGATTCAGCCAGGTACTTTCCATGAACCATTCCTCATCTTCATGACAACCTCTCCAGGCTGATGTGGAGGATTCCAGCTGACTGCTGAGAAAGCTGAAATTCAGAGATGTCTTGTGACTTCTCCACCATTGCTCATCAGAACTGGACTGCAAACGCAGGCTGGTTTTACCTGTAAAGCCCATGCTGTCCTTCCCCCTTCCCTGAAATCCCACAGTGCCTTGCCATGGTGCCCAACACGATGACACAGTTGTGACGGATGAGAGAAATAAGAAAGGGCTGGAGGATTTTTCATGAGCTGGTGATTGTGTGGGAAATGTCAGCTCCAGGGAGAGTGGCTAAAGAGGGATGTGGTGTCTCTCAGAGGGTAGGAAATGGAGAACCTTCCAAGAGGATGGTTATCAAAAGATGGTGTGTGGAGCAGAGTCCTGGGCAAATGACTCTAAAGGAGAAGATTGCTTTGATGGTAGAAAGAAATTCATGTGTAGTAATAAGCTTACCATTTTCATGGATTGAAAAGCCAGCAGGTAATGAGTCAGAGGAGAGAGATGAGTGTGTTTTAATGGAATTAGTTCTGAAGGAGATGTGACAAGAAACACGGAAAGGAGCTAGGATAAGATACTGATTCCTTCAGCAAATGTATATTGTTCTCACCTTCTGAGAAACACCAAAACCTCCAAAAATTAGACTGAAGGAGAAGACACAGGTTAACTGGAGCTATTTTGTGGTGAGAATGTTAAGGTGGTATTCTAGGCATTGTCATTCTTCAAAATATGGTGGAGATGAGATTGGAAGTGTAAAAAGGGAGAATCCAAAGACTGGGAACATTCTCTTTGGAACAGAACAGGGAGCCTACAAAGCTGATCCTCGGATTGGGGAAGAGTGGGGCCCTCCTCAGGGATGAAACTCTCTGGTTCAGCACTCAATGAGTTTCACCTCCTGGTTTCTGCTGCAAGGTTTTGCAGCCTGGGATTCACATGTGACTGAAGAAACAGAGTTGGGACAGCTACCAGTGGGATTGGCTCAGAAGTCCTGGTTGAGTAAAGGGAGCTAGGAGTAGTTACCATCAATCTTTACATGGTTGGCAGCAGGATTCTGACCAGGCAGGGTCACAAATGCAGCCAGAAGGCTACTCATGGCTGATGGGAAAGGGAGGAAAGGAGCTAGGGCCAGTTTAAGGGAGTAAAGACCAGATGTGGTGAAGGAGATGGAACAAGGGCTGGGAAAGGAGAAGGTTTTGGTTCCCAGCAGGGTTGAGAGTAGACTTTTGGGAAAAGGTGTCATGATGAAGAGACCCAAGCAGTGACAATATTGGGGATTGGGGGGTAGCTGAAATGAAAATGCCCTTGAGGCTGAAAAGACTATGGGGCCAGCTTCTCATTGCTTTTTTGTCTGCGACATTCAAACAGCTAATGGCGGAAGCAGAAGGACATTGATGTTTTGCAATTGTGGTTAGCCGATGTCAGTAAAAAGGACAGGCCTTCTTCTTTGATTTCTGGAATGGATAAACCATGGATGTGTTTGGGAACACTCAGCTTTGAAACCTGGGTGACACCTACTGTAGGTGTGGGCGGGCTGAGCCCAGTGGACACTGGCTAGCAGAAGGTAGTGCAGTCTTGTCATCTTGCACTGTCTACTGTCAGTCTCCTGGCTTCTTGTCCCCCCAGGGGCTCACCATGCTCCTGCAATACTGCCTTTTCTTTTGTTCCTTAAATTCACTAAACTTGCTCCTGCCATAAGAACTTGGAATTTTCCATTCTCATCTTCTGGCAGACTCTTTATTTGGGTCCTCTCCTGGCTTTCTGTTCACATGAGTAACTTCTTCCTGTTATCCAGATCTGGGCTTAAATTGTCACTTCCTCAGATAAGTCACCACCATACACTCTATCTAAAGAAGATGCCTTTCTCTCTGGTCAAGGTCTACTACTTTGCCCCGTTTGATTTTCCTCACAGAATGTGTAATACTCTTTATATATTTTTGCTAGTCAGCTTTCTGTCACTGTAATGAATTGCCTGAGATAAGAAGTTTATAGGGAAGAAAGATTTATTTTGATTCACAGATTTCAGAGGTTTCAACTCATGGTTGTTTGGCATTGTTGCTTTTGAGTCTGTGGCAAGGCAGAACGTGATGGTGGGAAGTGCAGGAAAGCTGGTAGCTGGCTTGCAAGCAAAGAGTGAGAGGAAGGGGCCAGGATTCCAATATCCTCTTTAAGGACACATGCCCAATGACTTCACTTCCTTCCACTATGCTCCACCTCCTGAGAGTTCTGCCATCTCCCAACAGTGCCTTCCGCTGGGGACCAAAGCTTTGACCATGAGCTTTTGGTGCACGTTTAAGATTGAAACATAACACTTATTATTATTGCTGTTTTACTCATATATTTTGTGTGACCTTGGCTCTGTTTTCTTCTCTTAATCTCCATATCCATAGTAGTGCCTGACACAGAGTAGGTGTTCAATAAAAATTGCAGTATTTGAATAAAAAAAAAAAGAAGACACAAAAAGACGAAGGCCTGGGAGAGATGTCAAGAGAGATCAACACACAAATATTAAAACTACAGGGCAGGGAATTAAAAAGAAGTGTAAATCAAGGACCCGATTATAAAACAGTCATTTTGGCATCCAGAGGCAGGAACCATGTGGAATTTTAAGAAAGAAAAAACAAAGGCGTGAAGGTACAATATATTTTAGCAGCTCACATGTACATCTAAAAGACAGAGATGAACCACCAGCCATAAAAATTGGAGATAGGGAAGTTGAATTTCGGGTTATATCTTAAAAATCCATTTCTGAAAGTAAGGAATAGAAGCATAATACAAACATAGCAAAATACAGATGAGCAAAGGAAAATAGCTGAATGGTCGTTATTGAATCAGGACTTGATGGAGATGGAAGGACACATTCAGTCCTGCAGGTGTTTAGAACATGGAGGGACAGAGCGAGGTTGGTAAGGAGGGAGGAGAGGGAGGGGTGAGAATTCTCCCCATAAAGCAACAATTTTCTCTTTGAAGATATTGACAAGATCTCGGGTGAAGATGGAGAAGAAGGAAGGTGGGTAAGGAAGCCTTTAAAGGTCTGAAGCAGAGAGAGTCCTGTTGGGCTGTAGGCGTAGAATTCAATCAGACGGGCCATTTAGCAAGGAGAATAGCAGAATGAAAGAGAGAAATTCATTGAGGTTTAGTAATTACAGTGCACGCAGGAGAAGATAAATATCTTCTCTATATATTACATCATTGTTAAATCTCAATAATTTTAAATATAATTAACCTTTAATGATGCTTTAAATTTAATAATATAGTTATTGCATGGGAATTGTCTACAAGCCATTATAAATCTATTTGTTTAGGTTTACCAACCAGGTAATAAAGTGTATGTGAAGCTCAGGGGGTGAGTTTCAGAGTCTAACGTGCTTATTAAGTGTCTCACTCAATGTAATTGATTGTAAAATCCACCTCAAATCACACCAAAGAAAGGACGTTTTACAAATCAATTAAAATAAAAATTTCTCTTTTGGGTTATTATTTCCTAATTTTTCTGTCTTTGCTCTAAATGACTACCCCAGGGGACATTTTCCCCATAAGTTTTACTACATCAGGAATTCTAAAATCTGATCTGTTTCAGCAATCATCTTTCCCCCCCTAAATCCTAAGACACTTGGTTATAACTTATCACAGAGATTTAAAAAAAATCAGCTTTAAAGGAAAAGCTCATTTTCCCTGTGTTTACCTCTTTCTCCTTCTCCTTTTCCTCTTCTTCCTCCTCCTCTTTCTTCTCCTTTTTGAAGGGGAAAGGGAGAAGGAGGCTCCTTAAATGGTTTTCTTAAATATTTTTTTGACCCAAATACCTGCAAACTCAAAAGCATACTTAGATATCAATACAAGTAGACTTAAGTTCTTATTCTCTGTTTCCAATTATCGTATCTAAATAAGACACCTTCTCCCCCTTTACAATTGATCAAAATATTTCTATATTTATAGCACAAATAAAATGACCAAGCATTGAAAAACTTCTCTAAGTGACAGCATGCTGACTAGTTTCTCTTTAGAAGGCTTTAATATATTACTATAAGCATTAAATTTAAAGTCTGAAAAACAAAATCTACTATCCATGACTTAGATGGAATTATCAATGTCATACAACAGGTCTTAGTTCTCTGCAAAGGACAAAAACAAAGTTCCTGTGAATGCCCAGTCTTTTGTTGTTTTTTGACTTTGCATTTGCACAAAGTTCAGTAATGCCATAAGGAATGGCTTCTCTAGAAACTGTATTCTAAATGTGCACATTGTCAGTCCCCTGGATTTTTGCATTATTATCAGATATTTAGTAAATTGCTCATATTGCATTACTTTAGTTCCGAAAGTGAGGCATTTAGCCAGCATGGGGCTTGGTGGTCCTCACTAAGGTTTTAATATATATTGGAGAAATGTTGGAGCAATAGTCCTTAACATATGTAGTTTGAATATGAGCTCAAATGAGCAGGAGCTGTGATATATTCATTTCTACAGTCCCATGGTCTAGCGCAATGCTTGGTATATGGTGGGTGTTCTATGAATCTTTAATGAATAAACGATTGAACAACAATAGTCTTATGATTTGTTTTGTGCCTCATAAAGCAAAGTTTAATAATCTGGCTGAGACATTCTTGTCAGTGGCAAATATGAGCTGAACAGCAAATAAAAAGTTTTTTTCTCTTGTTCTCTCTCTTAATCACACATACAATAAAACTTCAAAATAAACCTACAACAATAGTAACAAATGAAACCACAAAATCCAGCAAAAATAAAAAATAATTCTAATGCTTACAATAGTCCCGGGTCCATTCACTCTCCTTCTTGCCACATGGATGGAGGTGTGGTGTCTCCATCAAACATCAGTAAAGTGTGCCCTGATGCCTGTTTAAAATTACAGCTCCCGGTTTCAGACAGTCTCCATGCCTGGCTCCATAGCACATATCTTTTACAACACTTTATACTAGTTTATTCACTAGATTGGTTATTTTTTACTTGAATGTGTACTCCTTGAGGACAGATATATAAGTTCTTAGTTCAGTGGGCATCTACTAAGCACTCAACTATATGTGTATATGTGGTAGTGGGAATTGAACCCTGGGGTGCTCTAGGGCTGAGCTACATCCACAGGCCTTTTTATTTTATTTTGAAACAGGTTCTCACTAAGCTGCCCAGGCTGGTCTGCAGCCTGTGATCCTCCTGCCTCAGCCTCCTGAGTAACTGAGATCATAGGTGTGTGCCACCGGGACCAGGGGGTAAAATTGTTTTTAAAGGTGTCAGAGAGGGGCTGGGGATGTGGCTCAAGCGGTAGCGCGCTCGCCTGGCATGTGTGCGGCCCAGGTTCGATCCTTAGCACCACATACCAACAAAGATGTTGTGTCCGCCGAGAACTAAAAAAAAATAATAAATAAATATTAAAAACTCTCTCTCCTCTCTCACTCTCTCTTTAAAAAAAAAAAAAGGCCTTGACGGAGGGAGTTTGTCTCCTTTGTCCTTTTATTAAAAAAAAAAAAAAAAGAGACATCTTTTCCCTGTTGAATTGCCCCAGGTGGCTTTATGCCCAAATCAAGCAACTTCCTTATTTATTCAGGCACAACTACTTGCTCTCAAATCCATAAAAATTTAATTGAATGTATTCTTCAAAGTTACCTGCAAGTTTCTACTTACTAGTCAATTTCTGCAAAACAAACAAACACGTTTTTGAAACCAATATTCATAGAAAATAACAACAAAAAAAACTGCTATTTTAAGCATTCATCTGTTTTGCTGAATGGTTTCAAGAATGAAAAACCTTTACTACTTTTCAGTAGAGCCGAACTTGAAGAAAATCACAATTTATGACTTGACCCTTGCCAGGCAGAAAGGTTTGACTAATTGTGTTAATGTGCTCAATACTGGATTCCTCTCATCACAGATTTGCCATGTGAGAATCTATTTTAAAAGTCTAAATATTATCACCTAATAAGAATCCCTTACCACCATATCCATTTATTCTTTTCCTGCATGTAACTTCTAGTGCCAGGAGGAACTGCAAGAGGGAACTACTGGAAATCAAAGCAAATTATCACCATCCTGGTCCTTAGGGAAGAAAGCCCAAAGAAGCATAATAGCAAATTTTGTATTGAGTAAAAAGTTAAATTAAACCACAGGGCACAATGGGAACCCGCTGGGTTTACAATTAGACATCTTCCCTCCGAACAGCTCTGAGATGCTGGGCAAGATGCCTTCTCTCTCTGGCCTTTGTCTTTCTAAACCAGATGTACTTGGATGGTTTTTTCCCATACCTGACCCTCCAGCGTATGTGGTTACCTCTCAGCCCCTCTGCCTGGCCCCATCTTGGAGTGTGACCTCTGATGACATCACTGTGTTTTCTTCTCACTATCCTCATGTTGCCTCACCTCCTATTCTTGCCTCTTCCTGGAAGAAAAGGGAGTTTGATGTTTGTTTTGGGCAATTTCCCAGCTTCCTTAAGCGATTCCCTTCCTTATTCTGAGATAAAAGAGCACTGACTTCCTGTGAATAAATTCTGTGGCTGGTGGTTGTCTGCCTCACTCCTCCTCACTGTCCAAGAGTCAGTCCAGGGGGTCCTCAAGAAGCCTTTTCATATCCACCCCCATCCTTCACGTTGGGATTGGAAGTCCTCGTTGATATTCCCCTAATGCCTCCTCTAGATCCTTATTAATTCCATAATAATTGAATAATAATTCAATAATAATTGACCACACCAGATTATTAGTGTCTGCTCATGTATGTCTACTTCATCTATTACCACAGCTCAGCCAACTACTTAGCCCTTAATTCATCTTAGTCAAGTAGCTATTATTTAATGCAATTTGGTTTTTTTAAATTTCTTTTTTCTTTTTTTTTATTGTTGGTCGTTCAAAACATTACATAGTTCTTAATATATCATATTTCACAGTTTGATTCAAGTGGGTTATGAACTCCCATTTTTACCCCGTATACAGATTGCTGTATCACATCAGTTACACTTCCATTGATTTACATATTGCCATTCTAGTGTCTGATGTATTCTGCTGTCTATCCTATTCTCTACTATCCCCACTCCCCTCCCCTCCCCTCCCCTCCCCTCCCCATTTCTCTCTCTACCCCCTCTACTGTAAATCATTTCTTCCACTTGTATTATTCTTCTCTTACCCCTCATTTCCTCTTATATGTAATTTTGTAAAACCCGGAGGATCACCTTCCATTTCCATGCAATTTCCCTTCCCACTCCCTTCCCCTCCCACCTCTCATCCCTGTTTAATGTTAATCTTCTTCTCAAGCTCTTCATCCCTATCCTGTCCTTGGTTACTCCCCTTATATCAAAGCAGTCATTTGGCATTTGTTTTTTAAGGATTGGCTAGCTTCACTTAGCATAATCTGCTCTAATGCCATCCATTTCCCTCCAAATTCTATGATTTTGTCATTTTTTAATGCAGAGTAATACTCCATTGGGTATAAATGCCACTTTTTTTAAAATAATATTTTATTGTTGGTTGTTCAAAACATTACATAGTTCTTAATATACCATATTTCACAGATTGATTCAAGTGGGTTATGAACTCCCATTTTTACCCGTATACAGATTGCTGTGTCACATCAGTTACATTTCCATTGATTTACAAATTGCCTTTCTAGTGACTGATGTATTCTGCTGTCTATCCCTTTTCCCCGCATCCTCTCCAGCACTTGTTGTTGTTGGACTTCATAATGGCTGCCAATCTTACTGGAGTGAGATGGTATCTTAGGGTGGTTTTGATTTGCATTTCTCTGACTGCTAGCAATGGTGAGCATTTTTTCATGTACTTATTAATTGATTGTATGTCCTCCTCTGAGAAGTGTCTGTTCAGGTCCTTGGCCATTTGTTGATTGGGTTATTTGTTATCTTATTGTCTAATTTTTTGAGTTCTTTGTATACTCTGGATATTAGGGCTCTATCTGAAGTGTGTGGAGCAAAGATTTGTTCCCAGGATGTAGGCTCCCTGTTTACCTCTCTTATTGTTTCTTTTGCTGAGAAAAAAACTTTTTAGTTTGAGTAAGTCCCATTTGTTGATTCTAGTTGTTAACTCTTGTGCTATGGGTGTCCTATTGAGGAATTTGGAGCCCGACCCCACAGTATGTAGATCATAGCCAACTTTTTCTTCTATCAGACGCCGTGTCTCTGATTTAGTATCAAGCTCCTTGATCCATTTTGAGTTAACTTTTGTGCATGGCGAGAGAAAGGGATTCAGTTTCATTTTGATGCAAATGGATTTCCAGTTTTCCCAGCACCATTTGTTGAAGATGCTATCCTTCCTCCATTGCATGCTTTTAGCCCCTTTATCAAATATAAGATAGTTGTAGTTTTGTGGATTGGTTACTGTGTCCTCTATTCTGTACCATTGGTCCACCCGCCTGTTTTGGTACCAGTACCATGCTGTTTTTGTTACTATTGCTCTGTAGTATAGTTTGAAGTCTGGTATCGCTATACCACCTGATTGACACTTCCTGCTTAGCATTGTTTTTGCTATTCTGGGTCTTTTATTATTCCATATGAATTTCATGATTGTTTTATCTATTTCTACAAGAAATGCTGTTGGGATTTTGATTGGCATTGTATTGAACTTATAGAGAACTTTTGGTAATATCGCCATTTTGATGATGTTAGTTCTGCCTATCCATGAACAGGGTATATTTTTCCATCTTCTAAGGTCTTCTTCTATATTTCTCTTTAGGGTTCTATAGTTTTCATTGTATAAGTCTTTCACCTCTTTTGTTAGGTTGATTCCCAAGTATTTTATTTTTGGGGGGGATATTGTGAATGGAGTAGTTGTCCTCATTTCCGTTTCAGAGGATTTGTCGCTGATATACAGGAATGCATTTGATTTATGCGTGTTGATTTTATATCCTGCCACTTTGCTGAATTCATTTATTAGCTCTAATAGTTTCTTTGTAGACCCTTTTGAGTCTGCTAGGTATAGAATCATGTCATCTGCAAATAGTGATAATTTAAGTTCTTCTTTTCCTATTTTTATGCCTTTAATTTTTTTCGTCTGTCTAATTGCTCTGGCCAGTGTTTCGAGGACTATGTTGAACAGAAGTGGTGAGAGAGGGCATCCCTGTCTTGTACCAGATCTTAGAGGGAATGCCTTCAATTTTTCTCCATTCAGAATGATGCTGGCCTGTGGCTTATCATAGATTGCTTTTAAAATGTTGAGGTATGATCCTGTTATCCCTAATTTTTCTAGAGTTTTGAACATAAAGGGATGCTGTACTTTGTCGAATGCTTTTTCTGCATCTATCGAGATGATCATATGGTTCTTATTTTTAAGTCTATTGATGTGGTGAATAACATTTATTGATTTCCGTATATCGAACCAGCCTTGCATCCCAGGGATGAATCCTACTTGATCATGGTGTATAATTTTTTTGATATGTTTTTGAATCCAATTCGCCAGAATTTTATTGAGGATTTTTGCATCTAGGTTCATTAGAGATATTGGTCTGTAGTTTTCTTTCTTTGAAGTGTCTTTGTCTGGTTTAGGAATCAGGGTGATGTTGGCCTCGTAGAATGTATTTGGAAGTTCTCTCTCTTTTTCTATTTCCTGAAATAGCTTGAAAAGTATTGGTGTTAGTTCCTCTTTAAAGGTTTTGTAAAACTCTGCTGTATACCCATCCGGTCCTGGGCTTTTCTTAGTTGGTAGTCTTTTGATGGTTTCTTCTATTTCCTCAATTGATATTGGTCTGTTTGGTTGTCTATATGCTCCTGACTCAATCTGGGCAGATCATATGACTTAAGAAATTTATCTATGCCTTCATTATCTTCTATTTTATTGGAGTATAAGGATTCAAAATAATTTCTGATTATCTTCTGTATTTCTGAAGTGTCTGTTGTGATATTGCCTTTTTCATCCCGTATGCTAGTAATTTGGGTTCTCTCTCTTCTTCTCTTCGTTAGCATGGCTAAGGGTCTGTCGATTTTATTTATTTTTTCAAAGAACCAACTTTTAGTTTTGTCAATTTTTTCAATTGTTTCTTTTGTTTCGATTTCATTAATTTCAGCTCTGATTTTAATTATTTCTTGCCTTCTACTTCTTTTGCTGTTGTTTTGCTCTTCCTTTTCTAGGATTTTGAGATGAAGTATGAGATCATTTATTTGTTGGTTTTTTTCTTTTTTTAAGGAATGAACTCCAAGTAATGAATTTTCCTCTTAGAACTGCTTTCAATGTGTCCCATAGATTCCGATATGTTGTGTCTGTGTTTTCATTTAACTCTAAGAAGTTTTTAATTTCCTCCTTGATGTCTTCTAAAACCCATTGATCATTCAGTAACCTATTGTTCATTCTCCAAGTGATGCATGATTTTTCCTTCCTTCTTTTATCGTTGATTTTCAGTTTCCTTCCATTATGATCAGATAGGATGCATGGTATTATCTTTACTCCTTTATATTGTCTAAGAGTTGCCCTGTGACATAATATATGATCTATTTTTGAGAAGGATCCATGTGCTGCTGAGAAAAAAGTGTAACTGCTTGATGTTGGGTGGTATATTCTATATATGTCAATTAAGTCTAGGTTGTTAATTGTGTTATTGAGTTCTATAGTTTCCTTATTTAACTTTTGTTTGGAAGATCTGTCCAGTGGTGAGAGAGGTGTGTTGAAGTCTCCCATGATTATTGTATGGTGGTCTATTAGACTCTTGAACTTGAGAAGAGTTTGCTTCACGAACATAGCTGCACCATTGTTTGGGGCATATATATTTATGATTGTTATGTCTTGTTGGTATATGATTCCCTTGAGCAGTATGCAGTGTCCCTCTTTATCCCTTTTGATTAACTTTGGCTTGAAATCTATTTTATTTGATATGAGTATGGACACTCCTGCTTGTTTCCGCAGTCCATATGAGTGGTATGATTTTTCCCAACCTTTCACCTTCAGTCTATGTATATCTTTTCCTATCAAATGCGTCTCCTGTAGGCAGCATATTGTTGGGTCTTGTTTTGTGATCCATTCAACTAGCCTGTGTCTCTTAATTGGTGAGTTTAAGCCATTAACATTTAGGGTTATTATTGAGATATGGTTTGTTCTTCCAGCCATATTTGTTTATTAATGTTACTAAACCTGATTTGTTTTCCTCTTTGATTACTTTCCCCCCTTTACTGTCCTACCTCCCACTGCTGGTTTTCAATGTTATTTTCCATTTCCTCTTCCTGTAATGTTTTGCCAAGGATTTTTTGAAGAGATGGTTTTCTAGCTGCTAATTCTTTTAACTTTTGTTTATCGTGGAAGGTTTTAATTTCATCTTCCATCCTGAAGCTTAATTTCGCCAGATACACGATTCTTGGTTGGAACCCATTTTCTTTCAGTGTTTGAAATATGTTATTCCAGGATCTTCTAGCTTTCAGAGTCTGTGTTGAGAGATCAGCTGTTATCCTGATTGGTTTACCCCTAAATGTAATCTGCTTCCTTTCTCTTGTAGCTTTTAAAATTCTCTCCTTATTCTGTATGTTGGGCATCTTCATTATAATGTGTCTAGGTGGATCTCTTATGATTTTGCACATTCGGCGTCTTGTGGGCTTCTAGGATTTGGGATTCTGTCTCATTCTTCAAGTCTGGGAAGTTTTCTCGTATTATTTCATTGAATAGATTGTTTATTCCTTTGGTTTGGAGCTCTGTGCCTTCCTGTATCCCAATGACTCTTAAGTTTGGTCTTTTAATGTTATCCCATATTTCTTGGATGTTCTGCTCATGGTTTCTTAGCAGTCTTGCTGAGCTGTCTATGTTCTTTTCAAGTTGAAATACTTTGTCTTCATTGTCTGATGTTCTATCTTCTAAGTGATCTACTCTGCTGGTAGTATTGTCAATTGAGTTTTTAAGTTGGTTTATTGCTTCCTGCATTTCTAGGATTTCTATTTGTTTGTTGTTTATTACCTCTATCTCCCTGTGAAATTGATCTTTTACTTCCTGGATTTGTTTATGTAGATCCTTGTCAAAGTGATCTTTCATTGTCTGATTTTGCTGTCTCATGTCTTCCTTGAGACTCCAGATCATCTGAAGCATGTATATCCTGAACTCTTTTTTATGACATTCCATCTGTTGCAGCTATTACCTCTTCTAAAGTTGAGTTGACCTGCATTGCTTGTGGTCCTTTCTTTCCTTGTCTTTTCATACTGCTCGCGTTTCTTTCTGCTTGGTGAAACTGTTGTGTTTTTGAAATTTTCCCCCTATTTACTTATATTGCTCTTGTATAGTTGGGAAATCTCCCTTGCAGGGCGGGTAGTGGCTGTGCTCCTCCTCTAATTAGGGTGATCTGTCTACCACTCTGGTTGGTCGCAGGTCTGCCCACCCTGCGGGCGCGGGTGGCGGCTCTACTCTGCCCGCACTCCAATTGTGGTGACATAACTACCACGCCCTCGGTTCCGGATGTGGGCGGCGGCTCTGCTCAGCCCCAACTCCAATTGGTGTGACGTGTCTACAACGCTGGCAGGCCTCTAGGCCTGTTCCGTCGGTGGGTCGCAGGTCTGCCTTCCTTGCGGGCTTGGGCGGCAGTTCTGCTCAGCCCCCACTCCCAATGGGGGTACCTGACTGCCTCTCCAATGGGTCGCTGGGCGCTGGGCCTTTTCTGGACACGGGCGGCGGCTCTGCTCCACCCCTGCTCCAACCAGTGTGACGTGACTGCCTCGGTGCTACGTGTCCACCATGCTGGCAGGCTACCAGGCCTGTCCTGCCAGTGGGACGCAGGTCTGCCTACCTTGCAGGCTCAGACGGCGGCTCTGCACAGCCCCTACTCCAAATGGGGTGACTTGGCTACCACGCCATCGGGTCGCTGGTCCTGTTCTAGGCGTGGGCAGCTACTCTCTTCGGCCCCAGCTGCAGTTGGGGTGTCGTGATACCACGCCGGCAGGTCACTTGGCCTGCTCTGGGCGCAGGTGGCAGCTCCACTCTGACCCCCTGGCCCCCACAGCACCCAGCAGGACCCGGACCGAGAAGCAGTCACCGCAGGTTCCCCAACCCTGGGCCAAAGCAGCTTCGGGAGCCAGAACCCAGCCTCTCCGATCCCAGCTCACACTCGGCTAGGAGCAGGCTCCAAGGAGCGATCTGTGCAGGTTCCCCAGCCCCAGGCCAAAGCAGCTCCGGGAACCAGAGCCCGGCCACTCCAAGCTCTCTGAGCTTGGTGCACGCTCCGCTGGGAGCAGGCTCAAAGATGCAGTCCCCGCAGGCTCCCCAGCACCGGGCCAAAACTGTTCCGGGAGTCAGAACCCAGCCGCCCCGAGCTCAGTGCACTCTCCACTTGGAGCTGGTCTCAACACGCAGTCTCCGCGGGTTCCCCAGTCCTGGGCCAAAGCAGCTGCGGGAACCAGAATCCGGCCGCTCAGAGCCTGGCGCACGCCTTGCCAGGAGCGAGCCCCTAGGAGTATTCTCCACTGGCTCTCCAGCCCCGAGCCTGAGCGATCTGTCTGCGAGACGCAGGCCAATACAGCCTGAAATCACCTGTTCCATAGCTGAATGAGCTGAGATCAGTAGAAAACAGGGATGATTACATCAGCTCTCCAAGATGGTGGCTGCTGTCCTCCTCCGTGGTCCGACCGGTGTCGAGAACCGAACTGGACCGCTTCTCTCCTCTGTCTCAAAGCCGGAACTCAGCACTAAGCATGGCCATTGCACCACTGGCAGGAGCCCCCAGAATCCGCATCGCTGCACCCCCGCTTCGGCACCTCGCCGCTTCCCAGCGTGTGCTGCAGACTCCAGCTGCGGGTTGCGACCCTCCGTGCGGAGAAATCGCCTGTGTCGGAGCCCCCGCAGCCGAGCCTCGCGCGATGGAAATCCGTCCACTAGATTCTGGAGCACCTCAATTTCACTGGAAATTACCAACAAGATAGCCTTCAGCTGTTTCACCTCGTCTTTCTCCCGCACAGTGACGCGGCACACTGGGGTGATGCACTCCCTTCGCCGCCATATTCCGAGTCGTTCTTAATGCAATTTGGTTAGTTCTCTGACATGAGTTCTTCCCAAGGAGGCTCCTTCCTCTCCAAGTTATAAAAATTAGTAGTTGGGCTGAAATATCTCTTTTCATTTGGAGTTATACAAAACAAATATGGTCCCTTCCTCACGTGACAGTCTGAAAGACATTTTAAGGCCCTGTCAGAACTCTTTAGAGTTAGGCCAAATGTCCTCATTTCCTTTTAACTACACTTTTTTTTAACCTTTAGGGTTGAAAGTCATTATAGCTTTTAGTAACTTTCAGCAAATGATTGTATGGTCCCAGAACAATTTAGGATAGGGATGGAGGGACATTGTTGTATTGCTGGATGTGAGTGAATTACTTTAGTTCTATTAACGCATCACCCTTCTAAGTTACTAGTTTTGTTATAAGGGTTAAATGATATACTACATATGCCTCGCACAAAGCGGGTGGTCCATAGATGTTCAATATGATCCTATGTTAGTTCCTCTTCTGGTCTGTATTTTATCATCACAACCGACAGCAGACATTGACTTTCAAGTGAATGAGTAATCACAAAATCTTCTCATTCACTATCTTTTAAGCTTTGGCAGCAATGAAGCTTTAGAAAACTCATAGTCATTGGAGATGCCATATACTAAGGTGATTTATTCTCTGAAATAAACTTCCTGGGTAACTTTCATTCATGAAAGATGCACAATGTAGGACATGTAGTCCTGAAGGGGATTTTTCCTCCTCTGGTGGTGAAGGCTCAAAGACCTTCAGTGATCTTTTGATTCATCCTCTACCTGTAACCAAAGAACTCATAGTTTTATCATGCTTGGTAGAATTATGAATTCTGTTTGTTGGTACAGAGCAAAACCATTTCAAACTTCTTGGCTTTATGCTGTCATGATGATGCCAGCTGGCCCGGTCCGAAACTCTTTTTGGATATGGTTTAACTTTTGCCCCATAGAAATTTAATTCTGTATTCAAATAATAGCATTATGTATTGTTACAATCTAACAAATGCCACGAGAAAGCCTTAGAAAAGGGAATGAGTATAAAAGAGACACTGGTTCAAAAAGTTAATACATCTGAGAGGTTGCATTGGAATTGATGCATTTGAGTGTAAACCTGATAGCAATTAAGCAATTAAGAGCATCACAGCAAACGGTGGTACATATACACAATATAATATTACTCAGCCATAAAGAATGAAATTATGGTATTTGCCAGTAAATGGATGGAATGGGAGACTATCATGCTAAGTGAAACAAGTCAAAGTCTGAATGTTCTCTCTGATATGTGGTTGCTGACTCACAATAGGCGGCAGGGGACTGGAAGAGGGAGTGGACATTCATCAGATTGAACAAAAGGGAGTTGGGGGGAAGGGAAGGGGAATGGGAATGGGAAAGGGAAAGACCATAGGATGAATTGGACATAACTTTCCTATGTTCATATATGAATATACAACCAGTATAACTCTATACCATGTACAACTACAACAATGGGAAGGTATAGTCCATGAAAGTATGAGATGTCAAAATACATTCTACTGTCAGGCCCAACTAAAAAGAACAAATTAAAAATTAAAAAGAAGAAAAAGAAATAGTGAAGGACTGGACTGAAGTCCAGAAGAGGCCAAAGCCTCGTGGTTCAGAGAAGTTACCTGTAGACAACACACAGGAAGCAAGAGAAGAAGCCCGGAAGGACAAACAGCTGCCGTGTATAATAGAGGGAAGGAATAGACAGGGTTGATCTCAGTGCTTGAGGAGACCCCAGAGCCAGGGAAGGATAGGAGAGCTTCTGACCTTGGGCATGTTCTAGAAGCACAGAGCAAATCCCGGAGGGAAAGAACATGGTTCAGGAAGTCGAAACAGAACAGCAAAAATAAGAGAAACAGTGGACTTCAGCTGAGTAGCTTGTAGCATAAATTCATTTCTACGTTTTTAGAAAAATCCCCCCTGACTGAGAAGCTGTCAGAACTGCCCTCGATTTCCTGCAAAGTGTCGCCGCGTCGCTGCAGGTGAGTGTGTAGAAATGTTGGCTGAAATGTTCAAAGCGGTGGAAGTTTGAATCTTGCATAATTCAATTAAAATGTGTATTTTAGTGATAACTGAATCAGAAACAAATACAAAGAAAACATGAGAAGGGGCGAAGAAGAACGAAGGACTGTGTGCCCACTGGGAAGGAATTTCCTGGGTGATAAATAGGGCATCCACGAGACCAGGTTGTTTATGGGGGTGTCTTCTGAGTGGCTGTCTGTCATCAGCCCCATATTGCTAGGAAGGACCACTCATCTGGGAAACAGGAACATGGTGTACTCTCCTCACACGTCCCTCAGGAGACAGATGATGCTGGTGGATGCTTTTGTTCTAACTGTGACTGGTGAAGACTAAGGTAGCTACCTCCAGGCAGCCCCCAAATTGTGCTTCCTGCTGCTTCATGATTTCTCTCTGGTTCTCAGCTTCCTTGATCTTCCCTGCTATTCTTGTGTCAGGTTCCTTCACGACAGCTCTCAACTGAAAAGCCTGTTTTGCTTGCTCCTGCCAGCAAAACTCATTCATTCTATAAAGAAACACCAAGACCCTGGGAACTGACGCATCAGATTTGAAGACCAGGGGATTTTTGTAATACAGATTGTCCTTCCCAGAAAGGAATCCATTACATAGCAAAGTAATCTAAAAAGAGCTCTTGGGTTTTATTTGGTAATTAAAATCTTAGGAGAATGTTAACACAGTGAAAAACTGTGAGATCTAGAGACTCCCTGTGATGAGCAACTTCTATGGTCAAGTCCAATCAAATTGACCTCCTAGTTTCTTCTTATCCATCTTTAGATTGCAGTTATAATGGCATGGGACTTATGAAGTACTGTGAGTATCTGAAAAGCCCTTTGAAGATAAGAGAATTCTTTTAATTAAAATGAAGATATTATCATTTTTAATTATGTTTCTTTGATCTTTGTGGACCACGGCATGCTGGGACTTGTAGTTTGTGGTCGTTCCTTCTCTCTGTTTGATAAGTCAAGAGAAGCTCTTTAGCTTTCCGAAGATACTGAGATGAATGAGACCCCGCACCATACATGATGGTCAACCATTGATCTATTGCTAAGATACTTTTCTTTATTTATCTTTTTTTCCCTTAATGCTATCATCTTGAGTGGGTGAGTGGTAAAGGAACCTGAAAATTAAGACTGTCATCAAACAAATTATTTACAGTGGTGTAGGTGACAATTAGTTCCTGAATCTGGCTTTCTGTTCCACCCTCTGCCAAGGTGTGGTTTCTCAAAGGCAATCTTGTCTTGCCTTAGATCCTGCATCCGCACATGCTTCTTAAAGTCTAGAACAATGAAAAGGATATTTGCACAAAAAAGGGAGGATTGGAATGGGGGGAGAAATCATGGTTCATGTGTCTATAATTTACTTCTGAAAACAAGACAAAGGAAAACCAGATTGGGTAAAGAATCTGCTGAGTAGATAAGATTTGGGGGTAAATCATTTAGCTCCCTGATCTTGCCTTCCTAACTTTTTAGGATGAATTGACAATTTCTTCCAGTGTAAGAATTGGTTCTCTCTGGGCACAGTGGTGCACACCTGAAATCCTGGGGGCTCAGGAAGAGCCAGCTTCAGCAACGTTAGTGAGGCTCTAAGCAATTCAATGAGACCCTGTCTCTAAATAAAATACCAAAAAGGGCTGGGAGTGTGCTCAGTGGCTTAGCACCCCTGAGTTTAATCCTTGGTACCAACTAAAAAACAAAACAAAAACAAAAACAAAACTTTGTTCCTATTTAAATGCAGATAAATTTGAAAACCTTGCAAAAATGAAAACAAACTTCTTAATAAATTTCTACTTAATGCATAATGAAAGATATAATTTGGGATTCTGACATGAGCATATGAGGTTCATTTCATCCAACAAGGAAAAAAAATTCCTACCAGTGAGGGAGCCACGGAGGCCATAGACCTGAGGAGAACTGAGACTTGGTTCCTGATTCTTAATGCTATTTGGTATTTGGATGTTGTGCTTTATTTGTCTTTTTGCCAAAAATTCTCCACCAAAAGTATGGCATCAATTTGAGACTCTGTCTGAACTGCATCAGGCCATGGAAATGATAGATCCTCAGTGGGAGTTGGGAGGTCCCACGTTCAACTCCTGCACTTTATAGAGAAGGAAACAATGTGCTCAGTCTCAGTGTTTGTGGTTGAACCTGAATTAGAAATGCCAGGCCTTCTGTCTCTCTTAGGCCAGTCTTGCCTTTGCAGTGGGACCTCACATATGCAAGGGTAGGCTCTCCTGATGCTGCTCTGAGTGAAGGCCATTTGATTGTTCATGATGCTTGGATATCCTGCTGAGATACAGGATTTTCCAGAAAATACAAGAAGTGAGGAGAAGGGTTTCTGGTTGGCAGCAGAATCCCTGGCTTCCTTTCTCCTCAAGAGGCTAACTTTACTGGTTGCTTGGCAAAGAACATGGTTCCAGCAGCTCAGGAGACTGAGACAGGAGGATTGCGAGTTCAAAGCCAGATTCAGCAACTTAGCAAAGCACTTAGCAACTTAGTGAGACCCTGTCTCTAAATAAAATATTTTAAAAGGGGCTGGGGATGTGCCTCAGTAGTTAAACGTTACCCTGGGTTCAAGCCCCAGTACAAAAAAAAAAAAAAAGTCAGTAGACATTTAGAACAGATACTGTTTAATTTCATGGTTTCAGCATAGCAGGAAAGACAGAGGAGTTTGTATAATATGCAGCAAGAAAGGGCATACATTAATGCTAAAAATATTAGCCATTACCTTGAATTTATTGTAGAATAGGTGGTATTTCTGAAAAATTTCCAAAAATGGATTACTCTCCAATATTTAAATTTATTATTGCAGCATATTATATAATGCTTTCGAAGATAATTCTCTATTTGAATTTGCTGAGTGAAAAGTTAATCAAAAGTTTTTAGTACATATGTAGATAATTCAGATACTATTATTTGTTGAATCTTCTCTCAGTCCTATTTTTTTTCTTTCTTTCTTTTCTTTTTCTTTCTTTCCTTTTTTTTTTTTTTTTTTGGTACCAGGGATTAAACTCAGGGGCACTGGACCACTAAGCCACATCCCCAGGCCTATTTTTTATTTTATTTAGAGACGGGGTCTCACTGAGTTGCTTAGTGCCTCACTTTTACTGAGGCTAGCTTTGAACTAGCGATCCTCCAGCCTCACAGGTGTGTGCCACTGTGCCGGGCTCAGTCCTATTTCTTTAGGTTAAAAATTATTATAAGTACTAGGGACTTTAAGATTCTGCACAGGAATCAAACTGAAAGTGGGAGGGTTTGCTAAGGCATAGGTGGTAAGGAAGACTTCTCGATGGGAAAGATATTGTTAGGCAGTCCATGCAACAGAACTGAGCCTCGATTTGAAAGCCAACAGGCATGGAGGAGAACTAGGGTGGTGCTTTCCCACTCTCTCTTCTTTATTTTATTTATTTATGTGGTGCTGAGGATCAAACCCAGTGCCTCACATGTGCTAGGCAAGCGCTCTACCACTGAGCTCCAACCCCAGCCCGCTTCCACTCTCTCCTCTTAAGTATCCATATTAAGAGAAATAGCTAAACTTCACTGAGCACTCACTATATCCCAGGCACTGAGCCTTCCGTGTAGTAGTACCACATTCAACCCCCACATCAGCAGACCTGTGTAATTACCATTTCTGTTTTCTAAAGAGGACCCAGGCTTTGCATTTGAATTCAGAAGGTCTGATTGTAGGCACAGGAAAAGAGCTTCTAAGAGAAGTTTCTTAAACCTTCTAAATGGCAGCCATCTAAAGCTGACCAGCAGGACTAGCTGAAATGATGAGAATGTTCTCTTGGACGTGTCAGCCAGTAGCACTTGTGGCTGTGGAATATAAGCACACAAAATGGCTAGCCGAGAAACTGGATATTCACATGTGCTAGTGGCTACCATATTTGTACATCGCTGTACACAAAGAGAATCTCCTGTTGGTTCTAGATAATTTTTATCTCGGATTGTTTGCCTACATGAGCTTTTGAGCTCAAAGACACTAACGTTAAAGCAAAAACAAATGAAAATTAGAAAAAAAAAAGTAACACAGAACAGAGGAAAGGAGGGGGAGAGGAGGAAGGGAAGAAAAAGAGAACCTTCACTCTTTTAGAAAAACTTGAGCCTTAGAGCTTAGAGACCAAGGTTACTGACCTGAAGGCCTGATTGGGTTCTGTATTTGGAGCTCTTTAAAGTTTCGCCCCAAAGTTGTGTTGATTGGTACTGTATTATAAATATTGGGGTCCACTTAAAACTCAACCAAACTCAATTTCTCAGCCTACTTTGAATTTTATCAAGGTATGGTGACTTTAACTTAAAAAAAAATTACTTAAAAATTGTTTCATATTGCAGCTTGAAAATCTTAATTCCTTAGAACTAAAATCGATGTGAAATGGATAACTCACATCCCAGTTACGAATCTCTTTGCTGTATCTGAACTTTATTTGTAACATAGAATATCTTAGCGCCGGGAAAAATGTGATTGGTCATTTCTTTCAACATTTTGTCAGAAAGAAAGGTAAAGGCCAGAAAAACCAAAAAAACTTGCCCCAGGTGGTTCAGGTCTTAGATGGTGGGGCCTGTCGCCAGCTCCTGAACCCCCAGGCTAGCATTAGCTGGGGCTCCTTGGAACAGTCTTTGAATTCTGGTCTTGAAGGAACCATGCTGAGGATTTCATAATAACAACTCTGAGGAGCCTCTCCAGAAATCTCCCAATCTGTGATCTTCCCAAATAGCTGACGTTCTTTTCCCGTGTCCCTGTCCTTCATTATTTACATGAGGTTCGATAAGCCAGAGACTAAAAAAGAGTAGAGAGTTCTTGATATAATCTCTAGGATGAAATAATGTCTTCTAAAATCCTTATGCAGAGATTTGGCAATACTCTTTGGAGTCTTCAATTTCGTCGCAAACAAAAGAAAATAAAACAACAAAAAACAAACTTTTTGAAGAGCTGGCATTGATAGCTTGTCAGTAACTTCGGCTGTCTCTGAGATTCCAAGAGGGTAAGAATGAACCTTCTCTAGAACTTGTTCAAAAGGGAGAAAAAGAAAAGTCCTGTAATACTCACTTAGATGGAAAACTACTTTAAGTTTTTTTTTTTTTTAAGAGAGAGAGAGAGAAGAGAGAGGAGAGAGAATTTTCTTTTTTTTTAATATTTATTTTTCAGTTTTTGGTGGACACAACATCTTTATTTTATTTGTATGCGGTGCTGAGGATCGAACCCAGAGCCCCGCACATGCCAGGTGAGCATGTTACCGCTTGAGCCACATCCCCAGCCCCCTACTGTAAGTTTTAAAGGGAAAAAGACCATTGCTTTTTAGGAGACCCATCATGATAAATTCTGGAAAACACAACACGCTAAAGGAGAAGTATAAAATTCGAGTCTATTTAAGGAGATTTAAAAAAAAATAAAGAATTATAAATTTAAGAATTTTAAATTATTTTAACAGCATTACCCTATTAGTTTGCAAATTTCTCTGTGAAGAGGATTTCCAAGCTGGATATGAGCTGAGATGAGAGAGCCTCATGTAGGAAGAAGAGACAAATCAGAGCCAATTGTGATCAATGGAGCAGGGTGGGTAGTGTTGGGCACAGAGTCAGCACAAGTAGAGAATGGTGGCCTATGGAATATTTCTTGGATGGTTAATGTTGTGTTTAGTGGGGTTAAATTGGAAGGAATAAGCAGAGCAACAAGAACTTGAATGGTGGCCATCTGAGGGGCCAGGAACCTCAGATATGCTGTTTTCCTCAAATTTTGAGTTTCCTTTTGTGTTTTATCTCTTCA
Organism: Spermophilus citellus; assembly: GCF_964194105.1. Classification (NCBI taxonomy): domain Eukaryota; kingdom Metazoa; phylum Chordata; class Mammalia; order Rodentia; family Sciuridae; genus Spermophilus; species Spermophilus citellus. The sequence goes on along the minus strand of NC_138187.1, from coordinate 87,683,042 downwards.
ACTCAATTCCCCGAGGGCACATCCTTGCCTTATATATTTCTTTTATTCCTTTAAGCATAATCCCCAGGATTATGCAATACGTGTTTGCGGGGAGACGGGTCTGTTTAAAAACTGAAATTTATAAGACTGTTTTCCATTGTGATTTATCAAGGAAATAAATTTTGAGATGCAGAGAGAAATTCCAAGGAAAATAAAGAAAAGAAGGAATACAGAGGGTGAAGGGGGGGAAAGATTGAAGACAGCATGAGGACTCTTGTCGGGTGACAAGAGCATTCAAAGTTCAAAATAAACGATGGTTAGGTACTTTAGACTTATAAGAAAGCCAACTATAAATTCAGAGATGGTGCCCCAGATTGTGACATAGGAGATCTGAGTGGGTCTGGTATCATCTGACTGCAGAATGATACTCAGAGAGTTGGCTGGTCCTGGTGGAAGATCCAGTTGGCAGAAGCATTAATATCAGAGCTAGGGAATTTAAAGAAGTCCCAGCTGAGAAGGCCCTTGTCCTCAGGCACTGGGTGGCATCTACTGCACCCAACCCCCACCTCCCTTCCATCCTGTGTCTTTACTTCAGAGCTTTCTCCCAATTTTATATCTTTTCTTCAGCCCCTGAATTAAAATCACAGTCTTCTCTGCAATAGCTTCCTGTTTATTTTTCCTCTAGAAGTTGCCATATTTCGTGATTTCTTCCAGAGAACATGAAGGAAATGTTTGGCTTTTTGTCTTAAACTCATGACTTGAATTAAGTGTGTCCATGTTTTGGTTTTTTCCTTTTTAATATAAAGTTTGTCTAGCACACGAGTAAAGAGATTTGGATGCTAGGATAAGGCAGCCTGGTTAAATCCCGACTTCCCAGCTTCCTGACCTCAGCCTCTTTGGCTTCAGCCAAGAACACAGAAAGTATCTGCTTCCTGGGGTATTTTTCATGATGAAATGAAATGCTGTGTTCCTGGTATCATGACATTACATCAGATCCTTGGGCTTGGCGTTACAGTGAGGATGTTCTAGTCCTAGTTCTACCAGGGGTTAATCATCTTGATATTTTTGAGTTTAATTATTTTCTCTTTCCAAACGGGAAACAAAATGATCTATTTCTTCTCCACTTTGCAGGACTCTTTTGAAAATCCCTGATATCAAAATAACAAAATTATGTTGCGATCGATTTTGGAGCGACTAGCATCTTAGTTGGCAAAAGGCAAAAATGTAACCCTTGACATCGTATGGCCAAAGGGTTTGTCCTGAGAGGAGCTGAGCCTCGGGGCCACCGCTTTCATTTCAATGTCCTTTCATGCCTGGCTTTGTCTACCGGGGACATTCAGAGATAAATAAGGAATTTAGGGACACAATTAGTGGGAGCAGGAAAAGAGAGTTTTCAGTTCATAAAAGTAACCACTGCTAAGAGTTTATATTAATGAACAATAAGAAAAGTAATAGGTTCTTAGGGAAGAGCCATGTTATAATTAATCAGAACAATTCAGTTATCTCCAAGTATGAAACAGTAGATAGAACTTCTTTGCTTGAGAGTCCTACTTCAATCTTCCACAAATCTGCATTAATGGTATTTTCTGCAATCTAATGGCAGGGCAGGCACCCGCTACTGGAGAATGACTTGGTATCATGGGGTAGCTGTGTGCAGTGATACAAATGGAAAAAAGTGCTCGAGGGCTTCACGGAGTATTGGTGGGCTTGCTGCTTCCGTCTGTCCTTATTCCATGGAGTCTGATCGTTGCTACATAGGTAAAATGGGCACTTTCCTTTGGATCCCACCATAACAGTTGGGTGCTTTTGTGGAAGGAACATGATGTCCTTCTCTTTCTCTCTCCACACAACCTGAGATTTTAAACAAAGACCCTTTCTTTATGACCACTCTCTTAACTTTGCTGGGGTTTGTTCATTGCAACAGGCTTGGGCAGCTGTTTGAATGTACTGGAAGAAACGCCTACATACCAATTCTTAAAGCACGTTCGCAGATGAGAAAGAAGATGCTGGGTCTCCTCCCCAACTTGGATGGTCGGCTCCCTTTGGCCTGATCTTGGGATTCCAGGTCATTCCTTGCTTATCAATCTCTACCTCACCCTCCCAACCTGGCTCCAGATGGAAAGTCACCTGAGCCAAGAATGACTGGTTGCGTCTTCCCGGGCTTCTTGCCCAACACTTCTTTATCGAATCTATCCTATGCAGAAATGCTTCTTTGTTGTTGGAAAAAATTTCCCTTCGGGTGCTATTTGGTCTTTTCTTGCTGACTTGTTTTCCATCTGTTCCACATTCCTTTGGCTGTTTCTACAATCCCACCATCCTGATGGGATCATCTGTTGTCTCCTTGGCTGTTGGAGGATTTCATCTCACCTGGTACATCAGTGTTGCTTTCAGTTAGTTTGGGTGAAAAATCGGCCTGAGTGTGCCCCTGATCACCATGTACTCCCAACCTCATTGAAGGCGGACACTGATTCTTCTTAGGGTCTCTATACTTTCTCCCTTCCAGCATCAGGTTGGCCTAGAACAATTTATAATTGTTCAGGAAAATAACTTTTATTTCATTCTATCCTTCCTTGACCTTGTTTACCTTTTTATATTTAAGAAAAAGAATTTCTGTTGGTTTTGTTTCCTCTGCTTTTTGTCAGGCTGATTCACAGTAGATGCTCAGTTAGTGTTGGTTGAACGAATACAGGAATAACTTCAGCAATGGACCCCTGAAGGTCTCATTCATAAACTTTGTCTCTGTATCCTCTCATTAGCATTGTTAGCATCTGTAAGACACCCCCGCCACATAGTCAGCATTTTAAGTGGGAATCTTCCATTCCTAATTGCCCACCCCTATGCATTCTAAGATCTGTCAGGGGAACTCTCAAGATTCCATTTTCCTTGAACACAGCCAGTATCCCAGGTAGTGCCAAAGCCAGTCAGCTAAGGAGGTGAGGTTGGGAGCACTTGTGATGATGGATGGCCCTGCAGAGGCTGGCTGGAGCTGATTTGCTGTGATGAATTTGTTTTCGTTGTTACAAAGCAAGTAATCGCAGTCAAGCCAAGGTATCATGGGATCACTGGTCTCTGTCCCTGAAAAGGGGGTTCACTGTTCACATGTAAGTCCTTTGTGCAACTTGTACGTTTCTCTTGATTACCAGCTACCTGCACGGATGGGGTGGGGACCATCTTCCAAGAATCCCCAGACCTGTTGTCTTCAAATGCTTTTAGGGTTGAAGTTGTACAGGATCTTTAACGGAAATTTTTATTTTATTTTATTTTTTTGCACATGCTACTGAGTGAGTCTATCATCACCTCCAACAGGAAGTTGCAGTGCTGGAGTGACAGGGTTCTGATTTATAATTAGTAATGGAGGGTATGAAATTTATAATAGTGCTTTGGTACACTTCAGGATGAAAGGTGCTCCGTAAATGTAAGCCGTGATTATTTCTTGACAGCTAAATATAAAATTTCCCCTAAATACTACTTAACGATGTTGCTTTAAAGATATTAATTGGGCCTTTCAACTGTACAATGCAATTATCAGTCTAATTGAAAATAATTGGTCGAGGAGGAGGAAGAAAAGTACCTTCAACAATCCGTAAGCAAAACATTTAAGAAAGTTAAGACTCCACTCAGTTAAAAGTTTAGTTTAGTTAAAAAAAAAAAAAGCCCATCAGCCTTCTTTGTCTTGGTGGGTAAACATTCAAGAGAAGTGTGAGATTCAGGCAAACCTATAATTAATCCTGAATACAATGGTTGATAGGGGCGAGAGACTTGGTGAGTGAGCTTACACATCCCTACTGGAGCTTTCCATCAAAAATCTTTTCTCCAGCTTTGTAAATGCCATTTTGACATTATTTCTATGGAATAAATCAAATGCGTCAACCACCCGGCCCCCTTATTGTTGGGGGAAAAGAGGTTTCAGCTTTAGAAAACACTTTCTGTTGTTGTTGTTGTTGTTCTCCTTGGCTCCCAGAATAACAAAGCTCAGTGAATTTTTTTTTTTTTCTTGAAAGAAAGAAGAAGGGGGTGGGTGGGGGGACACGAGCAGCAGATTGTGGCAAGCTTTACAAATTGGCACAGGCTTATCAACAGCATTTCATGGTTTTCTGGAATCCTTTCAAAGCAGTCTTTCCTTTGTAAGAGACGGTTTAAGCTTTATATTATTTAAAGCTATATTTGAGAGTTTATGGAAATCGTTTTTTAGTTTTCTAGACTCCAAAAGCATTGATACTGATGTTTGCTTATTGTGAATTTATCCTCTTGCTCTCGGGGCGGCGGTGCCCTGAGCTTTCCGTTTTGCTTTCCTGTCACTTTCCTCCCTTCTGTTGCACGGGAGCATCCTGGGATGGGATCACTTAGGGCTCCTGCCAACTTTCTCTCTCCATTTAAGGAGGGACTGCATGCCAACCCCTATGGCCAGGGACCGACTTCTCTTCTGTAAGGTGACTGTCAGATTCACTCACCAGAGACAGAGGAATAGATTTTTTCCCCCCTTTATTTCCAGGACACTAGGAAACCCCTCCCCACTTCTGTTCTTTCTTCCACCCTCTATGAGGGCCAGGGCCATGTCTCTCCTATATTGTTTTTAGATCTGGGCACACTGGGATACATGCTGCGATTTCCACACCGCATGACCAATCCTGTTGAAGAATATAATTAAAATGAACACTCTTTCTAATTAAACAAAACAAAACACCTTCAGCCATGACCAGTGAGTCACTTATTAAAATAATATTGGATAGCACAGAGTTCTACAATCACAAAATTTAGAAATCACTGGAGTAGGATTTTACCTAGTAAAATCCTGGATACTTTTGTCCCCAAAGTCAAGATGCTATTGCCAAGAAAACTGAATTTAGAAAAAGTTTATTTATTTATTTATTTTTCCTTGGGGGCAGGAGTATCAGGGATTGAATTCACGGGCACCTGACCACTGAGCCGTATCCCCAGCCTTTTTTTATATCTTACTTAGAGACAGGGTCTCACTGAGTTGCTTAGTGCCTTGCTGTTGCTGAGGCTGGCTTTGAACTCGAGATCCTCCTGTCTCAGTCTCCCAAGCCACTGGGATGATAGACGAGCATCAGTGTACCTGGCTCCTTTGGTTTTAAGGTATATACCACGATGCCAAATGGGTTCTAAATAGGAGATGAGAGTTGCCTTTTACTGAAATCCTTCAAAGAACTGGTTATGTGGTAGAAAATGTTCTCTTTGGGGACTCAAGGATCAGGGGTTTATTCTACTAGACAAGGAGGGAGACCATGGGTAAATGAAGTAAATGATGAGGATTAATTCTCCCTAATCTGTAAAATATTATCCCTGCCATGCTTTTATTCATTTATTCATTCATTCATTCATTCATATATATTTCAATCAATATCATCTATCCATAATTTATGAAGACGACATGCTTTGGGGACTAGTACAGTAACATTGTCACTACAAAATAATATATGAAAGAGGAACTGTTTTAGGCTGAACTGAAAAGTAGTGATTCAAAGAGAATGGAAGGGTAAACTGGGAACCCAGGGGGCAGAGAGCTGTCTACAAATGGCTTGGGACAAGAGGGGAGCCTGCCACACTGGAAGTAGTAATTTTTTTAAAAAATGAAGGTTTTGCTAAATATGGCATTAGGATGGATGTGTATGCCAATGAACAAACTTTTTTAATTATGAGAGAAATTAGTTACTGTTTTAATTACTTAGAAAGTGATTATACTGAAGCACGGCCCTACCCCCGTCACCTTGTAGGTTGCTTGAACAATTTACTGTGCTCAAGAACACGTTCAGAAAATAGTTTCTTTAAAAACAAAGCTCAGTTTCAGGAAAGCAAAATCCTTGCTCTTCTCCCACACGACAAATACCCATTAATACCCGTTTCTGTCAAAGACAGTGTTGCCTGAGTGAGCTTCACCTTCAATGTTGTGATAAAAAGGGAATTTTAATATTTGGGTTAAAATTGTGCACAAGGCCAGAGAAATGATCAGTAATAACAGTGATGTGTTTTGGCTGTTTTTGAACTTCTGAACAAGGACAATTTGAGATTTTTTTTTTTTTTTTTTTTGAGTTAAAGGAAGCTCAAGATCTAGAAAACTTGTTAGCAATTGTGGAGATACAGAGTGTGCATTTTGTAGCATCACTCCTGAGAGACTCTCAAAGGAGAGAAAAACCAGCCCTGTAGATACCTATGTCCAGGCAAAGGATTCCAAACACACAGCAGTGTCTACTGTCATGACTTTAATTGCCAAGAACTGTTCCTCTGCCTTGTGCCTAATCTACTTTTTCCTTCTGTTCAGTTTCCTCCCATCAACTTTCATACATGTGACCTAAAAAAACATCCTTAAAATCCAAATCCACCCATTGCCCAACAGTTGCCTTGGAGGCCTTTACTGTAAGATCATGAGGTTGTAAATAGCAAAGGCAATTCCTTGAGAATTCCAAGGAAGCCTCCTCATGTGGATAAAATGGGAATGTCAGTGCTGGAAGCTAAAAATCACCCAAGGACCTTGCTTGTTAAATATTTGGGGGCTGAGACTTGACCCCATAAGGGGCGCCCACCACAAGGGAGGTATTTTGGCCATTTGATATTCATGAGACTAGAAGGTTTAAGAGAGGGAAGGACTAAAATACTCCGGGGTTTGGCTTTCTAATGTAAACACCATTATCATTTGGAAATCAATTAGCTCTTTGCTTGGAGGGAAGGAGAAGTCCAAGCTCAGAACTGCCATTGTGAGCAGGGCTATTTGCTTTAATTAAGAGGAGACAGAGTGGATTATTGTCTCAAACCAGGAGTTGGGAAGAGTCAGAAAATAACACCTTACCCTGGTGAACCACAAAACCCAAGCAAGAGACAGGCTCCACATAGGGGTTTAAAGCAAATTAGTTTTTAATTTGGAAACTTTTTGAGTAAAGACGCCTGAACCTAACAGAAAAAAATGCAAAGCAGTGGCCCTTCTAAAGCCCAAAGTCGCCTGGGGAGCCGGCCCTGTGTCCACATTAGGAAGATCTGACTGATAAGTGGTCTTTTGCTCCCTACTTGTCTGAAATCTAGAACTTAGGGTAAAAAATGAACCGGATCTTCAATGCAAAAAAAAAATGGTAGTAGCACTAATGCAAAATCGTGGCACTAGGGGCTGGGGATGTGGCTGGCCTGGCAGGTTTGATCCTCAGCACCACATACAAACAAAGATGTTGTGTCCGTCAAAAACTAAAAAAAAAAAATATTAAAAAAAATTCTCTCTCTCTCTTAAAAAAAATCATGGCACTAAAACTTGAATAAAAATTAATACGTTTCTTGATTGGTTAAAAAAAAAGTTTGGTAAACTTGTTACCTACTACAGCATCTGACAGGGTGCCCATGATCCTATCTCTTGTAGGAACTGTCCTGTGTTCAACAGAGACACTGAAGAGTGGCAATTCTTTATCACATTCATTCATTCATCCAACTCCTTAATAAACAAACACTAAGGCCAGCCAAGTGTCACAGTCCTAGGTTCTGAAAGACCCCTGGGGATAAGATGCAGCGGTATTTCCTTGGGGGAGGGAGAGAGGTAAAGGGGGGGGGGGCTGTGCTGAGATGTGGGAGAAAGGCCCTGTCATTGGGAAACCTCTGAATCCTGAAGGGGAGGTAGAAATGGCTGCACTGAGAGTCTCCCCAGAGGAAATCACTGGCAAAGACAAAAGGTGAGAGAGGTTCAGGCCCCAGGGGGGAGCTGGCAGTTGAGCAGTGGGAGAGCAGAAACACAGAAGGCTAGAGGTGGACAGAAGCCAGACAGAGTGGGGTTTGACTGGCAGGCAAAGGGAACCCTTGATGCAAACCAGTTCAGTCATTCCAGACACAGATGTATGTGTGTGTGTGTGTGTGTGTGTTTGTACCAGGGATTGAACCCAGGGGCGCTTTACGACTGAGCCACATCCCCAGCCCTTTTTAATATTTTATTTAGAGACAGGATCTCTCTTAGTTTCTTGGGCCTTGCTAAATTGCTGAGGCTGGTTTTGAACTCACGATCCTCCTGCTTCAGCCTCCCCTGCCACACAGATGTGTTTAAAAAAAAAATTATTCTGATAGAAAATGGTTTGGGAAGGACAAGAGTGGAGGCAGGCAAACTTCAGGCTTGTCCTGAATAATTCAGGTGACAGATGTGGGAAGCCTGGGCTGGAGTATTGGCAGTGAGGATGAAGGGCCGGGGGAGAGGGCCGCCTGGTATTGACAGAGAGAGGAATTGATACAATTTGGCATAAAATAGAAGGAGAGATGATGGGGCTAGGGATGTTGAGCTCTTGCCCAGCATGTACAAGGCCCTGGGTTAGATCCTCAGCACTGCCAAAGCAAAACCACCTGAAAAAGGTAGTTTGGTGAAGAAGATGAAGTCAAAGATGATTCTTTCCTTGAGTTACTTAGCATTTCCTGAGAAAAAGGATCCGGGAAGAGGGGCAGGTGTGCTTGGCTGGGGTTAGATGCTAACAGGATGCAGTTTTATTACAGTGGAGGTTGTGAGCATGTATGTGGGTGGGCGGTTTAGTTTTGCAAGAGGATAGAAAGACAGCAACTTAAAGGGGGTAGAAGACACAATTACCCTTATGTCACCATAGCCACAGTCAATGTTTTGTTTTAGAATGTTTGAGATTTTACATACACACATGTAAAATACCATTTAATATTAATTGAGAGAGGAAGCTTAGTTCCAAAGGACTACCTGCAGTTTAGGAAGTATTATTAGGTCAATAATTCCCTAAAGATGAACAAAAAGAATTCCCAGATGACTGATTGGTTTTACAAAGAATTTAATGATTTCCATTTTTTATTTTTCCATTTATTGACATTTTTTCCTTCTTTTTTTGTGAAAAAATACTCAGAATTTATCGTATTTTTTATTTGTTCCTTTTAGATATACATGGTAGTGTATTTTTTTTTTTTAAAGAGAGAGTGAGAGAGGGGGGAGAGAGAGAGAGAGAGAATTTTTAATATTTTTATTGTTTAGTTCTCAGCGGACACAACATCTTTGTTGGTATGTGGTGCTGAGGATCGAACCCGGGCCGCACGCATGGCAGGCGAGCGCGCTACCGCTTGAGCCACATCCCCAGCCCAGTGTATTTTGATATATGTGGCCTCTATGTACAGTGGAGTATTACTCAGTCTTAAAAAGGAAGGAAGTTCTGGCACATGCTGTGACACGGAGGAAACCGAAGGAGATGATGCTAAGTGAAGTCATCCAAAAGGACAGATGCATGAGCCACTTATGTGTAATTAGAGTCAAAAGAACATCATTATCCAAAGTACATGTATGAAGACATGAATTGGGTATCAACTTACTTTATATACAAACAGAGATATGAAAAAAATTGTGGTATATATGTGTAATAAGAATTGTAATGCAAAAAAAAAAACCCCAAAGTACATGTATAAAGGCATGAAATGGCGTGAACATATCTATATACAAAGATATGAAAAATTGTGCTCTGTATGTGTAATAAGAATTGAGATGCATTCCGCTGTCATGTATTTAAAAAAATAAAATCAATTTAAAAAAAAGAACAAATTTGGAAAGTAGAACAGTGATTGCCAGGTCCTGGCGGGAAGGGAGAATGGAGAATCATTCTTTACCAGGCAAAGAGGAAAGTAGTACTGAGCAGCATCCTTCCTGGGGAAGAATGGCAGAGATGGTTGCACAGTATGTATCAAAGCACTTCATGCCTCTCTATTATGCTCAAAGAATGTGGAAAATCCTTGTGGGAAACAGTCAACCCTTGATTGTTGAGAAGTGTAGCAAAGTTGAATCTAAGGTAGAAGTGAATAAATAACATTTATTCATTTAAACAATTTAATGTTTATTGAGCTCTTACCCTAGTCTGGGCAATGTGGGATTTCATTCAGTCCTCCTACTACTCCTACAGTTGGGATCATAGATATTATAATTGGCCCCATCTTATGGATGAGAAAACTGAGGCTAGAAAAGATAAATACTTTGTCCAAGGTCAACCATCCAATAAAGGATGCAGCTGGCCTTTAAACCCAAGTCAGCATGACTTAAAACCCCAGCATGTGCTTTCAACCATCTGCTTGATACCTAACGGAAGATGTGAGCCATTTCAGTTTCCACGGGCCTGTGAGGGTTGGTCTCCATGTGTGATCTAGAAAAAATTCCCCTTGTCACAGTTATGCCTGTGCTGCTGTTTCCCCATCTGGAGTAGATACAGAAGGAACATCATTTGAGGCACAGATTGGAGCATCCTCTGGAGCGATTCATATCTGCTTGCTCTTTGCTGCTACCTTGTGCATCCTAGTGCTGATATTCTTGACCAAAGGGAACCTCTGCAAATGCAGTGCTTTGAGCCAGGGCTCCCTGGGCCCCTGGCCACTGCAATAAACTTCTCATCTCTCATCTCTGCACAATTAAATCTGCCCCACTGGCTGCTTTCCTACTCTGTCATGAAAACACAGGTCTTATTTGATGCTTACCCTATGTTACTGAGCAAATAAGGAGCCTTTAGACCCTTTTCTATCACTTAATTCCTTAACACACATCTTAATCTAAAGAGCATAATCATTCCTAATTAAGGAAAATCAATCAATATTCATATTTATGGATGTCGTAGAGTATAAAATAATAGCACACAGAGAGGCTTAAAAATATTGATTAATATATCCAGGCATGATGGCATATGCAGCTACTCAGGGGGTAGAGGCAGGAGAATAATCAGTTTGAGGTCAGCCTGAGCTATTGAGTGAGAGTCCGTTAAAAAAAAAAGACTGGGGATCAGGGGCTGGGAATGTAGCGCAGTGGTACAGAATCTCTGGGTTCAGTCCCCAGTACAAAAAAGCAAGAAAACAAAAATCAATGTTAACTGTTACTCTAACGCTACCTGTTGTTCATGGATACCTGTCTACTGCTTTGAATTCTTGCCATATATAAAACAGCTACAGTCAATGACCATGGGCAAATCCAAGAGCTTTATCCAATTTAGGCTTTGGTAGACTGATAGTACCTTCTGGCGACTAATTTCTTTTTTCCTCAATTCATGCTAGATATATACTTTTGTAAAACACAATAAAGGTGCTGCTATAATGGCAAATAGCTATGGAAGTTTCTAAGCTCTCTTTGGTTTCCCTTGCTGCCTGCTGGTTCAGTTCATGGCAACAGGCCCTTAGCTATTATTCTGCAGCTGTCTTATAAGCAAGTGACAGGTTTCACTATTAATATACTTCTTTCACATCTGGGTCTTCTAAGACATCTCAGCAAAGTCACAGTCAAGGAGGGGACATGGCTGAAAGGCGCTCTCCACCTCACATTGGCTTCAGGTTTTCTATTGTTTCCAGAAAACAAGGAGGATGAGGTTTCATTTCCTTTAAGACAAACACTGAACTAAACATTATTCTTGTCATATCTAAGAGAAGTCAGCCATCCTTTGCAAAGATAATCACAGCCCCCCCTTCCCACCAGGGTCCCTCACTTCTCAGGGAAGCTTTTGCTACTTCGGTTGCTGCAATATCTAAATACAAATTTTATAAAGTGCTGGAGTTTCTCTTGGTTTAAAAGCACAGACTTGAGTCCTTCTGTGGTTTGGGGGCTTCATTTGGCATGATCATGTTAGTAGGAGGGGGCATGGACAAGAAATAGCATCAGGACGTTAGCTTAAAAAGCAGAAGCCTAAAACATGTATTAGTTAGCATAAAAATGTTTCTTTAATCCATTAATGATAATTTTTTTGGAATTTACCCTAAGAACATATCTGAGAAGAAAAATGCTAAACAATAATGATATTCGTTGAATTGCCATTTGAAAATAATAATGATAAAGAAATGAAAACCATCTGAAGATCCAAGTTATGGAAATGATGTAGTCCAGTGGGGTCCAGATATATAACAGAAGGATGCACATAGCCATCTAAGATAATGTTAAGTGAAAAAAAATTCCACATAATGCTTTGGTTTACGGTTAGGAATACTCGGCCCTTATTTAGCTTGCTTTTTGTCTTTTGAGCTCTGCTCAGAATGACCAGGGATGCTGACCCCTGCAGGTTGCCACCTGTTTCCTGGATTTCATCAACAAGAGAAGCTGGCAATTTCCATTCTTCTCTACCATGCCAGTGTTCAAGGTTCCTGCTCCTACACACAAACACATCCCCATGATGATTCCAGGTTCTCCTGGTGACTGTGGCCCCTCCATTTGAGAACATTGTGCCTTCCTTGTGTGGTGCAATGAAAAATCCCAGTGTAGGAAAGTGAGTGAGCAGAGTGTCTAGGGGTTAGTGGTGGTGGGTATGGGGAGAAGACCACCTTGGATTTGGAACTGGGAAAGAGTGAAATGTATTTAAAGTTCTATATCCCTTGTTCCTCACCTGGGAAAATAGAATATGTGGGAAACTAGAACAATGGTGTGGGCTCTGTGGATCCCACTGGTGGATCTGTGTGACTGCACCATATACAGGTGTGACGGGCAGCTCCCAAGATGGCTGGTGTTCCTGTCCTTACCTGAGCCCCTCACTATGAGATAGGACCCACCTGCGTTGCCTGGGAGTTACTATTGAAATGTCAATGTGTGACTTCTGATACTGGGGATAAAAGATGGTGGCTTTCATGTTGGATCACTTGCTCTGGGTAAAGGCAGCTGCCTTGTCATGAGGAAGAAGCTCTATAATAAGATGTTAGTGTGGTAGGACATTGGGTCCTTCTACTAACAACCAGCACTAATTGGCCAGGCATCTGAGGGAACCACCTTGAACGTGGATCCTCCCAGCCCAGTCAGATGCTTGACTGTAACTTTGTGAGAAAATCTGAGTCAGAAGGGTTCTGCTCAGCCACTCTCTAACTCTTGACCCAAGACTGTTGGGGTGGGGTGGTGGCTCAGTGGTAAAGGGCTTGCCTAGCAAGTGTGAGATACTGGGTTTGATCCTCAGCACCACATAAAAATAAAATGAAAGTATTGTGTCCATCTCCAACTAAAAACAATTTAAAAAATGCACCAGTATTTTATGCTGCTAAATTTTGGAGTCATTGATTAAGCAGCAATAAATAACTAATATGTATCCCATATATTTGATTAACCAAGACATTACAATCAGGCAGCACACAAGCCCTAAGTTTTATGTTCTTTCCCCCCCATGTAACTTGTGATATACTTTTTGCTATAAATCCACAGCTTAAATTAAAGATCTGTTCCAAACTTCTTGGCATTTTTACCTTTTAACCTGAAGGTTAAAACTAGCTGAAGGTTCAACTAGTCTTTAGATTTTTTTTTTTTTTTTCAAAGTTCTGACTGATTCCCTTCAGCTGCCGAACGCTTTAATTTCCATCAGCACATCGTTAAGACTCCAGCGAAGCAGGGCTGATTCTCAATCAGGAAGCGACCCTGCATTCACCAAGACCATTCAAAGGTATGGGAAAGGCAGTCGGGGCTGACAGGCCAGCGTCTGCTCAGGCCCCATCAATGCCGCCTTGCTTTTGATTAGCTGCTCCTGTATTTCCTCTCCTGCTGTCCCCATCGGAAAATCCATAACCACAACTTTTCCCAGCCTTTAATCTGCCTCTGGAGAGTCAGGGAAGCCACTGGGATCATTGTTCACCCGGCAACGGTGCTGCCCTTCAGGGCACAGAAGCTTGGTGGGCGTCGGTTGGCTCTGGAGCCCGTGAGCAGGGGAAGCGGTGGCATTGTGCCTGGTGCCAAAGGTTAGCGGCTGCCCCTCCCCGGGGAGGCTGGGTCTGGGATCATTTCTGTGCGCAGCGTGCTACATGCCACCTTGGCATGCAATCAGCAGAGAAAATATTCATTATTGCCTGAGTGTCTGCGGAAGACAATTTCAATTATTCTGGCATTTCCATGGATGAAGAAGCCCTTTAGGCTGGCCCTGGAGATTAGCCTTAAAGGCTCTGTAAATTAGGGAAGTTACAATCAGTATGTTATCTGGCAGGCAGCTGCAGAATACTCCAGAGCAGGCAAAGAGAGACAAATTGCTATATTCCGCTTGTGGTTTTGATATATCAATTTACAAGTTGAACATATACATTTGTGAAAGAATGATTTTTGCCTTTCTTAAATCACTTTTAACTGCCTGCACTCCAAGTTTCTGAACCTGTAACTTGAATCGTCCGCCTGCATGGCTGACGTTTTGTTTTAAAGCCCAATTTCAGCTGGGAAAAAATATTGCCAGGGACAGAGCTTGGGAATTAATCTTTCCTAAAGTTATTCAAATAATATAATATATGGCAGTTAATCAGAAAATTCTATTTGCAGAAATGTGAATAATGTCCCATATAAAGGCTTTTTCTTTAATAGGATGTTTTTCATGTCTTTGCCCCTGCCCCCAGATTCACTCTGTTATAATTAAATATATATATACACACACATACACACACACACACACACACACACACACACGTATGCATGCACACACATACAAACACACACATACTTGTATATTCACACACATACATATACATATGTACAAATTATTTTACCAAACTGTCCTGATAAGTGAAAATGAAATTCATAACTGTAATTACATATCTAACACTTTACAAACAGTTGCATAAATAAGGTCCACTGATAAACAGGTTTTTTTGTGTGTGTGATCTTAAAGTTTTTCTCTAAAGATTTCTGATATCTTAGAACTCACATATCTTTCAAACAAAATTTTTTTTTGAAACTTAAAAAACAAGTCTTTTACAATGTTTTTGATGCTGATTGACACTTGTATCTGTGTCTGAAATAATTTGACATTACCTGGGTGAGTTTAAGCTTTTTCTATTTTATTTTTAAAGAAAAAATGTTTAATATGAAAAATATTTTGGTTCTGTGTTAGATGGCTCAAGTGAAGAAAGTTTAAATTTTGTAACTTACATTCTTTAGGAAACATTAAGTATCATCAATAAATAGCAAAATACACATGTTTTCAAAAAAAGTTTTATAAACAGCATAGGTCTCTGATTTCTTCCAAATAACTGAGATGATTTTCCATTGTTCACCTATGAAATTCAAAACAAGGTCTATAAATATAGCTCAGTGGTAGGCCATTCACCTAGTCAACTAGTATATTCAAGGTCCTGGGTTCAATCCCCAGTACCATCAAAAAAGATTTAAAAATAATTTTTTTTCCATAGGGAAAATTCTTTTGTTTTTTTGGAAATATTTACATTTATTGGAAAAAGCAGATGGACTGGTTTGGATTTATCTTTATTCTCAATTTAGTTAAAAGATTTTTAGAATTTTAACTTAAAAATTATTCTGGACATTTACTTGAAGGTCAAAGATTACATTCTAGTAAGATGTATCCAAATAGCATTGACTGAAACCCTGGCTGGAATTGTGGAGTTTAACAGTTCTTCTATCACACTGTCCCCGCAGACCTTGTTGGAAAGGTGTTTATCAATCAATAACATGGAATTCATTTTTTTTTCCTTTCGTGTTTACAAAACTGGATTACCCACGAGGGACAGCTTCTTGTCTTTGACAATACCCAGCAAGTGTCCTTCGTGACAAACACTCAAGTTTGACTGTGGCCTTGTGCTGACATGGTTTCTCCTGGGAACTGGTGGGCAGGTTCGGGCAAGCATCTGCAATTCTTAAACGGACAATTTCAGGCTGAAGAATTTAAGAGACAACCAAATAGAGTTTTAATGCCCTGTAAGATAATAATGAAAGACATTTATGAAAAAAAAAATTCCAGTTAGTTTGAAAGCCAAGGCCCACACTCCGCATTTTGACAGCAGATGGATGGCTAGCTTGACTAATCCCGGTTTACTTTCCGACTCGGATTTGTCTCACTGGTCCAGTGAGATTGTGAGGGCTTCCTCCAATCTGGTTAATGTTCAGAACCAATGTTTGAGTTTTAGACTAATTATGGGCCAACTACTGACATTTTTTCTATAATGTGAAGACTGGTGCCAGCAGTAACTCAGTGAGATTTAACATAAAAGCAAGATAAAACAATTAATGTAGAAGAATATTTGATTAAGTGGATCGCTGATTTATAGTGAGGTAAATTGAAATTGAAAGGAGAGTGAACTTTTTATGGCAATCATATATTATGTTCATTATCAGAGACTCTGGGCCCCTTGTGCTTTTTTGATTTAAGAAGAAATAAACTAGTTTAAGGGGAGTAATCCTGGCAGGCATCATTTTTGTCTTCTCTTGACTTATAGTTTCTTTTCATTGCAAAAGTTAAATAAATCATATTTGAGAAAACTCCTTGCATAGCATGCAATCAACATTTTTTTTTTTTTAGAGAGAGAGTGTGTGTGTGTGTGTGTGTGAGAGAGAGAGAGAGAGAGAGAGAGATAATTTTTTTTAATATTTATTTTTTAGTTATCGGCGGGCACAATATCTTTGTTTGTATGTGGTGCTGAGAATCGAACCCGGGCCGCACGCATGCCAGGCAAGCGTGCTACCGCTTGAGCCACATCCCCAGCCCTGCAATCAACATTTGAATGGATAAAAAAGTGTAGTAACAAGGTTGCACTCAGCAAACTCATGCACACTTTTGTTCTGGTGATGGAGCTTGACAGACACTTTGACCATCATTTATTTGACATTTGCAGAAATGGTAACCGTGGCAACATCCCTTAAGGGGTCTTGGGCCTGTTGTCTAGAGGAGCCATGAATGTGGGATCAGACCCGGGCATCTTGTGCAACAGCTTCGATCCACATGCCTCCTCTTGCTCTCTGACTGGCTTCACTGAACTGCTCACCCTTTGCTAGGAGTTAGATAGTGTCTGGAGCTGGCTTTAGTAGGTGCTCCCGATGTCCCATCCACAAAATATCTGGCACTTTCGTTTGTATAAGCCAAGATATTTTATGCAGTACAGGTGTTACTTTGCATCAGAAAGATGAACATCCTGGTCTGTTGGTGTCTCAGGAGAGAGGTCAGCAGAGGTGAGCTGAAGAAGGGAAGAGTGGAGATTGATGATGATTTGGGAAATTCAAAGAGCTTTTAAAAAAGAAAGTTAAAAGAACCAATAGTTTGATTTTTTTTCCCCCACCTACGGTGTAGAAGATTGTAGAAAGAGATGCCAGTAGGTGATAGTGACTCTCAGAGGGATCAAGTGACTAGGAGGTCCCTCCAGTTCACTCCTTTACCCTGTAGGTGCTCTCATACAGAGCTTAAAGGGACAGAGGAAATCAAAAGGGAAAATACTGAGCGCACCCAGAGAAAAAGCAGTTCACCAAATGGTTCCGTTATAGCCTTCCCCTCCAAATTGCATTCACTAACTTTTACTCTAATGTTATTTTATTGCTATTTTAATTTTTTCTTCCTTCCTTCCTTCCTTCCTTCCTTCCTTCCTTCCTTCCTTCCTTCCTTCCTTCCTTCCTTCCTTCCTTCCTCTCTCTCTTTCTTCTTCTTCTTCTTCTTTTTTTTTTTTAGTATGGAAAGGGAGCCACCCAAACAACTAACGATCCAAAGAACTCCAAGCTGAGTTCTGGCCCTGACACAGCCCTCTCCAGGTGTGTGGTCCTGGGCGAATCTTGCATTTCTCTCTGGTCTCTGGCTTCTCTATGTGGTTCAATACCTCTCAGCTTGTTATTTCAAGTAGGGTAAAGAGGTCTGCACTGTCCTTACAACTTGCTTTACATTTCTTCACCCTCCCACCACCCCCTGATGAGATGAATAAAAAACTGGATGCTGATGGGCAATTAGTGTATGTTAAGGAAGGGATTTTCCACTTTCCAAAGGAAGCAGTTGCTGAGATTCCTGTAAACAAACACACAATAGAGATCTTGTTTTTGTTGTTGTCAACAGAGTGAGCAAAAACACTGACTCCAATTTTGTCAGCTTGCTTTTCTAAGAGTCTCCATGATGGCATTAAGGTCTCCACCATGACATTAAGGTGCCATCTACTCATTCTTTCAAGACACTAATGTTTCTCCCCTTAGTACCCCTTCTCAAGGCACCTGCCTTAACATCATCCTAAACCAAGAGGATGATTTAGAGATGACATGCTGAGAAAAGTGGGGCAGACTGGAGAGGCTTCAGGGTGGGTGGGTGGGGAGGAGAGTGAGGAAAAGGTTGGCATGGCATAGATGGTATCTGTTATTGATATTCCATAACTTTCCCCCCAAATGGCCTTTTCTAAAACATTTTTTTTTTTTGCCTCAGTACTGTTAGATCATGAACCTTTTTAAGCCTATAAGATGCAAACCTTAATAACACCATCAGATTGCTGAAGGTGCTGTAAAGAAAGACATAATGGCCGGCACGGTGACTCATGTTTGTAATCCTGAGGCTTGGGAGTCTGAGGCAGGAGGATCCCAAGTTCAAAGCTAGCCTCAGAACTTAATGAGGCCCTAAGCAATGTAGTGAGACCCTGTCTCAAAATAAATAGATAGATAGATAGGTAGATAAATGAATAAAGGACTGGGGATGTGACTCAGTGGTTAAGCACCCAATCCCTGGTACCAGAAAAAAAGAAAAAAAAAAGAAATATATAATGTATTGATGAGCAGGACCTGCTTAATTAATTAATTAATCAAGTTCATGTACTCCATTAGCTCAACGATGTTATGCTTCCTTCCACTCCTTGAATTTTTCTGTGCAGCTCACAGAGGTGGTATCAGAGACAACTTAACCACATCTCCTGTGAGGAACTATGGGCCTCGACCAGCCACTTCACTTCTCATAGTAGGTAAATCTGAGTGGTAAAGCAATAGTGGGATGGAATGAGGTGATGAGGGGGAGGAGATATTCTACTTATAAACTATGGTGTGCAAATGGTATAAAGCTATTTTTTCAGACAGGCGTGTTCTTAATATTGCTTCATTCCATGGAGCTATTGAAAGAGATATTCCAGAAACTAACCAAGGAAGCCAAGAAAGAAGAGGACCAGGAAATGGGGACATAGCCAAGAGAGAAGTGACAGAATCCCTCTGAATGTTGGTGAAGGGAGAAGTTATCATATCAGCTGTGGTGTGAGGAACTACCATATTGGATCAGGAAGACTAAGTGCTCAGGAAGAATATCCATGAGAGAAAGAAACTCATGTTATCAGATGTGCTAGAAGATTATGAGAAAAAGTTTGAGATTTTCCAGGACAGTTAAAGTAGTGATAGTTTCATAGAAAACTAAGCAAAAAAAAAAAAAAAAAAAAAAAGCAACAATTAACCCTAGGAAAAACAAAAAGTTAAACTAAAAAAAAGGAAATGCAAAGGCATTACATCATACACTTGGATCTTGAACATTTTTGCCTAAGGATAAGGTAAAATTAATTGATTCAAAATAATTTTGTGGTACTGGGGATTGAACCCAGTTCCACCAGGCATGTGCTACCACTCACCAAACTATATCCCCAGCCTTTTTTATTTTTTCATTTTGAGATAGATCTTGGTAATATGCCCAGATTGGCTTCAAACTTGTAATCTTCCTGCTTCAGTCCTCCTAAATTGCTGGGGATCACGGGTGTGTATCACCATGCCTAGCAATGTAAGATGAAATTCTGATTTAGTTGAAATCATAATGTGTTGGATGGATAAGGGAGGAGAAAAAGTAGTGTTGGGAGAAACTTTTCAGAATAGGAAGTCAAAACAGATGACTAACAAGAAAAAATAAAGAACAACATATTATTGATGAATGTGAAAGTAAATACTACCAACGACAGGAAAAGAGTTACAAAATTTTAAGTGACTGGCTTGAGAGAGAAGAACTCATTCATTGAAAGGTTGGGACAGGACTGCTGCTTATTTTTCTGGGTTTTACAGTAGTGTTTAACTTCAGAAAAAAATATATAACTTTGATAAAATAGTAGACATTTTAAAATCCATTTCTTGAAAGGTCAGCCCCCAGGGAACTGATTATTGGCTTTAGCAAGTGTGACTGCATAGAGGTGGTGGGTCGAGGCCCTAGGGCCTCTGAGTACCCAGAAGTTTGAGGCCCCTTGGTTACCAAGGTTCATCTTTGGGAGGATAACACAGCCTATCAGCGGCATATGCAGTATACTTGTCTGGAATTCAAACTGTACTTTCCCTGTTTAAATGATATAAAATCCCCCTTTGCTTAAGAATATTGTCTTTATAAAGGGAATTTTGGTCTGGAAAGCCACCCAACTCTTCCTTCTTCTCCTCCAATAATTTTATATCCAGATAAGTGGAACAAATAGAACTCTGTGTGTGGGTGGGGTGGGGTGCTGGGGATGGAACCCAGGGCCTTGCCCATGCCAGGTGAGCTCTCTACCATGGGGCCACATTCTTGGTCCAAATGGACGGTGTTTAGAGTCAGACCCTATCACACAGAGGTGGTGATGCTTTCGGTCACAGGTGTAGTACAACGTCTGGCATAGATAAAATAAAATAAAAATACACAGAATGAATAAATCAATCAAGGGCAGACACAGAACACTACAGATGTCCTCAGACTCCCTAAAACGTGTATCACACCTGTTCTCCCCCCCCCCCCCCCCCCCCCGGTCCTCTCATATGTTTCTTTTTCAGAGACAGAACAATCATTTCCAAATCTAACCCTGATCAGGCTGGCTCTTTGCTTAAAACATTCAATAGATCCCCATTGCTGTTGGCCAAGGGCAGGCTTCTTGAGGTGCCACCCAGGCCCTGTGCGGTTAGCACCTGTCTCTCCAAGTTCATCCATTTCACTTTCTCCCTTTAATTTGTGCCTTCTTCTCTCACTGTACTCCAGCCTGGGGGTCTTTAGTGGTCTTCTCTAAGCTCAACATCATCTTTCCTTCTCCCTCGTTTAACTGCTACTCACCTTCAGGTGAGCATCTCATCTTCAGGGAATGTCACCCACCCTTCAGCTGAAGCCTTCTCTCTGGGTCTCCATGGCAACATTCCCCTCTGTGGTGTTTTGTCACCACCGAAGTGCTGCAGCACAGTGATGTGATCTCACAGTGATGTGATTAGAATCTGCGTCCGCCATTAGCATATAAGCGCCTTGAGGGCAGGAACCATGTCCCAACAAGAATCTTCATCCCTTGTCCTGCGGATGATGTAAAGTAGCCGCTCAGTAAGAAGACAGGAATGAGAAGGACAATGTGCGTCCTTAGAGACGGCATCCAAATGGGGGTGTATTCAGTCATTGGTTAAATAGTGGCGATGATGGTGGTTTGTGGGCCAGCTATGTGTACAGAATACGTAGATGCTTCTAGAACAAGCCGATAAGCCATTCTGTTTCATCTTTGCTTCTCTGAGTCACTGCCCTTTATGAGCAGCTCAGGGTATGCGTATGTGTGTGCAGACATACAAAACCACCCATCCACCCACACACACCCACACACACCCACACACAAACCCACCCACCCACATACACCCTCACATACTCCAAATTCTGGGCTCCCGCAGTTCCCACATGACATTAGCGGTGACTCAGCTTATCCCACAGTTCCAAGCATTCTTGTCACAATCAGTTTTCTGTGAACAAGGACAAGAAGAAATCTGCCAGGGCAGGAGTTTGGGGTGGAAGGGTGAGGTGGCTGAGAGACCCAGAAGTCAACACTTCCATAGCATCTTACAGGTTCAAGTATTTTAATACATAATTCAAATTCTTGAGATAATAAGCCACAAGCTTACAAAGGTGGTCAGTCTTGAAAGTTTGGGTGCTGGACGATTTGATTTCTGGCTATTAAAATGCTACGTGCTAGTTTTGAAATGTGTCTATTGTGGGTAAAATACTGACTCATACTTTTAACATTGCAAAGGGCCATTCCATCAGAGCAGCTGTGACAGCAGCCAGGGACATCCTCATAGGAATGAACACATTAATCTATGAAAAATCAAGTTGTTGATGAAGCTCGTCTATAAACACAGACCTTTCCTCATGCCAGCTATAGGGCAACGATTGTCCCCTCCAGGTTCAAAGGGAAGGTATTTTGTTTAGCATTGCTTTCAGTACAGTTTGCAGTCAAGACGTGTGATTCAATGTTAATGAGCCTGCTGTGATTAATATGGAAACAATAATTCATTCCTATTGAAAATGTGTGGCTCACAGCTGTAATCTCAGAGGTTCCGGAGGCTGAGGCAGGAGGGTCGCAAGTTCAAAGCCAGCCTCAGCAACTTAGTGAGACCCTATCTCAAAACAAAAAAATAAAAAGGGGCTGAGGCTGGGGCTCAGTGGTTAAGCACCCCTGGGCTCAATACCCAGTAACTAAAAAGGAAGAAAATGTGTGATCATGTTTTTTCAAAGTTATATGTAAAAATCCAGAGAATCAAGTGGGCTCAAGCTTTGGATGTAGAAGAACCTAGAATAAGAGAATATCATAGTACATTCTTCCTCCTCTTGTCCCAGCTCAAACCATCCTTGATGCCTTTATCTAAGAAGGCTTTTAACCCGCATATCCTTGGTCTGCAGTGTCATCCCTCTGCCCATGTGGTGACTCCATCTGTCTCTGCAGTCCCAGTATTGTCAACTGTTGGGGGAATCATTCCCTCCTGTCAACCTGGCACAGCTGAAGAGCTCTTGCCCCACCATCGGTCCCACTACATGTTCCTTTTAGGCATACTAGAATTTCAGTTCTTATGTTCTGGATCTTTCTATCATCATATTGATCATGGGATTATCGATGAACGGTTATACATATGGCCAACCAATACTGAGTTCTTGTCCTACTTCAGAGTATGAAGCAAACCTATGAAGTAGATGCTGTTATTCTCCCATTTTACTGATGAGGAAACTGAGGCTTCAGAAAGGCCACACAACTTGGTGGTGAGTGAAGGTGGGGCTCAGGTGCCTCATGGTGCTGGATAGTACTTAGTGTTTTCCTAACCGCCTCCCTTGTTTCCAATCCTCCTCCTTTGGATGACCAGGAGGCTCAAAATTCTGTGTTTGACTCACTTCTGGCCCACCTAGACCCTTTCCTGGTCCAGAGGTGCACCTTGGAGGCAGGAAGTGTGTCTGATTCATTTTTATCTGATTCATTTTTATACCCTTGATCTTCATTCTGTGTCCACTACAGAGTGGGTGCTTTATCAGCACTTGACATGTGAATAAATGGGAGTGCTAGGGAGAAAAGGTGGAGTCTAACAGTCTCGGATCTCCTTTTGAAACAGACACTGGTTTCTTCTACTTGTGAAGGGACACTTGGATTCTGCTCTCTTGTTTGTCATACACACATAGAAAGTGACAAAACATGGTTAGGTTGCAGTAACCAAGCTCTTACACTTAAGGAAGAGCGATAGTGCAGAACACATTGGGAATTTTGGAAAGAAATGAACCCCTCCCGGATTGGATTTGGACACTCTCTGCTGGTCCAGTATGGGCGTTCCATGAGAGTAGATGGGTGATGGGTGGATGGGTTGCAAGCATATTTGGGTTGGATATCCTTTCCCAAATTCTTGAATAGTTATCTTCATTCAAAGCCTTGACTTAGGGACTTAAAAGTGCCGTGACAGCCGGGCATGGTGGTGCATGATGGAAATCGCTGCAGCTCAGGAGGCCGACGCAGAAGGATTGAAAGTTCAAAGCCAGCCTCGGCAACTTCGTGAGGCCTTAACCAATTTAGACCTTGTTTCAAAATAAAAATAAACAAGGGCTGGGGATGTGGCTTGGTGGCTAAGGGTCCCTTGGTTCAATCCCTGGTTCCAAACTAAACCAAACAAAAAGTGCCAATGCCTTTTAGAAAGAATAGAACTGTGCGTTCAGTTGGAATCCAGTAGACAGAGGAGTCTCTCTGATCCTGCAGTAATTTTCACTGAGGTAAAATTATGGTAAAGTACTCACTGGGACATTCACTAGGCTGTTACTTGGAGCACAGATTATAAATTAAAATTCACCACCTTGGGTATAAAGAAAAGGGGGTTGGTTTCCACCTCTCTCCTGCTTTGCAAGGAACTTGAACACGGGCCTAACCTTATCAAGGTCATGTCCTAGAGCCTCTGGCCATCTATCCCTTTGGTGATTTCCACTTGGCCTGTGTGTTGTTGCTATGCTTCTGTGATCCTTCCCACCCAGGCTCACTACTCTCCTGGGCTTTTTTTAACTAGCCTCTCAGGCAGGGAACTGGGGGCTCTTCCAGTCAAACACACATTTCCATTCCACAGGCAATGAAACAGGATCAGAAGAGTGGAGAGACTTGCCCAAAGCTGCAGAGCAAGTAAGGGAAAGGGCCAAGGTTAGGATTCAGGTCAGACCCAAATCCATCATCCTTTTTTTTTTTTTTTTTTTAAGATAGAGTGAGAGAGGAGAGAGAGAGAGAAAGAGAGAGAGAGAGAGAGAGAGAGAGAGAGAGAGAGAGAGAGAGAGAGAGAGAGAATTTTTTAATATTTATGTTTTAGTTCTCGGCGGACACAACATCTTTGTTTGTATGTGGTGCTGAGGATCGAACCGGGCCGCACGCATGCCAGGCGAGCGCGCTACCGCTTGAGCCACATCCCCAGCCCTCCATCATCCTTTTTATCTTTTGCAGTACTGGGGATGGAACCCAGGGCCTCATACATGCTAGGCCAGCATTTTACCACTGAGCTATAAGTCCAGCCCTTTTAAGTTTATTTTGAGACAGGCTCTTGCGAAATTGCAGGTTGGCCTCAAATTTGTGATTCCTCCTGCTTCAGCCTCCCAAATTGTTGAGATTGCAGGCTACCACACCCAGTTCCCAAATCCTTCCTTACAAAATCGACTTTACCAATTACTAAGTCTGCCTATCATTTTATTTCATATTTGTATTCTCCTCCGGTTATTCTAGACTCTTAATATGAAACAAGTACAAGGCAAATGATTTGATTCAAATTTAAATTCATAACTACAATATTTGGATAAGTAAAAATAGGTCTTAGTGACACTCTAATATATACTAATTTACTTATATATTCCTATTTGTTATTTTTGTAGGTATACATTACTTATTATTTATAAATTTACATTATTTGCACACAAATTTCCCCTGATCTTGAAAAAACATACCTTTAATATTTTAAGAAAACAAAAGTCATAGGTATTAACTCTTCATGTATTTGTTATGGGTGGCAGAGGCTACATCAGACTATTTCAAAATTTCATCCCTTTATGTCCCAAATTACAAGGTTCAATTTTAGTGTTATACATAGCCATCTAGTATAAACATTGTGTTTTTCAATCTCCATTGTAACTTTCTGTGGCTGTATGTAAGTTCTCACAAATAAGCCCTGTTAGGAAGTATCAGAAACTCTTCTACTCCTTCCTTATTCTTTCTGATTGGAATGCAGATATAAAGGCTGGTGTTTGGCAGCCATTTAACATCATTTGACAACATGTTAAAAATAGGACAGAAAAGTAGAAGAAGGTTGGGACATTAGTGACTGGAGAGGCACAGTACTAGTCTCGGTTAGTCTACTTTCAGACTTATTTTATGTCAGAAAACAATAAATTGTGTTTTGTTAAAACTACCACTTTTTATTAACATTACATATAGCCAAACAAATCTAATGGATGCAATATTCTGTGTATTAGAATCATTAACTTAGAATTAAAAAGAATTAGAGAATTCATTAACAGATGATTTTAAAGATGGAGAAATCGGACCCCCAAATGGTGAATACCTGAAGTTTTTCTAACTTTTGCAATGGTGTAATTATGTAATGGGTTTAGTAAATAATCAAAAGACAAAATGCTTCAAAGAAAATTAAAAAAAAATCTTGTTTGCTTTAATTTTATCTCTCAAAGAAAGCATGTGTTAAAACGAAACACAAATCATGCTCTGGTCACTGAGACCTTTTGAAGGTTTGAATTAAGACTGAAACTCTAAATACCGAGAGTGAAAGAGGACCTTCTTATTTCCCTGTAAAGGAATCTACGAGAATACTGTTATGGTAACTTAATAACACAGTCCGTATCTTCATCTAATGATGACTGGTTGGGGCGGCATTGAAATCCCTGTGTCCTAACATACTCCCGTATCAGCTGCTACTAGTTTCACATTTCTGCCTTGATTGGAGCAGTTCTTTCAATGCAGCCAGTGGAGATGACAGCCAGAGATCCCCAGCGATCCTCACCAAGCTTCTGAGCCAGAGAAACTCTACTTGCCTATGTCAAAACTTAAAAATAACTCCCAGGTTGAGGTCAGTCTCTATTTTGGTATGTGATGGGGGACAATCCATTGGACCCATGAAATCATCTTCATTGTGTTGGACTGAAGTGGGGCGCACAGATCTCCTTCCTGGGGGTGTTAGTGTTCCTGGGGTCTCCTGCAAGATTAGGGAACCTTTCAGACTCTCTGCAAGGCGGAGCCTGGGACCCACAGCTCTGGTGAAGACATCAAGGGAACGTGATAATCCACAGGTGGGACGGTGGGTTCCACTCAGCACCGGGGACCCCACGCCCCCTTCACTTCTCCCATGGCTGCGGTGGCGAGGACGATCTCTCGGCTTGTTTTGTGCATTAGCTTCTAAGCAAATTACATCTCACTGGACGGATGACTTCGTTTTCTTAGTCTGGTTTATGAATTATTGAGAAGCCTGTGAACTCTGAGTTGATGTTCTGACCAGATCAATGAAGTCCTTCCTCTGAAGGATATATTCCTAGACTCTCATGGAGGGGGTGTACGTGCACGGGAGTGTGTTTGCCCTTGGACCAGAACTCCAAAATCTTGAGGCCCTTTAAAACAATCGAAATGAAAGAATTGAAAGGATTTGCTCATTTCTGAAGCTTGCTAGTTATCTTTTATTATTGCAGAGTCAAGGTCTTTTTATAGGACCACATTACAAAGACATTAACCCCCGGGAGTTGATGTGGAAATTCACTTCCCCCTAGGAAGGATTTGAGTACTTTTAGTCAATTGACCTTAGAGTTGAGATAAACCACCCACTTCCTCTCCTGGCTTATCAAAATGGAAAATAATATGGTTTTCTAGAAAAATCTCACAAACTATGTGATTCCTACCAGCCATATGCAAATGCTTTGTTGGTTGTAATGTGGGAGAGAAGCAGGGAGGCAAGTCAAGCCGGTAAACAAACACCAGTCTGCTCCAGTGTATTATCTTATCCCTTGCCATGTTCTACTTTCAGAGGCTGCACTGTTAGTCACCAGGAAGAAGCAATTCATGTATCAGGAGCAGTCATTACTCAACAATTGAATCTACATAACCTCCCCACACCCTCCAGTTAACCATTTCACCTGTTGCAATTAAGCCCAACAGGGCCCTTCGATGCTTTGATAGCCACTGGTACTCCTCTTCCAGACTGGATTCTTCTAAGTCATTTCTTGGTTATTTACAACAGTTCAACTATTTTTGTTGAAGGGTTATAAAGATTGACATCTATGGCATTCTTCTTTCTCCTGGGGAGATTTTGCTTTCAGCTTTCCTGGCTTGCCTTGATTTAATAAGCAGCTATGTTCAATGGGGTCGCCAGCTGGTGGAAATGGTGGCTTGAGTTTCCCTGGGAGTACAATGCCCTCCACCCAGGCTCTGATCAGTCCCCAACAGCTGTGACTGAATGGGCGCGAGCCCATTTATTCTCTTGGAGGTACAGTAAGGACTTCTCTTTATCCCCGTTGTCTGTGCATCAAAAGGGCAGCCTTGTAATGTGCTTGCGATCCAGCCACAATGGTCATGTTGAGGGTTAGGGTGTCCAGTGGGTGATCCATCAGCTGCCCTCACATAAAGTGGGTGGTGAAGCTGGCAGGGAGGCAGCAAGTCAGTTTCTACATTGTTGCTAGGGATGCCACATTGAATATCCCATTGCTCTGTGCTCGAAATGAGGAAAAAGTGACATTCTGCCTTCCCCTGCGAGAGTGGAATACGTGATTCACAGACCTTCTGCAGCATTCATCAGGCCTTGTTTACATGGACGGGAGCCAAAAGAGCTAGAAGCCAAAGAGGTGTGTTTGGAAAGCCGAGGGATGATGTCATCTGTCAGAGCAGCCGCAGCAAGCCACTTAACTGGCTTAGATGCCTCCTATTTAGCTGTGGAGCAAATCCCAGTTTAAGTGTCGCAGGAGCACCATGGTGTTTGGCCCTGTTCTTGGGATTTACATGGTTTTACTATGGTTTGTTTGTTAAATAGTGTAACATCATCATTTGTTATTATCTCAAGGGAGAAACAGCCTCATCTACTGGTAAAATGGCAAGAAGAATGCTTTACCCTATATTAAATGCACGCGTGTGTGTCTGTGTGTGCACATGCACACACACACACACACACACACACACACACCACAGGAAACATAAATCTGCAATACTATTGGTCCTGGCAATGCACCAGTCATATTCCTTCACCAAACACATGCTCATCCTCAAATGAAATGATTTAATATTTCAGTGGAACTCAGATGTCATGAGAAGTAGCCTGTCCACTGCACCTTTAGGGGTTTTGAACCAAATACAATGATGATTGAGAAACGCATGTGTTCTTCATTACCACGTTATTTCAAAACAACTCAATAAACAATTGCTTCCTTTCCGGGGCAGAGGTGGAGCTGAGATCTTCAAAGACAACTGAGAAGAACTTTGGTTTTGGATGCCAGTGGAATTCAACAAATATTTCTATTTTCTCAGCATTCACGCATGACCTTTGGCTGTACACTCTGCCCCCTGGTTATTATTAGGAGCCCACTCCTCAGCTTCACCCCTGGTGTGGTAGAATCTGTCCTTGTGAGGTTCTGTAAGGCTCATCTGTGAGCGAAGCACTGAACTCAGTGGTGGGAGGTGGGCGTGGTGCTTGTCAGGGCAGAACTTGGTCATGTCAATCAGACAGCATGATAATTTCTTAGAGCACCATAGGGTAATTTGGGCATTTTAATGTAATCATATCAATACCCAAATTACAAACTTTGCTTTTTGAGGGGAGACTCTTCACATTAATTCTTCTAGATAAAACCATTTATGTCCATATTAGAGTTTTTGTCTATTTTTTAAGGATTCTAAGATGATTAAGATGAAAGGTGTTCTTTCAAAAAAAGCAAACCACCACCACTAAGAACAAAACTGAAGGTCAGGTTAATCTAGACACTAGCAAGTCATCCTCCAATAATTAATCAATTTTGCTCTACTTTACATATAAAGACTTCAAATATTTTATAAAAAGTGAACAAAGAGAAAGATTTGGACTTATTTGGCCAATAACTCAAATAGATCCAATAACTCAATATATCGTATTGCTTTTATCTCTAGTGTTATGTGAGCAGTTTAGCAGTTTCCTCGAGATTCTCTTGGGGTTAGGCTGGGGCAGTCAGTGGGGTAAGCATTTAAAGAAAATAATGAAACAGCCTATCAAGAACAATAGGAGTGCAAGGGTCCTTGTAAGAGAATTTTTGGAAAAAAGATGGCTTTCAGGGTTCGACAAATGACAAGGTGATAACAGTAGGCTTGAGATGGCCTGACTTCTTGGAAGCAGAGATTCTACTTTCTGATAGGAATTGACACCACACTTAATCTTCTGAGACTGAAAAAAATGGAGTTTCCTGCATTCAGGAGACTTTCAGAATAGTTCTTTAACACTAGGGCCTCCTGGCTTTGCCTCTGGATGCCTCTCCATGCTGACTTGGGCTCTGGCTTGGTATCTTCAGGATTCACCCTCCACATTGTCCTCCATGTCCTGGGAAATTTCATCTTTGCATGATTTTTCAGCTCCCTGGGGACATAGCATGGGGAGTGAACCCTATTCCTTCAATAAGAAAACGGGCAAATTCCTTCCATCTTGAAAATGTTTTGGACACCCAAAAAGTATCCAGTATTTTGATAGAGAAAGAAATGATTCATTCAGGGATCTTAATGTAATGCTGCTTCATAAAATCCATGTGATTGTATGAGAACATATTCCTTTGCTTTTTATTGCCAGAAAATATCAATGGTCATCCGTGTAGACTGAAGAAAGCTGAAAATTGTGGTAGCTAACCATTTAAGCCTCAGACACTTTTTGGTTTGCTTGTTTCAGGTACTGTATTTTATTCTTCCTTTATCTTTGATGTTCAAAATGGGTCCACTTCGCCCAAATTGAAGTGGAGGTTTGGTTATTAGCCACATAACTGAATCAACAAAGATGGTAAAATCACTAACCATAAAATGCAAAGAGAAACTTTTTAGTGAGTGTATAAAATTGAAGGGAAAACTGTTAAATCTTTTCCACTTTGGGCTACAGTAGGCATGGCCATATAAAGTTCTTTTAAGGAAGAGGTTGTTTTTCATTTATGGAACAACAAATAATATTATGAGTATAATCAGGAGTCAGAAATGCCAGATTCATCTGTATAATTGTAAAAGAAGGAAAAAGAGTCTCTTTTGCTTAGATGTAATTATGGAGTAGGCAGTTGACTTAACTTTGAAATCCTTTTAATGTCACTAGGGAAATGTTTGAATGACTGTTATGGAGTCTTTCAAATCGTGCCATGTGACTTCTTCAAAGAGCCCTATGAATAGAGCATGCTTTCAGTCATGCACCCTTAAGATGCCGGTTTCCTGTAGTTGAGGGAAAGCTTTGGTTTTTTTTTATGGTTTAAGAGTTGCTTAGTTTGGAAACCTAGGCAAGACTTACAGATTCAAGACAATACTGAGCCAAATTAGAATTTCTCCAAATATTTCCCAAGCATTCATAGTTCCTCTTATTGCTTTGGAATCCCCACACAGAGGCAAAGGGACCGGCTGCAGCAGGAGAGGAGTCCCCAGCCCCAGGCACAAACTATCTAAACAATTGAACCCAAATTTCCCTGCACACATAGAGATATTTGAAACAAGTTCTTTTCCAGGTTCTTGCTTAGCTGACTCCTGTTAGCTTCCAAGTGCCAATGTGGGGGATGAGCAGGGGCAGGGTTTGGGGCAAAGTCTTTAGACCATATTGTCCTGTGGCATGAGAGTGACAATGATATTAATGTTTTGTAAGCTTTAAATTAATGAATAGCAAGAAAATAGCCAGAAATGCTGCATCTAGGCTGATCTGAACAACGAAGGTGAAAGTGTGTCTCACCATCGAGTTTTGGTTTGTTCCGAGATAGCTTAGATCACAGTATGAGTAGCTGGTGTTGAATGTGAAGTAGCAGTCCTGTTCTTTCCTCTTCTGGTTTTGGGTGTGTGTGTGTCAGGCTGGGGAAAGACTCATTCCATTTTTAAAAATGCCCCATTTTGGGGCTGGGGATGTGGCTCAAGCAGTAGCGCGCTCGCCTGGCATGCGTGCGGCCCGGGTTCGATCCTCAGCACCACATACCAACAAAGATGTTGTGTCCGCCGAGAACTAAAAAATAAATATTAAAAATTCTCTCTCTCTCTCTCTCTCTCTCTCCCCTCTCTCACTCTCTCTTTAAAAAAAAAAAAATGCCCCATTTCCCCATTTTGTGCCTTTCTGTTTTGGGGAATGGGTTGGGAGTAACACCCCCCCCCCCCCATAAAGCCTATTCCACTACAGCATTTGAATCAGGCCGACTCTGTCTTGGCATCTCCAGAAGGCCAGGGCTCAGGACGAGGATCAGGCAGAGAAGGGTAAACTGCTTCCGGGAGGGTAGTGGCCTTGGTGGAACTCTCCCCACATTATT
The DNA here is from genome assembly GCF_964194105.1 of Spermophilus citellus. Lineage (NCBI taxonomy): Eukaryota > Metazoa > Chordata > Mammalia > Rodentia > Sciuridae > Spermophilus > Spermophilus citellus. The sequence continues at coordinate 87,651,714 of NC_138187.1, read as the reverse complement.
TGGAAACTATAGGTAAAAGGTTTCTTCTCTTGAAATTTGTAAATCTTTTGAGTCCTCCAAATTAAACTTAGGATAGCAGTTGTATCAAGCCAAACTTCCATCTGTACGGAACTCCAGGAATGTTTCAAAATGAATGGAAAAGAATGAACAGAAGGGAAAACTGAAAGATGCTTTTTTTTTTTTTTTTTTTTTTTTTTTTTTTTTTTTTAGCACTTCAATCTAAAATGTTAAATCATGTTGTTAAGGTCACAAACTATCCTGTGTGGATTTTTTTTTTGTCATGATTCATTTTTCATTTTTACATTTTTATTAATAGAGAACAACAATTATTCTAGTTATATTTGAAGTTCCTAATTTTTAAAAAATGAATTTAACATTAATCACTTAATATTCCTAGTCTGAATATGATAATGAAAACTGTGGCTTGAAAAAAAAAATCTATTCAGCACCATTTGCTTATAGGTCTTTGAAAATCTGTTCTTAAAGTGTCTGGGAACCATTCTGTCGGCTAAGTGCAGGGACTGCTGAGCTGCCTGAGAAAGCCTTTCTGGGACAGCCAATGGGAAGCTAAGCCACCATCAAAAGAGGAGTCAGTGTACTTCAGCAAGGTAACTCGAGTATACAACAGTCCCCTCCATACACAGCCCAGGTGGGACATGCTTCTAAGCACTGAGGTATGAGAAGTCAGATTGTTATTTGCTGTTAGAATTGATCTTTCCAGCTAATAACAGTAAATCTCTGGCACAGATGCAATTGGTTCTTAATGTCTGTGATTTTAGGAAATTTTGTAAATAATTTGGATTTAGTTTACTCAGAAATTACATATTTAATAAGGTTCATTCCTTTGGCAGAGTAAGGGTCTGCCAGTGTAGTGTCCTTATGAACTATATACAATGTACAGACAAATCATACTCTTACACCATACTTTAAAATACTGCATTACTTAAACAAGTATTTTAACAAAATGTCTATAATTTGAAACAGTTGATGAAATTAATCCAAAGTATGACAAGGGATATTCACTCTCACTTAAGCTATGTTGCTTAGAGAACTTTAAAAACCATGTACCCTTCAAGCCATTCAAGGAGAGGTAACAGGCCTCACTCCTCATTCCTTACTGTGGAATTCCAACTGGAGTTGGGCCAGAAATTAGCACTTTCAGATACTTCAGGAAAGTCCACAAAAATGTTAAAAAGACTTTTAAGCAAAAGAATGTCTAATGCCTGTCTCTATGCATCCATAAGAAATTGTGCTCCTCAGAATTTCCTAATGACACAAAGACAAAACACAAAGACAAGTCTATATACTTAATCAAATGTCAAAGGATTGAGGTGCACTATTTTGTCAGAGTATCTGCTGCCTTTTTTTCTATATTCTGTTCCATCAATGTGAATAAAGTGGACTTTGCCAGGACCTCTTTTGGGCATTTCTTCCTAAGTGGAATACACAACAGATATGGGAGTAGGGGAGATAATACAGGGAAGCTACTCTTTCCAGCTCAGGAGGAGTTGAAGCTCATATATGCATTCAAGAAGCCCATGGGATCCTCTAGCTGGGGGTAGTGGCTAATGTGGTCAGCCAGAATCGACACTATGGACTGCAGTAGCGTTTTCCTGTACAGCTCCAAAAACTCTGGGTAGGGATTTATAGGATCCAATGGCCCATAAATAAAATGAATGGGAAGTTACAGAGGCAAGAGCTCCCAGCCAGTGTCTTCTAAACTTCTTCCTCTGATTGATATTCTGTAAGAGACTGTCAATCACCAAGTTCCCTTCATTGTTTTGGATCCCTGCCCACATATCCCACAGCTCACTCTTGGGAGGGTCGAATGTATGGTCTAAAGACTGGGGTAAGACCTTGAGAAAATACAAAGAAGTTCATCAACCTCGTGAGGATGGGTGACAGCTTCAGGAGAAGCTACTTAAAGAGAGAGACTCTTTATGGTAAGCTGGCCAGATCGATTTTGCTTGTACCTATACAGCAGCTCCTGAGCGACAATGTCTCTATAGTCTTGAGACAGCAGGTCTCAAGACGAGGATCAGGCAGAGATCCTATGGTTCTGAAGTCCTAGATGGTGCAAAAGCACCTTCACAATGCTGGCCTGCTCAATTATGGAATAGCGGTGTGGTCTCAGTTTGTCACTAAAGCCAACGCCTAAGAAGTCAAGGGCGATCATTCAATGAAACCTCAAGGTCAGACCTTCCCAAATCTTGTACCAGTCATAGTTGGAAGTTGGAAAGCCATGCAAAAGCACAACTATCTCAGGACTGCCAACTGCACCCACAGAGTCCTGGTAGAAGATGCGCAGTCCCTTGTAGGTGAAAAACTTGCCAGAAGTCTTCCATGAGTGCAGAGCAGGAGAGAGCTGAGGGGGTGGGATGTGCAGGTACTCGGCCAGCAGGGGCACGGCCAGTAGCCCCACCTGGACCCACCACTCCCTCATCCTGACTCAGGTAAGACTTGGGCTATAGGACTCCATGTTTGAGGGACCAGCTGGATTTTTTTTTATTGCTATATAATTTGAATTCCATATATCCATTAATTTGAGGAAAAAATAAAATTGCTATAATATTGAACTGAAGATTGAACTCAGGGCCTCATACATGCTAGGCAAGTGCTCTACCACTGAGCTGCATCCCTAGCCTATCTTCCAATTCTTCAACATATACTCACCCATTTATTTGAGTCTTTAAAAGTTTTTTAAATAATGGTCTTTACATATACAAGCACAAAAATGGGAACCTAATTAGAATCAGTTAAACTCCATGCATCTATAATATGTCAAAACACACTCTACTGTCATGTATATCTAAAAAGAACAAATTAAAAATAAAGAATTATTCCACTGCACTTTTTTTTGTGTGTGTGTGTGCTATTATTGAGTAGCTTTAAAATTTAATTTCTCAATTGTTTGTTTTTGGTATAAGGAAATGTCCTTGTTGGGTTTTGGCATCAAATTTGTACTATGCTTACAAAATGAGTTTGGAAAGCTGTCTATTTTCTTGTGAAATTTGAGTAGATTGCATCTTTTTTCTTCTTTTTGAGTGGTGTACCTGGGCCTGACTTTTTTTTTTTTTTTTTTTTTTTAATGAAGACCCTATATTATGGATTCTGTTTTACAACAGGACAATTCACATCTTCTATTTCTTTTTTTGTCAGCTTTGGGTAAGTTTATTTTTTCTAGGATTTTGTCTATTTTGCCTATACTTTCAAACTCATTGGCATAAAGTTGCTCTTCATATCATCTTCTTGTCCTTTCAGTGTGCAGAATTTGTAGTGTTGTCTCCTATTTTTGTGACTTCTCTTTTTTCTTGATCATTTTCACCAAATTTTATTGAATTTATTTTTCTTTTCAAAAAACTTATTTTTCTTTTATATACTTATTCCCATTTCATTAAATTCTTTTATCTTTATTATATTTTTGTAAGTTATCTTTTTTTTTTTCTGTGCTGGATATTGAACCTAGGATCTCACACATGTTAGGCAAGTACTCAGTCACTGAGCTATATCTCTAACCTTTCTCAATTTTATGTGCTTTTGAATTTATTTGATTTTCTTCTAGCTTTGTGAAATGTGTCGGTCATTGAACTTTCATCCTTATTTTCTTTCCTAACACATTTATTTAAATTTTAAAATTTTCTGTAAGTCTGAGTTTTGACTTCATTCCAATATAAAATGTTTTCTAATTTCTTTTTTTGTGTTATTTTATGATTTTCACACACATAATATAAAATATGCACATGATTATTTTATAAAGAATCGTACAGAAAAATACAAAATTGAAAAGCAAAATTCTTTCTCTATTCCCTCCTCCAGTAGTCTGAGGTGATCATTGTTTTCTTACTCCACCCCACAGCCTTACTAAGGTATAATTGATTAATAAATTGTTTATATTTAACATATACAATATGACGACTGGATAGATATACAAATAGTATATATGATGAAATGTTCGAAAGGCTAGTTAACAAGTCTATCATCTCAGGTAGTTGCCATTTGTATGTGTTGAGAACAAGTAACCTAGCACATTTCAAGTATATAACACATTATTAACTAAATCCACCATGTGATACATTTAATCTTGGGAGCTTACCTACCTCACTTGTACTTCTTGACCAATATCTTCCAGTTTCTTCCATGTTACCCCAACCCTAGCCCCTGATAACCACCATTTTATTGTCTGTTTCCACAAATCCGACTTTTTTAGATCTCAGGTCTAATTGAAATCATGCAGTATTTCAGCAAAGTCATGTGCCTCATAGCAACATTTCAGTCATCAAAGTATCATAAGATACTAACAGGGGTGTGGCTCAGTGGTAGCAGGCTTACCTAGCATGCACAAGGCCCTGGAGTCAATCCCCAGAGGTGCCAAAAAAAAAAAAAAATAGATAAAGATGATTATGGAGCTAAAAAAAATTCCTATTATCTAGTGACATGGTAGTCATTCTAACATTGTAGTGCAATGCATTATCAGTAGGTTTCTTTAGCACTTGCGATTATGAGCAATAAATAATACTTGGCATTGATTCTATATGACTATTTTACTGGTTTATGTGTTGTCTATACTATATGTTTTATCATTATTAAAAAAAGTCTACTATAAAACAGTCCTCTTTGTTAGGACAGCAGCAGCCCTATAATCTTGTCACTTAACTGAAGTGCAAGGCTTTATCAATGATTGACCTATGTCACCTAGGTTTGTGTAAATACACTCTACCACGTTCACACTAAGACTAAAATTACCTCATGATACATTTCTCAGAACAAATCTCTGTTGTTAAGTTATGCATATATGTATTTGTCTTACTGTGCCTGGCTTATCTCAATTTAATAATGTGCTCCAGGTTTAGCCATGTGATTATAAATGACCTTTGCAAAGGCTCTGTAATCTGATGATGGATACTTAAGCTGTTTCCATAGCTTAACTTTTGTGAATAATTCTGTGGTGGACAGAGGAGTGCAGAGATCACCTCAGGATTCTGATTTCATTTCCTTTGGACATATACCTAGACATTGGATTGCTGGAATATAAGATAGTACCATTTTTAATTTTTTGAGGAGTCTGCATATTGTCTTCCATAATGGCTATACCAATTTACATTCCCACCAACAGTGTGCAAGAGTTTCCTTTTCTTTATATCTTCATCAACACTTATCCTTCATCTTTTTGATAATAGCCATCCCAACAGAAGTGAGGTGATATGTATCTCATTGTGGTATTGGTTTGTATTTTCCTGATGATTAGTGATATTGAACATTTTTTCATGTCTATGTTGACCATTTCTCTGTATTCTTGGGAACAAAGTCTATTCAGGTGCTTTGTTCATTTTAAAATCAGATTTTTATTATTTCTTGTTTATTTTGCTTTTGAATTGCATGAGTTACTTATATATTTTGGATAGTAACACCTTCTCAGATACATGTTTTCCATGTATTTTCTTTTATTCCATAGGTTGCCTTGTTATTTTGTTGATTGTTTCCTGTGATGTGTAGAAGCTTTTCAATTTGATGGAGTACCAATTGTTTACCTTTGCTTCTGGTGCATGAGATTTTGATGTTATATCCAAAATATCATTACTAATGTCAAGGAGATTTTCTCTTACATTTTCTTCTAGGAATTTTATGGTTTTAGAGTTTGGAGGAGGCAGGTACCAGAGATTGAACTCAGGGACTCTCAAACACTGAGCCACAGTGTTTACAGACAGGGTCTCGCTGAATTGTTTAGCCCCTCACTTTTGCTGAAGCTGGCTTTGAACTCACAATCCTCCTGCCTCAGCCTCCTGAGCTGCTAAAATTACAGGAGTACGTGCTCAGCTGGCTTTAGATCTTACATTTAAATATTTAATCCATTTAGATTGATCTTTTTTGTGTGAATAGTGTAAGATAAGGTCCCTCCCTCCCTCCCTCCCTCCCTTCCTTCCTTTTTGCATGTGGATATCCAGTTTTCCCCAACATTATTTATTGAAGAAACTGTCTTTGCCCCATTGTGTGTTCCTGGCACCCTTACCAAGCATTAGTTCATTATCTAAGTAAGGGTTTGATTCTTATCTATATATTCCATTGGTCTAGGTGTCTGTTTTTATGCCAGCACCATACTGTTTCAATTACTATAATTTTAAAATAAAGTTTGAAGTCAGAAAACATGAGGCCTCTAGATTTGTTCTTTCTCAAGATTTCTTTGACTATTTTCTGTGACTTCATATGAATTTTAAGATTTTTCTTTTCTAGTTCTGTGAAAAATGTCATTGGAATTTTGGTAGGGATTGCCTTGAATCTGTAAATTGCTTAAAGTAGTAAAACCTTGTCAGATACATGGTTTCCAAATATTTTCTTTTATTCTTCAAGTTGTCTTTTTGTTTTGTGGATCGTTTCCTGTGTTGCGCAGAAACTTTTCAATTTGATGAAGTGTGCATGTGCTTTTGATGCCGTATCCCAAACATCATTACTCAAGACAAGGAGCTTTTCTCTTTCATTTTCTTATAGGAGTTTTATGGCCTTAGATCTTACGTTTAAAAACGTAATCCATGTAGTGAGAATATTTTAGCAATGTTCTCTCAATTCACGAATATAGTTTGTACTTGCATTTCAGAGATAAATTCCCATCAATCATGGCGTATCACCCTTTCAATATGATGTGGTCATTTATATTTTGTTGAGGACATTTGCATCGTCAGGAGTATTGACCTGTAATTTTCTTTACTTGCATTGTCCTTATCTGGATTCAGTATCAGCTTGTAATTTCTTTTTTAGCCACAAGTTATTTGTAAATAGATTTCTTGATTTCCAAATAACGTTTGTTTCCAATTAATGTGCAAGGATTTTTTTTTTTTTTTTTTTTTTTTTTGGTTTTTGGTGATTGAATTCTAGTCTAACTACACTGTGGTCAGAAATATACTCTATACAATTTCTATGTATTTAAATGTACTGAGACTTGCTTTACAGTTCAGCATATGGTCAGTTTTAATAAAAGTTCTATAGATGCTTAGAAAAAATGTATTTTATGGTTACGGAGTAAACCATCCTCTATATGTCCATTGGATTAAATTTGTAACTTACGTTGTTCAAATCATGGATGTTCTTACTGCTTAATCTTTGTCTGCTTATTCTGTCCACTACTGAGAAAGGTTTGTTACAAATCTCTTAAAATGTTTGTGAATTGTCCATATATGCTGTAGTTCTGTCGATTTTTGTTTTGCTTTAAAGTAATATTTGGAAATTCACTTGCACTAACACTAACACCACACTACTACTTTCAGTAATACTGCATCAAATAATCTTAAATAACCTTTGGGAGACTAAAATTGGACTGAATTTTTAAAAAGACATAATATTATAGTGAACATCAGTTTCATAAGTGTGAAATTGTTGTTTATCAGTATGGACAGAATAATCTTGAGGGTGTTATACACAGCCTGCTTATCTTCTACATATGTTTGCCAACTAATAATCAATTCAAATATTTTTTGATCATTTGCTATATACCCAGTACATCCAGGTATATAGAGATATAAGGGCTAAATACCGAATTTTCAGTCTCCAAAGTAATTGTGGGGCTAAGCCAGGCAGTCATACCTACATAGGTAACAAATGAATATCCTAGACCTGTGCTGTCGAATATAGAAGCTGTTCACCACCTGTGTGAGGCCACCAAGGACCTGGAAAGGGGCTAGCACAAACCGAATTGGGCTGTAAGATACATTCACACCAGATTCTGACGAGTGGGTACAAAGAGAACATAAAATATCTCATGAATACATTTTATATTGATAACACAATTTTACTATGAAGTAAAAGCCGTGGCTTGAAGATCAATCTTCTGATGCTGAGTTAGACTGTCTTAGTGACCTCAGCCATTCTAAAAGACAGTATTTTCCTGCTCTATCTCACCTGTTTTGCCTTGTGCATGCTCTTCTCTGTTTCTAGGATGTCTTATTAGCCTGGTGAGCACTTTTTTTTTTCTCCTTTAAAAGTACTCTCTGGGGGGCCCTTCTAGAAAGCCTCCTCCGACACTTCCCACATTAGTCAGCAGCATATTGTTTTAGTGACCTCCCATTATCGATTGTATTGTAAAGATTTGATTACTTTGCCATCTTCACAATTAGACTGGAAGCTCAATGACATGATTTTAAGTCTCTGTATCTCCTGTACCTATAATGTGCCTGGCATATTATATACAGGTGGTTAATACTATTTTCTGAATAAAGGAACACTTTGTGGTTTATAATGTATCTTAAACAAGCTCTACAAATCCATGTAGTTAGCTCAAAATTGGAAAGTCAAGAGATTCTGTTTATTTTTTATTTTTATTTTTTGTGGTCCTAGGGATTGAACGCAATGCTAGGCTCTGTCACTGAGTCACAATCCTAGCCCTGTAAAGAGACAATCATGCCTGGTCTTACTGCTTTCTAGCTGTGGTACTTTAAAACTGTTCCCCTTAGGTCTGAAAGAGATGATTGGCATTATCTATCTTACGTATTGTGACGACAATTAAGTAAAATGATTCAGACAAAGTATTTAGCACAGCGCCTATCATGTAGTGAGCACTTGAAAATATTATTTTTGATGAAGAAAGAAATCCTTCCTTCTGTGATGTCATTTTGATATTCCATTTCCTTACCTGAGTCCTCCCGCCCCCAATGAACAGTTGTCTAAAATAGAGTGGGATTATAACTGGTGCCAGAAAAGTATTATTTTTCTTTCCTTTTCTCCTCAGATATACAGAAGCAGCTCCTCTTTGTTCATGACTAAACATTTCTCTCCACAAAGCGTTTTTTCATAACCCTGGCTCCTAGCTGGCCCTGTCCCTCTTGAATTCCTTTAGCATTTCTATCATCATTGTTTGGTACTTAGCATGTGTCTTCTTTAGCTCAAGTACTCATCACTGCACAGATGAGAGTCTTGCATCTTAGATCCAAGTCTCCCTATGAGCTCTAATTACATCTAATTACATCATTATATCTGCAATGACAACATTTTATTTACATTGAATTCAATAAATATTTGTTGATTGGTTAATCATACAGCTAGAAAATTGATTCCTAGTTAAGTCTAAACATATGCCCAAATGCTTTTATATTTTCACTTTAATTGGTTGATCAATTTTCATTTAAATAATTGATACATACCATAAAAGCTGTATATATTTTGATCTGAAAGTGGAAGTTTGCAATGATATCCTCTCTAAATCATTCCCTTGTCTCTATACACAATTAATGCACAATGATCATTCTATATTAGAATGTCTAAGGCTCAGTCAGAGAGCACTTGCCTAAGTAGGATATTTATTTATTTCTTTGTTTGTTATTTATTTTTCAGGAACTGGGGATTGAACCCACAAGCACTCTGTCACTGAGCAATATCCTTAGCCCCCCCTTTTTTTAAAAAATTTTGAGACAGGGTCTCCTTAAGTTATTGATCCTGGCCTCAAACTTGTGATCCTCCTGCCTCAGCCTCCTGAGTTGCTGGGATCAGAGGTGTGTTGCCATCATGCCCAGAGAAGGCCTTTATTTTTAAAATAAAAATGTCATTAAAAACAGTCTAGAGTTAGCTAGATTAAAATTTGTTCTGCTCTACATGAGTGTCTTTACTGAGCCTGTTGCTCATGTTTGAAGATGATACCACTGGGTGTGGGTCTTTTATGTAGGTGAGAATGCAGTGCCCTGTGTAGTTCCCAGCTGTTGTTTTCACCCTGTGCCCATGTGAGGACTTTCCTTTGGTTTGTGGTTATAACCAGAGAGCATAGAGACTGTTTGTGGTGCTTTACCTTATGGACTGTACGAAGCACCAGCTCTAAATAGCCATCTCATCTTCAATGGTGGCTTGCTAGCATAGCCCGACAGTTGCTTCTGTTATTTCTTAGTACTGAAGAGGTCAGTTAATTGGTTTGGAGTTATGAAAAGTTCATCCTGAGTCCTCTTTTAAAAGACATTTAGACCCAACAGAATTCAGGGGATGCCCATGATGTGCCATGAGATTTGTAAAATATATTTCATTGTATTCCCAATCTGCAGATAAGAAAACTGAGGTTCAGAGAGGCTCAAAGGGTCTAGGGAAGCCGGGTGCAGTGGTGCATGCCTGTAACCCCAGTGGCCCGGGGGGCTGAGGCAGGAGAATCACGAGTTCAAAGCCAGACTGGGCAACTTAGTGGGGCCCTAAGCAATACAGAGAGACTCTGTTTCTAAATAAAATATAAAAGAGGGCTGGGGATGTGGCTCAGTGGTTAAGCACACCTGAGTTCAAACCCTGGTACCAACAAAAAGTTTAGCTAAGCTAGAAATGGAGGATCCAGGATTACATCTAAGTTTGCTCACATATTGTATTCTTTCCACCAGGTGACACATTCACTCTCAGTATTAATTGCATTTTTGTCTCAGTTTTACATGAGTACAACATTAAAAAAAAACAAACACATCACATAATATACTTTTATGTAAGTGACTTTTATTTAATGGCATCTAATCAATGACCAGTTCCAAAGTTCTATTTTTTGGGGGGATGGTGGTGGTGGTAATGGGGATCGAACTCAGGGGCACTCAACCACAGGGCCACATCCCCAGCCCTATTTTGTATTTTATCACTGAATTGCTTAACACCTTGCTTTTGCTGAGGCTGGCTTTGAACTCATGATCCTCCTGCTTCAGCCTCCAGAGTCTCCAGGGTGACAGGTGTGCGTCACTGAGCCCATCTTAAAGCTCTATTTCTTTACTGTCTTTCTTCTTGAATTTCTTTTAGGTGCATTGTGATAACTTTTTTTTTTTGCACTAGTAACTTACTTTCTGTACCATACATATTCCCTCCTGACCTCACAGGATGCTCCAACTTAAGGTGCTTTAAGGATTTCCATCGACTAGTAGAAGAAATGTAGGTTTCCTAGTGGAGCACATCCAATTCTTTACAGTTTTCTCTAGTCTTCTTGCTTCGATGGCCTCTTTTATACCCAAATTAACCTGAGGACCACCATGCAATTTCATATCTGTGGGTTTTTACCTCTCCATCTTTTATGGCTCTATTCCCTCCTGTTTAGAATTCTGTTAGAGCACCCAGGATATTGAGGAGCACTTTATTTATTTATTTACTCTCACTTCGTAAATATCAAAGAGTTTCTATCTTTATTTCTTGGGCTTTAAACCCCTTGAGAGTGCAGTTGATGCCATAAGTATCTTTCTATGGTTTGTGTTTAGCAGAGAACTTGTACATGGGCTTTTAATACATGTTGGCTGGAATATTTCATTAACTTTAAAAAAAACACCCCAAAACTTTATAAATATTGAAAACAATTCTTTACATCTCAGAGAAAAATGCTTTTTGGGGAAGTAAAACAAAACAAAGCCAAAAATAATTATTGAATATTTGGTATTTAAAGTTTAGTATTTTTAGTTTACTAAAAATTAAGAGGAGAAGGTTAAAAAAGGTGATGATTGAATGAGGGTTAGTAAGGGAGGGATGGTAAGTTCAAGATGCTTGAGTTTTCAAATGAGGGGGAAGAGAAAGTCAAGAAAAAGAGGGGGATCTGGCGTGGCAACCCGGTTTAATGTAACATAAGTTGAGTAATCAAAAGTAGTTATCTTGTTTTTGATCATTTCTACAGTCAACAAGAGCATGCAAAACCATGAGTGTTTTTTTTTAATTCTTTTTTTTATTGGTTGTTCACAACATTACAAAGCTCTTGACATATCATATTTCATACATTAGATTGAAGTGGGTTATGAACCCCCAATTTTACCCCAAATGCAGGTTGCAGAATCACGTCGGTAAAACCATCAGTGTTAATCTTTTGGTGTGGAACATGGGGAGTGGGTGGGGATGAGCTCATGTGTGTTGGAGAGACAAAGAGTAAGAGAAGTTACTAGAGTGAGTGAAATTATCTTAAAATAATTCTGGAATGTTCTAGAATATCAAGACTAGGAATTCTTTTTTTCTTTCTAAGAAGGTGTTCAAAAAGTAAGAATGAAAATAAATCTTTCAACGACACTTCCAATCCACTATTTTTTGGATCTGATTAATAATTTAGTTCATTTACTAATTATTTACTTCTTAGGAAATCCAGTAACATTTCCATTGCTTTCTAGGTTTTCATCTGCTGTGTTTGGCTTTCATGAAATATTCCTCAAATTCACTACAATTAACTTAATTAATTGTATTTTATGACTTTGGGTCAGAATGCCAGAATTTCTGTGCCAATTTCATTGTCCTCATTGAAACCTCAAGAGTATATTTCAGATATTGGCTTTCAGACCTTTCTTTTTGAATACATTGCTATTTACTTACTATGTGCCAAAGCCACCATGTCAGTGTAATTGAAAACAAGCAAGAAGGAGACTGGATGGCTCAGATGAATGGAAACGTGATACAGACCCTTCTACCCACAGCCCACTGGCTGGAGTCCAGGCGAGGCTGATGGGACTAAAAGTAATTACCATCTGATGGCTGGACAATGGTGTGTGTGAAATGAGCTGGTTATCTCAAGTCTAGTTCCTCATGGACAGGTGTTCATATTGCAGCTTCCACATTCAGTGACAGCAGCCCAGAATCCGAATGAGTCAGAGAGACCAAAACTACCTTCTCTCTTATTTGAGATGGATGCCCACTTATGATACATAGAAACCCAGATAAGCAGAGAACGTGACTTCAAATGACTAATACTACTTAAAAAAAAATTCCATGAGTATTAAAATCAGATGTAAACTAAGAACAAATGTTAGGCATTTTCATTTGTCCACTTAATTATAATTTATGCTGTGTTACCTAAAGAAAAAGGCAATATGGAAAAAATGAGAGCAATATGAATTTTTTAGCACTATAATAATTTGCCCTGAGACCTTAAAATTCCAGTCCTGCTTTAAAAACCACTGAAGAATAATAATGAGAGCCGAGTCCCCACATCTGTTATAAAAATCATAGGAAACAACCAAATTCACTATCAATATTATCATCCATTCTGCCAAGGCTGAAGATTATTTCCCCTATTCATTTAGCAAAAGATTTTTCCAAACTTTATAAATATTGTTATGTCTCTCCAATGCATTACCTCACAGGTCTCTTCTGAAAGGTATCCAAATTCTACATTAAGGCACTTGTGGGAAAAGTAGAAAAAATAAATGGTTTACTTTAAATGGGATTTGGAAAGGGTATGATTACGGTCTGAAATGTATCGCACTGACATAGTAAAACTGAACTTCCTAATGGATTCTTAAATTTTGAGTAAGCATTAAATCCATTTATTGAACTCCTTTCTGTATGTCTAAAAGTTACAATAAATACATATATTTTTTCCCTGATGGATTTTCTGCAGTGAAAGGACGTCATACATTAGTTGTACAGGCTGTGCTTGAAAAATGCTGAGAGCACATAGCTGGATATCCAAGCTGAGTGTTAGGGGAGAGTCAAAATATTTTTCTGAGTGAACAATTAAGTATGTGAATCGAGAAAGATTTGCTTGGCAACTTCAAGAAGAATTGCTAAAATACGCAAAGCAAAACGTCCTTCAATGGCCTTGCAGATGGAAGCTCTCTATCAGCCGTGTTTTGGTCTGATCAGGTAACCAGAGATGCATCCAGAAACACAGGAGATCCTACCCTTTGGTGGTGCCACACAGACAAGCATACAGAAAGACACACAATAGCAAAATTCAAACATGAATAGACGGCTGGATTTTCTTTGTTTGCTCACAATACCTCCTGGGTAGAAGGAAGGAAATAGGTTGTATTGATTGCCTAATAACTTGAAATGCTCCCGAGAAAGAAAAACAGACGGGAGCCTCATTTTGGTGGGACACTCGCTCAGGAGGCCAGCAGTTCCTGGTGATAAGTTTGTCAAGGGGTATTTTGCAGACCTTGCTCAAAGTCTGAAGCCATAAATCATTCACGTGGTCCGTGAGTCTGTCTAGCTGAGAGGACCCGAGGGTATGATTGACAATCTCTGCCAGGGAGAAAGCGCCATGGGAAAGTTTGCTGATAAGCTGCCTATGAAAGAGACCAAGGATGGAAACATGGTGACAAGCTATTGTTTCCTTGCTTGATTAGTTCAATAGGGGGAAAAAATGTATTTCTGAGCTTGTAAAAGTTATATTTGTGCTCTTGGCAAAAATTCCAATAGGGATAAATTTACATTTTGGCATTTGGTCAATAAGAGCAATAAAGCCAGAACTTTTAAGATAAAGGCGAGTTGAAGTCATGTAACCCAAAGCATGCAGACAGGCAGATAAAGGCTAACTTGATGCCCAGAAAGTGAAACACTGCCTTAGAAAGCTTCTCCCTGCCCTGGATGACAAACTGAAGCAAGATCATGTATGAGGAGAATTCAGGAATTGTTGCAAATTGCCTGTTTTCCAATGTTGTATAATGTCAGTCTTATTTTTATCTAATTAATGTTCAAAAAAATGACACCATTCTAATTCTCATATTTTTTCTTGGATGTGCCCACTCTGCTGTCCGCCCCCCCCCACCCCCATAGTTTGCCTGACAGACAGAGGGGCTGGGTTGGTTTCAGGAAAGGCCCACTAGCTCCTGTGTGTGGCCCAAACGAGAGCACTGACTGCTGTTTCTCTGTTAATACCCTCTATGTCCTCATTTGAGCACACAGTTTTTGAGTGAATAAACTGCCAGATAATGTGTTAGGTGATAAACATGTACCTACATTTGCAAAATATACAATATATGCATACATAAAACAAGCACAGGACCTTCCTGGGATCCTTGTTTAGTTTTTAATATTAAATTCTTTAAAAATAGGAAAAAAATAAGGCAAGAGATCCTTGAATAGCCACCATGCAGTAGCTCTTTTAAATTTTTTTATTGGTGCATATTAATTATACAGAATGGTAGATTTCATTGTGGCATATTAACACATGTGTATGGTCTACTTTGATCGATTTCACTCCCCAGTACCTCCCTTGCTCACCTTTCCTCCCTCCCCTTGATATCCTTACCTTGCCCTAATGGTCTCCCTTCTGTTTTCAGGAAATCCCCCTTTTTTATCCTTTTACCCTTTTTTCTCTTTAGCTTCCACATGAGAGGAAGCCATGCAAGTAGCTCTTTCTAGTAATGAGTTCTGAATTTTTTTTTTTACAACTGACATAGGCTTTAATTTGTTAACTGTATGATATTTCATTCACCCCAAGATCAGACACAAGAACAATACCTTGCATACCATTTTTCTATGAGTCATTTCAGAAATCATTAATGTCATTTGTAGACTTTGTATCCTAATTAAATCTTAAGTGACTGAATTTTCTAAATGTTCAAGTGCTCTATGGGGATCATTTATATCAATGTTTTGAACTACATATGCACATAAAATACCGATGGAGGGATAATAGCTGACAGATAAGCAATCAGAATGTGTTATTCGTGCGTATGTACACATAGGATATTGATTTATGGGCACTAAAAGAGACACCATTAATCTGATGATAGACCCCAGAAAAATCAATTCTTTCTACTGTTTTACCTACTTAAAGAATTCTAATTGATTTGCTCACTGTTTTCTATTGTTTTTAATCTTCATAAAAGAGTCCTTTATTTATTTATTTATTTATTTTAGTTTTTACCGCCTTGAGGTTGATAGTTGGAAGGGGAAAAATGAGTGATTCAGCGCCCTGTTCATTCTTAGGCAAAAGTCAAATCGAGCCCTTCTGAGGAAAGGCTTTGTATTATTTTCAAAATGAGTAAGAGTCTTGGATCTTTCATTTAAATTAGCTCTGTTTTATCTATGGTCTCGAAAATATCTTACCTTCCACCCACACCCACACCTAACACCCACACCCATCTACCACATTCCCAGCTTGAATTTGATTTCTTCAATTTACAAATGTGTATAAAAATGGTAAGGCACCTGAGATGAGAGAAACAGAGGGCTTGCTAGTTGCCCATCGTGCACAAGTTGGACTGATCGCAGTCCCACCTTGGGACACCCACCCTCTGAAGCAACCCTAAGACTTTTGCACAGAAGAGGTGGACACATTGTCACGACCATATCTTACAACGTAGGAAAGAACCACCAGGTTAATGCAAAATAAAGAGGCTGAAGAAATTCATATACTATTTGAGAAAAGTGATTGATAAATCTTAATATTTCAACACTTTTAAACTTAGATAGGGAACACTTCTAATGGTGTCTGAGAAAAGCAATGCCTGGGGCCATATAAATATTGCTAGATGCAGCTCTTCCATGAAATTATAACACCTTTTTAATGTAATCAAGGGAAGAGACATAGAAGTGTCCATCAACACACTTTTCCATAACCTCACTAAATAGGGAGGGAAAGGGAGAGAGAAGGGAAATTGCATGGAAATGGAAGGAGACCCTCATTGTTATACAAAATTATATATAAGAGGAAGTGAGGGGAAAGGGGAAAAAAAACAAGGGGGAGAAATGAATTACAGTAGATGGGGTAGAGAGAGAAGAGGGGAGGGGAGGGGAGGGGGGATAGTAGAGGATAGGAAAGGTAGCAGAATACAACAGTCACTAGTATGGCAGTATGTAAAACAGTGGATGTGTAACCGATGTGATTCTGCAGTCTGTATATGGGGTAAAAATGGGAGTTCATAACCCACTTGAATCAAATGTATGAAATATGATATGTCAAGAACTATGTAATGTTTTGAACAACTAATAATAAAAATTAAAAAAAATAACCTCACTAAATAGTGTTCTTTCTCTGGTTGGAAATACAAAATTTAATGGTTTAACTTCCATATGCTTTAAAAATATCTTCCATATGCTTTAAAAATATCTTCCCTTTCCTTCACTCACTCTGTGATCTTCATTCACTGTGCACTCAACCCCCCACTGTTCCTAAACCAGGAGGCACAAGGCACAGGTTTGCTTAAAACTCTAGGATCTGTTTGGTGAGATGAAGACACTGAGGTCTTCTCAGATGGTGGCAGAGGCAGGGATCACGGAGCATGGGTCCTGAGGTCAGTCGGCGAGAGGAAGGGAAGTGTGCATACCAACAGTGTCCAAGGGCAACTGATTATCTACCATCATTTCAGGCACCTAAAAGTGGCATGATGCGTGGGGAGTGTGGTATCATTTCCAAGGGGAGTCAGCCAGAGAACTGCCAGGGGCAATCTAGGGGTTTCACCAGCAAAGGGCTGCCCCCACCCCACTGCCAGGCACCATGACCTATGTGTAGGCTACTTTCTTATAATTCTGATTTAAACGCCATCGGGATCCTGTCTCAACCTTGCCTTATGGTTGACGAAACCCTCTCCCTTGTCTCCTCTGCTTCACTTTTCCCTCCCCCCGCCTCCTCTTTAGAGGAAACCCTTGGAGGATAAGAATCTAGCCTGGTGTTCATAAGCTTTTTTTCTATTGGTGCCAATCTTGAAAAATGAGAATCAGAAGAGGCTAGATGAGAACCCAAAGCTCTAGCGAGGAGAGATGAGGGAGAGGGGCAGGGAGGGAAGCCAGATGAAACCCATACTGCTCAGATGTCTCCCATTTTTCCATATTTAGGAGGGGGCCTGCGAGCTGAGCTGAAAAAGCACGATATTGTGATTAGGGAAAAAAAAAAAACCAGATAATACCTCCTCTATGAAAGCAGCTTTGTTCTTTGGTGTAATTTAAAAAGCAATCAAACAAATGAATTTACTATGGAATTTTTCCACCTTTCGAGTTGTCTGGATGGATCCAGGGGATAGAAATTGGCCAGAAGGTTTTAGTAAGTGGCAGTGTGCTCCAATTAGAGGTTGTAATGGGGTTAAATAAAAATACCCTGGAGGTCAGAAAAAATAATAAGAAATGCAATCACTTGTTTCATCAAAAGATGATGTAATAAATAAACAGGAAATTATTAAGAATGGTATCACCAAAGAACATCCTGCAGATGCTGTGTCTTATAAAAAACACAGTCATATTCTAAAACTTATAAAGTTTATAATTATAATGATTTGTTATAAAGCAATATGTAGCTCTGCTCATACCATCTAATGACTGGTCACTCCATACCTGTTTACAAGCTAAGATTCTTGTGAACTCGCCATCTGTCCCAAAGTAGGCTCTTAGGCGCACTTCATTCTCACTGGTTTCATTGAAACAGCCTCAGCTGCCCCAAGAATCTGGGAATGGCCTCAGAACCCAACCAGGCACCACTACAGGGGCTGATTGCTCCTCTGGGCTAATTTTCCTATGGTGTATCTGCAGTATTCCCCAGGAGGGTCATCGATGGAGGAAAATGGAATCCAAAACACTCTTCACCATGCGTCACATGAAGAATCCCAGCTCTTTAATATTCTAACTCAAACTTTCAGGGAACTTAAGGGTTTAACCCAACAATGAAAAGTTAGGAAAAAACCAGCAACAGCAGAAGACTTCACGTAAGAAATTTGGTTTTGTTTTGGAGCTTTTGTGAATCTGTTCCATAGCATTGAAGATTTTCATCTTTAAGATGCTTTCTGCTTTGAGATGCAAAAAGGAGTGCTATATTGGCAGCTGTAGACGGCACTTGGAGTGATTCTGTCTTTTTGCATGTAGGGTGACACGAAGCCATTTCCTTCCCATCTAACTAGACATCAGGCTTCTCTCCTGGGCCTCCTGGCAGTCTTCACATTAAATGAAAATTGTGCCTTACCTTCTGGCACTGAGGAGGTACATACTGCACTGTGACTTCACAGGCATGTACAGATAGAAAATGACTTCCAAAAAGATAAAAAAAAGTTTTTAAAAAACTAGCCTACCAATTTTTAAAAGCTGCCTAAAGCACAGGTCCAAACAGCAGGCAAGATAACAGTCATTGTGAGACAGTTGTGCATTTTGATTGTGTTGAGATGGTCAATTGCCTCTTCTGTTTGCCTCTCCATTTGGGAGGACATTTATATGGCAGAAGATTGGTGGAACATCTCCTAGCGACATTGCCTTCTGGGGCTAAGCATATTCACACAGCACACATAATTGAACAATGCATTCTTTCACTGGACAGGTATCGTTCTAGATTGTATTAAGCAATAATTTGTTCCGTTATTGTTTCCTCAGAGCCATTACTTCCTACGGCAACTACATTGTACTGAAAGGCATTTGGAATAAGTCCGCACTTTAGTTTTCTGTAAGAATGCAAGAGTAAGCACAATTCGGGAATCATAGGGGGAAAGACGGAGAATGGGAATTCAGAATACAAAAGAACAGGAAGCCATACATCATCACACAAAGTAACTTTCTGACAGTGGTCTTGGTAGGAACTTCTACAGTGCCATGGGCCCAAAATATTGCAAGAGCCTCAACCTGGAAGCTGACTGAGTCTGCCTTGAATGGCCCTGGACACTCTCCTTTGTTTATGTAAGTCTTTGTTTTCCTTTGACAGTACCAGGAACCTAACATTTTCCTACTCTGAGTATAGTCCTGTATTCATTGTCTCTGCGATGCTAGGTTACATTGACTGGTTGACAGCTTGGCTGCCTGAAAGATTCTTTATTGACGCTCTTCCTTGTTCTTTTTCTCGGCCTATTAAGTTGAATACAGTTCTATTTTTTCTGGCCAACTCTGTCCAAGGCTACTCCCTCTAGGAAGTAACAGAGAACTGAGCTTGGTCTAGGCAACCAGACTAAATTTTGTGGTGAGTCAGGAATATTACCTTAGGACCAGAGTCACAGTGGCCTGGCTTGAGACAGAGTTCCTTGGTATCAATCCCAACTCTTCTGAAAGCTTGCTGTGTGACTTTGGGGGTAAGTCATAACCTTTCTGTTTTTAGTTTTTCTGAAAAGTAGAGATAAAGCTGCAGTGCTTTTCATCCATCTCCTCATAGGAGTCCTGTGAAGGTTAGTTAATTAATTGTCAAGACTGCTGCACATGGGTGTGCTAAGGAAATGTCAGAAAGTGGGACAAACCAGGCAAGGGAGGCCAAAAGGAGTGATTGTGAAATAATTGCTAATTTTTCAAAATCTTTCAATTTCTGGGACAGTTGTCAGGTAAAGTTCCCAAATTTATTCAGATGTCAGGTTGGTTATTTTTAGCTTCATTTCCTTCTACAGGGTTTTATGTAGGAGTCTGTTGGTTTTAAAATTTTTATTTAAGTCTCTCTCAAACAAAGCAAGCTTTGGAGGGACTTTTGCCTATAAATATAAGTTGCATTTTATCATTTTCAAAAGGATAATTTCAATCAATGTCCATGCAAAGGAAAAGATTTTCTTTGTGAGTCTTCCGCCTGCAGCCAGACTGGTCAAGGTAGACAGAAAATTGTAGCTGGAACAATAAAAGCAACCACTTCTTAAGCACTTAATAAGGTCTAGGAATCTTATTTACATTATCTCATATACCCAAAAAGCAACCCAAAGAGGGGGAATGATGGCAATCAACTTGTACCTCTCCACAGCCATGGCCAGTGACAGGTGTACCATGGGCCTGAGAGGCATCAACTGGCTCCTAGGGATGCAAACCTGTGAACCATTCTGATCAAGTTAGTATCAGGCTTTGATCACCTGCCCCAACTGATAGAGGAACCTACGAAACATAATTAAGCATTTAAGTTCATATAAATGACTCACCTGTCTGCTGACCTGATGGCTCTAGAATTTCATTATTAGAAGATAGCATGTATAATTTAGTTTTGAGCATGTAAATATTCATTTAACAGGAGACACAGTGGGGGGAGCGCCAGGGAGAAAAGTATGGAATTGTAAAACTGCTAGAGCAACCTGTGTCTCCATTCACAGACAGGATTCATGGAACTGGGAAAAATGGAGAAGGAAAAAAAGTGGTTGTATGGAGGGGCAGGTGTTTGGTGGGGGCACATCACTTTTGCTTATTTATTTTGCTCACATTTGGACAAATTGAAGGGAAGTATGGACCAGAAACCTGTCTGCTTTCTAATGTTCAAAATAACTAAAGATCTTGTGTGTTCCTAGGTGCTGCACTGGCCAACACCCTGGAACTAGACTGGGGTGATCTTGTCATTCCACCTCCAGGGAGATGGAGACTTCTAGAGTGCTCTTTGTGCCCACAGAGTGAGCTGATGGTAGAAACCCATTTCTCTGACTCTTGATACCCAAAGGACCATCTCCCAAAAGTAAAAATAATTTTCTTTACCAAATGGCTGGGGGGGGGGGAGTGAAAGGCAGTTTGTAGAAAAGGTAGTTGAGCTACCTTAAGCTACAGGTATAGAATCAATTTACAGATTTAAGAGTTACCAAACCCAAGGTTAGTGTATTTATGGACACAGAGGAGTAAAAGCACCAAAGAAGGATGTTTTCTTCCTTCTATAAATACCCAGCATCTCTTCAAGGCATTTAGGAGGGAGGTCTCCATCCAGAGATGACAGTGTGGGCGGAACACATCCAGCGCCTGCGAAGTTCACACAAAAATAACAACAAGGCACACACGCACCGCGCAGAGAGGCATTTCTTGTCGCACACACACATGTTGTGGAAAATGTCTGCGGGGGCAGCGGCCTGCGAACACTTATGTGGGAGTCAGAGTCGCCTGGATTGCGCGGTGCCAGGCAAGCGTAGGTAACCTCGCCAGAAAGCCACACGCGCCCATCTATTTATAGCTCCCCGTGGTGAAAAAGTAAAACCAAAGTGCAGCTTCTACCTGCTGCTCCCAACTGAAGCTAGCAGAAAACGGATAAGACCTCCTTTTGGTCGCCTTTGTAGTTTCAACTGACACACATACAAAAGTGATGACTTAGCGGCTCCCCGCTTCCCGACCCCCTCCAACAGGTGAGAAAGGCAGGCAGACCTTCCAACGTTCAGTCTCCTGCCGCGTCCGGAAATGAATGTGTTCAGTCCCTGGCCACGTGAAATGCTGTGGATTTTTTTTTTCTTAAAGAAAATTCATTTCTCTCTCTCTCTCTCTCTCTCTCTCTCTCTCTCTCTCTCTCTCTCTCTCTCTCTCTTCTGGAGAGTTGATGATTTACTTCAAGAACTTTTCTCTTTCAAAATCATCCCCATTTATAACAAAGTGCTATGTAAAGCATTTATCTTTCAGATTTCTTTTCCCTCCTCCAGTTTATGTGCAAGGTTAGTGCGCACACACACACACACACACACACACACACACACACACACACACAGAGAGAGAGAGAGAGAGAGAGAGAGAGAGAGAGAGAGAGAGAGATATGAATTTTCTTCACCAAAGAACCACAAACACAAGTACCAGAGCAGAATCCTGCTCTATAAACAAGATCTAATTGTTAGGGAAGGATGAAGCCACACCTTGCTCAAGTTCACAGGCATCCTAGCCTCCCTGGATCCAGGTAACTGGCCTTGAATGCGCTCATTAGAATCTCAGGTTTTAAGGCTTTGTTTTCTTAGGGACCTCTGCAATGAAAGCTTCTTACTGTTAGAAACTGTTGACAAGAGCTTATGATCTTTGAAAGGGGAAAATCTCTTAAAAGAGTCAGGACCCTGGGTGGCGGAGGCGGAGGGGGGTGGAGGGGCGGGGGCACTGCTGCACCGCTCGGCCCCCTGCAGGGCCAGGGTTGGCAGCGCCCCAGGCGGTACGCGGTAAGCAGGAAGCTGCGGCCAGGCTGAGTCGCTGAAAAGTTACTGGAGCTAATAGATTGTGGTCATGAGGAGAGCGGCAGCATCTCGGTAGTGATGGGAACACTCAAATGCAACGTCAAAACAGTTGCAGAAACATGCTGAGCTCTACACTCCTGAGCCGGTGCCCTTTGCAGCCCGCTTGGAGTTTGCTGGAAGCAGCTGCAGCCCTCGTCCACAGTCATATCCAGCTTCATCCAGCCTCACATAGCCCCAGGGTGCGCCCAGCAAGACAAGGGTGCTGCAAAATGTTGCACGCACCCGGTGGAGGGCAGAAGCGCAAGTTGGTTGTGGAATCCCCTCACCCGTGGACCCTGGCGGATGGGCAATGTTTGCTTCTCGCCCTGCTACGGATCCGCTTCCATCTCCATTAGAAAAGCGGTTTCCCCCTGTTGCGAATAGGTTGGATGGTAACTTTAGGCTTCCCTTGAAGCATTGAAATGCATTGTCCCTTCCTGTTGATGATATTCTGGCTCAGAACTTTTGGAGTGTTACAAAAGGCAGCTAGGGCAGGAGCATTTATTTCAAGCTACCCTCCAGCCCTTCTGCATTTCTGTTTTCTCTCTCCTGTTCTTTATTAGCTGAGTGTTAGAATTACTCACCAAACTAAAGGGCACCAAGAAAGCACCTGGCCGAGTAATTGAGAGGTGATGTTCGTGGAGATGACACTGGAGGGTGGGACCAAGGGGCCCCTCAAGCCTCAAAGACAGGGTTAGCTCTCTGTGCCCCCCGACCCTCAAAGTGTTGCCTGGCACTTCACTGATGGCTGGGAGCCCTCCCTCTCCCCTTGCAAAAGGCAAAGACAGGTCACAGGAGAAAAACCGGATAGTGGTAACTGTCAGCTATGTGAGAAGCCTAGTGGCCTTGGGGTTGGCCAAGCCTTTCTTAATATCATGAAACTTTTATTTTATGATTTTATTCTTATTATTTATCTTATTATTTTTCTCTTAGTTGTTTGAGAAATAAATTTTACCATCTTAACCCATTTTTAAGCATACAGTTCAGTGGTCTTAAGTTCATTGACATTGTTTCACAGGATCTCTTTAAATAGCATTGGGGGGAAAAAGTGCTTAGCTCTATTTTCATTTGAATGCCTATAATCTGCCCTGTGAGGTGGTGCATGCCTGTAATCCCAGAGGCTGAGGCAGGAGGATTGCTAAATTTAAGGCCAGCCTCAGCAATTTAGTGAGACCCTAAGCAATTTAGCAAGAACTTACCTCAAAATTTTTAAAAAGGACTGGGGATATCACTCAGTGGCAAAATGCCTCTAGTTCAATCCTGGTGTATATTCTTTCTAGCTTGGTTCTGTACTTTCCACCTTCTCCCCACAAAAATTAGGATCCTTTAGTCAGTCTGCAATCTGACCCTCTTTCCCCTCCCTAAGATTTAGAGCATGTTCCAAGATGAGGATCTCTCTCTCTCTCTCTCTCTCTCTCTCTCTCTCTCTCTCCTCTCTTTTTTTTTTTTTTTTTTTTTTTTGTACCAGGGATAGAACTCAGGGGCACTCAATACCTAGTCACATCCCCAGTCTTTTTAAATTTTTTATTTAGAGACAGGGTCTCACTGAGTTGTTTAGAGCCTCGCTTTTGCTGAAGCTGGGTTTGAACTCACGTCCTTCTGCCTCAGCCTTGGGAACCATTGGGATAACAGGCATGTGCCACTGTGCCTGGCCCAAGATGGGGATCTTAATGAAGTCATTTTATTTGCAGTGTGAACAGGATAGTCCAGGATTCTCCTTTCTGTCAACATCTTGAATCCTTTCAGACACAAGTAATTGGTTGAGCTGACATCCTGGATGTGTTTTGCTCTTGTGTCAAGGGAAAGCAAGTCAACAGAAGATGTCCAACCCCTGATCCAAGTATTAAGTGAATCAGAGCTCAGCAAAACTCTGCCGTTAATCCCTGTTCTCACCTTAATCATGGCCCAGAAGGCTCACCTGTAGAAGTAACTGTTCTGACCACTGGAAATGGAGAAATCGAGAAGGGAGATTGAAGTACTAACTTTTTTTTTTTAATCCTTTTTTGAAAAGAGAGGAAGATAGCAAAATTTGAAGGTGTATGAATTTGAAGTTTTGCATAGAGATTAATGAATTTAGTTAAAATCACTGGGTTTTTCAAGCTTGGGAAGGGTTCAGAGACCCTCTAGTACAAACTTCTTCAGTTTATAGAGAAATGGTTGCTGAGGACCAGAGAAGCTCCAAAACAGTCTTCATTCATTTGGGTAGTGAATGTTTACTGAGCACTTACTATGTGCCAGCCATTGTTTCTTGCTCTTGTTTACCCAGAAGTGGAAAAAACAGGCAAAGATCTTTGCCCCCATTTAGCTTATTGTATGTTAGATGCTGTTTTGATTCTCTTCCATGTACAATTTACCTCTCAAGAACTCTAAGAGTTATATGATATTTTTCACATTTTATAGGAAGTTGAGGCAAAGGAAGGAAATTGCAAAACTTAAATTCAGAATGAACAACCCAACTCAGGAACTCATTCTCTAAATTATATATATTGCTTGTGTGTGTGTGTGTGTGTGTGTGTGTGTGTGTATTCTTATAATTATATTCCAAAGTGGGTCTCCTGAAACCGTATCCCAAAACTCTTTGTATTACAATGTACCATCTCATTTGTCTTGAAAAAGTTAGCTTGGATCAGGCTAGACATCTTCTGATAGGTACTTCTTATTGCAAATCTACTTCCTGCAGTCGATGGCTCGTACCAAACAGTAGTTTAGCTTTCAGTTGTATGGTTGGAGTTTTACCAAATATTTTTATAGACTTTTCTTGAGCCTCGTCATGGTCCTTTGAAGTCAGTATCATTGCCTCCACTTCACAGATGAACACACAGAGCCCCAGAAAAGTGAAGTGACTTTCCCAATGTTACTCAGCAAAGCTGGGACCCATGCCTGGGCCTTCTGCTTCCAAGGCTAGAAGCTTCTCTCTTGCTAGTGGCAGAGGCTCAGTTAATCCAAAGAGAAATAAATTGGCCCATCCTGGATGAAGGCAGCGTGATCCATTTGGAGGCTATCAGATGTCTAACTAGGTAAGGACAATGTGTTGCTGTCCCTCATGCCACTTAATAGTGTGATTCCCGAGCTTTTTCTTATTCTCATTACTGGGATTGAAGCCACCTTCTCAGGGAGTGTCTGAGCCTGCTTTTTCCTTCATTTCTATAGAAGTCAGAGTTTTAGGGAATGGATGGAGCATGCTTCTGAATGTGTATTCCTGCATTAACAAATTTATAGAAAAAATGTGTAGAAAGTGATGGGATTAATGCCATGTTGAAATATGCTCCTGCTGAGGTACAGACAGCCATTGACTTTCTGGAAACACATTTGCTAGCTTCTGTGCAGATCTGTCATGACCTCTTCCTTCTCCCTCCACCTTTCTATTTTCCTTCCAATTATTTTCTCTTACAAGGGCCACTTCAGAGAAAATGTTTGATGTTGTTTCGTTTTTTTTTTTACCCATTTAAAATAAGAATAGATTTATTAAGTCTCAGGGACCTGCATTTCTATTGTCATAATTTTTTATTATGTAATACATATTCTTGTAGCTATCTCCTTGGTGACGATGACATCAGGGAGAAATTTGGACAGCTTTTTGTACCTAGACACGTTACCTTTATTTATTTATTTGTATGTGGTGCTGGGGATGGAACCCAGGGCTTTACATATGCGGGGTGAGTGCTCTACTACTGAGCCACAACCCCAGCCCAGCTTTTTGTATCTAGGCATCATGAGAAATAACAACATGGAGCTACAGACTTATCATCCTAAAATAGAGCACAGGCTGTTTTGGGAACTGCTACCCTCCACATGACCTCACTCTAGCAATGGAAAAGGGGGAACTCAGGGCAGACACTAGCCTTTGCCTAGGGATCCCTTGGTCCACAGTCTTTTATTCTGTAGCTTGTTTGCCAGTGTTGACTTTCAGTTATAGTTTGTGTGTAGAAATAGTTCCACCTGTGACCTTGCAGCAGAAAAGCATACCTCTTTGAGAACCATCTAGAACACTTCAGGACAGTAAGACCTATGGCCTTTGACATTAAGTCAACAGTACTAAGCAAACCTTTCTGTGAGCGATAGGAACTCAGATTGTTTTCCAGACCCTTCAAACTGACCTGAGCCCAGTTCTCAAAGCACAAATGTTCCCCTGGTACCTTCAAACGGATGCCATTGTTTCTTTTGCTAAACTTAATCACCAGTACAAGTAATTTAGTTTTTTAAAAGAATTATGGGGAAACCCCCACATAACATGAGATCTGCCCTCCTAATAAATGTCTAAGTGGATGTAACGGTACTGTTCACTACAGGCACGGTGTGGCAAGTTGATCTCTAGAATTTTTTTTTTTTGTCTTGCTTTGACTGAAAGCAGGACACATTAAACACCACCTCCCTCTTCTCTGTCCTGCCAGTCCAGGCAACCACCATCTACTGCCTGCTTTTATGAGTCTGATTGCTTTGGAGTCCTCGTGGAATATTGTATGGCGGTCCCTCAAAGATAAATAAACAAATATATAAAACT
Source organism: Spermophilus citellus (assembly GCF_964194105.1). NCBI lineage: Eukaryota > Metazoa > Chordata > Mammalia > Rodentia > Sciuridae > Spermophilus > Spermophilus citellus. The sequence continues at coordinate 87,624,723 of NC_138187.1, read as the reverse complement.
ACTGGATCATCCAGCAATTCCACCTCTGGGTATTTATCTTGTACTAGACATTTAACATCTGTATTGTTGGTGAGCAGCTCTTCACACAACCCTGCTCACTTTCAGGAGGTTCAGGATGGCCTTTGGCAGGGCTGATGGGTCCATTTGCAGGGAGGTAAACAATTTCACAGTGTGGACTCTAAGAAGTGAAACCCCCTTTAAGTCATTTTACGAGTTTTTTTTTTCTTAATGGAAAGGGAAAATACTGTTTCAACATGAGCATACTTATAGCCAATAAAACAGAGTGGAAAATAATGAAACAGGCATTTGTGGCATGGGTTCTCACTAAGGAAAAATAAACTGGAAATCAAATTTTTTAAAATGTGTAATATTTTCAGTCCCATTCATCAATGTTTTTGATGGACTTTCTCTGGGCTTCTGAGGGACACTAGCTGAGATCATATTGGTATTTATGTTAAAAATCATACCCAGCAGGCCCAACTTCCATCACTCTATAGTATGAGTAGTGTATTCCTGTCCAGGCTTCAAAGATGGGTCTGAAAAGGAAAGAAAATGTATGGGTTTTACATATATTTGTAAAAGTAGAAGAGAAAGGCATTTTTAATTTTTTTAAACCATTTTCCACAGAAAAATGATGTATGTGCCCTCTCTGCACACCTGAGCTGCCATAGTCATATGGACATTTATCACGTTACAGTTTGGCTTCTATGAGTATTGTCTCAGGAAGAGAGACTTGACTTTTACTGGTGCTTTCCATTTGTAAGTTTTCTCTTTAATTTCCTTAGAGTCATTTTCAGAGTCATAAATTACTGTTCGATCCTTTCATGTTCTTGTGCCACCCCCTGTTTAGAACATAAGGCTTCTCCATAGCACACTACAGTTTCTCGACTGTCTTCTATCCCCCCATCTGCTGCTCACTAGCTGTGTGGCTTTGGATAAATTGTTCCATCTTTTTGGGACTCTTGTTTTCTCATTTCTGAACTATGAGTGTTAGGCTAGAAAGACCAGGTCTAAGTTCCTGGGAAATCTCAAAATTGTTATGGTGGGGTGGGACCCGGTGTTCATTAGAGCTGGTTGGTGATTTGCACCTAGTACCCAGGATGCAACTATCACAAGATTTTATTTCAACAGCTGCAACTCGCCGTTAAGTTTGTAAGAGAAAAACTGAGGGAGAGGGTGAGATTGGCAGACTTCTTGAGAGAAGAATCCAGTCTTAACTCTTAATGTCTTAGGGTAGTATTTTAACACCATCACATAAAACAAGTATTCTTGATCTTGTTTTCTTTTACAATTTTATAAAAGTAGCGACCAATTGTTCTGAAATCTGGATGTGTCTATATGAAGATATGTTGAAGAGGAGATCCCTCAGACAGTGTTCAAGAGGAGTTGAGAGTCCTCTCCTTAATTGAGAGTGTGCTTACAAACATAGCATATTACGAACATCTCTCTGGAGACTCTCCTCCATCATTTCTGAATCCCACAGCCAGTGTCATTGCTCCAGATAGTAAGACTGGGCAGTGAATAGAGATTTTTGACTTACATCAATATGGTCTCATCTGTTTTCCTTAAAAACCCATGAAGACCTAGCAGTCACCTTTATTTAGAGTGGAGGGAGAAAGGGAAGTTGTGATAGTGGCAGGATACATGACAATTCATTGTCATTCCTTAGTTTGAGTTTATTAAAATATCAAACCAATTGTTTATGACTCTGTGAAAGTAACGACCAACTTCAATGCATTGCAGAGTCAGGTCAGTACTTGAGAAATGATTGGGTAGAATTCAGTTTATAGACTCTTCTACTTAAAAGTAGATAATGTCAGAGAATATAATGAAGTTTGATTAATTCTGTAGTCTCAAGCAGAGTGCACCAGCTAGCCTGTTATTCAAGTAGAGACTTAGATAACTTCTGGTGCAGCTGGCTTGACACTTCTTTGGGATTAGTATTGGCTTCATACATAGTTTAATTCTGTTTGGAAGAGAAGTAAAAAGGCAGGATTGAACAAGTGCAGGCTCTTGCTCTGACTTTACGCAGTAATTAATGAACCTCATCTTCTGTCTTCGCTTTGTAAAATGGATGTAATATTTATCACACAAAGTATAGTGAAAATAAATTTCTAATTTATGTATTTGCTCGAAATACATTATACCCTTCACTCTCCTTTTAATAGGGAAGGCGGATTGGGTAACATCTACAAACCAGAAATCGAGCACTGAGATAATCTGTCTTTGCTTGTCAGTTTATTTGAGACTTTATTCTCTGGTGTTGCAAACAAAAGTAAAATGATGGAGCAAATTGGTAAACATTAATGTCACTGACTTTAAGTGGGCTGTTGTACTTCTGTCATCCCAATATGTTTCCTGGGTCAGCAAGTTCTTCCAAGTTTCCACAATGACTATTTCAAATGCCCTTCACCTTTAAAACCTCTGCTCTCTCTTCCTCTTGTCCTATCCCAGCTTGGTCTTTCTATTTCAGCTAATGACCTTGGATCTATGTCATAAATTAAATTAAAGCTTATCAGAAGGGGACTTTTCCAGCATCCTGGTATGCAAATATTCACACATGAAAACATTTTAAAAACTTGTCTTCCTTCCTCCTGTTAGACTAGAGGAGTCCCCCATCTTTCCTTGCCATCTCCTCCTCTCCTCTTGAGAAACTTATATTACTGACAATCCCTTCTTTTCCTTATATATTCAGAATCTCTTTCCCTAAAAGGTTCTTTCTGTTGGTATTGGATACATTGACCTCCCCCATAATTTCAAAATGTTTTCTTTGAACCTCCCTCTTTCATTCTCCCCTTTCTTGGACTATTTTCTTTAGAAGGTTCTTCATACTCAATATCTCCATTTCCCGCCTCCTATTCACTTAACAATATCTCATTGCTTCACTGAGTCAGCGTTCCTTCAAGTTACCCTATATTGCCAGGTTGTAGATGATTACATTTTTTTTTTTTTTGTCATCTCTACCTGAATATCTTGAAGGTACTTGGAACTCAACGTGTCTAAAATTGAATCTGGGGTTTTCTCCTCTGAACCTAATAATCATTTGTCCCCAAATACTTCTTTCCTTAACTTACTTATTCTTTGTATATGGCACCAGTTGCACTTAATTCTTCTCTGTTTCTAACCCTTCTCTACATACGGCATCATCATTGCCTTTGGTTTCACCTTCCATATATCACTTGGATCCATCCATCACTTCCAGAGTCTATAGACTCCTCATTATCCTCCTAGCTGGTCTTCATGCACTTTCTAAGCTGTTCTCAACAGTGGAAACTAAGTGATCTTTCTGAGGTGTAGGTTTCTTCGTGATACTCTCTTACTTAAGACACAACATCTTTTCATTGCTCTTGGGCTGCAGGAACGTGTTGCATCCTCTGCCTCAGATACTCTTTTCCCTTTATGCTCTTTCAATCGATTCTTTTCAATGATCACTTCACATATGACTTAGCTGAGCCCTTCTGGCATCGACTAACCAAATCTCTTATCACTGTGGTAATTTTGCATTTGCACGCTCAATAGATTTATCTAGACAGATATTATCTTCTGAAAGGCAGTTCATGTCTTTGACTCATCAGTGAATCTTTCGTGAAAGAACAAATAAATGAGCGAATAATATATTTCTTGAAAATGGTACACATTTTTAGGACAGAGGAGAAAGAGAACAGAAACATCTACGTATAACTCGTTTACCAGAATGGAGAAATTTGCCTCCTATGGTAGGCACAACTAGCTGTTCACCATAAGCTCATGTTTCTCTTTGATCATTTGGAATTACCTTGCCAGAGACCACATCTCCCAGCTCCTTTGCACTGATGTATGGGCATGTGATTGTTGCCAATGAGACACAAATGAAAGTTGCATGTTTAATTTCTAGTTCAGAGCAGCTGTGTCTCTTCCCTGATAACCCCTAAAGTAGAGGTTTTTGAGACTCTGGGGGGGGGGGGGAAGGCAGACACCCAAATGAGAAGCAATGTGAACCTACCCATCCCTTCAAAGAGAAAAGATGCCCCATAACCAAGAATAAAAGTTGAACAATGATGGGCAGTGAGTGTGAATTTAGCTCTTCATCAACTTTTGGCTCTTCATCAACTCCCAATAAAGTTTTATTGGGACACAGCTAGGCCCATTATTTACATATTATCTATGGCTGATTTTGTACTGCAAAATAATCAACTTGAGTAGTTCCACAGACTATATAACCCTTGGTGACTGAAATATTTATTATCTTGTCTTTTTACTGAAAAAGTTTTCTAACACATGATCTGTTAGGTTAAAAAACTGTAAATTAGGGGTTTAATTGTTATAACAAAGAGCATTTACCCTAACTAGTATACAGAACATAAATATTGCGCTTCTTTGCATTTTTTAATTAGCCAGAGCATTCTTTCAACAAGTATTTATCAATACCTCTTTTGTTCTTGGTGTCAGAATAGTCAAATCTTAGAGATATGGCTCCTGCTATTTAGAATCTTATGGTTTCCATGGGGAGAGAGATGAATGAATCGGCAATTAAAACACTGGTGTAGTGGTGGGAAATGCTAAGAAGGCAACTCTGAAATGAGGATTAATGTTTAAGAAGTTTATCTTGGTGTGCCCTTGGGCTCAGCAACTGCAGGAGAAACAAAGGGAGCAGCAGCAACAGGCAGAGGGAGAAGTTGGGCAGCGCTTTTACAACAAAGTCCTTAGCCAAACTCATGGTGCTCTCCAGAGTTGGGGCGTGGGGCTGGGAGGTCCTGTGTCAACCAGACAGGCTGTAGGCCATCATGGGAAGGAAGGGGTGTGAACTGGTGTGAGGAGGTTCTCTTCAGCTTAGTACAGGTCCACAAGAGTTCTCTCAGGAGCTGGGGAATATGTTCTTCATTGCAGTGGGGCTATTTAGATGGTGTTCAGGCCACCGTAGGAGGGTCTGCAACAGATCCCTGAAGAGGAGTTACATAAATGGTGAAATCTGAACTTTGAGCAGGGAATTTCACCTTGTGAAAGGAAAGGGCAGGAATCAGTAGTGGAGAGTGCCCGAGGCAGAGGGAATAATATTTTCTAATCGCTGAAAATGAAAGAGTGAGTTCAGAAAGATCAGAAGCTGAAATTCCACCCCGACTGACCAGTGTGGTTTTCCATGCGGGTACTTTCTACCTGGGTCAGACTGAAGGAGACAGGGAAGCTGTCCATGCACATGACCCGAGTTGATTAGTGATTGCAGAATACCTACATTCCAAGAAGCTCCAGGTCATTGTTAAAATTATCTTACATTGTTTGAACTAAGTATCCTCTATATTGGTACAATTTAGCTAAGCCTGCCATCTGGGAACAGCCTTCCAAGATCTGTATTAGGAATGTGATATCTTATTCTCACATAGTGTGAGTTAATTATCTCAAGACAGTGGTTCCTCATCCAAATCGTGATTTCTCTATTCCCTGGAATTCTCTATTCTGCTCAGAAACCTATGTGCTACTTACCAAGCAACTTTGATTGACTGGTGCAGATGTGAGGAGAATAGTCAAATCCCCTACCCCAATGGAAAACAACCGTTAAATGATTTATAAACACAGACATAGGCTGCATTTGAACAATTAGACAGGGTGAATGGTAAAATGATTGGGCTTATAGTTCAAAACACCTAAAATGCTGTTCAGAAATCTAAAACAGCTGAGAGAATAGCCTCTACTGCAAAAATACTTCACAAAATACCCAGGAAGGATCTATGTATATTTTAAATTCCACATTTTAAAGCTTTATGTTCCTAATTATATTGCTTATTAGATTCCTTGAGTTGATAAATTGTGACTTTATTTTTAAATTTCTGGCTATCATCATCCATCTTTTTATTAGTTATTAGATTGATGTGGTGTGGTGTGTTTTGTTATACTATACTGCATTGTAGTTCATGATTGTTCAGTTTAGGTCAAGATTGAAATTTCAAAGTCATATGTGATAGTGTGTTTATGAACAGAGTATTTAACACCATGTAATAAACATATGGGCAGCCATTTTTATAAAATGTTGACTGTGTGCTGTTTGTTTAGTAACTGAAATGTGATTAAGAAGCACAGTATTTAAAAAAGCATCTTCTAACTACTCACTCACCTGATGACTAGGATATTGGAAACTTAAGCATACCTGTGTGCTGCTACCTGATCCCATTGCTATTCTAAGAACAGTAGCCCTGCCAATCTACCATGATGTGCATGGTACTCGTCAGTTTCACAATACTCTTTAAGGATGGATATTTTGAAGGTATGGGTATTAATATTCAAGATACTAAGTGTCTTTCTAAATGACATGAGTTCTTAGAGCCAGAACCAGGTTAAACCTCAGATTTCTGACTCCTACATAATCCCACCTACTCAGGAGGCTGAGGCAAGAGCATTACAAGTTTGGGGCCAGCCTGGGCAAGTTAGTGAGACCTTGTCTCAAAATAAAAACTTAAAAGGACTGGGGATATAGCTCAGTGGCAGAGCAACCCTGGATTTCATCTCTAGTATACATATAAGAGTTACATCTCATCCTTGAATGTTATAAAACTAGAAAACATTGCTTCAAAAGACCCCCCAGGGAAGAAGATTTCTTTTTTTCCTTTACATTTTTTAATTGGTGCATTGTAATTGTACATAATGTTGGGATTTTGTTGTTACCTATTTGAACATATACACATTATAACATTATAATTTGGCCAATATCATCCCCTAGTGTTTCTTCATCCCTTCCCCTTCTTTCTCCCCCTGGTTCCTTTCCCCTATTGTACTGATCTCCTTTAATTTTCATAAGATTCCCCCGACCTTTCTTTTCCTTTTTCTTCTCTAGTTTCCACATGAGAGAAAACATATGGCCCTTCACCTTCTGAGTGTGGCTTATTTCATTTAACATGATGTTCTCAAGTTCCATCCATTTTCCTGCAAATGATGCAATTTTATTTTTCTTTCAATAAAACTCCATTGGTTATACATACCACATTTTCTTTATCCATTCATCCTCTGATGGACATCAAGGCTGGTTCCACAGTTTGGCTATTGTGAATTGTGCTGCTGTAAACATGGGTGTGCATGTATCACTGTAATAAGATGGCTTTAATTCTTCAAGCTAAATACTGAGAGTGGTGTAGCTGGGTCACATGGTGGTTCCACTCCAGGGAAGATTATTTCAAAGGTTCCTGGGAAGCTGTCTTAGGACCTACTACTTCCTCTACTTCTTCCGTAACTGCTTCCTTTGCTTGCCTTGATTTCTTCTGCTGAGGTCTATGTTTATTTCTCCAACTTTTCCTCCTTCTCCATGTCCAGGAGTGTTCACCTTTCTCTCTCTCACATACCTCCTTCTTTCCATGACGATCGCTTCTGAACTTATTCAATGTCATTTCATGTACTTTGATTTAATGAAAGACTGTTGAGATCCTACTTGGTGCCTTGAAGACCTCTGCTGAAGACTAAATACATTCTGTTCACTGTGATGCCACTGAAGATATTATTCTCTAAGCTTATGAGCCATTGTCTGTCACTCTTTTGTGACTGTACTCTAGGATTTCTGCACTTCACACAAGTTTAGAGAAGTCTTTTTGTGGAACTGAGAAATCAAGTCTTTTTGAAAATAGATTTTCTTAATCCTAGAAAGAGCCAGGAGACTACCCTCATCTCTGAGCCAGCCATCTTTTCTATACTGTGTTTAATTAGTTAACCAGGGCTTATTGACTCCTTCCTATTTTTCTCTTTTCTTTCTTTTTAAAATGGAATAGACATTTAAGTAGAGCGGATGGAGCCAATCAGAAGAAGGCTAATGATTTCAGTATCTATAAATATGTACCACTTAAAAGAAACAGGATAAAGACATTCTAGCAAATTCTAGAATGTCTAAGACTAAGTTCTAACACTTAGTCTTGTAAATATGGCCATATTTGAAAGCTGTGACAGCAACAACAATATCAACAAACACCCCTCAAACCAACAACCTTGAACAGCTTGTCAAACAAATTATCTTAGTTTGGGTAAAAAGTCCAAAGAAATTTACCCATCTAATATTCTACCATTCCTGCTCATAGTAATGTCTGTGTTTTTCATGTACTTGTTAAATTCAATTATAAGTTGAGTGTATCTTGCTAGTTACACAGGTGATATACTTGTGCTGAATTAAATATTGTTTTCTCCCTTAAAAATAAGTTTTATGTAGGATTTCTGGAATCAACCAGATTACTCCTATTTTTTTTTTTTTTAAAAATTGTTGGGAGCATTTTGCTTTGCTTACATTGCTTACATTGCTTCCTGCATTTCTAGACAGATTTTCAAATTTCCTCCACCCTCTGCTGCCTGGCATCACAATAGGTTTTATTGTCAAGTGTGCTGGGGTGTCAGGCTACTAATGCCAGAACTGGAGCCTCTGGGGATCTGTTTCTGAGGACATGGGTGTTCTTGAATCTGGTTGCCTCCCTTGCTGCCCGCCCCCAGACTTTGAAAAGCAAGCACTGTACAAACTTAATCAGGCAGATCATTAGTCAAGCGTCACTCTGGGTGCAAAGGCGCTGAAGGTCATTGTGCTTAGTATTATGGAACACATCCTTTTAATAGTTTTGGCATCCCCAAATTAAAAAAAAAATCAGCATGAAATTCAGAGACTTACTGAAAGAGCAGTGACAACAATTTAGTTGTAAATAACACAGAGAGGGATGTAAAGAAGAAATAGAAATGGACATATACAAAAAAAGTTGAGTCTAATGGAGAAGATTATCTGGGGGAAACAAGGGAAGATGACTCATATCCTTCTCTTTTGAAGACTGCATGTTTTATTAGATCCAATACTACTGTTTAAACTTCCATTAGTGTGCTGGTGAGACCAGCACATTGTTTTCTCAAAGCATCTGGCCTCCGGAATGGAGTATTGATGGAGATGCAGAATCTGGGAAGTTTTATCTAAGAGGTGACATCTGAGCAAGTCTCAGGGGGCATGTAGATTTGGAATGTGAAGGGATAGGGCTATGAAAAGAAGAAAATGTGCAACTGTGTTCAAGGGCACAGACTCAGACTTCATGGAGCACACATGGGATAAGTAGAGCAGGGCTTTTGGTTTGGATAGAAAGTGGGCTCCCTATTTGGCATAGGTCAGAGACTGAAGTTAGATTATGGGTGACATGGACTTGGTTTGGCAGGCAGTAGGGAGACACCACTAGTGATACCAGCTTGATTTCAGAAAGACTGAGGGAGAGAGGTTTTGGCACACAGACTTACTGACTTTCGCAAAGACCAATCTAAAACTTTTTAAAAAACTATGAGGTAGGTGGCATTCTTCCTTCTAGTCTTGGGCACTAGACAGCTTGGCTGATGAGACCTGGATGTCGATGGTGGAGGTCAGCTTAACTGGGTAAGAGAAACTTCTTGGTCCTACATAGAGTTCTGGCTGTTCTTGACCTCTGTCCTTAACCTCCTAAAACTGATCTTACATGGAGTCTGTTGTCAGCTCTTCCTGTAAAGCTCAGACAACTTAACTCCCCTGTTACCTTTCAGTTTAATCTGACCTTTCTGAGTATGGCCGTTTAAAAAAATTTTAACTTTGTTTTTGAATTCTGATCCTAGCTTGGCTATGTTTATTATTCATGACACTTAAGAATTCCTCTTCTGCTGTCTTGCATACTGACAGTGGCTGCTCACTTTTGGATTATGGGCCTTTATCCCAGGTGCCATTTTTCTTCTTGGTGGACAGCTCTGATCTCTGACAATCATTTGCTGAGTGTATCCCTTTAAAAAAAGAACTGGAAATTTCCTTAGGTGACTTTTTCTCGGATCCATTATTTATGTTAACTTTGAATTTGTTCTACATCCGTTAAAAATGCTTACTTTGACTTTTAGCATATAGCCAATTGGCATTATCTAACCCTGGGGGAAAATAATCATATACACACAAGAATTTTTAAAAGGCCTTATTTATTATATTGGGCTTAATACCATATTCTTTAGGAAGTAGCCAAGTGTTATATATTATTCACTTCCCAGGTCTGTGAGTGAGAGAATTGACAAGCCATTTTACCCTATATACACTTTAGTCAAAACGAAAAGCACTTCGAAGAAAGTGTCACAGGCTCTAGGGTCCTCAGTCCTCCTGCTGCCTCCTCTGGAAACCTAAGCATTTGGCCTTTACCTTTGAGATGGGTGATTAAAATCCTGACTTAGATGTAATCGCCTTCTTCAAGTTTTGTGCATTGACTGTCTTGCTCTTTGGGGGTTTTCCTCCGTGTTTCCATTTAAGTTACACATCTGTACCTCCTCTTTGACCTCTGTACACTGGAAAGAAGTAAAACATCCTGCGTTAGCATAACTTCCAAACCTGACAGGTAGTATTTAGGCATTGATTTATGGTCTCTAGCCTACATTACTTTCCATCCCCTTCCACACATCATGGAGACCCTGTGTGCCCTGTTGATGTTCGATGTTTTTAATGGATGTGAACTTAACCATTAATGTAACATCTCTGGTTTAATGCAGATACTTTTGTTAAATGACAATATAATTACTAGTCATCGGCAGACCTCAAAAAGATTGGGAGGTTTGGTTCATTTGAACACCCGAGAGCTCAGATGCTTATCTGAAGTTTACCCCTAGAGTTTGGCAAGTCCAGGCTGGAAAACTCTCAAGATCCATCTAACACATGAGATTTCAGTCAGCAATTCTGTGGTTCTCTTTCTCAATATCGGTACCCCGATTTTTCAGTCTTGGTCTATAAAGTACCCTACAAAATGCCACATTGAAAGATAAAGAAAATCTCATCCCTGTCACGCACGTTGAGCTGAATATATTTTCAAAAAATGAAGAAAACAACTGGATAAAAATTTTGTGTTAGAAGAGAAATGCTATCTTCTTGTGCTGTTAAGAACCATTATGTCTTCCTCCCCTTTCCAAATTCTTGTTTACTGCTGTAATTTTCTAGTAGCTTCTCCCTGACATCAGCTTTGAGGTGAAGGGAAATTGAGGAAGATGACTCAGAATAATCCTGTTTGAAAACAAGTTTGTTTTTTTTCCTAGAAAAAGTGTTAATATTTAAACTTCTTTCAGTTTGTGCCGGCAAGCCAGCAAGCTATGTACTTAAAAAATAATAATTAAGATACTTTCAACACTGAGTGTTTTGTGTTTAGTTTAGGAGTAATGTTGTATCTATGGTGGTTTTTCCAGTTTTGCATTCCTTTAAATTACTCTTTTGTTTTTCTCTTGTTTTCTGTTTCAAGTGTATGTGTGCATGCTTGCGGGTATGTGTATGGTATAGGCTTGGAACCTGGGGCCTCATGAATGTTAGGCAAGCTCTCTACCACTGAGCCACATCCTCAGCTTCACAAGACAGTTTTGAAATGAGAAAAACAAACTTAAAAACAAAACAAAACAAAACAACAACAAAAAATAAACAAACAAAACTTTACCCCCCCCCCCCAAAACTAAAAACCCTGTGATTTAGAGAAATGACATTGTCAGCTATGGTCATTTGATGATTTTTAGTTCCTGAAGGAAAGCGAGACTTTGGAGTCAATATGGGCACAGAGCTACTAGGAGTCATGCAGCACTTGATCCTCGGTAAGCAAACCTGAAGTTTTGCACTTTTGAGATGCTACTATGATGCTTATAATGAGAGTTAAATACTTCTTAAAAAATTAATGTAGAAATGTTGGCATCATCTCAGAGAAATTTTGGTCTGTATGAAATTCCAGTGTTGGTGTTAGTTTTAGCTCAGGGAAAAGTTACACTGCCTTTGTTTTGAGCAAGATTTTTGGAAAGGTATATAGATTAAAAAAAAATTAAAGTAATTGATTACCATTGAAACCCATATGAACCTACAGCCCAATGGTATCATTTTGATCTCAGTAGAAACTTTTGATGGAAATCCTTAAATAAACACAGTGATTAATCCCCTAACAGAGTGTCAAGCACATGAAGTTATGATTGTTATACAAGTATTATCTCCTATTTTCTAGGCACCAGAGCTTGGTTTCTAGAAGCTCGAACTCTGTTTTAGTTCTGCACCTTTTGTCGATCTGGGATATGCTGGCCTCTGGTCCCTTCTTGGGAATGACCTATTTCTATGGCACTTTAGACTAGTAGAGCAACAGTGACTGGAGAGTTTGCCCTTTGCCTTGCTGTGTGCAAAGTTGATAAAGTCATTGAAGATATGTTAATTAGTCATGCATTTCAACAAGCCCTACACACAATATTTTCAGAGGCTTGCCTGGCCTGATCCATGAGCTGCATAAAATCCTTATTAACCAGAAGATAAACAACAAGCTCCTTTGGACCTCAAGTACACTCTACCAGATTAGTTAATGGGGGTTTTCGCCACCAAAGATAGGACAAACTGGAGACCATAGGCCATTACGGGACTCCTTGACACTATTATGATACATAAGCCTCATTCTCTTGGGTTAGGCAATAAATTAGGACGAGGTGAGCCTGGTTTCTTTTCTGGTGGGGCATCTTTGTTTTCTGTGGCAGGCTTTAAAAGGGTATTCAGTAATGCAACCACGGAGGGTTTTTCCATCATTTAAAAAGGGCTCATTAGACTCTGCAAATTGATGCAGTACAAACAACATTGAGAGGGTCTGGGTTCCCACATAAATTAGCTCAGTTTGTGCAAGATGAAAAATGCTTTGGCCCTAACTGCCGGCACTACAAACACAGCCCGCTTGGAAAAAAACAAGGTGTGCCCACTGAGCCTCTTACATCACCAGCAGGCAGAAAAGTGCTGTAATTAAAACTTAGCCGACAATTTGCTTAATGATGTGCGAGGCAGAGGAGAACCCAAGCAGGGCCCCCACATTTGGTCGCTTGTAGTTTCTGCCATTCCGGGGCAGCGGCCCCAGCAGTGGCCACGGTGAGACTCTTCCATGCTTGAGAAAATGGTGACTCATGGGAGAGACAGTGGAGGGGACTGGGATGCCAGGCTGGCTGTCCTTAAATCATCAAGACCATTTTCATCATAATGAGTTTGTGTGAGTGAGAAGGTACTTAAGGTGTTTTGGAATCATCCGTTTATAATTAGCCAGGTAGAATTTAAGAAAATTAAACTATTCCCCACAATATAACTTAGACCAATTAACAATTTTAATTAGTTCACCATAATAATATGAGGTAGGATTTCCAATTCCATCTTCTCACCTCAGGATTACTGTTATTATAGGAGAAAAGAATCTTTTTAAAGTTTGTGAGACATGAAGGCTCAATTGGAACTAACACAATGCCGCACATCCAGATCTCTGGATAAGCTCTTTAATCCAGGGTCTGCCACATATTCCTCTGTGACCCTTGACCAGGCACTTGACCCCATCATTGCCTGATCCGTAAAATTAGGAGCCCACTGCCACATACAGATGATTTAGATTGGATCCTGATAAGCATTGGATGTTTGGAAAGTTTGGAAACTTCTAAGTAAATCTAGCATATTCTCTAGATGCTTAATTATTGGGATAAACCACATTAACTGCATGTCTTGAGTTATTCTTTAATAATTTAAAGAGGCATTTCCGTAAGTGTTCTCATGATTAAAAAAAAAAGAAAAAAAAAACTGAGCAGTAAACATCAGTAGATGTTTCCCTGACATGTTAAACATTTCAGCTAAAAAGTTTATCCTCCTGCCACTTCTAAAGACTAACCTACCATTAATTCACAGAAAAACATTCTGTCTGCATGTTTGTAAACATCTAAATCAGAGAACCACTTCAGGTAATGCTGCTGTCTACCTCAAATGCCCAGAGAGTAGGTGAATCTGAAATACCAATCAGACCTTACTACTTAGGGAAGATTAAAAGTTACAATCCGTATTGAAAAATAGGAAGAGATAAACAGGAGACAGTTCTTGGAATCTGACATTTATCACCCCCCCAACTGAAATTTCTAAACAGTTTTATAGTATTTGTTTATCAAAACTATTTTGAGGGCTGGAGATGTGGCTCAATCGGTAGCTCGCTCGCCTGGCATGCATGCGGCCCGGGTTCGATCCTCAGCACCACATACAAAAAAAAAAAAACCAAAAAACAAACAAACAAAAAAAACAAAGATGTGTGTCTGCCGAAAACTAGAAAAAAAATATTTTGACTCAAAACTGCAGAAATGCTTATTTAGTTGTTTCTTGTGGATTTCCTAGGGACATCTGTTGGACATCGAAAGCTCATGAACACTATTCTTGTGTCCCCTTGATCTATGGGGTTTCCACTGGAAATCCTTGGGTAAATGTAATATGACTAAGGCAGTTAACCTGGTTCTGTCCTTGCAAACCAGCTATCTAGTTAAGTGGGGGAAATAAAATGGAATTCATTCAGCCCAAGAGCAGGAACCATATCTCTTGAGATTCAAAAACAGCATATGTGTTAATATCAGATACTTCCAAACATGTTTTACATACCATTGTTGGGACTTTTTTGAGACCAGTGGTAAATGCTACATTTAGGATAGGGTAAAAACTACATCAAACTTGAGGATACCACTTGAGGGCACATATTTTAATAGCTCCTGTGTGTAACATACTGTCTTCATTACATTTCTATTGAATTGCTATGGTTTGTAACTTTCTTACCCGATTAATCCTTGCTTTGGATATTTTTGGTCTTTTATTTGTAACACTAGGGCAACTCATTTAATAAATAGGCTTGAAATAGAACAAGTATCCCACAATTACGACTCCACAGGATGATGGCCAGTTGAAACTAAGGCCAAGGAAGAAAGTAAATTCTGGAGTCAGAAAATCATGAATAAACTCTAGTTCTGTTCTTTGTTTGTAGAATGGCTTAGGTAAGTTATTTAACTTCTATGTACTTTAACTTTCTTATCAACTAAGCAGGAGTAACAAAATATCTAGCTCCTAATTTTGTGAAAAGGAAGTAATCTATGGTGAATATAAGATGCCTCATATAGAATATGTCACATCCCACACCCTCACTATACTACGGAACGTTATGCTGTAGGCGACTCCATGATGTTGCAGTTTTATTAGTTCATTATAGTTATACATAATATTGAGGTTCATTTTACAGAAGCATGGAATATAATTAGCTCCAATTAAGTATATAGTACTTCCTCTTTTCTCTCCTCCTTCCTCTCCCTATGCTAGTTCCTCTACTGGTCTTCTATTTATTTATAATCTTTTTAAAAATTAGTGCATTACAGGTACACATAAAGATGAAATCACTGAGGTATAATACTTTATGCACATAGGATAGTTTGGTCAGTTTTATTCCACCTTTCCTTCCTTTTTCTGTCCCTCCTCCCATCCCTCTCCCTTAGTTCCCTTCTTCTGCTTCCCTGATGTCTCTTCTATTTTCAACTCCATGGTATTTCTTATTCAACTTTGTATATCTAATGGTTAGCTTCTTTCTTAGTGCATAGTAAGCACTAAAAATGGGCCTGTAATCCCTGCGGCTCAGGAGGCTGAAGCAGGAAGACGGCAAGTTGAAAGCCAGCCTCAGGAACTTAGCAAGGCCCTAAGCAACTTGCGAGACTTTATCTCAAAATACAAAATAGAAAAAAGGGCTGGGGATGTGGCTAGGTGGTTACGCACCCCTGGGTTCAATCCCTGGTACAAAAAAAAAAAAAAAAAGAGAGAGAGAGAGAGAGAGAGAGAGAGAGAGAGAGAGAGAGAGCATGATTAAATAAATAATGTCTTTAAAAAAACTGGATCTTAACTGATTAGAGAGGAATCATATGTGTAATCTAATGTAACAATAAGATATTAGAAGTTTAAGGAAATGGCCAAAACTCAATTCAAATATATATATATATATATATATATATATATATATATTCAAAAAAATATATATATATATTCAAAATATATATATATGACTTGAAGATGTCAGTAGGTTTCCTAAAAAGTTTTCTTTGGTTCAATTCTGAAAGTTAACTGAGGCCATTTCCTTTCTAATTGGGATTCTTCAAATATAACATATTTCTTCATATAAGTTGATTTAAAGAATCAGTAAACATTGTGAATATCTTGAGAGTTTTAAGACAATTCACCAGACTGACTTGTTGGCACTGATGGGACAGTCTATTAAGACAGCTACCTCCCCGAGAAAAGCCCTGCATCTCCATATTGCTCTCACAGATGTCAGACCAAAGGTCTGTAACCACAGTCAGTTTTTCAGGCCAATGGTGTTAATGAAAAAGGAAATGGTTTATTCTCAGCAAACTTGTTATTGGCTCCAGGGACCACCCTTTAATTCCCGACATTCACCAACGATTTCCTGAGCTATGCCTCAGTGCGTCAAACATACAAGGCTTAGAGTGGATGAAGTGTTGAGCGTGAAATACCTTCATGACCAGCGCTTTGGGGTACTGTTACATGCTAATCAGACTCCCCTGCACCTTATCTGGAAGGTAGCACTGGCCCTCATTTACTCAGATCATGTTGTTCTTTTTCAAGGTTTTTATTGGCACATTATAATCATACACACTGGTGGGATTCATGGTGACATATTCATATACGCACATGCCTCCCTTTCCCTGTCTTCCTCCACCCCCCTGATCCCCATCCTATTCTCTACCCTTCTAGATTTTTAAAAATTAGTGCATTACAATTTTACATAAAAGTGGGATTCTTTGTGGTTTATTTGCATAATGGGGTAATTTTTGATGAATATGTTGGAGATGACTAGTTTGCCTGTTTGTATGGCCATGGAAATGTTGGTGGTGAGCGAAGTGGCCATGAGAGGGGGAGAGGTGAATTAAAAATGGGGAGGCAAGAAGGCCTGTTTCAAAGCTTTTCAGTCCCAGAAATCATTTTAGATCAGTCTAAATTCTCAAAATTTCTGAAGCATTCAAGTATCTTATGTTTGATTGGCTCTTTAGAACTACTTCCCGAGAGCTGGGGATGTGTCTGTGGTGGGTGCTTGCCCAGCATGCATGAGGCCCTGGGTTGGACCCCAGCAACAAAATAGAACAGGAAAACAGCAACTGCTTCTATGAGAGTAGAAAAGGAATTGATAAACTATTATCATTATTTTACCTATACAAAAACTTGGAGCATGTTTGTGACATGTCCACTCCACACCCTCTCTTGTCCCAGGTGGAGTGTGGAGAAGGGCAGTGGTCGGGCCACAAGGCAGGCAAAACACCCTCTGCCCATAGTTAATGTGGCTTCTAGAATTTTCACCCTTGAGCTGTGGGATCTTCATCCAAAACCCACTCAAGGGCTTTGACTTTTTCCCCTGCCTTGTAGTTCAACTGTCCACTTAGTCATTCGATTTCCCAGCCGCACTACTAAAAATAAATGGATGAAAAGAAAACTTTTCTTGGCAAGCTCTTTGACGGTTGTCTCCTTGAAGGTCCCTCCTGATGTGCTTACTGAGAAATGGCATCAGCAGAGCTGGCCTCTGTTGAGCCTCTCTCTTCGCGGACGTCCCACTCCCGCGGTACCTAATATTTAATTTAAGTAGATGATCATAAGAGAAGCACAGGCTGTGGCTTAATGGGGAAAAACACATTTGTTTCTGTCATGACTGCTGAAAGGAGAGTATTTTGAGAGATTAACAGGAATCAATTGATTCTCTTTACTGTTTTTATATATAACTTAAGAAGGAAAGCCTTACACGGGGTCTGGATTTTGTGATCTGTGGGGGATTTGTTGATTGAATTAAAAGGACCTCAAAATGAAAGGTATGGTTTTTCCACCTTGTTAGTCCTTTATAGAAGGAAATTCAGATTTTAAAATTCAGGGTCAGGCTGGGTGTGGTGGCATGTGCCTGTAATCCCAGAGGCTTGGGCAGCTGAGGCAGGAGGATCGTGAGTTCAAAGCCAACCACAGCAAAAGTGAGGTGCTAAGCAACTCAGTGAGACCCTGTCTCTAAATAAAAAAAATACAAAATAGGGCTGGGGATGTGGCTCAGTGGTTGAGGGCCCTGAGTTAATCCCTCCTTCCTTCCTATCCTCATCTCTTTCCCATGCAATATATTTTCATTCAAATTTCATCTATGTGGGGCTGGAGGGGTCAGGAATGATTGTAGTCTTCTAATAAAACCCTTTGGAAATATTTCCATCAAGTCATCTATGTCTCAAAAGGTCTCTGGACTCCATTTTTAGAACCTTGCAGTTATTTCTTTCTTTTTTTTTTTTTTTTAAAGAGAGAGTGAGAGAGGAGAGAGAGGGGAGAGAGAATTTTTAATATTTATTTTTTAGTTCTCGGCGGACACAACATCTTTGTTGGTATGTGGTGCTGAGGATCGAACCCGGGCCGCACGCATGCGAGGTGAGCGCGCTACTGCTTGAGCCACATCCCCAGCCCTCTTGCAGTTATTTCAACTTAATCTATTTCTCTCTGACCTTCATCAGAGTTTACTCCTCTCCCCCAGCAAAAGAACCCATGGAAGTTTCAGTGATCTGTATTGGCTGGCATTTGCCTAGGTATGAAGGGTGAAATATTTTTTCATGTTTGGAAAATCAATAAGAAATTATATTTGACAATAGGGAAACTTCTGCCTTAAATCCTATTCATGTATTCTTTGTATCAGGTTTCTCAAAGGAAAAGAAAAATTCTGCTAGAACCCACATGATTGTCCTTCATCTTTTGTTTTCTTCAGGGATGTCCAGTGAAGCCCTGGTGGGAGTTGCTTTTGCATTTCTTTTGGGGGTTTGGTGAGGTCACAGAACAGGGAAGAACTGCTTCTGAAGAGATGCGTTGAGCCGGTTTTGTGTGGCTGCTTAGGAACATCCACTTGCTCATCAGGTGAGAAGCATCCTAGGACACATGGAATGAGTCAGAGTGAAAAAATGACTTTGGAAGCCAAGTAAGAGATGGGATTAAAGCCCTCAGGTTCTCTCAGGACAAAGGCAACATAGGTAAAATGCCACCCAGGGAGTTCTCAGTCAGCGTGTTGGCGTAGCGTAAGGGGTTCAGGATCCTTCTATGGGAGAGCAGCATCTAAAGATTATGGGTTAGGGGACCAATTCCTGGGGGTTAATTATATTTGGACACCTAGCTTTAAATGTAAGACACCACTCAGGAAGACTCTTCTTGCAGGGAGTGCATCTTTCATCTTTTACCTGGGCTGTGGTCTAGGAAAGCTGGAAGCTCATGGAAGAGGAGCACTGTGAAGTCGGGGTCATTCCACTCCTCAGCAGCCCTCTGCAGAGCTCTGACCAGTCTCTTCAGTGGGAACGCATGTGTGTGTGTGTGTGGTCACTTACCTTATCATTCAAGATAAGTGATAAATAAAAGCACTTGTCTTTCTGTGTTTTACCTGGATCCTTAGCGTGGAGACTTGGACCCAAGGATGAGGTAGCTTTACCTTTGGGGCTTCCTGTGATTCCTTTATCAAAAAGCAGAGAAGAGGGGTTGTGGGTGTGGCTCAGTGGGAGAGTGCTTGCCTGGCATGCCAAGGCCCTGGGTTCAATCCCAGCTGCTCCCCCGCCAAAAAAATGCACAGAGAAAGTATAAATGCTCATTATAGAATTAATAAATGTAGAACTTTCCATACTTAAAAGGGGGAAAAATCACTATGGAAAAGAGAACTTTGACCACAGATCTAAATAAATGAGATTCTGATTATCATAGTCTTTCGAAAGCAAAATTAAAGAATAAACAACAAAATAAAAACATGAATAACCAGTCACATATTCAGAATCCTAATATATAATATTCTGTACACAAATCGATTTGGAGAAGAGTAAGAGCTCAATAGATAAATGGATAAATGATATGTTTTAAAAAGGAAAAATAGTTTACGAACATGAAGACCTTAATAAGAAATGTAAATGAGAATAAAATAAAATACTTTTTAAAAAAGTCAATCCAAATTATTTATGCTTTTGATGCTGAGTAGCCATATAAGAAGAAAGTGATTTCTAATGAGAAATTCTGTTGAGACAAAATTTTTAGAATATTTAAAACAAATATACTTGGATGTAGGGATGCAGGAGCTTATTTATATATATATATATATATATATATATATATATATATATATATATATATATATAGTGTGTGTGTGTGTGTGTGTGTGTGTGTGTGTGTGTGTGTATGTGGTGGGGTTGAACCCTGGGGCCTTGGGCATGCTAAGCATGCCCTTTACCACTGAGCTACATCCCTAGTCCATATTTGTATTTTAAAGTAAAAAATTATCTTTTTCCAAAAGCAACAAAATCACAAGCCCCCCTTTAAAAATCACTTTTTTCCCAATATCAGTCTCAAGAAGACATTTTTTTAGTAATTCACATGTGACTTTTGGTTTTCATGCAATGCCAATGTAATTGAACATTCCTTAATACATTCTATATAGACTTTCATGTAACTCTGCCCAGTAGCTACAGTATGTATTGGAGGCTATACCCAAAATAAGTCCCTAATTCTTTTTGTGTCCCAGACTCTATCCCATACCTTTTCTGTTTCAGGTTTCTTATTAAAAAATACCTTATTTAATAATATTCATAAAAGAATATTATTAAAAGTAATCAAATGCATTGACTCCATGGAGCTCAAAAAGAATAAAGTGTTCTAAAAGTGTTTAATAATAAAGGACTAAGGGGATAAAGAATTTCACTCTAGGGCTGTTAATCCAGCACCTTTTATAAGCATTACATTTATTTAAGCTAAATAAAAATAGCACACGACAGATTGTATTTGTATGGGAAATCACAGAGAAAACAGCAAAGACATTGGAAAATTGCATTTTTTTTAAGATAATTAAAGGTCATACTATTTAGCCAAACCATAAACCATCACAACAAGCAAGGCATTGATTACTGCTCTGACCACATTCATTTTTAATTCCATTAGTGAAATAAATGACAACCTTTGAATTTGCCACTGTCTTGATACACAACAATAAGAAGGGCGAATTACTCTAGAATCTAGAGTAGCTGAACAGAGAAGCTTCTTTCTTCCTCTTTGCCATTCTAAACTACAAAGTTGTAAGTAGCAATAAATGCAATAGCCATCTTCTCCAGGGTGTGGTAATGGCAACTCTTTGGAGATCTGAGAATGTTCAAAGGAGGGCTATTCTCCACCATTTACCCACAGTGAGTGGCAGGGATGAACCACTCCATCCCCATTCTCCCTGGCCAGAGGTTGGTTTTCTCCAGGGCCCTGAAGCTAAGGGCTGTAATTCAAATGACAGCACAAGTGTCTTGAAAACCGGCTGAATTATATTTCTAGGTACATGTGTTGTAATGGCTGTCAAAGAGAAACACTTCAGCAGGTTATCTGGCTTCCCGATCTTCTTCAGGTGTAATGTAGTCATTCATTTTGTTAACTCTCTCTCTTTATATTTCAACCCAGAGGAGACCACAAACTGAAAAGTACACACGGGTCTATTTTTGCTTTCTGTTGGTATGTTTGTGGGAGTTTCATGCTCAAGTGAAACATAAATGAGCTTATGTTTGTATAAGAACTTTTAAGAGAACAGAGAGACAGTTTTCTTTATCTGTTAGGGGATGGGGACTCTATATGTTGTAGAAATTGTCTGTATGAGTGCATTTGCCGAATTGTTCATACAGAATTTCACTCTAATTTTTGTATGGCAGGATAGATGGGGGTATGGTGTTTGGGGTTAGATTTCACTGAATTTATTTTCATCTGGGCCCCTTACTAGTAAGCCCACTTTGAGATTGACTTCTACCTTTTTCAAGTATTTACAGTACTGATTGGCATAACTAATTCTCTCTTACCAACTCCTCAATACACACACACACACACAGACACACACACATAACCATATGCAGTATACACTAAAATTCCCAATTCATTAGCATGAAGACTTTTTGGGACAGGCGAACTTCCATGTGTCAGTCTGATTGCAATTTTTCTTTTAAAAGCTTTCTATAAAGCACAGGACACAGTTTTATGTGTTTTTAATTATTGACATTTTCTTTTTCAACCATTCTCATAAGAGGCAGGCAAATAAGTTTCTTTTGAGGCAACTCATGAGTTTTTCATGCCACTGAACACTGAGTATCTGTCACCAAGGTCTCCAGAAAAATATTCTATAACTGAATGAAATGCTATTGGCATCAGGCTTTTCTATGTGGTTAACCAGAACGTGTGGTATTTCGACAGCATGGAAAAAAAAAATATTGCTGACTAGTCCCCGATAAGCAGTGTAGCTTGGTAAACTGAGATAATGATAAGGGTAATCGCTTATCTAGCTTGAAGGCATAGGTGAAGGCTCCTGGAGTCAGGGAGGAATTTCTTCCTCCAGCAGAACAATGTTGTGCAAGAAGGTAAGTTCTTCAAGGAGTCTGGAAGTCTCCCAGTTCTTGCCTGGAGCAGGAAGTCTTGCATGGGACACTCAAGAGTTTAGCCGGAGGATCTTCTGCCCCTTTGTACTTTCTGAGCATGCAGGCAGATTTCTATCTTGTCCTTTGTGCTGGGGAGGGCTGTGTCATTGTTTCCCTGGTTGGGCTGCTCATTGGTCTTACTCAAAAGTTGATAAAAGTAGTGATGAAAAGCACTGTATCACTCAGGCTCGTACTCTTTAGCTTTCAACCCCGATGTTCATTTATATGAAATGCCATTTTTTCAAACAAGGGCAGACGCTACCTAGCATTTTTCATTATTCTTAGGAAAGGAGAAGGGATATGGTGCTATCTTAATGGTCAGTATCCTGTTCCTTTTTGAGTGCTTGGGTATCTATACAAATATAAATAGATACTCACACGGAGATAAACATAAATACATACACATACATACCCTATATACATAAATATGTGCATTTGTACATATGTCTGTATTTACATATTTCCTTTCCTTCCATAAGTAAGTGCTGAATAATCCTGTAGATTTGATTCTTATCCTCAATCCTTTCTACCTTAAACCTTTCCTCCACAAGGCTTCTTCATCTGTGGACAGAATACATGAAACTGTTTGAAGACTACTTTCTGAATTTTCGTAAGGATGGTAAGTGATTAAGACCTTTCTAAATGTGTTGGAGAGAAGTTAACTCATGACATAAAAGGATGCCTATGGGAAACTGCAAGGCTGGAGCCTACTGCAGAGTCCTGGGCAAATTCTGTCCTTCCTGTCTCCTTGGCCTGTTTTCCTGTCATCAGTGGAATCATTGAAGTATTTAGAACTCAGGCTCCCGTTTGTTCCTGGTTGACTCAGGACTACAGTTTATAGTTCAGATTTTCTGAATAATGGCTCATCCTGCCATTGCAACCATTCCCTACCTGTTTACCTTTATTGACACTCAACCTGTCTCATGTCCTGAGATCTTGTTCTCCAGGCTAGCAGGATCTTATCAGTAAAGGGAGATTGTATTAATTATTGAAAGTAAAACCCTCTGTAGAAGGTCACTCCATGCTTGATCTACATGCTTGATTGTTTCATTAGGACTAAATAAACTGTAGATTTTAGTGATTTTGGGAGTCTGGTAGAAAAGAAATATCATGTATTTAATTAACATTTATTAAATGTATAAGGCGGATGCTAGGCACTGCAATACAGAGATGACTAGAACAAGATTCATGTTTCCATGTTTTTTACAGTCAAGTTAGAAAGAGGAATAAGCAAATAGAAACAGTTTGCAGACCACAAGATGAAAACTCTTCCTAAAATCCATGAAAAATCACAAAAGGATTTATAGAAGTGCTATGGTCAGGTCAGTTCAATGGCTGTAAGACAGATGGCTGGGTGGGGTCACGACTGTATGCCCCTAAAGCTGATGGACTGTTTGAGAAGTATTAATAGAAGTACCTAGAAGAATTACCTAGGTAAGGGAAACCATGAGAACATGACTAAACCTTGAATAAAAAGGAAAAGAAAAATTAGAATGCATATAGATTAATTTAGGCTATAGATTGATGAATGACTCATTAGAATTGAGTATTGAGAAAGAGGAAGGGGTAAAGATGACTCATGAATTTCTGGTCTTGGATGGTCTCAAAGGATATGGTGGAGCTGTTGATGAGAAGGGAAATCCCCGGAACAAGAGTTCAGAGGAAAGAACATGAGTTCCATCTTGAGTATGTTGAATTGGAGGAGCCACACCATCTTCTGCTGGAAATAATGGGTCATAAAACTCTGGCCTTCAGAAAGGAGATTTGTGTTGGGGATATAAATTTGGGAGTCATCAATATCCAAATCATAGCTGTTGATGAGATAGTCAAAGAAGAGTAAATAGAGAAGAAAAAAAAGATGTGAAAGATATCCTGAGGGAGACATTTGTGACACTGTGGAGTGGCCAGAGTCAGGTTCTGCAGGCAGAATATCCAGCATTGCATGCCTCTGATCCTTTGTGACTGCAGGAAGAGTACTTGGAGT
The DNA here is from genome assembly GCF_964194105.1 of Spermophilus citellus. Classification (NCBI taxonomy): domain Eukaryota; kingdom Metazoa; phylum Chordata; class Mammalia; order Rodentia; family Sciuridae; genus Spermophilus; species Spermophilus citellus. Next base: position 87,600,524 of record NC_138187.1, on the reverse strand, counting down.
GGCATAAGGAGGTAGAAACCAGAAAACAGAGAGCCGAGCTGTTGAGTGGCTGATGAAAACACAGCAGCAGAGAATTCCACCACTTTGTTTTCAAGAAAGAAAAGGCACTCATGTCAGCAAATGTCTGGCCCCTTACAATGCATATAATATTAGCTTTCGAAGGAGACATCTTCAATAGATTACCTGGCTCCTACCTTTTATCCATAGCCAGTCCAGGAACCTGGGGCCTGAGCAGAACTGTGTTGGCCCCACACTCTCAGGGATCAGTTTTTAGAAAGTTATTATTTATGGAACTTCCATAATTGTCAGCCTGTGACTTCTATCCATTGCTTCTCTTTAACCATCTTCAGCCAAAAAACACAATTGTTACTTTCATTTTCATGAGCCTAAAAGAGGGGGAAGAAACCCAGCATCAACAAAAACAAGCAAACATATAAAGCAAAGGTTGAGTAAGGAAATACATGATTCCCTGGATAGTTGCATCCCTTATTCTGTTTGTTTCTTAAAACTATATAAACTAGTTTGATACATATTGTCAACTAAAAATATTGTCTGGTAATCTCCAGCAAGTTGATGATAAATTTAGGAAGTGGGAATATTTTCAGGTAATCTGAAATTAAATCCCAAAACATACTTCCTCTGAGAATCTTTAGGAATGCAGAGGAAAATCACTATAAAATTGTGCTTATTGAAAGTAATTTCTTCAATTAAGACCAAAAAAAAGTAATTTTATAAGCAAAATAAAACGATATATTTTTCTCTCTTCCCCTCAACTATTTTTCTTGTTTCAATTTGGGAAGAAAAATAAGCAAATTTATAATAAAAAAAAATGTTTGATTTTGGTAGGTAAAGTTTTAAGCATAATGGAGATAGCTAATTATTCTTAACCATTGATATTTATTTAGTTGACAATTAACAATTTAAAGATAGTGATTTATTTGATTTAATATTAGATATGTTACTATAATTTTAATAATGGATAATTTATGCTATCTCTTTAAATCAAAGTTTGTGGAGTTATTATAAACTTAGCTTTCAATATTGATTGCTTGCCTGGACTCATGAAATTAAAGATCCTTTGAGATCTGCTGCTTGAGAAGTAGAAACTAAAAGATCCATTTTGATCTGTAAATATATCCGTTTTTCACGTTAAAATGATACATCTAAAGCACAGGCTTAAAACAAAGTGTTTAAAAAAAAGTTTGGTCTGGTTGTCGACATGATTTATAATGGCAGCTGTCTATATTTTTATAAAATCCAGTCTTTGCTGCCCTAGAAACAGGTAAATGAACATGTGGTTAAGTTCTAACCACAACTCTTACGAGGCCCAATTTCCCAGGCCTGTTCCATTTTACATTTTTTTTTTCCTTGCAGTTTCTTGTTTGTGGCCACAAAACTGCATTGGCACTAATGCTCGTCATCAGAGAGGAGGGGTTTCACAAGAAGTCTCCAAGAGCTGGGTATGTGCTGTAGGAGCCTTCAGCTGCCGCAGAGACTCATGATTCGCACCCCCAAGGGTACTTTCCGCAGGCTGAGGGCGGGGGCTGTCTCTGCCTGCTCCCATCCCTGACGCAGATTCAGGAGCCAAGCGCCTCCTGGCCCACCCATTTAGCCAGGAGGTTCAGAATCCTGTTCTGATGTGGTTTGGAAAGAGCAGAAGGTGGGATTCCTTGTGGCTGGCTCACCACTTTGCTCTGTGACCCTTGATCACTTTTCTCCTGGGTCTGAACTGGTCAAACCCTTTTTCCCTAACTCTTGAGGGGAAAGCCATGCCTTATATGTTCTTGGTGAAGTAAGTAAAGTATTTATTCAGTCTGGCCACTTCATGGAGATGTCTGCTCTGCAGATCTCAGTGCTAAGGATCAGAATGGGGTGAATTTAGTCATTAACTTCGGTTATGTGTCGGGGATGTGGTGGGCGCTCAGGAGGCCAGAGTGAGCAAACAGCATCTGCTCTTCAGCTGGTCACAGCTTAGTATAGAGGGCAACCTGCTTAGAACCATTAATTAAAGAACATTCTTTGTAGGATGTGAAAGAGATACAAGCAAGGCCCTGCAGGAGGGAGAGGTGTGTTTGGAGAAGCATCATGGCTGAGGTTGGGGAATGAGAGAAGGCTCCCAGGAGGAGGTGACATTTGAGCTGGTCTTCGCAGGATGCACAGAGCTGTATTGGCAAACCAGCTCTTCAGGTTTTCTCAGAAAACAGAAAATGTCACTACAGCATAGGGTGTGAGGAGAGGAGTGAGCAGGTGAATTTGATAGTTGACATCTTTCTTAGATTTGGGTGAGCAACTGATGTCTAGAAGAAAGTTCTCTTGCTTTTGACCGTCAAATGTCACCTTCATATGTTAACTGACATCCCACTTGAGGGAATTCTTGATGTTTAAACCTAATTTTTCAACTTCTCATTTAATTCTCAACCATCTCAAACCAGCTTTTTTTTTTCTTTTCTTTTTAAGAAAGCTGCCTAATAAGGTTCTGTACTACAAGATGGAGGATATAGAATAGAGCACATAGAAATTGCTAGATAATAAGTGTACCTGAACCAATAGGTATAACACCACCAGATCCCGACAGAAACACAAAGTGAGCTCCAGTCTATGCCTCAAGATCTGCCGAAAAGCAAGCACTGGGAAATTGGGCATGTGTATTTCACCGAGGGCAGATCGATTGTCTTATGAAAGATGGAATTGCCGATTTTGAGGAACCCAGAATCTCATCCATTATTGATCTTTGGGCCTAAACAAAACCATGGATACCATAGTCAACATCTGCATGTTATTTTACTAGCATATTAAGAAGATCCCTATCATACACATAACACAGGACTGAGGTTAGTTTCTAGAGCAAGCCATAGATTTGATGTGTGGAAATTTTGAAGACAGGATTGATGGCCATCTGGGTAAGTGTGGTTCTGCCAGGGTCCAAGTGTTTATTGAGGTGACATATAGCCTCTTACCTCCCTTGTGTCCCGTATGTTCCCTATAACCTTCCTTCGTCACCAAAGCCTTTGCTTGATTACTTAACCCAGTCCCTTCTCTTGAGAACGCTTTTCAACAATAGTACAGACATGGCTTGAGCCACAGATCATGTTAATTGTGACCTCATTTATTTGACAGTTATCAAACTTGAGTCCTACAAAGGAGGTGAGGGAGGGGAAAAAGGAAAACTTTCATTTTCCTCCTTTCCCTAACAGATCAGGACCCCCCACTCCCACCCCAAGCAAAGCAGGAAGTCATTACAGCACTGGATTTGCAGCTAGTCTGAGGCTTTAATCCTCATTTCCACAACTTACTTGGACTTGGAACAATTTCTGCAAAGCTGTTGTTTCCTCATCTGCAAAATAAGGAGAAAAACGATAGTGATCCGTCTACAAAGATGGTGGGGAAGATTAACTAAGATAATAAATTTATCTTGTCTGGTAGACAGTAAGCACTCAATAAGTGGTAGCCCCTAGCGAGTAAAGCAGACCCAGATACTGCTACTTTCAGATTCCTAAACTTCCCAATTTCTGTATTTTTTCTTTTCTAAATATCTAACATGACCCTGAAAGATGCAAAAGGAATAATTTTAGTCTTATACTGGCTTTAAGGAGATTTCTCCAGAAGTGAATAAAGTAAGAAGTCAGAGCTCAGAATTATTGGAGTCAGTAGCTTTGTGGGAAACAAAACAAAACAAAACAAAACAACAACAACAACAAAAACCAAAACCAAAAACAAAAAGACTGAACATACAGAAGGTCCAGTCTATAAATGTAGAATGCATTGGTAAGTACATTATTAGAGGACTGATTCAAGTTGGATATTGATTGATGGAGCCCAACATGAATAAAACTGCAAGGGCAAGTGGAAGATTGGCAGGTGTATGGGACATTGACATTTTTTATAGAACTGAAGTGAAGAAGAATAATTGGGGACTAATTTGGGTAGTCAGGCTTTTTGTTTTGCTTTTAATTTTTTGTGGCTTTGACTTCCAGAATAAGAGTATAAAGTATCTTAGAGTTACTATAACAAATTACCCACAAACCAGGTGGCTTAAAACAAGAAAAATGTATTCTTTCACAGTTCTGGAGTTTGAAAGTCTAATGAGGTGCTGGCTTGTTGGTTCCTTCTGCAGCTTCTGGGGGACAGTTTCTTGTCTCTTCTGGCTTCTGATAGGCCTGGAATTCCCTGGCTTGTGGCTCCATTGCCTGCCTTCATGTTCCATGACTGTCTTCCTTCTGCATCTCTGTCTTTACACAACATTTTCCCTGTAAGTCTGTCCACTTTCCCATTTTTAATAAGGATACAGTCATATTGGGTTAGGGCCAATCTCTCTAATTACCCCATTGTAACTTGATTATATCTGCAAAGACTCTTTTCCAAATCAGGTCATATTGGTAGATACCAGGGCTTAGGACTTCAACAGATCTTTTGTGGGAAGACAGTTCAACCCATAACAGAGAGTTTAGCCTACAAGCAGTGGGAGTGGTTGAGTATATATGACAGAAGATATATGCTAATTGAACGTCTGAGTGGGTGGACATAATGGAAATTAAGGGACAGTTCTAGAAGAGATCAGCTTCCAAAAAAGAAATGAAAACCCTGAGAGGATATGTGATTGCCTCTAGAATTGAAGAGGGGTGGAAAGAGGGCCATGAATAGAATCTTGGGGACTTCATTTAGGAGCTGAGTAATTACTGGGGGCTTATTACAGCGTTCTAGGAGCTGCTGTTGGTGCTGGTTATGCAGTGGTGAGCTCATAAGGAAGCTCCTGATCCCAGGAGCTCACAGGTCAGAGCAGGGGGCAGGGGACACTAGGAAAGAAAGGACAGGAGGATGCAGGAAAATCAGAGGACAGTGGTCCACAATGGTAGACACCAGCAGAAACCCAAAGGCCATTCGATTTAGCAGCAGAAGGATCAAGTGTGATTTTTTGAGTCTGTAGCAGAATGTTGGCAGTGGGAGCTGGAATGCCTGGGTCTAGAAGTGGGTGGCTTAGGACAGAAGAAGAGCCTATTTTGAGAGGGAGGTCTTTGAACATTTGTATCTATGGAGCTAAAACTTTTCCAAGGAGAAAAATATTAAAGGGAATAAAGAGAGCGAGAGAGAGAGAGAGAGAGAGAGAGAGAGAGAGAGAGAGAGAGATTGAGAGAGCTGATCAGTGATGGAGAGAGGTCCCTGCCCAGGAGTTCGGGGAGTGCAGGAAGAATGAGGGAGCTTCAGACAGGAGGACCACAGGGCTGCAGGAGGAAGTGTCATGCAGATGGCTGCTGCCGAGGTGTGGATATGGTTTGAATGTGTCCCCTAGGGGTTAACGTGTTAGAAGTTTGGTCCTCAATGTGAAGGTATTAAGAGGTGATAAAACTTTTAAGAGGTGAAGCCTGGTGGAAAGTAATTAGATCACTGGGGGCATGCCCTTGGAAAAGATTAATGTAGCTCTTGAGGGACCCTGAGTTGGTTGCAAGAGCAAGTTGTTATAAAAAAGTAGGCCTGTCCCCTGGTCCCACTTTTGCTTCTTGTTTCACCAGATCACTGCTCCTGCCATTGTGATATCATTTGCCATGTGGTCTTTATCAGAGCCTGAATTGATGGAGCTTCCCAATCTTGGACTTTCAGCTTCTAAGACTGTGGGTTAAATAAATCTGTCTTCTTTATAAAGCACTGGCCTCAGGCATTTTGTTATGGCAATGGACAGTGGACTAATATAGCTGTAAGTGTTATAAATTCATAGGTGAAGAAGGTAGGAAATTCTTCCCACTTTCAGGTCACCATGAAAATACTGTTTTGCATAAAGTCTAGAGGGGGAGTTCTGGAAATTGCTGCTTGCCTTGGCCCTTTTGTAGCATCTGCCTTCTTGGCTTCTCCCCGGGAACACTCATCTGCTACTTCTTTGTCCATGGCCTTCTGACTGACTACTGATGGCCTTGCCTGCAATGTCACTGAAGCATTCTGTGGGGGGTGACAAAGGCTCTGTGGGCCCTAGTCCTAGTTTTGCCTCATACCACATGATCTTGGGCAAGTCATTTGGCTTCTTTTGTCTTTGCTTTTCTTTTCCCGTAGAAGTCAGCAGCAAGACTAAGTGCTCCAAGCCAGCAACGTTTAGCTTGAAGGACAAATCTAGCCCGTGTTTATTTTAGTATACAAAGTTACATTGGATGATATGGACTGAATAATGTCCGACCCAAATTCACATGTTAAAGTCCTACCCAATTATTAGAGATCTAGAAAGGCAAACAATTAAAAGAAATAGCTAGGGCTGTGTAGGGGTTTAACTGTGTCCTCTCAAATTCATATGTTGAAGTACTAACACCCCAGTACCTCAGTACGTGATTGTATTTGGAGCTAGAGTCTTTAAGAAAGTAACTAAGTTAAAATGAGACCTTAGGGTGGGGCCTAATCCAATATGACTGGTATCCTGTTATGGTTTGCATTTGTGGTGTCCCCCACAAACTCACGTGGGACAGTGCAAGAATTTTCAGAAGTGAAATGATTAGATTACCAAGATGCCACCTCATCAGTGAATTAATCCACCAATATGGATTAACTGAGTGGTAATCACAGGCAGGTAGGGTGTGTCTGGAGAAAGTGGGTCACTGTGACTTTGGGGTTTATATTTTGTCCTTGGTGAATGGAGCGCTCTCTCTCTCTCTCTCTCTCTCTCTCTCTCTCTCTCTCTCTCTCTGTTGCCATGTCCTGAGATGCTTTCCTCTGTCACACCCTTCCGTCATGATGTTCTGTCTCATTTTGGGCCCAAAGCAATGGACTTGGCCATTCATGGATTGAGACCTCTGAAACCAGGAGCCAAAATAAACCTTTTTCTCCTGTACATGGTTCTAGTCAGGTCTTTTGATCACAGTGATGAAAAAGCTGGCTAAAACATATCCTTATAAAAAGAGGAAATTAGGACACACATTCACAAGGGATATGCACACAGAGAAAAAGACCATGTGAGCCTACAGAAGGTACCATTTGCAAATTAGGAAGGGGACTGGGAAGGAGCCAGCCATCCTGACACATTGATTCTGGACTTCCAGCTTCCAGAACTCTGAGAGAATCCATTTCTCTTGTTTAAACCATCTAGTCTGTGGGATTCTATTGTCATGCCCCATAAGCTCATTTGTTGGAACCTGGCCTCATGGTGTGGTGAATAGTGTTGCAGGGAACATGGAGAAGCAGATGTGTTTGAGACACTGGTTGAGAGACTGCGGGTCATAGGATAATTCTATTTTTAATGTTTTGAGGAACTTCCACCATGTGGAAGTATACATGATGGGTATACCAATTTACCTTCCCGCCAAGAACATTCGAGGGTTCTTTTTTCTCCATATCTGCAGAGAATATTTCTTGACTAAAACCCTGGCTTCCCAATATGGTAACCTTTCTAACTATAAATATATAGTGAGCATCAACTATAGACCGGGCCCTGTACTGGGCTCGGGGGATGCAAAAATTAGCAAATAGACATCATTCCCTGCTCTTGCAGTTTACTAGTAGAGAATTGGTTCTGTGTCTTTCGGTGGCTTTACCTCACTGACAAACTGCCTGGCCTGATCCTGTGCTCTTGAGGTGGCAGAGGCTCAGCTAAACAGCAGCCATTTCTGAGAGCCGCACCTGGGAGACTGAAAATGACCAGAAGGTCTTTTTGCATCATCTAAAAAGTACCTCCAAATCCACTTATCCTTTGTCATGGCCCCTCTCATTGCAGAACAAGACGGCTTTGATCCCTTGCAGTTCCTGTTCTCACAGGTACCTTATCTATTTGGATGGCACTGGGATCTCCGTGTTGCAAAACTGAGTCTTTGATGGGAATGTGATCTCCAACTCTCCAACAGCCCTTTAGGCTCGTGGGGTAGGGGCTCAACTGATGCCAATCTCTTTTTCCAAATCAATAATTTTCTTTCTTAATAGGTAAAACGGAGAGTGAAAAAGAATATTGGGGGACTTTCTAAAACTTCTCAGTAGTTTCACTGAAATCAAATTAGACGTTGTGGCCCAGTTGAACACCTAGGCTTAGTCTGATGTGGGGGCAATCACCACGTCTTGTGGCCTGTGGCCATTCAGCTCTGGAGCGTTACACGGAGCCATGAAACTTGTCTCTGGGACTTATCTGACCTTTAGCTGGTAAGCCAGAATTGCTTAACGTCTGGCTTCCACCAGACTAATAGCACTTTTAAGTCTAGCTTAGGTTATCATTTGACGTCCCTGAAATCCATTTCTAAGGTAAAAAGGAAGCCTAATTGAGAAAAAAAAATCCATTTCTAATGAAACAAGTCTCCAAAAAAACCTGATGTCAGGTTTTATTATGCCATCTCCATTCGTGTGTTGGCCATAGGGCTAGCTACCTCATTGCCAAAAAAAAAGGTGCATATGGCTCTCCTATCTGTTTCTGGGTTTTCTGGAATAATTGTGTAGTGACTTATGGAGGTAGTGACAAAGTGACTCTGATATATACTAGTTAGTTATTTCTTTTGGCAACTCTTTTTTTTTTTTAACCTGTAAAATTAAGGCACTAATCTAAATACTGTAGAAGCTTTCATAAAACACATCATTTTCTGTATTCACTAAAATCTGAAGGAAGCCCTTATAAGTCCATACAGATAATGGAGCTTTAGGACATTGGACTCTGCCTCCTGACACCTGTTATAGCACCTGCAAGAGCTGTGGGATTCTCTTTAACCTGAGGAAGGTATTCAATTAGCCGAGGCTTAAGGTCTAGACTTTTGGTGAGGGCTAACATGGCTCAAACTCTGGGCAGCACTCTATTGGTAGTGGGCATCTAGATTCTGGGTCAGTGAATCCATCCTTCATCTTTTGTGAAATAATGGGAGACGAAGCCTGCCCAGGAAAACAATCTGGGAATCCATGACTCTCAGGGTTGCTAGGACTGCTGGATTCCCTATTATACCTCCTTGGGGCTGGCTTGATTGTTGGCACATGGCAATAATAGAAAGGGTAAGGAAAAGGTCTTGCTGGCTAGTGATTTAAAATGACAGAGAATAAAATACACTCAACAACTTCTGAACAATGCCACATATTTCTAAGGTTTTGATTCATAACTAGTATCAGAATGAATGTTTTTCCTCTCAAAAAATATTCTGCGAATCAGCAGTACCAAGTTGAGCTATTCTGTCCGAGCCACTGATAGCATATCAGCTCACACAACTGGCAATTTGAAAGCATCCTAATTTTTATCTTGTGATTTAGCATAGCATTTACCTTGAAGATATAAAAAGCTAAAACCGAGTTGCATTTCTGAAAGAGGCTCTGTACCATCTTTCAAAATAGCCTCAAAAGATTTTGAAGATGAAATGAGGTTTTGTTATGTAAATCTACTTTTAGGCTCTGGCTCCTATTAAAACCAAAACAAGACAAAAGAACAACAACTGGGAATTTTGGAAAAGATCCATAAAAACAATTTAAGTTTATTGAGAAAATAAATAGTAGACAGTTAAAAATTCTCTGTGGGGATCATTGAGAAAGTGACTTAAAGAATTAGCATTGGAGGAGGCTCATCTTATTACAGCTCTCGGGGGATGGTTCTCTTGTTTTCTATCCTTCTGGATTCAAGGTCAGATGACAAAAACACTAATAATAAATGTTTATGTACAGTACCTTCCTTTAAGCCCTGTTATGACCTGTGAATGGGGGAGACACGGGGCATTCATATTTAATGATGCTCTTGTTGGTATTAAAACCTCCTCAGAGCCACCCATGTTTGACGAGGAGATCAAAGAGTGTACCAAAGACACTTGATCAAGTAGAACAAGTCTAGTGTCCTGATGTGTCCTGAAGGTAGCTTCTCTCTGATCCATAGGGGGTTTGAAGGAAAGAAACCACAAAGTTTATTTTATTTTATTTTTTGGGTTAACAAGGCCATTTTGCTTTTTGAAATATCTATCTATCTATCTGTCTGTCTATCTGTATACATATATATGTATATATAAATATGAATGGAATAAATTATGAGTATATATCATGTTATATATTTAAAGTCATACTGCCTTTTTAATCGCGGTTCCTTATTCTATCCTTCCCAACCTGCATGTGAGTGGTTTCCTTGGAGGGGAATAAACGATCAAGGTTGTCATCATGCTGAGGAGCCTGTTGGCTAACTCTCCAGCCTTAGGTCACAGATATCAGCCCTGTCCACTTTTAGAGTTTAGATAGATTTTTCCCACGTGATCCCTGATCTGTGACATGTCCCCAGCGTGTGAGGGTTGCTCTTCAGGGAATTCAGGACATAGACCCATTCCAAGGGCAAATGAGACCAATAGAAAGAAGGCTTTAATGGCAGAAGGTATGGTCAAGAGAAAAGTGGGCGGTGGATTAATAGCCTCTAAAAGGAAAGGCTATAAGGGAATTTGCTCACTTTAAATGAGTGACTGTGAAAAACCAGACAAAGCAGAGCAGGAGCCTTTGGTCAATTCACCCTCTGAATGCTATGATAACTAAATTCTGTTCAGCCATGCACATGGCTGTAGGAGTTTTGTTTGCATTTTTCCAAACTGCCTACCTTTATTCTCTGGACAGTAGCAGGAAGAAGTACAATTACACTTTGCTGTTTACTCTAGGAGGATGGTGCTTTTGTCCCTCCTGCATGTTTAGGCTTCTATATGTTTTTAAGGCTAATTTTTCACTAGAGTCATCGTCACTTACTAAGTAAAGGGATTTCCATTTCCATCGGGGTTAATCACTGCTGAAATGGTGGGACTTTTTGTTGTAAAAGCAGGGAACACATGCTGCTTCACACAGAAGTGGCTGATCCTGGCCCATCAGAAGAAGAATAGTGCAGCCCCTGGCCATGACCGAATTCAGGGGACTCAGAACGTCCCTGTGTCATTTAATTATCTCAAGGCCCAAGCCACTCACTCAGCTACGCTCTGTGCTTCTCCACACGGGGACTTCCTCTGGGTCTTGGCTAACGCACAGGAATTTGATGTTTAGAAAGTCACTTTCCTGTTCTTATAAACAATTCCATCATAATAACCTGGCTTCTGGCACCACAGGTTCATTTAAATTTTGCTCAGCTTGGTTTACAATTAAGATTTAATTAGTAAACTCATTACAAAGACAGGAAATCTCCGACTTTCCCCTAATTCTCTTGTAGGCCTTTGCAGGGACCCAGCCTGTCCCTCTGCCTTTTGGACATTTGCAGAAAGTTCTCTCTAAACATTGTTATTTATATTACTGGAACTCTAAGATAAAACACCGTTCTTTGCTTTTGGAAAATAGATGGAAGTAACTCAGTCACTTAGAATTTAGGGTTTCCAGTTCTTTATTTAGAAAATAAGCCCTGTTCATATCTTTAAGACTAGCTAGACTCTGAGTTTGTTTGGATCCTCCCAACTCTTCTCAAACCTAGTTTCTAAAACTGGGGGACGGATGGAGAAAGGGGACGAGGGGCATTAGAGAGGAGGACAATTGGTACATAGTGACATTCTGGAAAGATTCGTGACAATAGGCTGTTTCCCTGCTGAGTCTAGCCCTTGAAAGAGAGGTGGCAGAACTCTCTTCCTGGGAACTCAGGTGAAAGGATTCCTATTTTTCTGGTAAAGAACAACAGGAAGACATTTGTCAAAGAGCTCAGAAGGACGAGGAGTAAAACATAGGCACCCTTAGCACAGAGCTTTCCAGTGCTGGAAGCCCAGAACTAAAACATTTTAGCCGGTCACATTTTTTTTATTGGACAAAAGCGAAATCTATTCATCCTGAGAAAATGAGGTTCCTGAGGGAAAATGCTAGAAACTTTTGGATCAGAGCTTAAGTGTTGTCGATACGCTTGATGCAGTAGGACTCACATTAAAACATTTACTTTGACCTCACAATGATGATAAAAAAATTTAGAAGAGGGATTTCCTCTTCCTTTGCAATTTGTTTTGTTTCAGATTGCATCCTGCAATAAGCCGGAGCACTTCATGCGATCTTTGATCCTGAAGGAAAATTTGTCTAGATAGATGAATGACTCCTTTTTCAACAATTCAGTCTTCTAAAACTTGTTTACTAGCTGTAAGTTGTCTCTGATTTTAGATACATATATATTCAGAGAGTTTAAAGGATTAATTTTTTTTTAATCAATCTAACTTAGTCCATGTTGATGTCTATGATCTTACTGTTTTGGGCCTAACAGAAGATGAAAGTCTGGATCAGAAAGATTAAGTGCTTTTCCTGAGGTCACACAGCAAACTTGGAGGCAGTGGTGACACACGGCTTGTTTGTGTTCATTTGAATTGTGTGCGGCATTCTGGGCCAACTCAAAGGGAGAGGTCATTAGAAGCTGTAAAAATCAAGCTCATGATACTTGATGGGTGCTTCTCTTGGGCAGTCTCTGTACTTGATACCCTTGACAGCTTTTATGAGGCTTTGGAATGTGTCAGTAGATAACTCTGTGACCCTGAAGAGAGGGCAAATCAACCCTTTCCTCTGGGAAGCCTCATCCCCTGTTCTGCGGCAAGTTTTCAGTCACAGGAGGATGTTCAGACTTTACATTCCAAATGGCTCCGAAGAGTTCGGAGAGCATTGAAGAAGTTGCTGGTCCAAGGAAAGAGGGCTGTGCCAGTGGTCCTGCAGCTTAGCTGTACCATTTCTGATAATCTGGAAGCCCCAGAAAAAGACTTTCTCTCCGTGACTATTTGACCGGGGGTTTGGAGAATGGAGAATCATGCAGGGACCCAGGACCTAGTGACATAGTGAGGTTCCCATTCTTGCTCGAGATGCTGAGTGCAGTGCTTGGGCCCTAGGACCCATCTCTTGAGAGCTCTGGTGACAGGAGTCCAGGAATCAGAAAAGGAGAGCAGTGAAGAGGGAGAGGGAGGAAGGAGTTCTGAAATAGTGAGGAAAAGAAAGCAGAATTAAGGAGGAGACAAAGGAACACAGACGTGCCAGAGACGGCCAACGGCTCCCAGAGGACTATTTTCAATTGAGATCTCACTTAATGGCAGCACAACCATTAGAAACCACAACAGATGTCCCTCTGTGTCGCCCGAAGAGTAGGAAAAGCCAACACAAAGATCTGTCCACGAGTCCCTTAATTTCTCTGGCTTAGAAATGCTACTTGAGGAAGAATTATTAAAATATATATATATAAATATTTTATATATATATTTTATATATATATTATATTATATATATATATATATATATATTTTAATAATTCTTCCTCAAGTAGCATTTCTAAGCCAGAGAAATATATATATGCAATGCCTGAAACTTGAAAAAATCCTATCTGGAAAATAGTAGCTATTTAAAAAAAAAATCCTGGTACAACAAGGGATATTAAATATGAAGTAGATATTTTAACAGATTATGTTATGGGATTATACATTATCCTGGTGTGCTTATGTTGTAAGTAGTACACAACCTTTATATTTAGGCAATGTATCCTAAAGCTGGGTTGAAACACAGTAGTGTCCAAAACAGAAAAAATATATGATCATAAGGAAAATAAACACCAAAGCTGGAAAACACATGCACCCATACACACAAATAACAAAACTTAGAAAAAAAAATGTGTGTATTGTGTGCACATGTGTGTGTGTGTGTACATACAAACATATTTAAACAGAGGCTGATTGAAAAACTAACGGAATCACCAGGCTTCTAAGAAAAGAACTTGTTAATTTCCTGGCCATTTGATATTACTAACAGTAAATAAGAGTAGCAAACACTCATAGAGGGTTTGCTCTGTGCCAGGCACATCCCCAAAGGCTTCTCTGTGTGTAATATGTCATTTCACGTCACATCTAACCCAAGTTCCCCTAATACCTACACAATTCGAATCAGAATTCGGATCCCAACATCTGCTGGCAGAATCTTGCTTTTAAGCGGTATATGGCATTTCTTCTCTGTTTTCCTACGTACAAGTGACCAAAGCATAAATGTTGCGTTGATTGGATCAAGTTTTAGAATTTAATGAGCAGTTCCAATTTGGAACCTCAGGGAGGACCTGTGTCCAGAGCAACTAAAGAAATACAGTGGGACCTACACTCACACAGGGCATGTTTCCTGTGGGTATAACGTTTCAGCAGTTTCTAGCCAAGCTGGGCAGAGTCAAGTTACCACCACCCTTAGAGAAGAAGCAGGAATAGATCCCTAAAGACATAACTAGGATTAAAGTGTTCTGTCAAAACATACATCCCAAATCAAGGCAGTAGACGCGCTTTCACAATACCCTCTGTGTGTGTGTGTGTGTGTGTGTTTTAAGAATAATGTATTCATATTAGCTGTCTTAAAAATTCTGCTGGAAGCCCCCGAAGAGAGCCCTTGGCTTTTCCCTGGGGGCATGTCCAGCACATGGTTTACATAAGCTGCAAGAGCTTTGTCTTTAGGTTCTGTCTAGGTTTGCACATCATTGTATTGACTTCCTTTGTCTTATTGTATGTCCAAACATACAAATCCCTCAACTCTTGACCTTTTCCTTTCTTTCTTTTTTTTCCCCTCTCTTTATGTTTTAAGTGGAGTAGAGACTTAGGAAGATTTGTCACTCTTTTTTCGTTTGTTTAAGCTCCAGAGTTAGAAGAGTAGTTGGAAGCTGCTCAAACATGGAGAGGCACAATCAAACTTAAAACTTGAGATGCTTAGCAAAAGTTGCAAAGGCCTTTCTTCCATCTTCCCGGGTACCATCTGGTCCAGCATCCTGGCAGGGTGCTCTGTGACCACCACTGTCAGCACAACAGGGAGGGTCCCAGCATCCCCTGGGAGGCCATGCACACGTGCATCCTCTCATGTAATGCTTGACCTCAAGTGTGGTTTGCAGAGAGTACATTGGAGGTGATGTTTGATTCATATTACACTTGGACCCAACAGGAACAATGGGTACTTTTGTAGAGCACTGCTGTTCCATACTTACTTCGATGCTCATAACTGTTCAATGAATTATGAAAAAAACACTATTCTTTCTGCAGATTATAATTCTACTGTTCTTCTACATATTTTCTGGGGGGGGGGGGAGGAAGTAGATATGGTACTTTACAACATGTAAGCTCTCCCAAATTTCTGTTGCTTGTTTAATTAGACAATTATCAGTGGTTTTGTCAATCAGCTAATCAAATACTTATTTGATGTCCTAATGAATGTGATTTAAAGTACTATGGAGGATAAAAAAAGTAAAAATGAAATAGGTGCTGGCTTCAATGAGCTTATGGTTTACGTAGTTAGAAAGACAACGTGTGGTCTTGAAAAGACAATGAATAAGATAGATTGTATAAGGTAAGTGGCAAATCATACATATTTTAACCAGTCTCTCAAATACCTGTTATAGTCCAGGCACTATTCCAAGTCTTAGGAATTTAAGAGTGAGTAAGAGGGAAAAAAAAGCCTTCCCTATTAAAACCAACCTCCTCGATGGCAGGAAAGACAATACACAAGATAATTTAGTAAAACAGATTTTTCTGTTTTATGAAAATTATAATATGTGTTCATGAAAAGTACAATAAAGGAAAACAGCGAAGGAAGAAGGGCTAGCAACTACTGAGGCTGGCAGTGATTTAAGGATTCCTAGACCGGCCTCGTTAAACACAGGGCCCTTTCAATAACAACTCAAAGGAGGGAGGAGTTAGTTATGCAGCGGCTCCAGGGAAGAGCATTTCAGGCAGAGGGAACAGCCAATGTAAAGGCCACAAGGGGAGCCTTTCGGATGTGTGGAGAAGAAGATGCAGTTGATGTGGCTGAGGGGGTGGGTGAGGGAAGGAGCAGAAGGAGAGGAAATCTGAGACACAATGCAAGTCTCGTCCGTTAGGGTCTTGCTCATCATGGCAAGGACTTTGGATTTTGCTGTGATTGAGATGAGGCATGTTGAGATGATTTTGAGCAGTGCAGCAGCTTCATGTGACTTGAACAGATGCAGAGTAGAAGCAAGGTTGGGGGTGCAGAGATGCCTGGAGGTGCTCAGGGAGGACTTTGTGGATTGGAAGCAGGCATGGGAGTAGGGCAGAGAGAGAGCATGAGCAAGCAAATGCAGGCAGTGTTTGTGCAAGTTAGGGGTCCGAGAGAGTTTAAGAATGGGTTGACATTGGCTGACAAGAGAGACTGCCAAAAGAACAGACTTGGGGACAGATAGCAAGAGCTCAGTGCTGGACATGGTAAGTGTGGAATGCTTGCTGGAATTCTGAGAGGAAGCATACAGGAAGGTGGACATATGAGTCTGGATTCCAAGGCAAGGTCTGGATTAGAGTTACAAAGCCATAAAACTAAAGTAGTTCACCCTGAGATTGTGTCCCAGTAGGAGGGAAAGTCCAAAAATTGGGCTCTGGTGTACCCCGCCATTTACGGGTTAGGTAATGAGAAAAATCTATAAGAAGATTGAGAAGCATAGTGAAACCTGAGTACCAGGATGCCAAGGGAAGGAAAGTATTCAAGAAGAGAGTAATTAACTGTGCCAAATGCCACCAATAGGTCAGAAAGATGAGGTCCAAAGATGGATGATTTGGTTTAGCAACATGAGAGTCTAATGACCCAGATGAAGTAGAGTCAGGACCAGGTTGGGTGAGAACATGCTCGAAGGAGTTCAACAGAAAAAGGATGGGGAGAATTTGTAGACCAAGAACACAGGATTTCAAGAAATTTTCCAAAAAAGGAAAGAGAAATGGGGAGAGAGCTAGAGGTAGAAGTGAGGCCAAGAGCAAGTTCATCATCATTTTGCTTTATTAAAGCAAAAGAAATAGTACATCTGTATGTTGATTTAATAATGCAGGGAATTTTAATAATTTGTGGAAGAGAGGAGAGATTTGAAGCAGCAATGTCCTTAGGTAGGTGTGAGAGAATCTACTGCCCAGGTGAGGGGTTAACCTTGGGTAGGAGCACAGAGTTCAACTCTTGTAACAGCAAAGAAGGTGGAATATAGGGGTACATCTGCAGGTGCAGATTGGTGGGTACATGTGGGAGTGTCTGCAGGTGGCAGGATTGAGGCCCCATTCAATATTACTGATTTTAAATCAATGCATTCCCCCAGCTGTGTTTTTCTCCAATATGCTCAACTTCGTGGGTTCCGTGGGAGAGAGATGGGCTAGTCAGGATTGGATTCTTCTGAGTGAGCAGGAAGCCGAGAACTGAACAAAGAGTGGTCCTCTGCACTTCGGAAGTGAGGGAGTGATTTTTTTTTTTGTACTGAGGATTAAACCAAGGGGTGCTTTGCCACTGAGCTATGTTCTCAGTTCTTTTTACTTTGTATTTTGAGACAGAGTATAGATAAGCTGCTGAATGTCTTGCTAAATTGCCCAAGTTGGCCTGGAACTTGGAATTGTCCTATATTATCTTCCCTGTCACTGGGATTACAGGTGTGTGCCACTATTCTTGGCAGCAATTTTAATGAGTGTCCAAGGAACTCACACCGAAAAGGAAGGAAGTGTCTGAAGAGGATAAGGAAAATAAACAGGTGTAGAATCAGTAACAGCAAGACCCCATCTGAGTTCAAAGGGTGTTGGAGTTGAAGTAGCGGAAGGAGGGGATTAGAAAGGGAGGGTAGTGGAGAAAGGAGTGTCAGAAATTACAAGAATTATGAAGGGATGTTGGTTATGATATACTAAAGGTATATGGTTAGAGGCATGGGGAGGACCTGTAACTGGAGCACAAGAGGACAAGGAATTAAGAATGGGAAGATCAGTAGATACTGGAATCACTCAGAATTAGAGCAGGAGTTTGTTAGGGAGGGTGGGAGCTGAAATCTTTGAACAATTGGTAGTGATGGTGGGGAGCCAGGAGCAGGCTTGAGTGGTTGGCTGCTCCCAGAGGGTAATTGGTGGTAGAATTTTTAGACAGGAAGGCAGAAGAGTGGCTTAGAAATAGCCCTGAAGAGTCAGGGAAGGTGTTACATGCTGCCTCCGAGTCCAACTCCCCTGCTTCATGATCACTTGGCAAAACTGCCATCCAGGCAGCCCATCTCTCCTGCCAGGACACCCATGTGGCAGAGTGAGCAGGATGCAGCCTCAGCAAGATACGAGGAGTCAGGTTCCCATCATAGCACAAGCTTAGGGACATGGAAGTGTTTGCAGATGGTCAAATGTAGTACCAGAGGCATAGTGAAGGGGTTTCAAAAGATGAGGGGCTGTCATAGATGGGCTTAGAGAAGGCCATGCATAAACTAAATGTGAATTAGAGTCTGGGAACAAGGGACAACCTGATTCTGAGTTCCCCACCTGACCTGGTCACATACTCAGAGACAGGTTTTGTGTGTTGAGGGAAGGAAGAGTAAGGGGATAGATTCCAGGAGCCTGGAACATTCCAAGGTTCTCACCTGATTCCACTCAGTTCCTTTAGAGGGAGACGGGGAGTCTAGGCGATAGTCTTGCCCACCTCAGGACCACTGTCTTCATTCCTCCCAGCAGTGGACAACATGGAGATTCCCTAACCCTCAGCTCCTTGACAAATGCTTGTCCTTGTATGGTGTATACATCCTTGAGTCTGATATTAGTCAATCATCCCTTTCGCACTGAGGCTGCCCCAGTTCCCAAGGGCCGGCCCTGTGCCGAGTGTACAAAGATGAAGCAGGTGAGTTCCTGTCCAGTCGCCACCATTAGCATCCCAAATGACACAGAGCACATTTTCCACCTTTTCATAGCAAACACTGTTGAAATGACATCTTACCTAGAAACTCTCAATGCAAGTTTTTGAAAGAATTTTATCTCTTCCAGACACACATAGCATCTTTAGCCCCTTTGAACTCCAGAGCTGAGTGATCTGACATGACCAATAGGAGACAGTGGGAGCATATGGGGTGTCACCCTGTTCTGTGACCTCCTCAGTGGTGGTGCTGCTGCTAATGCTTGGACAGACAGAGCCAACTTCCCAGTGTCAAGAGGACTATTTTTTTTTTTTTGTTCAAGGATCTCTAAGTGGCCGAATGTAAGCTTTTAAGTCCATTTGCAGGAAGTAATAATTCATTTCCTCATTTTTATTATTCAAAGGAATTAAAATTGAATGTACAATAATGAGAGCAAACAGTGTTTGGCAAACAGCAATGACAATAAGAAATAGTAAACTAATTTATTCAATAATAATGGCTTTAGTTACATTGTGTATTTTCTTCAAAAGGAGCACAACTCTTGCTAAGAGGCTCTTTGAACTATTGAATAGAGTCATCAAATTCCCATTAAGATTTTTGGAATTCAAAGGCCCCCCAGCTAGGGAGTCCATGTGGTATCATTAAAATATATAAATGAAATGCCTCTGAGTTCCCTACCATTACCAAAGAATAGATCCTCAGATTGTTTTTTCAAACACTTTTTTTATTGGTGCATTATAATTGTACATAATGATGGGATTTGTTGTTACATATTTGTACATGCACACAATATAACAATGCAATTTGGCTAATATCACTCCCTAGCACTCACTTCCTCTCTCTCCTCTTTCCCCTCTATCGATCTCCCTTTGATTTTCCTGAGATCCCAGTCCTCCCCTACGTTTCTTTCCCTTTTTCCTTTTTAGCTTCCACACATCTGAGAGAAAATATTTAACCTTTGACCTTCTGGGTTTGGCTTAGTTTGCTTAACATAACGGTCTCCCGTTCCATCCATTTTCTTGCCAATGACATAATTTCATTTTTCTTTATGACTGAACAAAACTCCATCATGTCTATATCTATAAAACACATTTTTTTTTATCCATTTATCAATTGATGGGCACCTAGGCTGGTTTCAGTTTGGCTACTGTGAATTGTGCTGCTATAAATATGCATGTATCACTGTAGTAAGTTGGCTTTAATTCTTTTGAGGAACCTCCATACTGGTTTCTATAATAGTTGTACTACTTTACAATTTAACCAACAAGAGTGTTTCATTTTGCTCCACATCCTCTCCAGCTCTTATTTATTTTTTTAGAAAATATCATCTAGTTGTCAACGAATCTTTATTTACTTATATGTGGTGCTGAGAATCGAACCTAGTGCCTCATGCATGCTAGGCAAGTGCTCTGCCACTACACCACAATCCCAGCCCTCTAGTATTTGTTGTTTGTATTCTTGATAACTGCCATTCTGACTGGAGTGAGATGGAATCTCAGTGATCTGCATTTTCCTAATTGCTAATGATGTTAAACATTTTTTTTTTCATGTACTTATTGGCCATTTGTATTTCTTCTTCTGAGAAGTATTTTTAAATTTATTTACTTACTTATTAATTGGGTTATTTAGTATTTTGATGTTAAGTTTTTTGAGTTCTTTATATATTTCTAGATATAAATCCTGTCAAGAGTCACTAGCAAAGATTTTTTTCCCATTCTCTAGGTTCTCTCTTTACATTTCTAATTGTTTCTTTTGTTGTGCAGAAGCTTTTAAATTTAATGCTATCCCATTTATTAACTTATGGTATTGTTTTCTGATCTTTAGGAGCCCTATTGAGAAAGTCATTGCATGTGCCTGTAATACTTGGGAATCAACTTAAAAAGAGGTGAAAGACCTCTACAGTGAAGATATTTAGATTCTTAATTGCCCTGAAGAGTTGAAGAAACTAGGGGTCTGACTAAGATACAGAGGTGTGTGTATTTTGGGGGCTTGGAAGGGAAAGGGATATCACGAGAATATTAAGTCATTAATTGTATGCTTAAGGCTACTGAAATTGACACCTCAGTAAGACACCACTTACTAAAATGGCAGATGAGCCATGAATTTCATTCACTTTGTTATTTGCAGTCAAGTAACCCTTTTTTATGAGTAGATGTGGAAACCAACAGAAAACCTACAGGATTTATCAATTGCTCTCAAATTGTCACCCAAATCATAATTTGTGCTTTTTCGCCCCCCTTCATGAATTTAAACATTTCAGAAGTATTGTTAGAACCCTAAGATCATCCTTAGGAAATGTGGGCACCTTTCAAGAGCAATAATCCAAGGAGAATTTCTAGCTCAGACTGAGTCAATGCTGTCTTAGCAGAATATTCAGTTGGAAAATACATTTACTCCTTTTTGTTCTAAGGTTTATTGAAAAATAACTTATAGACTAAAAATCAACATGTTTAACATATACAATTTGATGAGCATGAATATATATACATATACCCATGATCATGGCCTCACAATCAAAGTACTGAATATATCCATCATCTCCAAATGTTTCCTCCTGTCTTTTAAAATTTGATTTGATTTTGGTAAGGATTTTTAACCTGAGATTCACCCTCTTAACAAAATTTAAATACATGTTGCTATGTTAAGGTAGGTGCCATGCTGTATAGCAGATCTCTAGAACTCGTCTTTCTCATCTTTCATAACTGAAACTTTATACCCGTCAACTAATTCCCTATCTCCCTTTTCCCAGCCCATGACAATCACTGTTCTGTTTTCTGCTTCTAAGAGCCTTTAGATACTTCAGTAAGTGGATTCATTTTCAGAGATTGGCTCATTTCACTTAGCATGATGTCCTCTAAGTTCATTGATGGTGTTGCAAAAAGTAGGATTTCATTCTTTTTAAAGCCTAAATAATGTTTCTTTGTATGGATTGACTAATTTTTTTTTCACCCATTAATGTCTTGAAGGACATCTGGGTTGTTTTCACGTCTTGGCTATTGTGAATAGTACTACAGTGATAACAGAGCGCAGTTATCTCTTCAATTCTTTTGGACATGTGCTCAGAAGTGATATTGCTGGAGTATATGGTACTCATTTTATTTTGTTTTTGTGGTGCTAGGGATCAAATCCAGGGCTTCAATGCATGCTAGGCAAATACTCTACCACTAAGATTAAATCCTAAATTCTATCTTTAACATTTTGAAGACCCTCTAGATAGTTTTCCATGGGGCTGCACCATTTTGCATTCCCACCAACAATGTATAATGATTCCAGTTCCTTTGCATTCTCATCAATACTTGTTATCTTTTAGGAAAGCATTTACTCCTTTTTTTTTGGTACTGGAGATTGAACCCAGGGGTGCTTTGCCACTGAGCCATATCTCCAGCCCCTTTTTATACTTTATTTAGAGACAGGGTCTCTCTAAGTTGTTTAGGACCTTGCTAAGTTGGTGAGGCTGACTTTGAACTCAAAGTCCTTCTTCCTCAGCCTTCCAAGCTACCGGGATTATAGGCATGTGCCACCGTGCCCTCCAAAGCATTTACTCTTAACGCATAATCTCTTATTTGATAATAGCTTAAAAAATGTTGTAGCACAAGATAAATCTTTAGGAAATTGATTTGGTCTGAGGAAGTGATTCTCCATCTTGAGGACATACTTTCCATGGAGTGGAGTACCAGAATCTCAGCAGAGGGAAGTAGGAAACTTTTAGTTTTTATTGAAAGAGGGCCAGAGTTTTCAAAAAGCTGAACAAAATAGACCTAGGGCACAACAATGTTTCCCAGCAGAACATTTAAGAATTGGTTAAAAAACAAAACAGTAGTAGTCTATCTTGCTTATGGGCAAGATGAAACAAGGGCAGACCATTTTGAGGGACTTAGAAGATCACAGTATCAAAGTCTGAGCATTTTCTGAGAGTAGAATAAGTCCTTACAACTGACATACTTCATCAGTTTGTCAGTTCCTTTGAAGCAACTCAACTCTTTCGAAGCATAAGATTTAATTCATGGGCTAGTTGGTAACAATATTTTCAAATAAAAAACATATTCTGCCTTTTCCTTGATTTTTTTTCAGTGTTTGCCAGTGACTCAAGCATGTTCAGCCTTAAGTTAAACTTGATTTTTCAAACTGCATATGCTTGTGTCATAGACAGCTCTGGAAAGAACTTTCAGAATCTTGCATCTAGATGCATTTGGGCTAGGTCCCATAGAGAGCTTGCTTTGCTTCATCTCTCTGTCTCTTTGTTTTATTTTACATTTACTTTCAGGAACATTAAGAGTATAATTGAAAAAAAAAATAGCAACAACAACAAAAAACCCTGCTTCCCACCCCAGTTGTTCTCAACATTTAGAAATTTAAATGAAATCCCTCGATCACATAGAACTCTTTCAGCACTGATCATGAATAACTGTATAAATATGCAGTATCTGTGTTACTCTCAGTTAAAAATGAATACAATTTGAGTCAAGGAGAAAGAAATCCCCATCCAAAAAATTGGGGTGGAGGGAAATTGAGATTTCCTAAATTTGCTGCCTAACCAAGTCTCCATCTCAGGGACTCTGGTTCCCCTTGGATATGGGGCTAACTCACCAACAAAACAACTCGTGCTTAGAGTTTCACAGCAAACAATGACTGCCCCGGCCAGTCTCCTGATGACTTTTGTCTCCTAAACCTAATCCCGTGATAAACCTCTTGTTTCCTATGCTTGACGTGCCCCTCTTTTACTGGTCCCAAACCCATCAGAGGCATTGTGGTTGGCTCATTGTGAACAAACAGAACTGACAGTTTCCTTCCGCAAAGTAAACAGCGCTGGCACTTAGACACAGTTCAAAGGGTTTATCACCCCAATGTGGCTGTTCTTTTTAGGTGAGCAAGTAGGGTCAGCTCTAACTTCTAATTAAATGACTTTATTCTCTACCGGCATTCCTAATTTTTACTAGTAGTAAAATACTGTATAATTACTGAACCAGTGGCCTGTGCTCACAGCCCCCATTTTTTCCCTGTTTTTCTCCCCCCAACCCTTCCCTGCAATAACCATTAACCCCTCATTCGGGTTTAATTTTGTTGCCATTTATGAACACAACATGGCCCAGTTAATGGAATGGGTGGCCCCATTTATGCCACTCTGGTGTTAGATTTCTCTCTGCTTTAACTCTGGGTAAATGACTCCTAATCCAGTCGCCATGGCTTTCATTCTCTTGGTTACCATGATGTGAGTTCCCTGGAAGAAAGGCCCAGAATGCAGGGGCCTCCTGTGGCGGAACAGAACATCAATGGTGTATGATATCATGCCCACGTCTGGGAAAACACTGTCCCCCCCGTAAGGGGGGCGGGGAGGTCCCACAGCTGCCCTTGTGGGGATGAGTCTTCCTGGTCTCCAGAGGAACCCATTCAGATGTCCTATTGTTCCACCCCGCACTTGCTTCCTTCTGTTTATTTCAGCTTTAATAAACCAATGAGTCATGCTGCTTACTTGTGAGTCCAAGTGACTTCCCACCTCAGGGTCATTCCAGAAGGAGCCCAGTCAGAGATCTGAGCAGTCGCTGGGGCAGCAGTTTTGTCTGGGGTTCTGTTCTAGAGGCCGGACTTGGTTTTATAATTGCTTTATGGAAAAACATCGGAGGCCCAGGGCTTCAAGAACCTTTTGCTCCCTTGATAGCAAACTTCTCAGGACCCCTGGACCAACTCCCACCTCCCCACGGCTTCAGATCTCTCAGCATCATGGTTGGGGTCACTGGCTGATCATTTGTTTACTCTGCTGGGGGGATTTTTCCTAACATGTCCATTATGAAAAATGGCCCTCTGGTGTCCTTTAGGTAATTGAGGTAAACAGCCAGGAGAGGAGAGTGTACTTTAGGAAGAGAACCGGACTCCAGGGACTAGGATGATCCCACTCCCTCCCTGTCTTCCTTCCTGTGAGGCTGAAGGACAGGGTGTGAACAGAGGACTCTGCTGAAAGGGGCTTTAAGAGTCTCCAGGAGAGAGTTTGGGCTGTTGTAGGAGCTTTTATTTTTTACCTTATTGGTTTACAAGGAGAGATTCTTCTACAGAGAGCAACAGGTGGAAGGAAACCGGAAGGTAATATCTTGTAAGCAGTATAGTAAGTAAAAATAAAAAATTTCATTTTTGGAAAAGCATAGCCCCTCTCCAAGGGTACAAAGGATTTATGCATGTTGATGTTTAACTTAGTGAGGGGAGCATCACATTGTTAGTGGGATTGAGCTTTGAGATGAAGTTCAGGAGAGGCAGCAGCAGAGGGCTTCCCGTTTCGCACCCCTGTCTTTCCCCCATGCCACATCCCAGCCTAGCCCTCCTCCAATATCGAAACCTTGTTTGGGTACAGAGCTTCTGTAAAGACCTTTCTATTATAGATCAGGACATCTGGGGTTTTCTCTTGTCACTCACCTTGGGAAAACCATGTCTCTCTGTACATGGCATGATCTTCTGCCTGTGACCACAAGAGAACAAAAGCTGAAGGTGTGACATTTGAACTGGTGCTGAAGGATGAGTACACCTTAGCCACAGGAAGGGTTGGGCAGGAGGGGAGGAGATAAACCAGGAGGATTCCCAGCCCAGCCTGTGTAGGAATGAAGACTGTGAACAGAAAGGCGGAAAGGCGTTCTAAGTATTCAAGGACATGAAGGAGGGCCACTGGCTGCAGCTCTGGTGGCTGTGGGGGCAGGGGGAGACCAGGCAGGACCGAAGCAGACCAGGGAGACAGAAACCAGAACTGAACCTGCCTTGTTGAGTATTTTAATATTAACCCAATAACAACGAGGAGCCCATAAAGTGTTTTAGTAGAAAATTGACTGACAGTGTAGTGTGACCCCACCCTCAACATGGTGACGTCAGAGGAGGTTGACTGAGACATACAGAACTGGGGACTCATGGACCTAACACAATGTTTTTTTAATTGCTGGGAACATATAATGTTGTTATTTCTTTTAAAAAAAATCACCAAATAAGTCATTAATAGAAACGATAACAAAGTATCATCATTATCATGATTATAAAAAAGAATGGGATATTTTAACACCAAAGGGAAGAAAAAGGACAATATCAGAATAAAGGCAATTATCTAAACAGTTAATCTGACTTTATGAAGAAAAATAACATTGGTGTTGTTTTGTTCTTATTGTTCTGTCTTGGACCTGGGAAAAACTTCTCACTGTGGCTTTTGTGATTGTACTGGCACTTGGAAACTCTTGGTCAAGATAATGAGTTTTGTGGATAATGAGAGAAAAATTCCAGGAGTACTTTATGGGAGAGGAGATGCTCTGCTGGAGGTGGTTAGAGATAAAGGGAAAGACTGGAAATGAAAGCCCCTTGCAAATGCTTGCAAAAGACAAGGACTCCATCAACACCAGTTGGGGATTTAGGCTAGAGTAGAATACAGAGAGAAAAAAAGATGCCGGGGTTTAAAAAGCATGTTTTGCTTTGTTTTGTCTGTTATTTCCCTATTGCTTTTTAAAAATGCAGTACTGAGGACTGAATCCAGGGCCTTATGCATGCTAGGTATAATACTCCACCACAGAGCTACACTCCCAGCCCCTCCCTACTGATTATTCAGGATAGAAAGGGCTGAGTTTTGAACTGCAAAGTAAGATTTGTCGGCATTATGAACATCTACAAGATGGTGTAAACAGATCCTTCTGAGATTAAGCAAGTTTTACTATATTTCAATTATCTATTGCATATCTTGCCCCCAACTGACACTCAGAGCAACCCCAACTTTCTAGCTCCTTCTGCATACAAGCCAGCTACCTCCTATCATACTTTCTGAATAAACCAGCATGTATCAAAAACTAATTTTAGTATGAGCATAAACACACATGAGCAGATCAGCACATCTGCCATGAACAAATTACATGATGGATTCCAAAGTTAAGATGAGCTCTTTATTGGCACTCAATTGTGGTATGGCATTGTGAAAAGAGCACTGGTTTTGGAGCCGGGCAGTCCTGGGACTGGATTCTGCCACTCTTAGCTCTATAACCCTGGGTAAGATACTTAGTTTATTTCAAACTCTGAACTTATAGGGTTGCTGAAATAATTACAGAAAATTCAACAAACTTGGCTTATTCTACAAACGTTTATTAAATGTTTACAGCTTGCTGAGCACATTCAAAGCACTAGAAATGTTAATAATTAAAAAAAAAAAATAGATGAATTGTCTACCCTCAGAGAGTTTGCGTTCTGCAGTGACAATTGCCATGGGCCAGGGACATGCCTGACATATTGCAGATACCTAGCCGGTGTTTTCATCTGATGACGCCACTCTGTGAGCACTCCTGAGAGGGCTGACAATCTTGTGCTGCACGTCACTCGTTGGAATGACTTTAACTTCTAAACTTGTGCCGGCCAAGGCAGTAAACACTAGCTACATGTGACTTTTGAGCACTTGAAATGTGTCTAGTGTGTTTGAGGACCTGACTTTTTAGTTGCATTTGTTTATTCATTTATATTTAGATTTAAAATCTAAAGGAGCATAAAATATTTTTATGGCAAACACATCTTTTTTTTTGATTGTTTAAATAGGACTATACTTTAGTTAAACCATTGGAAATTTAGTTTCTAAATTGATATGTGCTGTAAGTACATCTAATATATAGATCTAACTTATGAGTGTGAAAAATGTAAAATATCCCAATCATTTTTTATATGGATGTTATATGGACATGATATTAACATTGTATTGTCAGTATGTTGTTGATGTTAATTTCATTTGTTTTCTTTTTTCACGTAGCTATTATTTCTTTTTAAATTGCATTTGAGGCTACCATTATATGTTTCTTGGACAGCACTGCTAGAGACCCTATTGAAAATATTTCTTTTTAGGGGTCAAAGCTATATCACCATGGGTCACACTTACAAAGTCGCTTCAAAGACTTCCAGGCATGTGAGATAACCAACTTTGCTGCATTTTGTCAATGAAATTGGAATAAAATGATGTTTTAATTATGCATAGAACCTCTCTTATGAGCATTTGTTGAAACAACGTAGAAAAAAAGAAGTAACAAGATCACAATGTCAAAAAGCGAAAAGGAAGAATCAGTGTTTTAATGATTATGGCTGGAACTGGGGATGTTAGAGAAAGTGACAAATGAGTTCTGTCTTTTAATGTGGGAGAGTTGGTTGATATTGTATTCTAATTAATTCTCTATGTTCCAGATACTGGCTAGAAATTAATACATTTCTTTTGTGACCTTTATATTTGATACATAGCAAATTACTTCTTCATCAATTAAAAAAAAACAAAGTTGACATACACATTAGCTTCCATATCTAATTTATCATGGTGTTGACAATAAGCAATCCATCTAATTAATTATTTTTCATTAAGAATGCTCAAGAAACTCCAGACACAAGTTCATTTCTTTGTACTCAGTGTCCCTATTCAGAAGTGGTTTGGAGAAATAAGTTCATTTGTGCAAATTTAGACCTTAAGCACCAAATTCTTTGAAAAGACCCCATCTGGGCATGCATTAAGTGCATGGATCCTCACTTTGTTTTTGATGTTCAGACAGAGCTGGTAAGGAGAAAAAAGATTACAAACCAAGATGTTGATGAAACTTTGAAATTCTAAGGAATTACTTCTTAACTAAAGTGAACATTTTTACTGCCTTGCTGAACTCCTTATATTAAGGCCATAGTAGTGCAATGTCCTATATATGTGTATATAAGATGTGTATATAAGCCTCTATTCTGTGTGTTCTAGATCTGTGAATTCAACCAACCATGAATAAAAAAATAATATGACAATAAAAAGAATGGGAATAAAAGTACAACCATAAACAAGTCATATAGAAAGAATTTGAAGTATATAAGAGGATGTGTGTAGGTTAAACAAAAATACCATGCCATTCATATAAGGGACTTGAGCATGATTATGCTGCATATTCATAGGAGTAATGGAACCAGACCTCTGTGGACAATATAGCAGATCCATACTACAGTAATAGTATAATGTGCCTTATGCCCATGATTGGCATGAAGATTTTTCAGAAGGACCCTTGGCCCACTCAGTCTGACATCTTCTTTCTATCTGCTGGTCACCATTCCTGAGTAGCATGAACATCTCTGCTGCATCAAGACCATTCACAACAGGGCCCAAGTGGCTCCTGATCTGCATTTTACACCTTCTGAAAAAGTGTGATCTGAAGTAGCAGTGAGTCAAATATCATAGTGAAATGGAAGAGTCACTGTCATCCACCCACATTGTACCACTTGAGCTGGCTTCCTCGAGGTCATCTGTCACTAAACCCAATGGATTCTTTCCATTCCTCATCTCACTTAATTTTCCTCCTGCATTTGTCACTCTCCACCCCTCCTTCCATGAGAACTTTTCTCCCATCTCTGGATGCTCCTTCTTAGTCCCCCCTGCTCAGTCCTCTTATTCCTACACCTTAGTGTTGCCCAGATTCTACCTGGATTGTCTTCTCTTCTCACTGTCCATGTGAGTTTTCTTGAGAAGCATATGCACTAGATTATTGCTAGCATAGATTCCTCTCCTGAGTTCCAGACTAACAGATATAACTGACAGCTAGATCATTTCATATATTCTAGGACCCCAAATTCAAAAGCCCAAACTGTGGATGGGATGGGTAGCTCCATGGTAGATCATTTGCTAAGCATGTGCTGGCCTTGGGTTTGGTTGCCAAAAACAAAACAAAAAAACAAGAAAAAAAAAACATTAAACTGCTTCCATTTCTTCCTTTCTTTCCTCTCCTTTTATTCTTCCCTGGTAAATGGCCCTGTGACCTGCCCATCATCAAAGCAGAAGTCTTTCAGTCATTCTTGATTTATCCATTTCTTCCCATAAGCATACAGTTACCCAGTTCTGCTAATTCCATTTGAAATACAGGTACCTCAGATTTACTCTGCTCCTTTCCTCTGATTTCATGCCTCTAATCTCTTCTTACTGTTATCAAAAGGTGGTTTCTTCAGCAGAAATTTGATTATATCATTCTGTTGTTTAAAGTCTTAACCCGTTTAGGAACTAATTTCAACTCTTTGACAGTTCCTTCACAAATTGGCATGTTCTTGCCTACCTCTCATGTGCCATTTTTTGACTATTTAAATTTTCTCCCCCGTCCTTTGATAACCATCCCATGCCACTTATGATCTTTTATGTTTTTCCTCTTTGCTTCCAAATGCCTCTTGCTTCCTCTTTATGACTCCAGCTATAGCATGGACAATTCACACTTGTCTTTTAAAAGTTATCTCAGCACAAGGCCCTGGGTTCGATCCCCAGCACCCCTGCCCCCCACATACAAATTTATCTCAGCTATCACTGCCCCTGAGACCTCATTCCTCAGCTCTCTTACCTTAAGTTGGGCACTCCTGCTCCTCCTTTGGGTTCTCTGACACCCTGTGGACATCTTGATGCTCAATGATAAATATTAGTCTTCTCAATCCACAAGCCCACCAAGGCCATCTTTGAGTCTTTAACACACCACCAGAGCACAAGACGTACCACACATGGTCAAAAAATGTCCACTAAAGGAATAAATGGTGGGCAGCCTGGCAGATCTAGCATATATGCAGATGTAGTTGGGGAAGGAGAAGAGATCTGAAAGAAACAAGTAAATCTCCTCTTTTGTACTGACCAGGAATTTGGGAAGGGCCCTCTGTTCTGTTCTGCCAAATCCGTGGAAAGTGTTGCTCAGCAGTGCGTTTTGTTAGGTCTGAAGGATAGTTAAGGGGAATGACTTAGTTTGAGGTATTATCCTATACTACCCGGGGTGCTGTGGGTTTGGTTATTTCTGAGACTCTTGGGAGTCCATTCCGGGTGGAATTCTGTTTCTTAACTTTGTCCTGACATTATCCACTTCCTCCAGAGTTGTCTGTGATTGACCTAGGGCAGGGTTCAGGGATGTCCAAATAGATTCTGAAGAAAGTCCACATAAGTTCAAATTGTGTGTGTGTGTGTGTGTGTGTGTGTGTACAGAGACAGCTTAATCTCTTTTCATTCTCCTTCCTTCACACTGTCTTTTTCTCTTTTCCATATACTGAGTGCTCATTAAATGCCAGGCACTTTGCTAAATTCTTTATATGCATTATTTTATTGCATATATACTATTAAATCATATTTATCACACATATTTAATCCTCACAAAAGCTTTAGACTAAGGTCCAGAATATTGACGTAGTTTTATTGGCCCATAGCTAGTACACTGCAGACCTGGATTGGAATTCCAGTCCTTCTGACTCTACAAGTCTTTCTGTTACCTTTGTATGAGCTTTTAGATTAAACTGTGTGCCAAGATCTAGCTTGAAAACAATTGCTTCATGAACGCCATTTTCTTTTTCTTCCTTTTACCTGTAAAGAGTGGGATGGGTGAGCAGCATGATGTGTTGTCCACAAATAAATTAGTGTCAGTTAAGTGTCAGCTAAGTGCCAATAAGTTAAGTGCCACGTTTTGTTTGGGGAAGAATATAATGCTGTCTTGGGGTAGGACCAATTCTTGCCAACGAACGCTGTGGGAACTGAGACCATGAATTTTATTTTATTTATTTCTTTGCTCCGAACCAAACCTGGCTAATAAATATTAACTCTCAAAAAAGACACTTATGCTATTAAGTCATCTTTCCTCTTTCTCAGCCT
This sequence comes from Spermophilus citellus, assembly GCF_964194105.1. NCBI lineage: Eukaryota > Metazoa > Chordata > Mammalia > Rodentia > Sciuridae > Spermophilus > Spermophilus citellus. Next base: position 87,569,448 of record NC_138187.1, on the reverse strand, counting down.
CTCTTCTCTCACCCTCGCCACTCTTTCTATATCTAATTTTTCTTCTTTTTATCTTTATGAGACTATCTGGTGGAAATTTGCTACTGAGGACTAAAAATTGGTCCACAGGGATGGGCTTGGGTTTACTCCATTTTCTTTTTCTTCCTTTTACCTGTAAAGAGTGGGATGGGTGAGCAGCATGATGTGTTGTCCACAAATAAATTAGTGTCAGTTAAGTGTCAGCTAAGTGCCAATAAGTTAAGTGCCACGTTTTGTTTGGGGAAGAATATAATGCTGTCTTGGGGTAGGACCAATTCTTGCCAACGAACGCTGTGGGAACTGAGACCATGAATTTTATTTTATTTATTTCTTTGCTCCGAACCAAACCTGGCTAATAAATATTAACTCTCAAAAAAGACACTTATGCTATTAAGTCATCTTTCCTCTTTCTCAGCCTCTCTTCTCTCACCCTCGCCACTCTTTCTATATCTAATTTTTCTTCTTTTTATCTTTATGAGACTATCTGGTGGAAATTTGCTACTGAGGACTAAAAATTGGTCCACAGGGATGGGCTTGGGTTTACTCCTCTGGGTGTGAGATGTGACAGGAGCTATAGGAAGGGTTTGGGAGTGGGAGGGGAACAGGCAGTAAGAGGGGCTTTGCACAAAGGCCTGCAGGTGGGGTCACTTAGCTGTGACCGGACTCTCTGTTTGAGACTGTTGAGAAGATGTAAATACCAGTGTTCCTCAGATGAATTACAGGCTGCCCAATTATCCAGGATCCTAAACAAAATGTGTGGCCTTTGCTCTTCGCAGTCTTGGGGGCAATGACCAACTTCCCTCTTTTGTGTTCCTTTAGGCCTTTAGTTAGAGGTAAGTCACGTCTTGGCTCATGTAACCTCTGGTGGAAAAACAGGATAGAGTCTAAAGACATTCCAAATGCCTGAGCTGTTTGCTGGAGGTAAGAAGAAGATGAAAAACTGCCCCTGTTTTCACAATTCTGTTTTGGTTTCTTTTGAATCACTGGAATCCCTTCTTATAAACATATTTGTTATGTAAATGCATAATCTTCTCCACCCCACAGTGCTCTCCAAGCCCCTCCAAAATTCCTAAACTAGAAGGTAAACAGTAGTTACAAACCGCCTAGAGCCATTGACCTGTATCATTCGCATACCGAACCATGATATATGTGATAATTTTATTTATTTATTTATTTATTTATTTATTTATTTATTTATTTATTTATTTGTTTGTTTGTTTGTTTGTTTAGTAAAAAACGAGACATTTCATGCTCCAGTGTTTGGAAAAGTCTCTTTTGAGTTTTCTAGTTCAGACTTGAATCAGTGACGATTGACCAACTGCTTGCTTACCTGAGTATGCAGTTGAGAAGCAAAGGAAAGAATCACAAAATATTTTCACCCTCCAGGCGCTTTGGAGTCAAGCTGTCTACCCGGCAGACCCCAGACCCAGACACAGACCCAAACCCTGACCTAGGCAAAATTTGGATCTTTGATTTCTCAGTACCTACGGAGTCTGCCACCTGCTGTGTACTCAGGATACAGTGACTGAGGGATAAATAGCCTCCATCACAGAAAAATAATAATCTATGCCAACTGCCAAACAAGAGAAGCCTTCCAGAGATGCTGTAGAAAAGGAAGCAGGCTTGGTTGAGTGACAGGAGAGGGCTTCTGGGAGGATTTGAGCTACTTCTTGCAAGAGGAAAAGATTAAAAAGAGTAATGAGGGTTTGAGAATCTACCAGTCTGCACTTCAGAGAGTTTAGTTTGTGGGGAAGGGTCGATTAGGAAAAAAAAAAAAATCAGAAAACACCTAAGGAGTACCACTTGACTTAGGAGCATTGTAATAATTATTATTTTTCTTTCTGTTGAAGATCAAGAGTGGAGTGGGATCAATTCCCACTGCTGTTCTTATTTACACTTTGGGGCTGGCATGATTCCAGGTCTAGGAGATCTTCCTTTGGTTCAGAGGTACAGAGAATGCATATGATTTAATCAAGGTTATGGCCATTACCAGGGAGCACAGAAGCTCCTATTTTGCTGGGAATGTGAGGGCAGAGTCCTTTCCTTGAAGGGTAGCATGTTCTTCCTTCTAAGTGTTTTACTAAATATTTGAGCATATTCCTTCTCTCTCTCTCTCTCTCTCTCTCTCTCTCTCTCTCTCTCTCTCTCTCTCTCTCAATGGCTGACTCAGTTGAAGAGTTCATTTGGTCAGTATGTGCAATAGGATGTGGGTATTTTCACATCCTTAACTCATAAAGCCATCTTGGAGCAGTGTTCACCTCAGTTTCAAAGGTGTGAATCTGCAGCACAGAGAAAGGTAACAAAAAGCTTACTGCCTTTTTCTCTCCCTAGTGCCCAGTGTCACCCCAGAATGGACAACTGGACTTCCAAAACATTGTCACTGAGTCTCATCACCCCATCCCCCCTCACCTGTTCACACAGAATGTTTGGAGAAACCATGAACCAGATACAAATGAAAAATCAGGAGCAAGGGAAAATTCCAAGCCAATCCCTGCTTCCAAGGAGTTTATGACTGAGGATCCAGTATAAGACTACACAGGGAAGGAAAAAAATAAATCCGCGTTTCTAATGGAGCAATACGGACATCTATACAAATCAATGAGCTGCAAATGAAGCATGTGATTTCTGAATCACACAGGGGGAAGGGGGTGAAGTGTGTGCTCACCTCAAGGGAAAAACATCCCAAACAGGAGATGGCCTGAATGGATGCATCTTTGCCAGTAGTTTGAAGAGTGGAAAGTGAATAATTTTTGTCTGAGCGGAGGATAAGTTACAGCCACCTAACCAGCTAGGGCCCTGAGCTGGAGGGAGCAGGAAGTAAGTCATATGCTTGCTGTGCAGAACTCCTTTGCAGTAACACAGAAGGATTTGCATTAAGCTTTACTTTTCCATTTTGTTGGCTGCTTTCAGTAATGTTCGATGAATCAGTCATGCCAACCTTTAAAAGTTAGGGAGAAAAAGATTTGAAGAAAAAGCAGAGGTATTTTACCAGCTCCACTGAAGCTCTGTGGATTAGAAGAGCTTCGCTGATAATAGTATTTCTTATTTAGCTGCTGTGACATCTTCCAGGGAGTGCAAGGCATTTTGGAGACACTATCTCATTAATTCTATCAGTATCCTAGCGAGGGAGGTGGTACCAAAGGTAACTTTGTTACCACCATGTGGATTTGGAAATGGAACGAGGTAACTTTTAACAAAATGATTATGACATTGGGCTGTTTCAAGAAAGTAACCTGGGCTTTGTTGTCTGTTGTTATTTGTTTGCTTTTGTCCATTTCTAGAGGCTTCTTGCTGAACCCTCATCTTCTTCTGTCTCTTGAATCCTTCTGTCTCTAAGACACTAACAAGAAAAAGAAGAAACACATTTTTTGACAGATTATGATCTTAGGTTTTCAGTTCAGGGCTTCGTTTGTTCTTGAATACTTGCGTGGAAAATCGCTAATCTTCAAAAACTCACTGGATCATTCTAAAACCTGGTATTTGTGAGCTAATTTTTTTTTGCAAGTTTTGGCACCCGGATTTCACATCTCCATTGAAATTTTTTTTTTTCTCAATATTGCCCTTCTCTATTTCTTGATTATCTTGTGAGCTACAGGAGTGCAGAAATTGTGGGATCTCACTTTTATGTCTCCTGGTACCCACAGGGTGTCCTCAAAAGGTGGGCCCTCAATAAATATGGGTTGAACGCAGGAGAGTCTGTGCTTGCTAAAGGCAGAAAGTAGCTGCAAAAGATCTTGGGTTACAGTTATTTAACTTCAATCGTTTTAATTCTGTCCTAGCAAAAGTTTGTGGGTGTAGGTTCACGATAGAGCAGCAGTTGCCCTCTTGACACTGTTATAGCTTGGAGGAGTTTTTGGAGGCTTATCTTAAGAATTGAAGGTTTAGGGCAGGGGTATAGCTCAGTGGTGAAATACCTGACTAACATGTGCAATGCCCTGAGTTGGACCCCCAGCACTGAAAAAAAAAAAAAAAAAAAAAAAAGCAATAAAACCAAAAAGAGTCAAAAGATTGCAGAGTTGAAAAACAAGTTTAATTTCTGGTTTGAACTGAGACATCCTGGCCACCACCAAATTGGTCCTATAATAGATATGAGTTCAGACAGGACATCCAGAGCTTCTCTGGGATCCCCAGTCCCCCAATCCATCTTAGGCTATTTAATTTAGTTGCTATTATCTAGATCTGGCCAGTGGATAGTCTGTCCCTGGGAAACTCCCACTTTGGAGTTGGTCTTTCTGGGTTTTCCTGAGTACTAATGGCTGAAAACAGGTCTTTCTGTGGTTTGTCTAGAACACTGACTGTAACACAGTGATGAAAAATAAAATGGACTTTTAACCACAAAATCAGCAAGCTGAAAATCTCTCTTAGACACTTCTGTTCAGATCACAGATGACCCTTGGCCCGGTTAGACCTTCGGGACCCTCCTGTGGTGGGACTGGGACTGGACTTCTTCCAGTACACAGGACAGCTGTGCCTTCAAAGAGCCAGGAACCAGTAGGGTGGGATGGGGTGGAGGGTGAAGCATTGCCCCTCAGGGATTCCTGGGGGATTTAGCCCCAGGGGGTGTTACCTCTTGCCTATTCTGTTCCTTTAATGGACACACTAAACCAGTTTACTCTCTAGCCTAGGGATCAACAGTAGAATTAAATAGGTGAGGGGAAAAAAGATGGATGGAGAAGCACTCTCTATCTTTTAATTTCTGAATGCTCCTGGCCTCCTGAAGAAACATCTAAAACTTTAAAGAAGCTTCTGTGAGATTAACATGCAGAACACCTACTGCCTGTTTTTTCCACTGGGCATGCGAGATTCAAATTCCTTCCCACAGTATGGAAAAGTTGGTTGGTTTTAGCTGGTCCCTCCAGGAAACTCAATTAAATCATACTAGGTAGTATTTTTCTATATTGTCGGCAATTTCATTCGTGGGTTTGTAGTTGAGGGACTGGCCCTATGGGGAACATGGGTACTAGAATAATCTTTTGCTTCATTTGAAGTCAAAACCCTTTATTATTTTTTATGACATTCTTTTTTTTTTTTTTTTAATCTGTACCATAGCCTTTACCCTTTCTAGAATATTTTTGAAACTTTTAGTTTCACTTTGGAATCTACCTCGAGCTACCTTCATTTCCCTTGGTTCCTTGTGGTTGGTAATAGGTTTGTGGCTGGGATGTCACTCTAGTCACCTTGGCAATGTGAAATATTTGCACAAAATAAACAACCCTCTCACTTTCTTTGTACCTTGATGCAAAAAGATTAATTTAGAAAGATTAATTTAGTATATACCCGTCAAAACCAGAAATGGATTCTTTTTTTTTTTTTTTCTTATCCTGCCCAAAGGCAGTGAATTGTCTCCGGCTGCTTTTACTCCTTCAAAATAACAGTAAAGGCTTGTCTTTGTCTTTTGATTCTAATGTAAGTCAGAGGTTTCTACCCTCCCCTCCCTTCCTCTCTCCTTTGCCCTCTTTTCTTGCAGTTCAAACCAATTGTTGTCATCCAACCTCAGCAAGAATGGGCAGAAGCAGGGACTTTTTTTTTTTTTTTTTTTGATTAATAAAGACCGACAAATGGATCTATGATCAAGTGTTTCTTATACATTCTGGAGCAAGAACAATCTGAATTCTGATTCTGCCTCTTGCTGGACGTGTGCTCAGGACTTAGCTTCCCTGAGTCTGTTTCCTGTTCTGTAAAATGGGGATCTAGTAGGAACTGTGGTCTGGGGTCCTTGGAAAGGTTAAATGAGATATGATGTGAAGTGTGCAGTGCCTGGTGCTCCCTGAGAGCTTAAGTAGGTGTCATTGCTACTTCTATGACTCTGAAGAACGTCAGTCTGATGAGACACTCTTTGACATTTGAATGATAAGGTTCTACATTTCCCAAAATTATGTGACTAAGGAAGCCCTTTTTTTTCTCTTTACTAGCGTTCCACGGAACACACTTGAGCAGATGCTGAAGCAGTGTGATATTGAACCCTCTGCATCCTCCTCCCTACAGAAGTTTGCACTCATCCTCTGTGGAACTGATTCCATAGGTGTGTAATACATAAGTTTGACATTTTAAGTAGAAGCATTTATCAACTTGATAAACACAGGGAATATATGTTGGAATGTGGGATATGTTCATTGGTCCCAAATGAGCCTTTTTCCCCTCTTCCTTCTCGTGAAAATAATCAGTTTATTTCAATCTACATATGCCTAGAGTGAATATCCAGTTCTTACCAATCTTTGCACCTTGATAAGACCTATGAACAAGTCTCAAGGCACTGGAAGTAAAAGCATGAACTATATAAACGAGGTGACCTTTATAGAAGATTCAGAAGTATTTAAATAGCCAACAAAGCTAACAAAGTGCATGGACCTCTATAACAATGTTGTGCTGTGACCAGATGAAAATGTGTCAAAGCATTGTGACTATCATAAGGATGGAACCATTGTTCTCTCAAGTCAAACATTCTCTTTGATGCATCCAGTGGTACCTAGAGAAAGACATAGTGGGGTCTTCCTGATGCTTTTGAACATACTTTTATCTATTGATTTGGATGCTTGGCCCAAGAATAAGACAAACACTTTTCTTGCAAAGGTCTTTGTCATTCTGCAGTTAGGAAACCCATAAATACTGTCTCTGGAAAGATTTGGGATAAAAGCTGGGAGGTAAAAGCTAGAGGAGAGGAAGCATGGGCTCTGAACCAAGATTAGATTTTTAACAAAGCCTGGTAGCACACGCCTGTCATCCCACCGACTCAGGAGGCTGAAAGAGGAGGATTGCAAGTTTGAAGCCAGCCTCAGCAATTTAACAAGGCCTTAGGTGACATAGCAAGACACTATTGTAAAATAAAAAGATAAAAAAATAAAAACATAAAAAGGACTGGGGACGTAGCTCAGTGGTAAAGCATCCCTAGGTTCAATTGCCAGTACAAAAAAAAAAAAAAAAAAAGGAAAAGGGATTAGATTTGGGATGGGTGTGTGGCTGATGAGCCAGAAAAATCCAGGCATTCTGCAGAAGGCAGCTGGCCTGGGCTGTGATCCTGCATAGCCAGTGTCAGGATGGATTTCCTCAGGGTGTTTTCTGTTCCAGGCTTGTTTCTGAGTCACCACGGAGCAAAGAGTAGGGTCTAGTTTTGTTTCTGGGATGGTCCATATTTTAAATATTGAGCTTCATTGTCTCTACCCTTTTGAATCTATTAGAATCACACTCTGATTTTAAATGAAGGCCATGGTGATTCACAGCCCCTGGTCAAGAGCCAGGAAACCCAGTTTTGTAACACACAGGCTGTGTCGCATCAGGTATTTATTTCTTCTCTGAGCCTCAGTTTGTTCCTATATAAAAGGCGCACTTGGACTAGATCATTTCTTTGGCCTCTTCTAGAACAAAGTTTTTGGCGCTGTGTGTGTGGGTAGAAAGTGTTAGATTACATCTATCTTCAGGTCATTCACTTCTACAGAGGAATCATTATTATCTGCTAGGTGTTCCCTGCTTCCTCTAAGGTGATTTTTAATTTTCAAAATGGCATGTATTAATTTAGAGCTCAAAGCCCCACCCTTCATGATGACAGCTGCCACTAGCTGATTGGGTGATTTTTAACAACTTATGCTGGAAGTTGCTATAGTAATTACCCCTTGTTTAGTCAATAGCAGAGTTAGTAGTAAAAATGTCAAAAATTTAAGAACCCACCAGGTTCTTTTTCTAAGCTGCCCTAGAGGCAGACACAGCCAAGTGCTATCAGCTCAGATCTTTCATCTGAACCTAATTCCTGTGTTAGAACAGGGCCTGTGTTTGCATCTGACTGCAGGATGCTGGGGGGGGGGGCATGCAGCCTTTTGTCAAAATGGGCCAGACCTTGGGAGATAATATAAGGAGCTTTATCCCCCCCCCCCCACTCCTCCATCTCTGTGTGAAGTTTTGTTTGTCCTGCAGAACCGCAAATAAATGCTGGGCAAAGGCTCATGTAAATGAGGACCCCATGTTCCTTCAAGGGAGTTTGCAAACAGAATCCTTAAGACAAAACAGGCATTCTCTGGAGCCATTATGGGTGGGTGAGTACCTGTGAATTCCACCACAAGAGCACCTTGAGCCCTAAGATTTGGATGCCTTCAAGGTTCATCTTCCACTCTAGAAGGGAGATTTCTTATCTCTGGTCCAAAGTAATAATTGATTAAATATTCCACTTCCCAAGGTCTAAAATCTGGGTGAGACTCACAGCCTAGTTAGGGTGCTTGTGTACTTGAAGGACTGAAGGGTAAGTTCAACTTTCTAAATCCATGCTTTCCAAGACTTTCAGAGAGTTATTTCCATTAGAAAAGCCAAATACAGTAATTAAAAAAAATTTTTTTGTTTAGTTGTAGATGGACACAATACCTTTATTTTATTTATTTATTTTTATATGGTGCTGAGGATCAAACCCAGTGCCTCATAAGTGTGAGGCAAGTGCTTGGCCACTGAGCTACAACCTCAGCCCCCAAATACAGTATTTTTGTCACATCCCTCAGAAAGGTTTGAATGTAGTAGACGGTAAAGTAGCTATTGACTGAGTACATGAATGGGGGCAAGGAGGGGTGAGTGGATGAACACCTACGGAATGAGATCAGTCTGGTGCAGTGTCCCAGAAACCAAAATCTTAGCTGGTTGTCATGGTACAACCCTGTAATCCCAGCAGCTCAGGAGGCTGAGGCAGGAGGATCACAAGTTCAAAGCCAGCCTCAGCAACTTAGCAAGATCCTAAGCAACTTTGTGAGACCCTATTTCAAAATAAAAACATAAAAAGAGCTGGGGATATGGTACCATGGTTAAGCACCCCTGGGTTCAATCCCTGGTACCTCTGCCTCCTGCAAAAAAAAAAAAAAAAAAAAAAAGAAAAAAAGAAAAAAGAAAAAAGAAAGAAAGGAACCAAAAATCTTGATATATTTATTTTGCCCTGCCACTCTCCCTGCAGCACCTGACCCATGTCTACTCTGTATGCAGTGGTGATCATGAGTACTCTTTGGCTTCTGATCCCTAAGGGCAGCCAATGATTTTTCTATTTATTTCTCCCAATTTCAAAATATTTCTTAAAAAATGCAACCCAGAGTGGCATAAAAAAAGATACAAATGGCACACTTTTTGTTTCTTTCAGTCTTTCTGTCATGCCTTTCCCTAGGATATGGCCTGATTCTGGTTTGCCCCTGGCCACGTCATCCAGTATGCTTTATTATGATTGGACTCAGCCAGTTTCCTCTGTACTCCAAGAGTCTCTTACTTTGGTTTCAGTTCTTCATGAAAACAGGAGTGTTCAAGTCACCACAGTGGGAGAGTAATATTTAATTCCATATTTGTCTTGAAATCATCATTTAATTTAGGAAATAATTTCTGTGACTCCTAAAGCTTGGCGGGACACTAAGAAAGAAAATGTGACTTCTCAGTGTGCTCAGGATCCATACGTGTATTATAAGAGAATCTTATGTATATGGGAGACTGAAGATTTTGGAGGGCAGGAATCAGATCTATAATAGGCACTCAATTAATGCTTGCTGTACAAATAAGTGAATGAAAACATTCTAGATAATTTGTTTGGATTTATCTTGGCTCATCTAGGTTCAATATTTAAGCATTTAACTACTTTTATTTGAACTTTATCTTTTAATTTAAATTATTTTTGACCTCAGTCAGCAAACATTTTCGAACCCATACTATGTACTGGGTTCGATCAGTACTGGGTTCACCGTGGACAGCAAAACAGATGAACTCCTGTCCTTTTTATTACTATGATTTATGGCAGAAATTGGCATTAAATTGTATCTGAAAATATAATTTTAAAATGTGCAAAGTCTTATGAAGGAGAAGGGGAGGGGCAGGATCATACTTGAGATTAGCTACTCAAGGGGGGTGCCTGGGGATGCCACATGTCAACAGAGGTCTTGAGGAGGAGGGGAAAGCTAGGAGAGCAGAATGGACATTGTAGGCCTCAAGGAAGGGCATAGAAAGGCTGAGAAGAGGGAAGAGTTTGGGCATTCGGGGAGCTGGAAGGGATCCACTGTGGCTGAGTTGTAAAAAAACAAGAGGCGGAGAGATCACCAAAAGAGGTCAGAGACGCCAAGCAAAACACACAGGAGCGGCCTTAGGGTTAGGCCAGGGAGCAATGCAAGCCAATGGAGGGTTTTGGCATTGGTGAGTCACAGGATCTAATTCATGTTCAAATAATTTTCAATGTATTTCTTGGCTGCTATGCTGGGGATGAATTAGAGATGAGCAAGACCTGGAGAAGGAAGACCACAGAGGAGGCTGTGGCAGAAACCTGCCTCCGAGCTTCCTGTGTGAGCAAAGAATGGCGGTGGACCACATCTCGGTGGACCACATCTCGGTGACAGCGAATAGAGAGGCGAGGGCACAAGAGAACGGTCCAGTTCTGATTCAGATCACTTACAGATGCATAGATGAATCACCTCCGCTAATCACTTGACAAGGGCTCTCTTTGAAAATAATAAAAACAGTCACAGATTTTGTGAAGTTTAAATTGCCTTGGTGCAGGCGAAATGCTTCCTACGACGCCCGACTCTCATTGCCTCTGATTCTGCTGACAGACTCCAGGCTTGCTCTTGGTGGTTAGCTCATCACCTTCTGTAGGATCTTCTCTGATCACTGAATAGTCGTTGATGTCACCGAATCACTCCAAGCCCCGGAAATAATGGAAGAACATAAAATTCACTTTGTTCATTTTTTTTTAATTGTTGCTGATTTTGGAATATAAATTGCATTTACTCTTTTAGAAAGCATTGCTTTGAAATTGTTATGGAAAGAAAGCATTGCATATTCATTTTGATAAAGTAATACCTCTCTCTATAAACACTTCATTGGTGAATCTTGTTCATATACCTTATGTTCCTGATCATTCAGAGGGGAGATCATTGTTCTTTGCCTATCTGACATTTATTTTAATGGTCTATGATATGTTTATTTTGGGAACAGTGCTCCATTATTCTTTCTCAAGACATTGTTTAAAAAGAATACATGAACTGAGGCAAGGAATAGAATCTTGGGTAGCAGCAAGGAGGGACCCTGGAATTTGATTTATAATTATGTAATTATGGCTCTTTTTAAAGTTTCTACTAATATAATTCCTCAGCACCTATCTTAAGTCCTTAAATTTTTACAAAACTTTATGTGGCTAAAATTCTATTACAATCTGTTGAGCCATAGAATTGTATCTGGGGATGTTTTAGCTTAACAGAAGACTGTGCATTCTAGATACCACTGGAAGATAGGTTTGAACCCAGGGGTGCTTAATCAATGAGCCAAGTCCCCAGCCCTTTTTTATTTTAAGACACAGTATCACTAAGTTGCATAGGGCCTTGTTAAGTTGCTGAGGCTGGCCTTAAACTTTTGATCCTCCTGTCTCAGCCTTTCGAGTCACTGGGTTTACATGCCTGGCTCAGGTGAAATATTTTTTATCATGATTTTTCAGCTTTTATTAACTAGGATCCAGGACAATAAATGATGTGTCCAAAACTACAGAGCTGGTTAATATTCTATTTATTGAACCAATGCTACTCAACCCAAACAGCAGAATATTTAAAACTCCTAAAGTCTTATAAAATTTATTTATGAAGTAATTTAAAAGAATATTTTTACCTAGATATTTTTATTCGCATATAACAGAAGGAAAGACGAAATCATATTGATCACATCAAATGAGACTGAGATTCAATTTGTGAAGACAGAGTTTATTAAATTCTCGAGCATAGGCAGTAAGTGCTTCTGGTAGTAAAATGTAGCAGACGTGTGAGAAGCTGACACAAACCAGATGAAGTCTCTGAACAATAATTGGATTATATTATTTCATAAGAGAACCGAATGCAGCACTTAAAAAAAAGTCATATTATGACTCTAGGCTAACAAAGATGGAGGATTTGATTTCTTCATAGGCTACCTGGCTAAGACAGGGGGTAGGAGCTCAATGACAGGCAATGGGGATAGTAGCCATATACAATATGGGATCAAGGAGGAGTGTCCCCTGGTCAGAGATGGCGGATGGGCAGACAGAAGAAAAGAGCACACTGAGACTTGAAGCAGGGAACAGGTGTAACTAACAAGCACTCAGGGCTTAGAACCCTGAGATACTAGGTTTAGCCAAAATAAAATGGCATGGGAAGAAAAATGAGCCAGGCACAGTGGCATATGCCTATAATCCCAGCAGTTTAGGAGGCTGAGGCTGGAGGACCGCAAGTTCAAAGCCAGCCTCAGCAACTTAGTGAAACTGTGTCTCTAAATGAAATACAAAAAAGGGGTAGGGATGTGGCTCAGTGGTTGAGTGCTGACCAGGGGACACTCCTCCTTGACCACATATTGTATATGACTACTGTCCGCATTGCCTGTCATCGAGCTCCTGCCCCCTGTCTTAGCAAGATGGCCTGTGAAAAATTCTGGGTCTCCATTTCTTATCACCTCTGATTTGAAAGGCAGGAAGATGTTGAGATACTGAGATAAAAAGACAAGGAATTCAGTCCAGAGTTCTGAGTTCTTACAATGTGCAGAACCATGGAAACCGTTAATCAAAAGAAAGGCACGGTTGTTATTCCTTTGGAGCGCATGGTTTGGGGACATGTGTGCAGTGGCAGCCCTAAGTTACCACACTGCATTCTCGCCTGGAGTGGAGGTGGCTTGGAAGCACAAGCTGTCACCTTTCCCTCTTGGGGACTGGATGAGATTCGTGGAAGATTAAAGGCTGGACACCACAGGGTTTTCTAGATTTTGTCTTTAATGTCTCTCAAGTTTAATTGCCTGCTGAAGAAGGTCCACTGGACTTCCCACAAGAGAGTTTGAGATAAGGGAAGTGAAGTGCTGGCCAGAAACAAGTGCTCACCCCTGTCAGCTCAGCATCTAAGAGCCCCTCTGCAGGAAGCCCTGGGCTCGACTTCTATCTAGAAAGTGGCCCCCACATCATCACTTTGGTTTCAATTGGTTTTGAAGTATCCTGAAAGAATTCTTTTGTTTTTGCTCTGAGCTGGCAGGTTTGCACTGTAACTATATCTGCTTTTCTACATCTCTGTTTGACACTGGGTTGACCCCTGCTTACCTCATACTTGCTAAAAAGAAACATATCTACTACCATCCACTTCTGTGATAAGAAGAAGAGAAAACAAACAGTGGAAAGATTCTTCAGAAGCGGATGACCTACTGTTAGCTGTGGGAGGCTGGTGACATCCTGGGCTTGTCACCTGGAGGGAGGAGAGTCTTGGGGAGTTGGAACTTTGTTTGGAGCAGAGTTCTAGGCCAGGCTGTGACAGTTTGCCCTGTGGACATGGTAAAGTGCAAAGTAATTTCTTGCCTGTGAGTTTGTTTCCAACCATAATTTCCACACTCTGCCTGGGATCAGGTGACCTCAACCCCATGGGTAGGCCAAGTCATTAGAATACACAGTCTCGGGCTGGGGATGTGGCTCAAGTGGTAGCGCGCTCGCCTGGCATGCGTGCGGCCCCGGTTCGATCCTCAGCACCACATACAAAACAAAGATGTTGTGTCCGCCGAGAACTAAAATAAATAAATTAAAAAAAAAAAAAAAAGAATACACAGTCTCCAGGGATATCCTCAGTTACTATCCATTTTCACTCTCACATCTCCAACTCTCTTGTCCTTTCCTTGGTTCAAAACAAACTTCTTGCTTGTTCTAGGAATAGGGTTTTAGATCATCTCCACTATGTGAGATTCAAATAAAGTGACAGAGGGGCTGGGTTTGTAGCTCAGTGGTAGAGCACTTGCCTGGCACGTGTGAGACGCTGGGCTCCAACCTCAGCACCACGTAAAAAATAAATAAACAAAATAAAGATATTGTGTCCATTTACAACTAAAATGTTATTAAAAAAATAGAGTGACAGAGAAATGTGAAACACCTACAACGTTTTTGGAAAAGGATAATTTGTGGTGATTTTCTTTAACTTTCACCTGTATGAATACCATTGTATTCAGTCTGAATAGAAAAGGAGATTGCAAAATAACTTAACATTTTAGGAAATTAAAGCCTTTATTTTATATATATATATATATATATATATATATATATACACAATATTGTTATTATATATTATGTATATTATATATATAAAATAATGTTATTATATATATATCATAACAAATTAACCTGCAAAATGATTGAGCTTAAAGACTTTCAAATGGTTTTAGTTTGGAAATTCAAATATGAGAATCTGTGAATACTTTGAAGAAAATAATGGTCAGGGAAGAAAATGAAAAATGACTGCAAAAATAAAAATATCCAGAAGGAGGCTAGAGAAATGTAGATTCCTCACATAAATTAAATAAGATTTTTAGGTGCAGGGAAGTCTCTGGATTCCTATCTGCACCTCTGCCCTGCTCCCAGATTAGACTCAAACACACAAACAAAAACCAAACTGACTTCAAATCCTGGTTCTAATACTTCTAAACTGTGTGCTCTTAAGCAAATATATTTTCATTCCACTTTTCTTAAAAACCTGACCATTACTTCCACCTATAAACCTCGCATATTTTACCATATTGCTATTTTTCTCCTGAAGCAACTTATACCTCAGATTTATTAAACATTTCTATTGTTTCAAAGCCAACATGTTCATCCATTTTCCCCAATATTTTCTGCCTTCCCTGCAATCCAAGTCACCTTGGACATTACCTGAATTTAGACACCTACTTTTCTCTCTTATCCTTACAAAACTTGCAAATCACACATAAATCAGATTCTATCATTTCTTTGTTTCAAACCCATTCACCAAACTCTGGTGCTTGGAATAAATTGCACACTCTTTCCAGAGTTCCAGGCTTCTCCAGGGGTCAGCCTTTGCCTACCTCCTTGATCTTGCTTCCCAGGACTGATGGTCAATTCTTGGACTCCCACATCCATGAGTTCATTTAACAACTATTTAGTGCAGTGCTTTTGATTTCCTTAGCACTCTTGTAGGCTCTTGGGATAAACACAGAAATTTCCCTCACTCCCATGGATGTTGACCTTGTAGCTAGGTATTAGGTACTTAAACGTTATCTTGTCTCATAGGGACATGGACATGGATAGAAGAATTCTGTGAGTAGAATTCTATGTATGAATAGGTTAGGCTTGAAGAAGAGTAATTGTAGGCTCATGTAAGAATTTTAGCTTTTACTCATTGTGAGATGGGCAGCTATTCAGGGTAATTGAGCTGGGGGGTGACATGATTGATTATCACTTAAAAAGGATCCTTGTGGCTGCTGTGTGGGGAATAGACTGTAGAGGCCAAGGGCTAATGCAGGAGAGTTTGGAGGTTGGGCAATAATAGGGTAAGGAGGAGAGTAAAGACTAAGGTATCCCATAGGATGCAGAATGTAAGATGGGCCTCATAGGTGACAGCGCCTCCTTAACATCCACAGCCCAGGGGCTGATCTTTCCTCACCTGTACTAACTACCTCTGTGTAATCTTCTGGGTTGGAGATAACAATTCTTTGTACTGGGAGGCACTGAGATGAGGTCATGTTCTGGGTTTACTGGAGATGCAGTATCCTGGTTTTCTGGCAGATTAGACTCAAACACACAAACAAAAACCAAACTGACTTCAAATCCTGGTTCTAATACTTCTAAACTGTGTGCTTTTAAGCAAATCCCTTGATTTTGTTGATTCTTTTTATCTATAAAACTGAAGACGAATCATCTTATATAAAATCATAGGCATTAGAGAATAAGATGTATGTTAAATTAGATAGGTTTTAGGTGCTTAAATGTTACATATGTGACAGTTGGTTTGCAAATTTCCAAGTGTTTTCAGTTGTATGAGTTTCCTAAAAATACGAATTCCAATGGCATATAATCCATTGTATTCATCTAAATACTACATGAAAAGATGCCTTTTTGAGTCAGTTAGAATGATTTTAGCTGCAGGTGCAAGAATGCTCAGTTAAATTAATTGAAGAAAGGAGGAAAAATTATCTCAATTCACAAGAAAAGCCATGTGGGAGGGCTGCAGGCTTGGCTTGATGGATTCCTGGAGGACCCAGGGACTTTCCATCTTTTCACTTCCTTGAGCCAGGTCTTTTGGTTCCGAGTCTCATCATTCCAAGATGGCCTCTCTGGTTCTAAAGATCACAGCTGTGCACAGTCTAGGGCATGTTAGAGAGGCTGGTCTGTACTGGAAAGCTTCTGTAGAACTTCCCATTATATGCCTTTGGCCAGCACCATATTTCATATCTAGGAACAACCATACTCCTGACAAAGGGAAAAAGAATTACCATCCATTTCTTAGATTCACCATTTTTTTTTCTGCTGGGGAGAGAGGGCACCACAAATATATAACCCCTCACCCCCCGGGGCACCTGGACAAAAATAGTGATCTGCTAGCAAGGAAGAAATAGGGGGAGGAAATGGTTGTGGTGGAGGTAACCAACAGTGTTTTCACACCTTCTTCATCTGTTTTGAAGGGAGGAGGGAGTTTGTGGTGTTTGAAAAACTCAGAACAAGAGGATGTCATGATGGCCAAAAGGTTTGGAATGACAGTCACGTGGGCTCAATGTTTGGGCATTGACTATGCTTTTTTTTTTTTAATGTCATTGGTGATACAGCCAAAATATATAAGAAGACCATTAAAACCCAACATTGGACAAATAGCTGAATCATTCATCTGTTTTTGTTTTTTGTTTGTTTTAGACAAACCTATTTGTCATGCAAATTTGATTGACTAGACAGAAAAATAAGATCTTGATTTATGGAAGGAGAGAAAATTTAATCTCGAAAGCAGGAACTACAGAGGAAGTAGGGTAGGAAATAAATGCATTAGTAGATAGGGCCAAGAGACTTTAAGGGATTTTTTTTTTTCAGAGTAACTACAGTAGGAAAAAACTGGGCAGAGAAGATTTTTCTGAGATGTTTCCTGTTACCTTCTGCCATTTTTCTATACTTCAAATATTAGTCTGATTCTTTCAGCAGTACTTCATTTTATATCTGAAGAAAATCTTGTGTTTTATTCGTTTGATGTTTTTTAATGGTGTTTTAATCATGGCATACAATCTTGCAGTGCCCCAAGCACATTGGCTGGAAAACGATTTACAAATAAAATTATTGTTATTATTGTTATCTGTATCTCTTGTAACAATACTCATTATATTAAGATTATATCTAGGCTAGAAATAGTTCAACATATGTGATTATATGTAATCAGTCTATTTTTTCTGCTTTTTTATTAACTCTCTTGCTTGCACTCAATTTTGTTCTTATCATTAAACAAACTATTGTTTTTAAGTTGTGGGTGACTCTGATTTGCTTTGAAGACTAATTATTTACAGGTTTCAACAAGAGTTTGCTCCTGGTAGGACTGGGATCCAAAGAAACTCCTTGTTCCCAGTGGACATATATCGATAGCTGCTTACAATGGTACATGGAACACAGATTGCCAGAACTTTCTCCTAAAGTCCAGAACCTGGAGTGTTTCCAGACGACCAAACAATGATTAATAAGATGAACTACTCGGGAGGCCTGTTTTAGCTGGATAATATTGAAGCTTTATAAATATTGCAAGTGTCTGAGTATAGAGTTGTGGCCCTGTGAGACTAAGGGGTCCCCACGGTGGCAGGTGTTCTACATGACTGCAGGACCACTTCTTTGGGATAGTGCAAAGATTGTTCAGATATTCAATAATGGCAATGAACTCCAGGGTGGTTTTCAATGAACTCTCAGGTGGCTTCCCTTGCTAAATTCAATGTAGATCAAAGTGCCTTAGCTTGTCCTTGTGACTGTGCATCGAGATTATAGGCTCATTCATCTAGTGTCCAAGGGTGGAGGGAGGTGCTCTCTCTATTCAGCATACTCTGATGTTATACAGGAACATCAAGATATTTATCTGTCTTAAAGGGAATCGTTGTTTGGAGGTGATAGCTGGTTTGTTTTCAGGGCTAGAGGCTCAACTTTAGGAGCTCATGGTGTTACCTATCTGATTCTTTATGTAGGTCAAAGCATTTCCCTCTTTACATATTAGCTGATCGACATGATTTAAAATTTTGTTAGGTAGAAATTTATAGTGATTGAAAGTACTATTATTAAGGCCACAGCATGTGCTTTCTTCACATGATGGATGGGTCTTTGTAACAGCATGCTGTTGGTCTCCAAAGTGATCAGGTAGGAGCATCCACAGATGCAGACAGACCATGCAGAGTGGTACAGTGTAGAGGTGATATATTAAGGATGACTTAGTGTATATGGGAAATCTGAAGCCAAACAATTTGGTTACGAATGATTTATTTACTTTACTAATGTTAAACTCCTACAGTTTTAATTACTTAAAAAATCAAAACATACATTTTTCAGTTATTTTTGCAATTATCAAATTATAAAAAGGGATATATATGTAAATATGTATATATGTGTGTGTGTATATATACACAAAGGAATATATTTATATGTGTGTGTGTATATATACACAAAGGAATATATTTATATGTGTGTGTGTGTGTGTATACATATATATTTAAATACCCAGGTAAATGCCTTCTGGCTTTCTGTATATGTGAAAAAAAAAAAACCACCAGAATTCTATCACTCTCATTTGAGTGTGCTTACCTATTTGAGACACAGTCTGTTAAAGTCTACTGACCCTGAGGTTCTAATCGTTTATGACACTTGTCTTTCTTGTAAGGCTGGTGTTGTCTGGGCGAGTCTTAGAAAGGCTCCCAGTGTGCCACATGGCTGTCTTCTTTTGTGGATTTTCCTTTTTCAGGTCTAGTTGAGAAATGACAGCTGCTGAGAGCATCCACCTCAAGTGTTTGATCATAAGCCAGGCAATTGTTCTGTTTTCCTGTTGAGTATAAGTGTGCAAATAAGAAATAACTTTGTGCCAGGTAGTGCTCAGCAGCTGACACGCATCTCTGTGAGATGTGGCTTTGGCAGGTATGCGATCTGAAGAGCTGGTCCTCCCAACGTGGGCCAGCAGCAGGCAATGAGGAGGGCAAAGGACCTTCCCTCCACAGGTCTTCTGCATTATTTTTTTGTTGTTGTTCTGCTTGATAGATGGGGAAATATGGGCGACAGAACAAAACCCCTTGGTTTAGTGCAACGCCATTGCATGAATCCTAGAACTTCTTGGATTTGGTTTATAATCTTTCACTTAACTGAAGAGTGTCAGGAAAGTTGGAGTCACAAGCCATTCCCCTTCCAGTCACAGTCTCTTACATCTGAGCAGCCAGGGCGTATCTCCATAGCCCGAATCAGCTTTGCCTGGTCAAAGACTTTTCCAAGGGAATCCAGCAGCTTCATTTCACTTGACTGAAGGTTCTATTTACTGAAAAGTTCTTGCATCTACTGGTGGAGAGCAATTCTAAGGACTAAATTTAGTCAAACAAGGTGGAAAGAATTTAAAATTACAAATTTCTAACTATTCAAGCTTGAGGTTTGGCAAATATGTTTTATAAGTTTGCTGGGCTATAAGAAATTTTTTTTCCCATTCAAATGGATCTTCTCATTTTTTAAAAATTTAACAGATTTAAAATAATACTGAGACTGTGGAACCAACCCAGATGCCCTTCAATAGATGAATGGATAAAAAAAAATGTGGCATCTATACACAATGGAGTACTATGCAGCAATAAAAAATGACAAAATCATAGAATTTGCAGGGAAATGGATGGCACTAGAGCAGACTATGCTTAGTGAAGCTAGCCAATCCCTAAAAAACAAATACCAAATGTCTTCTTTGATATAATGAGAGCAACTGTGAACAGAGCAGGGAGGAAGAGTAGGAAGAAAAGAGTAACATTAAACAGAGACATGAGATGGGAGGGAAAGGGAGAGAAAAGGGAAATTGCATGGAAATGAAGGGAGACCCTCATTGCTATACAAAATTACATATAAGAGGTTGTGAGGGGAATGGGAAAATAAACAAGGAGAGAAATGAATTACAGTAGATGGGGTAGAGAGAGAAGATGGGAGGGGAGGGGAGGGGGGATAGTAGGGGATAGGAAAGGTAGCAGAATACAACAATTACTAATAGGGCATTATGTAAAATTGTGGATGTGTAACCGACGTGATTCTGCAATCTGCATTTGGGGTAAAATTGGGGGTTCATAACCCACTTCAATCTAATGTATGAAATATGATATGTCAAGAGCTTTGTAATGTTGTGAACAACCAATAAAAAAATAAATAAATAAATAAAAAATAAAATAATACTGATAAGTATTCACTGGCTTAATTTCCCCCAAAGCCAATTAATCATAATTATTACATTTGTTACTATCACTAAATTTAAAATTTCCTCAAAATAATTACATTTAACATAAACATTAACTTGCTCATTTTAATATTTAGTCCAGTGCATGTTTTATTAATTTTCTTGTTCGTTTTCTGCATTGTGTTTAAATTTTCATAGTGTGTTCTTCCTATTTATATGCTATCACCTGCTATACCTCTTTGAATTCCCTACTGTAACTCAATGTGGCAGGCACATCACATGTCTGTTGGTGGGTTCATTGATAAAAATATCTAGGCTAATAAGTTGTGGAATATTTTCAGAATCTCTGTTGTCTGCCATTGGTGATTATTCCCACATTTGTCTGTTTAAATAGCCTGTAAAGATGAAGTAATAATTGAAGCATTGGGACATTCTCTGGTGGAGTTTTAAAAACTCAAAAATACTTCGTAGAAAAAAATTAAAAGTTCAAATCTCATTCCATTCTCTGTGACAGGATTTATTGATCTTGGCAATGTTGCCATTTGGTCCAGGTCATTCCCCATGTGGAGGGCTGCCTGTGGTGGGAGGGGTTTAGCAGCATCCCTGGGTTCCACATACTAGATGCCAATATCAGTTGTGATGACCCAAAATGGGTCAGAAGTTGTCACCCGTCACATGTCACTGGAATAGGTTGGGATGAGGGGCAGAGCCACCCTACTTGAGAACCACTGTTCTTGAGCAGTGTCTACACTGGAAGCATGTTGTAGTTAAAACCTGGAACTGGATGCCTTAAATGCGGCATGTTGGCTTGCTGAGTAGTTGGATCCAAAGGAAACTGGAAGACTTCAGAAGCAACCAGAAGCAAAGCCTCTCTCTGACCTTCCCCTACCTTATTTGTTCCTCCTCTTTCTCTCCTAAACACATCATAGAAACCAGAATTCCTCTTCAGGTGAGTCAGAAAGTAGAAGTCCTGTTTCCCCAGACAGGTCACAAATCCCAGAAATATTATTCCAACCTACCCCAGCGTTTCTGTATAGGAGCTGGCCATAAAGAAATTCTCTGATCTACCTTGTCCAGTAGTGGGTCATAAAACCCTCATTCCTGAGGGGTCCTGCCCATTCCCAGGAGGAAGGAATGCTGTACAGGGAGGCCAAGAAGAATCCGAACCGACGGGCCTTGCTGGGTTTCTCTCCTCCATCTACGGGATCAGAACATACCCTGTGTCTCCAATCACATGTCTAATTGGTGTCCATTCTTCATGGGACCTAAGCATAAAAACAGAGAATTTTCTCTGGGTCTTTGGCTCTTCATTTCTGAAGTCTCCTATATCATGTAAAACATTGATTAAATAAATGGCTATGCTTTTCTTCTGTTGGCCTTTTATTCCAGGAGTGTTGGCAGGAACACTTACGATGGGCAAGGATAATATGAAGTCTTTTTGCACCTACAATATAAAGATTTAATTATGGGGGGGGGCGGCCTCTGGCAGTTACGAAGTCCAAGGCCTCCACTCCTCTAGAAAATGATGTAAATTTTTCTATCTTCCAGATTATATTCCAGAGTGTCCTCAGCTGGCCCGGTAGGAAATCCGTAGGAAGTACAGAGGTTCAGGCTGCCAGGAGTAAGTCCCCCAGGCCATCGAGAAGAATACTTGCCGGCTGCATGAATCCCAATGGTGGGACAAATGAATGCCGCCCTCTGAAGTGTGAGCCATGCCTCCTGTTCCTCTACTCTCTGTCCTCGCCGAGGAACCAGCGAGGCCTCAGAGCCAGCACCCAGAAGTCTTTCTTGGAGAGCATCTTCCCCAGAGCTGCCCACAGTTACTAACGGCCTGGGTCCTCTGTGGATCCCAGGAGGGGCTTTTTTCTGGTTATTTATTTATTTTTCCCCCTGGGTTTGTGCCAGAGCAGACTGCTTTCTCCAGAGCTGGCACTGGGGGGATTTGGGTCTGGGGGCTCTTCTATGGGAAAGCGTCCTGAAGTCATCTTGTTGTGTCATGAAAGTATGGAAGACAACCCAAGAAATAAAACAACAATGCTAACCAAGAGCATTTGAGTATTCTGGCCTGACAGATTCTACTTTTCTTCTTTTTCTCCCCAAATACTATTACTGGTGAGGTAACCATCTAACTCTTGGTCGGTGGTGATATTGTGGGACACTGGAAGAAACCACTTCTCAGTGACCATCTCTAAAATAAGCCTGGAATTGGGGGCTGGGTGTGGAAGGCTGTATTAAGTTTTCAGCTGAAATTCTGAGGGGAGCTGTCAATCAAGGTCGCTGAAGCTTCCCATTGACCCAGATATTCTGCAATCTTCACAGCTTTATCTTCTAAGACAATGTTGACTAACAGCTTTTCTTTCACTCTGGTTTCTGTTCTAACAGAATAACAAATAAGCTTAATTCTTCACCAAATCTTCAGCAAATGCCTTTTAATCCAACACAATGGTAGTTATTTTAAGAAGGTTGGCAGAGGATGGCCGAGTTTTTTTCTATTTTTAATTCTGGGTTTTTTTTTTTTTTTCCCTTGTCCAGAAGCACTCAATCACATCTCATCTTGGCTTGCACCAAGCCACGGAAACTTTGTTTGCACAGAACTGATCTAACTGCCTTTAGCACGGTCTAGTCTCTTTTTCATCTCCCCAGGAAGCCTTACAATTTAAATAACAGATTAAAAACATCCACACACAGGAGATTCATAGATAGCATGTGTCTTTGCTCACTGTAACTTCTGGGACTTGATTCCATACCCAAGCTGTGTTTGTGGAAGGAAGAGCAGTCCAGCTTATCAAAGCGCTGTGTATGAATGGAGAGAAAGAGCAGAAGTGAGTACCGAATGAATGAATGAAAGTGCTCTCAGGAAGGCCATTGGCCGAGGATGAGCCACTGTGTGCAGAATTAGTAAGATCTTCTTTGCCCAGCAGAGGTATTGAGGAATCTGTGTTCTTTGGATATAAGAGCCATCTAGAGATTTTTCATTTATGTTACCAAAGGGATGGGTCTTCTGCGGATCCCAGGTGGGGCTTCCTCTGGTTATTAGTTGGCAGGTAAGACCACAGGTTTGAGACCAGCTCCTGAGGCCCCTAGTTGATCCTGCCCACCTCCCAGCCCACCTCTAAAAAAATAATAGTCTTTATATTTTAAAAACATTTTAGATAAAGAGAAAAGTTAACAGGAGACTCTTGTATGCCCCACCCCATTTTCTTAATGTTAACATCTCATAGTGCTTTGGAACTTTGACCCTATTATTATTATTATTCTTTTTTGGTACCAAGGATTGAACCCAGAGGCACTTAACCATTGAGCCACATCTCTTTTTATTATTATTATTATTATTTTTTATTTTGAGAGAGGGTCTCGCTGAGTTGCTTAGGGCCTCACAAAGTTATTATTATTATATTTTTAGGTACAGGGCCTTGTTAAGTTGCTGAGACTGGCTTTGAACTTGTGATTCCCCCTGCCTCAGCCTCCCAGGCTGCTGGGATTACAGGCATGCACCAGTCTGCCCGACCTCTCACCCTACTTGAAAAGTTCACTTCCCCCTTCATTCTGAAGGAAGCTGTTGGATGGCCTACAATTCCGGTAATCCTTAGGGTAAATAAGATGCTTAGAATTTTGCCAATTGTTTAATAATCTCCAACTGGGTCTTGCTCCGTTTTTCATTTTAAGTAGTAAAATTGTGCATTCAAACTTATATTTGAACTAAAATGTCCAGGAGTGAAATGAGTTTCTTCGTGATGTGTGTAAGCAGGAATTAGAACACTCCTCAGTCACTTCTCTGCTTTAGATTTGGGGCAATAATGAATCAGGCCAACTCTACAGCCTGAAATCTTAGTGTTTTTCTTTAGTGCATGGCTGGTACATTTCAGATTTTCTTCTTTACCTCAAATATACATCCCTGAGTATAGTAAATGATTGAATGGAATTAGCAGGACTCTTCCACAAAATGACCTCTGTAACATATTAGAGAAAGAAGCAATAGGAAGAGCGTAAAACTTTGGCTAGTGTCTGGCACCCAATTGGTCAAAATAATTCTTTGTCAGGATCTCTTTTTGAAAGTGGGCATAAGTCTGGAAAATTTTAAGCAGCAGATTTATTTTACTAACAAAATTAAGGGATTATAAGGAATTAGAAAAGACTGAACTGCAGAAGTCCTCTCTGCTATGGAGGGACTCTGAGAAGATGCCTCGTCTAGATTTGTCTTCTTGAGATAGAGGAAATAAAGGTTCAGATGACAGATGGCAATTACAGACAATGTCCCCTCTCTCCAAATTATGGAGTATTTGGGGGAAAATCACAGAGGTGTTCAGGATGACTCTGGGTCAGGGATACTTTCAACTTTTATCTGAGCCATTCTCCATTTCAGATTGGAGTTCTAAGCCTCAGATGCGTGGTGGAATCTGGAATTTGCCTACCTATGCACAGCTTGCCTGGGGGCATTGTACTGCCCCTTTCTCACCTCTATGTCCAACTTCCCATCCTCTGCCCACTCTCTGAAAGATCTTGCTGGACTGTTTGTCTAGGAAAAACTACCAATGAAATAAGATTATGCTGCTAAGAAGGAAAAGTGAAATTATGGGTATCTGGTGGATTTGGATTTTCTCCGTAACCCTTCCACTGGAGTAAACAAAAGGATTGTTTCCTCTAATCCCAGGTGGAAAACTTAAATTAATGGAAATAGTTTGCAAACACTGACCACATACATAGTCTCTTGCCACAAACCTTGTCACACTTTAAGAGTGGGACCAATGTACTGTGGACATTTGTGTTTTTCAAAAAAAAAAAATCACTATTATGATCTAGCTTAAATTAGCTTATTATTCCTTTCAATGAGCCTTCAGTGAGGAATAAATTTTGATGGAAGATTCCCATATTTATGTCACTTGATGAAATTATCACATGGCTCTTATGGGATATAAAAATCATGGGGGAAACAAAAATTAATATGGTAGTGAAACCTACCACACCAACACAAAATGAAAGAGTTAGACATTAACTTATTTATTTATTTGGTACCAGAGATTAAACCCAGGGCACTTAACCACTAAGCCACATCCTAGCGCTTTTAATTTTTTATTTTGAGAAAGGGTCTTGCTAAATTGTTGAGTCTGGTCTCAAATTTACAATCCTCCTTCCTCAGTCTCCTAAATTGCTAGGATTTCAGGTGTGCATGTAATCCCTACCATGCCTGGAAGACACTAATTTATGAATTAGGGTTGTTACCTAAAATGGAGAATTTACTTTCTAAGGTGGGGTTTGTTCCCAAAGGATCAGATTGACCTTTCCTCAGGTGAAATGTGCTCTGTTTCTGCCAGTTGTCCATTCCAGTTTCTGTGTTGTCAATGAGGGACCATGACCTCAGGCTAGCTCTCTGTTTTAGCTTTTGCCAGCGTCTTCCAGTACCCTCTGGTTTAAACCCTCTATGGTCTGTTGCCAGCTGTTCCTAGACCATACTTCATCCTCTGACACTGTGGCGTTGGGACCAGCCATTTCATCTGGGTCACTATGGTTATCATCATAGTGCAGTTTGAATACTGGTGCTACTGGTTTGCCTGGGATAGAATTCAAGTGTTGTAACACTAATGGAGACTCACGTCTTGGCTTGTTAGGTGGTGGGTAGTGGGGTTGCTTAACACAGCACTTCAGTTCAAAGTGAAGGCAAGAGGGAGTGGAGATCGTAGATCATAGATCACAGAGCAGATGTTAACCGAGAAGTGCCAGAGTTGTTTGGTCGTGGAGCAAACTTGCAGGTACACGAATTATCGATAGAACTCACCAACGTGTGCGGGGGGTGGGTGGTAGGTGGTGGGTGGGAGAAAGCCAACAGAGCCACTGGAGGAATCCATCCAACTAATGAGCAGCTTATAGCTCTTTGGCAATTTGTTGAACCTGGGACTTATTGCAAAGCCAGAAAGGTATTGGGCCCTGGGGATATTGGCAGCACGGTTGGGAGTCTCCAACTATTAAAAGCAAGCTTTGCCAATGGGATTTTTTTTTTCTTCAGGTGTTCAATGTTGAGTTTTGCAGGCAAGGCCAAGACTTCTGGAGAAAGCAACATTAATCACATTGGTATGTTAGGTTAATGTAGCTGATAGGTGCCCAAACTCCTTGCACGTAGGGAGGCTAAGGTCTTGCCATTGGAATCATTAAACCCATTCATTCATTTACTCATTCAACAAATGCTTTCTGAGGTCCTCCCAGGTGTCAGGAGCCACATCAGCTCTGAGAAAGACAAACCCAGCTAGGATCTCTCTTCTCAACTCTCAGGTCACATGTCCTGAACTGTCCACATTCTAAATCGATGACTCTCTTACATCCTGTTCTTAACTCGTGACTCTGGAATTCTCTTTTGCAAGGAAGGTAGGGGTCAAAAATCTCACAAGGATCGAGTGAAAGTATTTTGTGATTTATTTATTTAATCTTTTAGAACATATTCATTGAGTATCTACTCTATACAATGTTTCCTAGAAACTGGTGATGAAAATAGACTCTCCAGAGGAAATTTCTGCCTATCTACATTCCTCATGAGAAACCATACCATAGTCCCATAAAGATACTTGTGTTTTATGGGAATAATAATGAATTCCAGTTCATTGACCAGAGTCCCAGAGAAATGTGAATTTGTAAGATACTCAGACTTTAGAGGACAGGAAAAAATTCAGAAAACTCACTCTCTTTACTTATGAATCTGAGAGGTCAGACAGAAGCAAATGATTGTGGCTTGGAGTGGTCCCTCCCCAGGGACCAAACTCATTCTCCAAGTTCCTTCTCCTTACTTTCCCCACCAGATCCCAGATCCCAGGGATTCCAGCTCTCTATGTCCTCTTCACCTCTCCCCCTGACATGCCCCACCGTGGGCCTGGGGATCAAGCCCAGGGCCTCGCAGTGCCCAGCAACTGCTCTATCACCGAGCTACACTCTACATGCTTCATCATGCTTTTCCACACACACCTTCCCTTCCTTTCTTTTGGGCTGCCATAGCTTCAGTGGGAAAGCCTTATAACTTCTGCATAAATATCTCTACCAAAGGATTGTGGTCAAAGATCCCCTTATCTCCAGTCTTTCCCAACTCTAAACCATTTTCCAAACTGCTGCCAGATTTATCTGCTGGGTTGAATTAGTCCTTTCCTTAAAAAAAAACAACACACTTTAATATTGCTGCTTGAGTTAAGCATGCATTTCCCAGCAGAATATCAAGTAAACCAGCGTAATTGTTAAGAGCATGGATTCTGGAATCAGAAACATTCTGTTCAAAATTCCAGCTTGACCCATTAAACCTCAGTATTCTAACCTAAAAAATGGGGATGATACTTATATCCCAGGTGGCAATGAGAGATAAGAGAGGATATTTGGTATTCTTAGCACACTGAGTAGGCTCTTGATAAGTCAGATTAATAATCATATTGGTACTAGTAATTATTATATTTTACAACTCCAGCCTAATTTTGCATATGGTCTCCCAAAATGGCTTTATTTTTCTCACCTTTGTTCAAGTAGTTTTTTCTGTGCAGATTGCTCTTTTTTCTTACTCTCTCTCTCCCTTCCAATAATCTCCAGTTGGATATTTGAGAAGGCTTTAGAAGACATTTTTCTTCCCTTAATGAACCCCCTGCTTGCATCTCTTGATCCTTCTTTTTGTACCTTTTATATTTATTGTACCTGGACTGGCAAGTCAGGGCGTCCCTAACTCTGCTTTGTCTTATCCTATTACTTTTGGGCTATGGGTTCTCCACAGAGATGGAATCTTGACTTTCCTTCTCCTAGCACACAGTCTTGCACTAGACTATTTTGGAATTGTTTTCTTTACTTGTCAGAAGGTTGACATGAATTCCTGGTGGCTGGTGAGAACCTGGGTGGAACAGCCACCAGTCTCTGTGGCCCTGCACCTTCGCTGTGAGCAGGGGCCAGTGTGTGTAGCAACCCACTCTCAGAAATCACCAGTGTCCTCAGAAACATCTTGGCTCTAGACATTCCTGGTTTTCAGGATTTCTTGGATTGTTATCAAATTATTGATTTCGGAGTTATAGAAAGCTGGATAGACATGGAAATTCTTTATGTCACCCGTTCGTGTCTCATGTGACGGAATGGGCTCCACTGAGCTGCCCCTTTCTTGGAGAAACATTCCCTAGTACCGGTTGTGGGTGGAGTGATGACTTCATTCCCTTGGAGCTTCCTAAGGCTCTGTGTGTACTCCTGCAGAAGTACAGCTCCCTGAACATGCAGGTGTTTGAAGCTGTCCCACAACAAAGCAATGGCTTGGTTTTCTTTCTGTCTTCAGTGTTCCATACAAAAGTCCAGTATGAAATGTCAGTAAGTATGGGCTGAGCTGGATGAACCCCAAAGAATTTAAGAGACTGACTCATTGCTTGCCATCTCTCAGTCCCCAGGCCCATGACTGTTTTTAGCCACCAGGCTGGTCTTCCTCACCAAATTTCTACCATCCCCCTTCTAGTAGTCTAAGAAAAATGCCGGTTGATATTGATCATTAAAACCTTACTATTGACTCTTGAAAGTGCAATCGTTTTAAGCAGGAAAAATCACTTACCTTCGGCAGAAAAACACATCAAGATCAAGCGTGATTACATTGCTTACATTGGTACGTGGCAGAAGCCACATGAGATGTATACAGGTGCTCTAACAGTTTTTCCTTTCCGAATTATCAGCTGTGTGGTATTAGAGAGGCGAGGAAGGCCTGGCCTCTGCTGTATCCTGAAGGCAGTGGTTAGCATCACTCGGGGCTTAATGAAGATTGTTGAAATGGAGCTTCCGTTGGTGGTTAACCCCTGCCTTCTGCAGGTTTGTGTGAAACACCTGACTGGCGACGGGCACTGTGCTTCTGATGTGTCCACGTCTATCAACCCTGCGAGGGGTCTGTCTACTCTGGGACACACAGGTGAGGACAGATTCACAGTGAATGGCTTCTTCCTTCATGTACAATTTAGAAACAGCAATGCATGTGAATAGGGGCTGCCCTGGATGTGAAGTGCCAAAGAAAGATCAAATATAGGAACTCTGTCAATCAGAGGAGGGGACAGTCACTGAAGCTGTGGGGAAAACAAGTTCAGGTTTTTAGCTCTAGTCTGGCCTGAGTCTGAATAAACCATCCTGGTTTTCCTGGGACTTCCCTTTGTGAAGTGGTTGACATCCTTGGTATCTGATGCTTCTTACCAAACCCCAGGGCTTGGGACACTTTAGGATCAGGACCACATAATGGCCAGAGGCCAGAGAATCATGGAAAGGCATTCTGTTTGCCCCTCAGGTCAAATGTTGACAAAGGACATTCCTAAAAAATTTCAAATGCCTCACCTGGACCAAATGACTTGTAGGAGCCCCTGGTAGTCTTAGGGTACAATGGATTCAGAGGGAAGAAAGACCTAGATTTGAATAATGGCTCTTTTTTTTTTTTTTTTTTTTTTTTACTGTGAGCGAAGTCAGTGTGGTAATTCCCAGGGGGTTCCTGAAGAAGGTATGCTTTCCTCAATGGGCAACTGTGAAAAGCACTTTATATGCTCCATGGGGTTCTCCAGGGAAGCAGAACAGATAGGGTGCAAAGTATACGCACAGGGAAATTTATTTTTAAGGAACTGACCCATAAGACTGTGAGTGTTGGCAAGTCTGTAAGGCAGGCCAGTAGGTTGGCCAGGGAAACTTGGGCAGAGTTTTTTTGTACCAGGGATTGAACCCAGGAGTGCTTGCCATAGAGCCATATCCTCAGCCCTTTTTAATATTTTACTTAGAGATGGGGTCTTGCTGAGTCACTTAGGGCCTCGCTAAGTTGCTGAGGCTGCCTTTGAACTTTACAATCCTCTTGTCTCAGCCTCCTGAGCTGCTGGGATTACAGGTGTGCACCCAAATCTCCGGCTGTCTGGGGGAAGAATTTCTCCTACTTGGGGAAAAACTCAGTTTTTAATTTCCAAGACTTTCATCTGACAGGGTGAGGCCCACCCTCACTAGGGAAGGTATTGTGCTTCATTCAAAGCCTACTTGTTTAAATATTTAAATTGCATGTACAAAATACTTCCACAGAAACATCTAGACTGGTGTTTGACCAAGCAATCAGGTACTGTAGCTTAGCCAAGTTGATACATAAATTTAAAGTGACTTATACAGAGCAGGGATGCCTGAGAATCCTCACCCTCTCTGGATTCTCAATCTATCTCTCCCCCCACCCCAAAATTCATTCCAGTATTTTAGGTTCACCTGCTTGATCTCAGTAGCTCCTTTACTCTCATTTTCACCTCCTTTTCCTTTTCTGCTTGCATCCTCTGGGTCCCACTCCTTGCACAACTAGGGTCCTCTGTATCCTCTTAAAAAGATTCACATAATCCTCCTACCTTCACTCTGACAGCCCAACTCCCTTTGCCTTCAGCCTTGAACAGCTCTTTCTTTTCTATCCTGGACCTCTATGTTGTGACAGAAGCTCCAGGGACCTGGGTTGGTTCCATGCTAGGGGGAGTCCCCTCTCTAGGACATGATGAGTTCCCCAATACCCTGGTCAAGCCCAAGCCCACTGCAAGCTGCCATTCTACATGGCCACCCTGGGGTGAGGAGCAGGGAAGCCACACTTCTGGTGGGCTTCACTGCCTGCACGTGCAGCCCACTTACCAGTGCCCACACCTGGTCACGGTCCTGGTGTGTGAGAGGAGCCACTGAGGGCCCCTCCAGATCATGAGCAGAAAGGAACCCCAAGGGGCAGAAGGGATGTGTATTCCCCAAAGGGCTTCCACCAGGAAGTCCACACAGACTTTCAAGGGCTGCCCTTTTAGAGGTTTGGATGGTCCTTATCTAATTGCACCTTCCGAGGGACCCTGATGCTGAAAGAACTAGGAGCAGCTATTCCAGGTCTGGACATGTCTGGAGAAGCTTTTGAGCCCAAGGAAGACATATTCAGATGAAGAATTGGAGAAAAACTAGTTCCAAGTCATACAGCTAGTTTTGCCAGGGCACAGACTAGTACTGTGTCCCCTGACTTCCTCCATCCCCCCCGTAGTCTCAGTGTTTTTCTCAAGGAGAGGCAGAAGATGGATGTGTCTGGTGGCCAGGGAAGAATTCCACTAGTAAGTCCTTGTTTCTCACTCTTCTGGGTTCAGTTGTGCATAAAAAGTGCAAACATTCTTTTAGGAGAGGGACCGTGTTGCTTGGTGCTCAAAATCTAGGGCTACCTTTGAAGGGCTCCATGTTCTGTCTCCAGAAACTCCATGAATTATCAGGATAGCATCTTAATGACAGGTTTCAGAGGGCAGGGATGGCCATCCATCTCTTTAAATCAGAAATTATCTCACCCTATTTTATAGTATAGAATGTAACAGTCGTCCATTAAAAAGTAGCTTAGACCATCTCTTGTTTTCTCAGAATAATTATTAATACATATATATTAATAATATATATTTTTTACCCTTTCTCCCCAGGCATTTATCCGCAGAAGGTCACCAGAGCTATAAGAATTTCTCTTGAGACTACATTTTCATCTTAACCCTTTCCCCTGCTCCCAGACCTCCATGAGCAGCTTCAGCACCCACTCAGGTTGCAGAGAGAATATTATTCCTGTTACCTACCAGTGCCCTTGTCTCACTTGCAAAAATTCCCAGAAAAGTCTAATAAAAACAATAAAACACCCTCCAAAACATTATTTTTGGTCAAGTTCCTTCAGTCTTTTTGCTTGATTTTACCTAGGTTTGTCTAAATGATAGATTGGCAAGGTTATTCAATGAAACTATAAAACTTCAAGCTCTGCAGTTCTAAATATTTGTTTCTTTAGAAACTCTAGACTTTCATTTTATTTTAAAGGCCCACTTTCTTTGTTTTTTCTATAAACATCTAATTACGACTCTAGCTGCCTCTCCCACTGAGATTATGAGCTGCACGTGCAGAGATTAGGTATAATTCCATTTATTTGGCTGCTCCTATTTTATGATTGGAAATGAATTAATGTATCACAATAACACAGATCAACTACAACAATCATAGCAACAAGGTTGGTGTCCAGTGCATATTATGGAATCAAGATTTTACATCTATTTACATTCATTTTCATTATGACCCTGAGCTGTGCGCTATGGCACATGCCTGTAATTCTAGCTACTTGGGAGGCTGAAGCCTCCTGCTAAAGCAGGAGGATGGCAAATTCAAGGCTAGTCTCAGTAACCGAGAGAGATCCTGTTTTAAAATAAAAAATTTTAAAAAATAAAATAAAATAAAAGGGACTCAAGCAGGAAAGAGGAGGGGGTAGAAAATAATAGCTCATGGTAAAGTACTCTTGGTTCAGTCCTGACTACTGCCCAAACCAAAACCAAACCAACCCAAAAGAGCCATACTGAGAAGATATGATGATTCCCACCCTTAGACTAAAAGACTAAGCTCAGAGAGCTGCTATTGGCCAGTTCCACACCTAGGATGGGACTCTCCCTTGGATCCCAGGTTCACCATAGACCCGGACCCAGGTTCTTTGTCTAACACTGCGCTAGACAGTGATCACCATCACCATGAAGGGCCAAGTTGTGCCCGATTATGTGTGTGTTCCTTTACGGTGTAACACTTCTTCTGAGGTTTGCTTCAGCAGGGGAGGGAAAGGTAAAGGCAAAAAAATATGATGAAGGGCCTGGACCTCATATTTGGTCTGATCATGTCTAGTGGTGAATGTCTCACTTGGAATCTCCTATTATCATCACACATCAAGCCAATTCTAGGGGAAGAAACTCGAAAGATATCTACAGAACAGAAGGACTTTGAAAAAAAGAGGTCTGATTGCATTTTTTTTTTTTTTTTGCTTTCCTTAAAGAACACTCTGTTCCAGTTATTGATTGCTGGGTAATAAACCACCCCAAATGGAATGGTTTAAAACAATATTTTATTATTATCTGTTGTGGTTCTGGGTTCAGGTTGGTAGTTCTGGCTTGTGGTCCCTTACATGGAGGCTCTGTCACTTATGTGTTTGACTCATTAGATGGGGAAAAACATTTGGTCTACTTGATTCTCTCTACAAAATGGAAAGCAGGGGCCACAAGCCAGGAAACAGCTGAGCAGTGGAGTCTCTGTCTCTGGTCTCTCTAGTTTTCTGGTTTCCAGAAAACTAGAAGTTTTACATGATAGCTCAGAGCTCCAAAGATGTGTGGAATGAAAAGAAAAGAGACAGATAAAGAGCTTTGAATACCATACTGCCTATTATCACCTGTCCTCAGCTATGATGCACATTATTTCTGTTGCCTTCTTTGGTTGAGGGGAAATAGACCCCACTTCTTGACAGAGATGTGCCAACATTGTGAAAGACCAGATGGCAGCAGAAATACTGTTGCTAACATTTTTGAAAAATATAATCATCTTGTGGCGCACCTGGGCTCTGTTTTCCATTTAGTAAGTAGAATTGGTTAGACCAGATGATCTCTAAGGTCTCTGTAGAGCATGCCCTGGTGACTAAAGTGAATCAACTCCTCTGGTACACTATGAACATCCGACCTCTGTCCCCAACAGAGTCTATGGAAACCATGTTTATAGTGTCTGCTCTACAACTCTAGTCTCTTTGACATGGTTGGTTCAACAACAGTTTTCTGGTTCCTTGGAGATCTCTAGTGCCTATTGCTAGGGAAGGGGAAGCTTGTTCGAATCAGTTCCTTTAAAGAGGGAAGAATCATGGTCATAGCATCCTAGTCTAAGTCAACCAATTCACGGATGAGGAAATCAAGCTTCAGTGAACGTGCAGAGCACTCCATGCTAACAGAGAGGTTCAAAATTGAGAAGGAGGCAATTAAGATGGTGAATGATGTAAAAATCTTGCCAAGAGGAGTGGTTAAAGGGATCTAGCCAGGAAAAAAGAAGACACACAGGTATCATATTAAAATATTTGCAGGAACTTCTGGAAAGAAAATATTAAAATTGCTTGGTGTATGTAAAGATTAGCAAAGTTGATCAACATTGTAAGGGGTCTAATTCCCTTCATACCATGAAGGAAACAGGTAGTTCAAAAACAGTGACCTGTTTGATTAAAGTAACATATGCCAGAAAGTGTTTTAAGAATGAGTTGTAGAGGGCTGGGGTTGTGGCTCAGTGGCAGAGCACTTGCCTGGCAGGTGTGAGGCACTGAGTTCGACCTCAGCACCACATATAAATAAAAAAAAGTAAATAAATAAAGGTACATTAACAACTAAAAAATATTTTTTAAAAAGAATGAGTTGTAGAAAAGTTCAGTTCTATGTTGGGCAAGGAATTGGACTCTGAAGTACCTCTATGTGTTAAAATTCTCTGATGACAGTAACTGCATGGCATAATGATAGCTATCTTGTTCTAAATACTAAGAAAGAGTTCAATGGTCATGATGTCCAAAGAGCTAACTCACCAGACAGCCTTGAAAGTGGATCTGATTTACTTAATCCAAAAATTGAATTAAAAATAAGTTTGAAATGTAGACTACCTGTGGAGCCCAACTTTATTTTCAGTGATTCTCTGTGTTAGCTGCGCCTATAGTGTATACTCAAAAGGTTTTAGCAAGTGAGCCATGTAATATTTAAATATGAAAAGGGTGGGAGAAGTGTCTCACATATCTCGAAATCCCTTTTAGAACCAAAGAATGATCTGAGCACTCACTAGACAAATCAACGTGGATTGATTGACACTTGTTGAATATTGATTGCTACTTCTTGTTGATGCCTATTGTTTGAAACCTGTAAAACAGTGCCTAAGCAAATGGGATGGTAGCCTTTAGCTTACCTAGATGCCCTCTGTGTTGAATGGGCATTTTCCCAGATTATCAGAAATCTTAGCCTTGTTTTCTCTAGTAGCAGAAAGTTTCCCCACTGCTTTCAGGCTAGGGGTTTTCTCACAGGACATTTCCCAGTGCTCATCTCAGGAAAGATGCTCATCTCAGGAAAGATGCTCATGGCTGCTGGGAAGGACGTGCATAGGAAGGACTGGTCTTACCCCAAATCAAGACTTGCTAATTCAATTCCATATGCTCCATGGAGCTTGCAAGACCCTGGGAGGGGATGTACAAGGGCATAGGGCTGCTAATAAGTGTTTTTGGACCTTAGTTCCTGAGCAGGGCTTCCTAGAGCAACCTCCTAATGCTGGTGACTGCCTGGTGTGGTAACTCCTGCATTTTCACAGCAGAGAGAAGGCAGCAAACTCACATGTGGTTAACTGGATACAATCAGTACACCTTCAGCTTTCCAAGCCCATGGTGACCCCTGAAACACGATTTTATTTGACCTGTTAATCATCCTCAATTCTCCTGGGGCTGCAGGCATTTCCAGCGCTGGGGACTCAGGCTGTCCTGGTCATTCTCTGCACAGCAGTCGCTGTACTGAACTGCAATGATTTTTAATTCTCCTTAGCACAGTTTAGTACTGGCTGACAGATGCAGGCAGCAGTCTTCCTGCTGTGACTCTGCTTATAGATGGTGCAGCTGCTGCCCCCCTAAGGAGCAGCGCAGGAGAGAGCTCAGCAGGGTCCCTGAGCTATCCTGCCAGTACTAGATATGGTCACAGGGAGTGGGGTCTCCATCCTCAGCTGAGATCTTCCTCTCCTTTGCTAGACCTGGAGTTTAATGAAAGATACACCTGCAAACTGTGAAAAACTAGATAACCTGCGTCTCAATAAACCAATGATCAAGGTATCTTGCAAAGATAAAGTATTTTGTCATTTATGGTGCTCATCAAAACCATTGTCACCACCCTTCTACTAAGTGTTAATATAATGACACAAAGATTAAGGAAAAGTGGACAGTACCGCAGCCACATTTAAACTGGTCCTGTTTTGTTGCAATTCACCAGACTCCTCAAAGGGACAATTGAAGAATAACATAACCCTGGATTATCCCATCTTTCCTCTGTCCCCAGACAGTCATTTTGGTAAATTAATTTACAAAAGGCTTATTTGAGTTGAAATTTTGGGCAGAGTAGTCGTTGACTACATGTTTGACTTTGCTTCTTGCAGGGTTGACATAAGGTAGATGTAATGCAAAACTCAAGTTGGAGCTTCTTAATGTGGTGAAAATTACAGTGATTTAGTTCTTATGCTACTTCCAATTTGCCAGCCATATTTTATGGGCACACTAGTGGGATACACTCTGCTGACTGTATGTTAAAACCATATTTTGTTAATTAGAGGCCTGTAATAAATAAATCACTCATTTTTATGGCATATAAGTCCACTCTTGACTCACAAAGTTTGGCATCTGGCAATGATTATGTCTCCTGGGGTGGCTATGAAAATTCCCCCAAGCCCCTTTCTTCACCTGTTTGGGGAGAATTATGATGGAAACTTTACTTTTGCAGAGGAAAAGTAAGAAGGGAGACTGATTTTTGTAAGCAGAGTTATTCCGAATGAAAACAGCAAGCTAGACCAGTATCCATGGTATCACAGTCTTGGGAAGGACTTGTACAATTTGCGAGATTTTTGCTGTATTTTTTTGCCCCTTTTGAGGAAAATGTTAAACTATAAGCCTCTTCAAATTCTTTCTAGAATACAAAGAGTATAAATAAGTAAAGTTATTATTAATATAGAAAGTTTGGGAAAATATTATTTTATTTTAAGGAGGTTTAATCATAGTAATAAATTGCATTTTATATACTGAACTTCTTTGGCCTTTGTTCAAAGGTAAATTGATTTTTATTTGGCCCTGTTAATCATCCTCAATTCTCCTGGAGCTGTAGGCATTTCCAGTGCTGGGGACTCAGGCTGTCCTGGTCAGAACACACATGATTACATTTGGGCAGCTCCAGAGAAGAAGTGCAGATCTGTGACCTTTAGGCTTGTTTGACCTCTGAGTGCCTCAGATTACCTGTCTGCAAACTGGGGTGGGGGATGCTCATTGCTTGTAGAAAATGGTTCTTTGTTTGAAGCTTGTCAGTGTGTGTTTGTCGACCTCAAAATTAAAAGATCTGTTGTTATTTTGGAGAATAAGAACAGGCTATTTTCCTGTTGAGGTTGGAGAAACCTTTAAAAACTTGTCTCCAAATATACACAAATACTTAATACAACGGTCCTAGGAAGCTTCATTTGTTCATTTATTTTTAAAATTAACTGAGTATCTATTTAGCACTGCTAAGTGCAGGGCTCTGTGCTCAGTGTGAGGATGAGCAACTTGCTGGATAACAGTGTGGTAACTCCCAGAGGCTTTTAGCCTGCTCAATGCAACTTCCAGGCAGAAGGGGCAATAATGTGACAGGCTACGTCCTACAGGATTTTGTCTCAGTGTGATTCAGCAAGTATTTATTAGGCATTTCGCTAGGCTCTGGAGATTCAAAAATTATTATGAGATCTGTATTTTAAGAGCTGAAGACGTGGTGAGGGAGATAGGATGAACCAGAACCCAGAGCATGAACTGCTGACAAGAGCCGAAAGCAAACTCAATGGTCTCTAAATGGTCTCTCTTTACCTTCCCAACCTCATGGGGGCGCTAGTGAGAGCCCTACTTTTTTTTTTTTTTTTTTGGTCCATTTACTCACCCACTGTCTTAGATACTGTATTTCACATCTTCTCTTTTATCTAACACAACTCTGGTGACCTTGCCTTCAATTCATTAAGGAAATCATAAGAGAACTTTCTAATGTTCCTACTGTAGTTACCCTGCCATAGCACCTTCTGTGTGGACAAGAGGGATGATCTGGTCCTTTTCGCCTCAAGCCAGACCCTCCTTTGTGCACTAGATTGTTCCCCGTGACCTGCTGAAGATCCCCTTCAATGGCTCTCTTCTGCACCATCACATTCCTCTCCCTTGTATCACCCAACTCACTGAAATATCACTTGTCTAAACATTTCTTCCATGGACCCCACTCTGTTTCCTTGCATGCCTCTGTAGTCAGACTTCTTAAAGGGGTTCTTTACAATCACTGTCTTCACTTCCTACCATTTCATTCTTTCTTGAACTGATTCTAATTAGGATTTGTCTCTACCATGGGCCCAAAAGCTTAGCCAAGGTTATTGATGAACTTCATGCTGCTAAATGGTCTACTCTGAGTTCTCTCTGACTCCCAGACCTACAGGTACATTTTACAGAGTTGATCCCTCTTTTTGAAATATCTGCTTCACATGATTCTAAGACACTGTGCACGTTTCCTATTTATTAACCCAAACTTTAAATACTGAAGTATCCCAGGGCTCAGTTTTTGGATCAGTTCTATAGATGCTCACTTCCTGAGTGATTTCATTCAATCTTATGGAAAAGAGACTTTTTCCCCTAAACTCCAGCTGCCTAATTCTTATCTCCATTAAAATGTCTACAGCTATCTCAAGACATCATGTATAAAAATGGACTGATCCTCCCTTCCTCAGCCTGCCCCTCCCAGTCTTCTTTGTCTCAATAAATAGCACCATCGTTCTCCATGTTAACCCAGCACAGCATCTTGGGGGCATCTTTTACTCTTTATCGTCCTCCCTGCGCCGAACACATTAGCCAGAACTAGCAGCTCCATCTGTCAAGTGTGTCTCAAGTCTGGTACTTTCCATCCTCTCCACCCTTCTCTCCTTTATTTGAATGGCCAGGTCTTCTCACCTGTGGGATGGAAGCAGCCTCCTACTTCAGGGACAACCCTGCATCCACCAATGCTTCTCTTCCTCCTG
The DNA here is from genome assembly GCF_964194105.1 of Spermophilus citellus. Lineage (NCBI taxonomy): Eukaryota > Metazoa > Chordata > Mammalia > Rodentia > Sciuridae > Spermophilus > Spermophilus citellus. Next base: position 87,530,752 of record NC_138187.1, on the reverse strand, counting down.
TTCTCCAGAATGTAGCTCTTTAATGCAAATTTCATCATGTCATTCTTCTTCTCAAAGCACCGCAAAGCTTTTTCATTAAAAGAAAGGAAGGAAGGAAGGAAGGAAGGAAGGAAGGAAGGAAGGAAGGAAGGAAGGAAGGAAGGAAGAAAGAAAGAAAGAAAGAAAGAACAAAATCCTGGTTTATTGTGAAAGGCTTTGTCTTATCTTGTCTGTAGTCACCTCTCCAGTCCCTTCTGTCACTTTCCCCTAGTTTGCCCCACTCTGCCCTTTGCCCACTAGAGGGTTTTGAACAGGTTGAGACAGACCTGTGTTTTACTGCCCCCATGTCATCCCTCGGCTCTTGTTAGTCCCTTTAGAGACTTCACATTTCTCTGTAGCACTCATTGCCCTCTGATACATATTTTTGTATGTATTTTTATTGCTTATTTCCTGCCACTCAGATACAAGCTCCATAAAGGTAGGGACTTTATAGATTTTGATGATGTATCCACAGTGTCTAGAACAGTGTGTGGCCCATGGTAGATGTTCAATGCATAGCTATTAAATGTATGAATAAATGAGTGGATAAGGTACTGGAGGAATACACAGAACCCGGTATATTTTTTTTTTCTGTCTGGAAGGTATTATTGTAAAGGCTTCATAGAAAAGGTGATTGAGGAATAGGACTTTAACAGTTTCCAAAGAGGTGGGAGGAGGTGTTTCCTTCGTGGTCCATAGGGAGGAAGGTCAAAAACAAATCAAGACAAGGGCTCTGGAGAAATATCGGTAGACCATGATCTCTGCTAAGAACAAGGGACATTCCAGTAGGCAACAGAAGCCACCAGACTCCCTATTTCTGCAGAGCAGTGAGGTGACCTAATTTACATTCAGAAGGTCATTGTGAAGGTTGGGATGGTGCCATAATGGGATGATGGTGCATGGAGGAGACTGGGGATGTGGAGATTGGGAAAATATTAGGAGACTAACATAATTGTTCAGGAAAAAATACATTAAAGCATCACTCTAGCTTTTTATGTCCCATGTATGTGCTAAAAATAGCTCTGCTGGAGGGTAACAGCTATACCTCAGCGAAGTGTTTAACTACTTGGGGTGTGGAAGTGCAGGTTAAAGCCAGAGTATTCTGATATTCTGCCACCCAGGTAGGCAAGTCTGGAATTAACATTGGATAAGGTTTGGGACCAAGCTAAGTTCTTCCTAATTGTAAAGGGGATGGTGGTGTGGTGGTTGTGGGAGGTAGTTACTGGTAGAGTTTGCTGGGAAAGTATATTCCCTTTGACATATTTTCGAGCATGGCCAAATTCTGAATCCTGGGTTGAATGGAACCTTAGATGATTCAATATGGTACTCTGTATGGTTTTTTTTTTATCTCTATTTATTTTTTTATTCTGATGTTCCAACTTTCTAAATTATAATTGAGCCAATTTATACTTCTTTGGACAGTATCCTGGTAATATCTTTTACTTCCACCGTAGATTGCCACACTAATAAGATCACCTGTCTGCTTTGGTGATTGATGGTGATCACCATTGTAGAATTGCCAGGTGCTTATCTGCATTGATCCCTAAAAGGCTCAAATTGCTGGCCCAGCTGGGACACAGTCTTATTCATAAAAAAGAAAAAAAAATCAGTTTGAGTTGCAAATCTTTGGATAAAAACATAATCAAATTTGAGTTCTTATTACATTTCTATCAAGGAAAATAAGTTGAGTACAGTTTTGAATAGTAGAAAGTCATTCCACAGATTTTATTCCCAAAATTTCACAGGAAGTAACATGGTCACCAATATAAAAGGAAAAAAAGAAAAAGGTAAATATGCCTGGTTTAGAAAAGATAGTTTTTTTTCCCCCAACATGATAAAACTGAAATTTCTGTCAACCCATTAGAACACAAAGTGTGGTTTATCCATAGTCAAATGATTAGTATGGTTGGTTTGTCATATGGTAACCAGTTGGTATCTTTTTCTTAGTCTACTTTTCCTTGAAGTCAGTGCAAGACTGTCTTCCACTTAAACCTGGAAGTCAAGAACTAGCCTTCACATTTCCTTTTATATTTATTTAGCAAGGAAGGATTTTTTTCCCCATTAACTTCCTGGTTTTGACAGTTTTCCTCTGTGGCAAAAAGGAACTTTCTTCAGTGATTCAAGCTGCTAGTTACCTTGTGGGTGGCTGTGTGCTTGTGGCTCCTAACTGATTTTCCTTTCCTTGGATCAACTTGGCTTCTTTATTTTCATTTTATCTTGGCTTAGAAAATTGGCCTTTCAGTCTCACATATTTTTGCTTTTATTGTCTTCTTCCTGTTTTCCTTTTTATTCAGAAAAAAAATATCTCATTCATGGAGGAAATACTTAAAGCAAAATGATGTTTCCCCCACACCTTTTCTTTTCTTAGGTTGCTGCCATTCCTATATATGCCTGAAGTACTGGAAACAAAATGTAATTCTGGAGCTGAGATGTGCCTTTCAATACAGTTCCAAAAAAGGAAAACCTACCTGATTGTTTCCTGCTGAGATGAAAGCTGGGTTTCAGGGGCAGGCATCAGCTCTCAGCAAAATATTTCTCTTGAAAATATTACACAAATATCCAAGCAGTACCCAAGCCCCAGCCAGCGAACACAACCTAGTGGCCAAGAGCTTGATTCTAAAACCAGAATGCTGGGTTGGGAAGCCTGCTCTGCCATTGACCAACTGCATAACCTTGGGCTTGTCATTGAACCTCTCTGAACCTCACTTTTCTAAACTGTGAAATGGCAATTGCCATACCTACTTAATGTTACTATTGTGGAGGTTGAGTTAATATACATGATACACACTGGAAAAAGCGTTTGATGTTATCCTCCCTCTTTAGCTCTAATGTTGCTCTTGGAATCCCAAAGGCTTTGCAACTTGCTCCCAGTTCCAATAGGTTCCCAGGGGTCACATCCAAATCTCTCTTCCTTCTGCCACCCTCTGTAGGTCAGTAGTCCTCTTTCCTTTGTATCTCGCTCTGACTCTTTCTTTTTCTGTAGTACTGAGGATTGAGCCCTGGGGTGCCCTACCACAGAGCTACATACCCAACCCTTTTAAAATTTTCTTTTGGGACAGGGTTTTGCTATGTTTCTCAGGCTGGTCCAGAATGTGCAATGCTCCTGCCTTGGTCTCCTGAGAAGCTGGGATAACAAGTGTGTGCCATTGTGCCTGGCTTCATGTGTTCTTTCTCATTCTCATTCTCTCCATGCAGCCTCTTCTGCCTGTTGGGCCAGCCAGCTCCTGATGCTGGCTCTGCTTTTCCATTTGCTGACATGTCCAGTGCTGGGTGTTGGCCCTTTTCACGGGTGTCCCGCTACACGGAGATCTGAGGGAGAGGTATATTACTGGTGTTTGAGACACGGTGTTACCTTTCCCCACCCTTTCTTTACACATGATTTGTTCCTTCTCTGAATCTTTCATTAATTACTTGGCCAATTCCTTTCTATAGCACTTATTCTACCTCGTATTAGTTATTTGCCAGTTCTTTCCTAACATATTATAAATTTCATGAGGCTACAGAGTGTCTTAGATTCTACATATTCCTTACTACCTCAAATATTGTGGACACTATAAATTCCATGACATCTATGAACCTCCTTTTCTGAGAATGTTAGACTTTGTGGGCCAACATAATATCTGACCACTGTAGCTATCAATCCAGAACCTAAATATTCATTGTTGACTTTAAATGTGATCCTGAGAATTTGCTTGTAAAATATCAAAACCAAGGTTGTGATAATTCTCTCCTGAAACTGTCACATGCTGGAGTCTTCAACTTAAAAGTAAACAAACAACAAAAAAAAAAAAAAAAAAAAGGAAAAAGAAGTGTAGTGTTAAAGAAATGAGGTAGCAATGACTCAAACATTGGGAAATCAGATTATTAAATAAACGTGAATGAATGAGAATTGTTTATATCAAAAAAATTAGGGGCTGGGGATATAGCTTAGTTGGTAGAGTGCTTTCCTTGCCTGCACAAGGCCCTGGGTTCAATCCCCAGCACCACACACACACACACACACAAACACACACACACAAAAAAAAAAAAAAAGAGAAAGAAAGAAAGAAAGAAAGAAAGAAAGAAAGAAAGACTAAAGCCAGGAACAGTGGTGCACATCTGTAATACCAGTGACTAGGGAGGTTGAGGCATGAGGATGGCAAGTTCAAGGCCAGCCTCTGCAACTTAGTAAGGACCTAAGAAACTTCACAAGAACCTATCTCAAAGTAAAATAAAAATGACTGGGGATGTAGTCCAGTGGTAAAGTGCCCCTGGGTTCAATCCCCAGTACTCAAACAAACAACAACAACAATAACAACAACAACAACAACAAAACAAACTACTGCAAAGTCACGTAGCTCCACAGAACTGAAAGCATGAGAATATGTTGCAGTATAGAGGTCTTTGGACAAAATTCCCACCATCTCTATTGAAAACAAGTAATGAAATAGGGTTGAATTAAAATCAGTTTCAAAGCCAAACACTAGCAATAAGTGACAATAATTATTATATGTGTAGCTGGTAGAGGGAAACAAATAGCTAGCTTATCAGACTGACCCACAATGTAGAAGTCCAGCTCTGACATGGTGTAAGGACAGTATTCCTCAGCAACAGAATAAATGGAATAGATAAGATGCATTTTGGTGGGGCTGGGGATGTGGCTCAAGCGGTAGCGTGCTCGCCTGGCATGCGTGCGGCCCGGGTTTGATCCTCATACCAACAAAGATGTTGTGTCCGCCGAGAACTAAAAAATAAATATTAAGAAATTCTCTCTCTGTAACTATCTCTGTATCTCTCTCCCTCCCTCCCTTCCTCTCTCTCTCTGTCTTTAAAAAAAAAATTAGAAAAAAAAACATGCATTTTGGAGGTTGCTTTCAATCCCGTTTTCATTGATTTTTTTGTCAGGGTCTTCGTATAAATTCACAGGTGAGAAAACACGGCCTTTGGGTCCACCACTTCTGGACTGGCTTTGAGGGGCCATGAGTATTCTAAGAGTGTGCTAACTTTTGGACAAACTGCTCAGCCACCAGGATGTATAAGGTCATTGGGCTCTGTTTTATTTGGGAGGGGGGATGGGGACTGGGGACTGAACTCAGGGACACTCAATCACTGAGTCACATCCCCAGCCCTATTTTGTATTTTATTTAGAGACAGGGTCTCACTGAGTTAGTTGCTTAGTGCCTCCCCATTGCTGAGACTGGCTTTGAACTCGAGATCCTCCTGCCTCAGCCTCCGAGTTTACAGGGGTGCACCACTGTGCCCCAGCACTGGGCTCTGTTTTAATACCTCACCAGCAACACTTTCCTACTAACCATCTTTATGATAAAGAATCGTTCTCAGAGCTCTTTTAATATAATGACATCCTCTGCTCTTGGACATCTCCTCTTTTAAACCAGCCAAACAAGCAACTAAGCAGCAAGTAAACCGAAAACCTACCCCAGGCTTTGGATGACTAGTGCAGTTTAGTGTTGAAGCATAAAATAAGTTCTTTAGATGAATCAGGTCACAAAGTGCTGAATAAAGTACTGCAGAAAGTCTCATTCAAAGCATGCATTTAACGTTTCTTCTGGTTTGACTTTGGGTGATTTTCCTAACTCTCGTCTTAAATGCTGTATTCTTTTGCACTGGACTGATGGTCTAAAGTTATGACATAAGCCATGTGTGAGACCGGTGACTTGCCAATCAGTGAATTAGTTAGATTTCCGTTGAGGAAGAAGAGATGAATGGTGATGTGTAGCTTTTAATGCTTGCTTTGGTTCACACTACGTTTCGGTCAGTTAGAGTTTCAGCCCCTTGAGGTATCTTCCACCATAATGAGGAAACAAGTTTTCTCAATGGATATGAAGTTAGAGGGTTACAAGTGGGAATGTTTCTCATAATATAGAGGCTATGTTTTAATAATTCCTTCCGATATCTGAGAGTTTTAATTATAGAAGTGAGGAAAACACAAAGTCCAAGGGGTATCAGAAAGGGGAGGAAATGCTGGTAAAATTTCTAATTTAATACAGTCTTAAATACACCAATTAGGGCTACAATAGGTAGTTCTGGAAGCCTGATGACAAAGAAAGGACTTAAAAGCAAAAGCAGATGGTGAAAAGAGGAGAGTTGAGAGGACTCCCTGGAGGGTGCTGGGTACTCTCAGTGGGGATGCCAAGCCAGACACAACACACTTCCGGCCTGGAATAACTTAAGAAAAGACCAACTGGAGCCACTCAGAATCCAAAATGACTCAACCGGAGGAAAGAGGAGACACTGTAGATGGTTTCTTCTAAGTTTTCTTTTCCCTCAAACTCCCTAAAAATAAAATGAGTCCACCTTAAAAGGTAGGATTATACCTACTGTCTTGGTGTATTTTTTTTTTTTGTTGTTGTTGTTGTTGCTGTAACAAAATACCTGAGGAAGGGTACTTGGTAAAGGGATTTATTTGGCTCTCAGTTCTGGTGGCTGAGGAACAAAGCAACATGGAACTGGTATCCTAGGGAAGTTTTCTGGCTACTTCCCAATGACATGACAGAGAAATCAAAAGAGAAGTGGCCATGTGAACAAGAATTGCATAGAAGACAAGAAACCGGAGATTCAGAGGCCAGATTTATCTTTCTATAACCTCCTCTTATGGAAACTGAGAACCACATTAATTCTTTCTGAGGACAGCGTCCTCCTTGACTTCATCAACTTCTAGTAGGCCCCACCTCTCACCATCACTATGCTGGGGACCAAGCACCGGCACCTGGATGTCTGAAGGATTCACTCAGACCACATTCAAACCAGAGCACCTGTGAGAACTCATTACTCAGGGTGGTGCTAACTTTACTAACGCCTTTAGGATTCCTTATTTCATGGCCTTCCAGGTTTCTCTCTCTACAAAGCATAAAATAAGCATTCAAGGAGAGAGGTGTTATGTAACTTGGACAAATTAAGAATGAGAGCAACTATGAACAGAGTAGGGAGGAAGAGCAGGAAGAAAAGATTAACTTGAAACAGAGACATGAGATGGGAGGGAAAGGGAGAGAAAAGGGAAATTGCATGGAAATGAAGGGAGACCCTTATTGCTATACAAAATTACATATAAGAGGTTGTGAGGGGAATGGGAAAATTAACAAGGAGAGAAATGAATTACAGTAGATGGGGTAGAGAGAGAAGATGGGAGGGAAGGGGAGGGGGATAGTAGGGGATAGGAAAGGTAGCAGAATACAACAATTACTAATAGGGCATTATGTAAAATTGTGGATGTGTAACCGACGTGATTCTGCAATCTGCATTTGGGGTAAAATTGAGAGTTCATAACCCACTTCAATCTAATGTATGAAATATGATATGTCAAGAGCTTTGTAATGTTGTGAACAACCAATAAAAAAAAATCCAAAGGAAAAAAAAAAGAATGAGACTAATTCGCAGCTAGTTAACATACTTAGCAACGAGTTGAGGATGAGGCTGGGATTAGAGTCCAGGCCTTCAGATTCATCACACATTCCTCCTTGCTTGGTGTGTCCCCTGACCTTTAGTGGTCATGACAAGTTAGTGCATAATTCAAGAGAAGAATCACTGGGACTGCTGATATAGCTCAGTGGTGAAGTGCTTGCCCAGCATGTGGAGGCCCTGAGTTCCATCCCTGCTACCATTAAAAAAAAAAAAAAAAAAAGAAGGATATGGGGGAGGAGAGGGGGAGAGGGAGAATAAATTATCTGGATTTGTGAGCCAAAAATTAAGCATAGAATAAATTAGAAATTAGTTTTTTATGTGTTTAGTATCTTTATCATCCAAGAGTAAAAAATGTGAACTTTGCAACTGCTGGCCAATCATCATTGTGGAGACTAGAGAGAGTCAATGAATTTCAATTTAAATCCAAAACCACCTTGAGTGCTGGGCTAGGTCCTAGAATTAATAGAGTGAATGGTGGTTGACTTACAAGCAAAATATGCCTTACTTTTTTAGGACGTGAAAAGATGCGTTATCAATTCATATCAGTAAAATAATATAGACACACTTCATGAACATGACTCCTGTAAGAGATGAAAGTGAGGGAAATTGGAGGAAGCTCATCTAATATGAAGGCTGTCGGTGATACAGATCTAACTACCTTTATCTGCACTGTGGGGGTGGCCTTAATATCCAGACGATGGGCACTGGGAGGATGCTGGTGGGAAGTCTTCCTTAGCTGATCCATGGGTTACGGAAAATGAGACAGTTTTGCCAGGTCTTTGAAAGTTCTCAGTGATACACTTGAGTCTCAGAGGCAATCTGAATTTTTCATCCAAACTCCCTCTCTTAGCTATGTTTCATCCTGCAAGGTACCAACAAAATACAAATGTGGTCATGTCTATACCACAAAGAGTACCACAACCTGCTCCCAGTTTGTGTAGGAAAACTCGAAGATCTTTCCAGATAAGCTACAACTATGTCGGAGGCATTCCCTATTCTTCGAAATAGGTCTCGGTTTTCAAATTGGATTTCATTGTTGGGGGAATTTTAATGTCTGACACATGAAGCATGGGATTCATTCCTATACTGATAACAGTCTTAAAACACTAGGTAATGGAAAAAAACATAGCAAATGAAGAAAGAAATCAAACTTCTGTCGAGATAAGCTAGATGATCTGAAATTAATTCATTTTCCTGTCCTTCAGGAACTCATGTTGGCACAAAAATGTGAAATATATAAAAAGGAGAAAGGAAAAAAAAGCAAAACAAAATTCCATGCAGTTCCTTCACACAGAGATAATATCATGTTTATTGCCTTTTAACATTTTACCTCCCTCTATTATTTTAAAATCCTATGTTTTGCATAAAAGAATATGAGTTGATAATAAAATCATTCCAATTCAGACTAACCACATTCAGGCTCAAAACCATCACATTTTGAACGTGCAGGAACATCTTTGGGATGTCTAGATTCTTCTCATGCTGTCAATTTTAAGGGGACACAGGGCCACCAGCAATTTCTAAGATTTAAGGGACTCATTAGGGAACTATCAACTAGTATCTAGTAGTCTTCTGTAGAACATAAATAGAAGCAACAGTAAGTCAGATGATTATTACAAGACCACTAGTGTTTGATGGCTTGATGGGTGTCCTCTTTCTGAATTCTCATAAAAAAAATAAATAAAATAGGTGCCAAATGTTTCATCTGAAGTAACTGGGTTCAGAGACATTAAGAAACTTGTATAAAGTCACACAGCTAGTAAGTGGCAGATTTGCACACAGGCCATCTGACTCCTGAGTCTGTATTCCATAAAAGCTATGTACTATGTACGATTGCAGCTTAGGATATCTAAGGGGCATTCCAAACAAGCTCTTCAGAACTTTTATGTTTCTATTTGAGGGGGAGTCCTGACATACCTATTTTTAAGTGCCACCTCAATATTTATATGTGGTGTCAAAAGTGCTTTCGATTTAGTCTGCTTTGTTTAATCTCAGTAAACCCCCAAATGTGTTCATAGACAAACTTGACTACCCACATTATATTGCAATAAAAATCTTAACCCTTTCAACCATTTTCATTGATTCACTCCCTATGACAACCTCCTCCCTGACGGGAGTACTTCAAGTCTCTTTACTTTTGTCCCCAATGTGTCACTGGAGGAAGAGCACTAAACACATGTAGAGATTCAGGAGCTCCTGCTCTGAGCCTGCGCTTCTATAAGGGAGTGCTTTCTATGTTACTCTTCCTTGCCTAGACTCTCATGCTTCTGAGAAATAAAAAAACAATTGCCTCAATTTTTTCCCCCAACCATTTATTGCTAAAGTTGCACCCCTTGGGGACTAGTTTCTATTCTGACATCTCCTTTGCATTTTATCATAGTTTCATTTTTTCCTTTAGTCCTTATAATATAAATATGTGTCCCAATTCCTGTATGTCTCAAAGCGCAAAATTACATCTCTGACTTTTCCACAAACAATTATTGAACGTTATTCAAGGCAATGAAAATGCAGATAAACAACCCAGTATCCAGTCCTTAAGGATCTAGTGGGACAGAGGGGAAAGTCATGGATAAAATTCTAGAGGCAGTTCCAGTGATCTAAGCATGGTGCAAGGAGTGTGCTCTCAATTGTGGGTGGTGCAGAAAGCTGATTTCTGTGGGTGAAAAAACTCACTGCATGAATTTTTATTCCTAGCCTGACTTCCGCTTCTCTTCCCGAAATCTTTTACTCCCAAGCTCCGTAACCTCAGTGACAATAGCACACACGCCAGGAAAACGCAGAGGGGATTGAAAACTGTGCTCCATAAAAGCAATTCAGTGTTTCTTTTGAGAAATAATGAAAAGAAATTCATCCCCCAACTCAGCAGAACACATTTTATTAATAGGAACCACCATATGCAATCCTGAGTGATTCGCTATCAAAAAGAAAGAAAGAAACAAAAAATCCTACAAAGATCTGACATCACAAAGAGATAATCATTTTCCCTGGTCTGCATGCCCTGACAAGTTCAAATTGAAATGAAAACACAGATGCACCCCCTTTGTGGGAGTGACCGGGTGCCCTTCTCGTCAGGTGCTGGGCCTCGGGGTAATGTCATATTGTGAGGCATTGCGTGGGCCATCTTCAGAGCAGGTCTTTTGCTTTGTACAGAAACCCCAGTAGAAACTGTCCTTCTGGAAACTTTTCCCAGGAGGAGCATCCCAGAGCGACTTCATGTAACGGCAGTGAACTGTAAAATTAATTCCAAACAACTAATACTTGCCATTTACCCTATAAATGTTCAAATCACAAAGTGCTCAAATCATGTGCTTTGTCATATTATATATGCTTAGTGGGTCTTGGCTGTCTTTCACCCAGGCTGGAGTTTCACTCAAGCGAGGGAGCTGAACTTTTCTTAATTTTTTAGCTTTTATTGACCGTATTTTGAGGATGCATTACCTTTCCAAGACTCACTTATTCCAGAGCATTGCTCTCTCTTGATTCCTGCTCCTCTGACTTCAGTGGAAGGAGAAGCTTTTGAAGTCAGCCAGAGTCACAGAACCTGGGTCCGCAGAACTGGCCATACGTAGGTGGTTGCAGTGGAAATGGGTGTCAACCCCAGTCTCTTTTCCTAGGTGTTCTTGATTCCATTGCAAACGTCAAATGCAGTTCATAATTTACTTGCTGGGGTTAGTCATCCGGCCTCTAACTTCAGCCTGTTTAAATTCTTGACAAGGCACCTTTTGACAGTGGCTTTTATATTTACCTTATTAGGCAGTTAAGCAGGATTTGGGTAAGCAGAGGGGAGAGTGGAGGAGACTTAAAACATGATGATGAAATAAAGAAAGAAATGATTATATGGAGTATCTAGGGGTATGATTTGAAGAGTGGAGTATGGACTGTGTGTCTTTTTTTTTTGCATTTTATTTTTAAATTTTTTTTTGCTGGATGTTGTGTCTTGAAAGAAGGTTTAGTTTAGAAGTGTTTAGAAGTGGTCGAAGGTAAGGGATTATGAAGGATCCATAAATAGGAGAGTGACAAGCTCACACCAGTTGTGCCTGTGATGTGTAAAGGACAATGGGGAGGGCACACACCAGTTGTGCCTGTCATGTATAAATGACAATAGAGAGGGCACCAGGGTGGAGGGGGGGGGGCAGAGAACAAGGTGGATGACATTCACTCATTCACCTTTGGAAAAGAAAGAGAATCTCATCAGTCAGTACAGTTGGAGATGGAGAGAAAAGCGTGGACAGCACAAGATCTGTGCAGGGAAGAATTCACACTGTGCTGTTTCTTCCTTGAAACAAGGCAAGGGACCCAAAGGGACACCAGGCTTTGAGTTTGGACAGAAAAAGATATTGTGCTGATTAGGGAACAATTTCAGCTCTGGACATACAGGGTAGGTGGCTCAATGGGATACCAGAATGTAAGAACCACCAGCAGGTTGACAGATGGTCGGTCCATCAGTGTAGACAAGCAGCAAAATGAGGAGGATCAAAAAATCCTGTCTCTCCCCCTTGAGCAAGAGTTCAAAGAAAACTGAAGTCCTGACATTTCTTTTTCTTTTCTTTTCTTTTTTCTTGAGTCCTGACATTTCAGAATCTAAAAATTCTGAGGAACAAATGACTTATTGAAGTTTCCTCCCACAGTTACCTGATCTATTCTTGATCTTAGTTTATGTAGGGTATTGTGTTTACCTGGTCTAAGAACACATGCTGATTCAGAAAGCCCTGACCCAAAGATGGGCACCATCCCTCTCTCTCCCCCTTCACAATCTCAGGGACAGCTCTAGCCATTTGCATTGGGTTTTCATACCACCAAGGGTCTTTCTGGGATTTTTCAGTCTACATGTTTCATGATGAAGACTCCATGACTTCAGGGTTGCTATAGTTTTGATCTGAAATGTCCCCCAGACTATGTGATAAAGGTCTGGTTCCCAGCTTGATGCTATTGGAGGTGGTGGAAACTAACAGGTGAAGCCTAGTGGGAGATCTCCAGTCATCAGGAGCGTGCCCATGAATGGGACAGAGGGACCTCAGGGCCTTTGTCTTCTTTTTTGTAACCTGGCTATTGGGTGAGTGGTTTTGCTCCCCATGTGCCCCTGGCCATAATGTGCCTCATCGTCACAGACCCCAAATCATAGGGACTAATGGACACGAACTAGAACCCCTGAAACTGTGAGCCAAAACAACCCTTTTCTTTTTATAAGTTGATTATCTCAGATATTTGTTAGGGTCATTGAAAACTGACTAACGTAAGAGACGAATACGGACTTAGTACAAATAGTTGTTTCCAGTCAAGATTGATCAAGGTTGCCTATTAGAAGGACAGGAAAGGTTGGTTTTTTTTTTTTTTTTTTTTTTTTTTTTTGATACCAGGATTGAACCCAGGGGCGCTTAACCACATCTTGAACCCTTTTTTAAAATATTTTATTTAGAAATGGGATCCCGTTGAATTGCTTAGTGCCTTGGTAAGTTGTTGAGGCTGGATTTGAACTTGACATCATCCTGCTTCAGCCTCCTGAGCCACTGGGATTATAGGTGTGCACCACCTTGCCGGGCTAGAAATTTTTTAAGCATTGCTGATTCCAGACCAGTGGAATCAGTTTCCAAGAGCCGCATCTGGGCATTCGTGTTCAGTAAAATCTCCCCAGGTGGTTCTAATTTTGATGCAGCATTGAATCCATAAGAAAAATGGAAACAATGATTCTGATCCTTAGGTGCACACTGGACCCACAGTGGGAGACTTCTATAGAGTCAATGCCTTAGTCCACCCCAGAGATCATAGGAATCAGGACTTCAGAAAGATTTCCAGGTGGTTTTATTGTGCAGCCAGAGTTGAGCTGGTTCATCTAGTCTCTCTGATCATCTTAGGACTAAGCCACTTCACTGTCATCTCCCACTGCCCTCTGCAGTGCTGGGGATTGAACCCAGGGCCACCCCTGAGTTACAGCCCCAGCCCCCACTTCACTTTCTTAAACAAATGTTTCCCCAGGTGTTCAAGGGCAGAACCAGTGCAGCAGGGAGAGCATGCAGTGAGTATTTTTGCTGTGGACACAAGTGAACTCAAGTGTCCTCTAAGTTGTTACAGGATCTTTCAGTAATAATGATGGAGGACGCAGAAAAATATCACTAGGCTTTTTTGGATCTCACAGTGCATGTACATTATTGGTCATTGGGAAATTCATATTTTAACTTGTACAACTGAACTTAATTTTGAACTCCTGTCATGGAGACGATGAATGTCCTCTACAGGTGTTTGTCTGGGGAAAAACTGTTCCCAAAGCTCTGGGACAAAATGAAATAAACACATCTGCAAATCATAGACGGCACGAAATTCCAGTTTACTACACAAAATCTGGGCTCTTGTGAGAGTTCTCCTCTGAGAGTAGAAAACGAGGGCTACCTCTGACTCCAGTTGTCCCACAATCATTTTTCTAGTTTACACAGGTACCTAATTTCCTTTCCTCCCCATTTATGATTAGATTTAATCTGAATATCTCTTAGAAAGGCAATCGAGATTTTGGATTCCAACATGGCAGCGGGCGCAGAGAGATCAAGTCTCTGACCTCTTCAGCTGTGCAGGCATAGGGAGTCGTAAACAACCTAAATCTGTTTGCTCAGGATCACTAGGCAATGCTGAGCTGACATGGATCTGGGACGAACAGTCTGGGCCTCTCAGAACACACACTGAGCCCGGATCGGCTGAATTCAAGCTCCCGTTCGCCTGCTTCCCGCAGACAAACAGCTGTGACTCAGCACTAATCCATCCGGCTGAAACAACTGGTCAGCCCTTCTCATCCTACGGAGGTAAATGCCTACCGAGCCTTCATAGGTAGTGGCCACAGGTTTGAAACGGGGCTTGGGAGAGACAGTAAGGACCCACCAGTTGCATTGGTCACCTGGCAAAGGGAAACGAACTGTCGCCATTTGCAAGAGATACCACCATGGCAGAGAACTGACGTCATCAGACTGCGGCGGAGGAGATAACTTCATTGAAACCTGCGGCTACAGGTGTGTAATTCCCTAGCCTTCCCTCTCCACACATCGGGGAAACCTTGAGGGCCCCTCCCAGCTCTCCCGTGAGCACAATAGCCAGACCGAGGGAATCAGAGGTGGCGCGGGACCCGAGGCACGGAACTACCGCTCCCACCAGTGCTGACAACTGAGGTCTCTTGCACCAGCTACCGGAGGCGTGGCTACCGGAGGGCAAATAAAATTCGCTGAGGATTCTCAGCCCCAAGCTCTACAAACTTAGGGTCTGAGGGAATGGCAAACTGGGAGACTGTGCCCAGTCGTTCATGAAAACAGGGCTCCCGGGAGCAGCAGACCTGGCGTGTAGCCAGTATTGTGGTGAGCGGCACCCGTGAGAGGGGCCTGGCTAGAGGAAAAGTGGGAAGTGACTAGACACAAGAGGAGGCCCTAGGCACTCAGAATTGGAGACTCGCCCAGTCTGGGAGTAGCTGCTGCACAGTGATTGGTTCCCACGTATTGACAGGAGAAACTTGGCCTGGTGGGCACAGCGCCACCTACTGGAAGAGAAGTTAATCAAACTCTAAGACTGCATTTATTAGTTTTTTTCTCTTTTTTTCTTTTCTCTTTTTTTTTTGATTTGGGTTTTTCTTTCATTTTCATTTTTCTTTCTTGTTGTTTTTTAAATTTTTTTTTACAATTTTTTTAAATTTTTTTCCTTCTAATTTTAATTTTAATTTTTTAATTATTTTTTTAAATTTTTTTCTTTTTTTATTTCCTATTTTTTTCTTCTTTTGTCTTTTCAATTATCTTATCCCCCCTTCCTTGAATTCTACCTGCTTACTCTCATTCTCTTTAGTGACTTCTTCCCTTCCCTTCTAATACCTTTCCTCCCAAGCATCTAATAAATTTATAGGAGTAAACAGTAACTCAGCAGTCAAACAGAACAAGAAGTAACATGAGCAGCTTCAAAAAGCAAGGAAGAAAAGGAGTACAAACAATGCAGGACAGCCTAAATATTCAGGAGGACCTAGAGTCATCAGAAAAATGGTCATATAAAGAACTCAAGGAACACCTTAGACAGATGGAATGGAACCTTAAAGAGGATACGAGACAGCAAATTCAAGCAGCGAAAGAACACACTGAGAATGATTTACATAAACAGATAAAAGAAGAATTTAAGCATCTTTATCAGGAGATAGAGATTATAAAAAATAATCAAACAATAATTCTAGAAATGAAGGAAACGATAAACCAAATTAAAAACTCAATTGAGAGTATCACTAACAGAGTGGAGCAAGTAGAAGCCAGAACGTCAGATAATGAAGACAAAATATATCATCTTGAAAAGAGTCTAGCCAACTCAGAAAGGCTGGTAAAAAATCACGAGAAAAACATCCAAGAGTTATGTGATAACATAAAAAAACCAAACTTAACGAGTCATCGGGATAGAAGAAGGTACAGAGATTCAAACCAAGGGAATGAGTAACCTGCTGAATGAAATAATTACAGAAAACTCTCCGGAAATAAAAAAGGAAACAGATATACAAATTGAAGATGCATACAGGACACTGAGCACACAAAATCACAGTAGACCAACGCCAAGACACATTGTTATGAAGATATCCAATATACAGAACAAAGAGAAAATATTAAAAGCTACAAGAGAAAGGAGACAGATTACATTCAGGGGTAAACCAATAAGGTTAACAACGGATTTTTCATCACAGACACTGAAAGCAAGAAGGTCATGGAACAATGTATTTCAAACACTGAAAGACAATGGATGCCAACCAAGAATTCTGTATCCAGCAAAATTAAGCTTCAGGTATGACAACGAAATAAAAATCTTTCATGATAAACAAAAGTTAAAAGAATTTGCAGCCAGAAAACCAGCATTGCAAAGCATTTTGAGCAAAACACTACATGAGGAAGAAATGAAAAACAATAACCAAAACCATCAGTAGGAAGTGCCTCGGTAAAGACAGAGGGTGAGGGGAAAGATAATCATGGAGAAACAAACTAAATTTTTTTAAAAAAGGATAAATAATCAAACATGGATGGAAGTACAAACCATATATCAATAGTAACTCTGAATGTTAATGGCTTAAACTCTCCAATAAAGCGACATAGGCTGGTATCATGGATAAAAAAAACAAATCCAACAATATGCTGCCTCCAGGAGACACATCTGATTGGAAAAGACATACACAGGCTGAAGGTGAAAGGATGGGAAAAAATATACCATGCACACGGTCCTCGTAAGCAAGCAGGGGTGGCCATCCTCATATTGAATAAAATCGACTTCAAGACTAAGTTAATCAAAAGGGATAAAGAAGGACATTATATACTGTTAAAAGGAACCATTCACCAACAAGACATAACAATTATCAATATTTATGCACCAAATAATGGTGCTGTGACATTCATAAAACAAATTCTCCTCAAGATCAAGAATCAAATAGACCACAACACAATAATTATGGGTGACTTCAATACACCTCTCTCCCCATTGGACAGATCCTCCAAATAAAAGTTGAATAAAGAAACTATAGAACTCAATATCACAATCAATAACCTAGACTTAACTGACATATATAGAATATATCAACCATCATCAAATGGATATACTTTTTTCTCAGCAGCACATGGATCCTTCTCAAAAATAGACCATATATTATGCCATAGGGCAACCCTCAGTAAATATAAAGGGGTGGAGATAATACCTTGCATTTTATCTGATCATAATGGAATGAAACTGGAAATCAATGATAAAAGAAGAAAGGAAAAATCCTACATCACATGGAAAATGAACAATATGTTACTGAATGATCAATGGGTTACAGAAGACATAAAGGAGGAAATCAAAAAATTCTTAGAGATAAATGAAAATACAGACACAACATATCGGAATCTATGGGACACAATGAAAGCAGTTTTAAGAGGAAAAATCATCGCCTGGTGGTCATTCCTCAAAAAAAGAAAAAACCAACAAATAAATGAGCTCACACTTCATCTCAAAGCCCTAGAAAAGGAAGAGCAAAACAACAGCAAATGTAGCAGAAGGCAAGAAATAATTAAAATCAGAGCGGAAATCAATGAAATTGAAACAAAAGAAACTATTGAAAAAATTAACAAAACTAAAAGTTGTTTCTTCGAAAAAATAAATAAGATCGACAGACCTTTAGCCATGCTAACAAAGAGAAGAAGAGAGAGAACTCAAATTACTAGCATACTGGATGTAAAAGGCAATATCACAACAGATGCTACAGAAATACAGAAGGCAATTAGAAATTATTTTGAAAACCTATATTCCAATAAAATAGAAGATAGTGAAGACATCGATAAATTTCTTAAGTCATATGATTTGCCCAGACTGAGTCAGGAGGATGCACACAATTTGAACAGACCAATATCAATGGATGAAATTGAAGAAGCCATCAAAAGATTACCAACCAAGAAAAGCCCAGGACCAGATGGGTATACAGCGGAGTTTTACAAAACCTTTAAAGAAGAATTAATACCAATACTTTTCAAGTTATTTCAGGAAATAGAAAAAGAGGGAGCTCTTCCAAATTCATTCTATGAGGCCAACATCACCCTGATTCCGAAACCAGACAAAGACGCCTCAAAGAAAGAAAACTACAGACCAATATCTCTAATGAACCTAGATGCAAAAATCCTCAATAAAATTCTGGCGAATCGAATACAAAAACACATCAAAAAAATTGTGCACCATGATCAAGTAGGATTCATCCCTGGGATGCAAGGATGGTTCAATATACAGAAATCAATAAATGTTATTCACCACATCAATAGACTTAAAGATAAGAACCATATGATCATCTTGATAGATGCAGAGAAAGCATTCGACAAAGTACAGCATCCCTTTATGTTCAAAACATTAGAAAAACTAGGGATAACAGAAACTTACCTTGACATTGTAAAAGCTATCTATGCTAAGCCTCAGGCTAGCATCATTCTGAATGGAGAAAAGTTGAAGGCATTCCCTCTAAAATCTGGAACAAGACAGGGATGCCCTCTATCACCACTTCTATTCAATATAGTTCTCAAAAGACTGGCCAGAGCAATTAGACAAACGAAAGAAATTAAAGGCATAAAAATAGGAAAAGAAGAACTTAAATTATCACTATTTGCAGATGACATGATTCTATACCTAGAAGACCCAAAAGGGTCTACAAAGAAACTACTAGAGCTAATAAATGAATTCAGCAAAGTGGCAGGATATAAAATCAACATGCATAAATCAAAGGCATTTCTGTATATCAGCGACAAAACTTCTGAAATGGAAATGAGGAAAAACACTCCATTCACAATATCCTCAAAAAAAAAAAAAAATACTTGGGAATCAACCTAACAAAAGAGGTGAAAGATTTATACAATGAAAACTACAGAACCCTCAAGAGAGAAGTAGAAGAAGATCTTAGAAGATGGAAAAATATACCCTGTTCATGGATAGGCAGAACTAACATCATCAAAATGGCGATATTACCAAAAGTTCTCTATAGGTTTAATGCAATGCCAATCAAAATCCCAATGGCATTTCTTGTAGAAATAGAGAAAGCAATCATGAAATTCATATGGAAAAATAAAAGACCCAGAATAGCAAAAGCAATTCTAAGCAGGAAGTGTGAATCAGGCGGTATAGCGATACCAGATTTCAAACTATATTACAGAGCAATAGTGACAAAAACAGCATGGTACTGGTACCAAAACAGGCGGGTGGACCAATGGTATAGAATAGAGGACACAGAGACTAATCCACAAAGTTACAACTATTTTATATTTGATAAAGGGGCTAAAAGCATGCAATGGAGGAAGGATAGCATCTTCAACAAATGGTGTTGGGAAAACTGGAAATCCATATGCAACAAAATGAAACTGAATCCCTTTCTCTCGCCATGCACAAAAGTTAACTCAAAATGGATCAAGGAGCTTGATATCAAATCAGAGACTCTGCGTCTGATAGAAGAAAAAGTTGGCTACGATCTACATATTGTGGGGTCGGGCTCCAAATTCCTTAATAGGACACCCATAGCACAAGAGTTAATAACAAGAATCAACAAATGGGACTTACTCAAACTAAAAAGTTTTTTTCTCAGCAAGAGAAACAAGAAGAGAGGTAAATAGGGAGCCTACATCCTGGGAACAAATTTTTACTCCTCACACTTCAGATAGAGCCCTAATATCCAGAGTATACAAAGAACTCAAAAAATTAGACAATAAGATAACAAATAACCCAATCAACAAATGGGCCAAGGACCTGAACAGACACTTCTCAGAGGAGGACATACAATCCATCAACAAGTACATGAAAAAATGCTCACCATCTCTAGCAGTCAGAGAAATGCAAATCAAAACCACCCTAAGATACCATCTCACTCCAGTAAGATTGGCAGCCAGTATGAAGTCAAACAACAACAAGTGCTGGCGAGGATGTGGAGAAAAGGGTACACTTGTACATTGCTGGTGGCACTCCAAATTGGCCGCACCAATTTGGAGAGCAGTTTGGAGATTCCTGGGAAAGATGGGAATGGAACCACCATTTGACCCTGCTATTGCCCTTCTCGGACTGTTCCCTGAAGACCTTAAAAGAGCATGCTACAGGGATACTGCCACATCGATGTTCATAGCAGCACAATTCACTTTCGCTAGACTGTGGAACCAACCCAGATGCCCTTCAATAGATTAATGGATAAAAAAAAAATGTGGCATCTATACACAATGGAGTACTATTCAGCAATAAAAAATGACAAAATCATAGAATTTGCAGGGAAATGGATGGCACTAGAGCAGATTATGCTTAGTGAAGCTAGCCAATCCCTAAAAAACAAATACCAAATGTCTTCTTTGATATAATGAGAGCAACTATGAACAGTGCAGGGAGGAAGAGCAGGAAGAAAAGATTAACATTAAACAGAGACATGAGATGGGAGGGAAAGGGAGAGATAAGGGAAATTGCATGGAAATGAAGGGAGACCCTCATTGCTATACAAAATTACATATAAGAGGTTGTGAGGGGAATGGGAAAATAAACAAGGAGAGAAGTGAATTACAGTAGATGGGGTAGAGAGAGAAAATGTGAGGGAAGGGGAGGGGGGATAGTAGGGGATAGGAAAGGTAGCAGAATACAACAGTCACTAATATGCCATTATGTAAAAATGTGAATGTGTAACCGACGTGATTCTGCAATCTGCATTTGGGGTAAAATTGGGGGTTCATAACCCACTTCAATCTAATGTATGAAATATGATATGTCAAGAGCTTTGTAACGTTGTGAACAACCAATAAAAATAAATAAATAAATAAATAAATATTTTTAAAAAAATCTCTCTTAAAAAAATAAATGAAATATCACTAATTAATTAAAAAAAAGAAAGGCAATCGAAGCATTTGTTTTTCTTAAGTTGTTTTTTTTCCTTAAATCTGCTCTTATCTAGAACTGGTTTAATATACTATTAATCAATGAATCAATGTGATTCAAAAGCAAATACTGCGTCCCTTGCATTACGATGCTATGTCTTATGTGGGTCTGTTCAAGTCACAACTGGCCTGTGAAATCTCCCTGCAGTAGAAAGTGCTCCTTCCTTCAAATCTGTACAGTTCTTCTCTGTTCCTTTCACTTATCACATGTCATAAAAGCCTTTATCTGGTATTTCTTTTCAACCAGGTTGGACACTCCTGGAGAACATAGGTGAAGTATGGCCAATTTTATATATTCTCACCTAGCAAAATGCCCTCTACATGTTAGATGCTCAGTTAATTGGTGTTGGTTGGTGATGGATTACCTGGCTTTGTTTTGTGATTTGGGGCTGGTTCCTTAACCTCTCTAAAATGAGTTTCCTTATCTGTAAGGTAGAGATATACACGGTCTAGTGCTGCTCTGAGGATTTAGAGAGAGAATGTGCATGAATTAATTAGCACAGTCTTGTACATAGGAAGCATTTGATAAGTGATTTCTGGCTCTTAAATAAGTTGAAAACAACTAAGGCTGTCAAGTTTCTCTGTCCGCAAAGCAGAGAGGGTGGGCAAGGAGTGCTAGGCAGGGATGGAAAAGGGGAGTCCATTACTTTGAATGAATAGTTAGGAAAGACCAAGGAGAGTAATTTCATCTGAGAAGGGATCAGAATGCAAAGACAGAGCTGAATCAGCTGATCAGATGAGGGAGCAGCAAGTGCCAAGGTTCCGAGAGACAAATGTGGTTGGCACATTGCACAGAAGGTGTGAAGACAAATGAGAAAATGTCAGAAGAGTCTCAGATCCTTGGAGGACTTCAGTGGAGAAGAACCATCTGAAATGTGCAGTGTATAAAGTGCCTCTTTTTCTATAGATTAAACTATAAATTTTGAGAATGGGGACTAAAAAAAAAAGATGTCTTGTGAATGTAGACACTTTTCTAAGTGATAGCATCCAGAGTAGGTGCCTGTGAGGGCAATCTGACAGCAGTGTCACCATGACAATGGCCACAGTGGATGTGGCTGATTTTGGTCTACTCTATGCCTGTGTCTCCTTCTACTCCCCTGATACTTATTTTATTCTTCTGGAAACTGTGTCCTACCTTAAGGATGATAGTTTCACCAAAAAAAAAAAAAAAAAAAAGTGTATTTGAATTGAGAGCTTTTCCCCCTGAGCTCTAACTTCAAAATAAGCTTTCCTAATCCAAGTGAGTTAGGCAGAGCTGCTGTCATCCTCTCTGCTTTACCGATATTTCATATTTCTTCCAAGTCAATCCAGGTATAAAATATCTTGCATAAGTGATCCACAGAGGAGTTATTATAGGTGAGGCCACCTATAGGAATTATAGGTGAGGCCACCGAAGCTTTTTTGGTGGGATTTTATTATTTCAAGGCAAAAGGAAAGAAAGAAAGAAAGAAAGAAAGAAAGAAAGAAGGAAGGAAGGAAGGAAGGAAGGAAGGAAGATAAAGAACCAATAAAAACCCTTTTCGTGTTATTTAGACTATTAAAACATTGTCCCTTTAGGGTCTTTTTAAAGATGCCCTGTCAAAACTCAAATTTGAAGATGGCCTATGGTAAATATGACAATCGTTTGAGAAAAGAGTTACAAAACTGTAGTGGGTCAGAATATATATTATTCAGAAGAACAATGTTTTAAAGTAGGTAATGTGATATATCTTTTTTGTTTGTTTGTTTTGGTACCTGGGATTGAACCCAGAGGATGCTTAACCACTAAGCCACATCTCCCATCCCTTTTTGTTAGATTTTATTTAGTGACAGGGTTTTACTAAGTTGCTTAGGACCTTACTAAGTTGCTGAGTCTGGCTTTGAACTTGTAATTCTCCTGCCTCAGCCTCCCGAGTTGCTGGAATTACAGGTGTGAGCCACCACAGCTGTAATAAATCACATTATGATTTATCTTAATCATGCCACCAGTAGAGGGCTAATTGTCTCAATTTAGTTACTATATTCTTTCAAAAGTAATGGAAACTTTTATTTTATTTTATTTTTGGTACCAGCGATTGAACTCAGGGGCACTCGACCACTGAGCAACATTTCCAGCCCCACTTAGTAGTTTGCAACTCCCTGAGTTGCTTAGCACCTTGCTTTTGCTGAGGCTGTCTTTGAATTCCTGATCCTCCTGCCTCAGCCTCCTGAGCCCACTTGGATTACAGGCATGAGCCACCATGCCCAGCTTGGAACCTTTATTTTTAAAGCCAGGTATGTTTCTCACCCAAAGGATCAGAGCCAGAGACCATCTCAGCACCCACAGGTATGCCAAGAATTGTAATTACTGAATCAGAGGCACAACATTGAGGCTTCCTGGTAAACCTTCTGATCATCTCTCCAGGTCTCCATATCTGTGGGCTCCGTAGAGCCTATGTAGTTTAGCAATTATATATTCAAACAACAATTAAAAATCTTAACATCTCTACTGAGTATGTGTAGACTTTTTTCTTGTTATTGTTCCCTAAACAATATAGTGTAACAAGCATTTACATAGTATCTACATTTGATTAGATATTTTAAGTAACCTAGAAATTATTTTAAGGACAAGGGAGGATGCTTGTATACGTTATGTGCAAATATGACACTGGTTTATAATAGGAACAGACTTTGGTGTCCTCAGGGGTTCCTGAAATCAAACCTCTGCAGGGACTCAGGAACAACTGTATTTGCAAAGTTCAATCCTGCCCCTCTCAAACAACTGGGTTACTATCCCTGATAGATTCGATTTTTCCTTAGGGATTTACTAAAGCCCTATTATCCATAATAATGAATTTTAGGGACTTTGGGGTTCTTTTATGAAAAGCAACATATTCTACTTATCCATGTTACTTGCATTTTTAAATGCAGTTCAGTTATTTCTTATTTTTGGAATAAATATGAACCTCTGTTTCTCTCGCTGAAAAAAACTGGTAGCCTGGGAGAAGTGGACGGCCCCATTGGGACTATATGGGGCACTTTGGGATTATGGAGCCCTACAGAAGACAGAGAAGAAAGCAGGACAGAAACACCCTTAGTCCAGCCAGCTTCCATCAGCTGTCCTGGGGACTCTTCAGTGACTGAAGCAGGGACCACATTCACCATCCTTAACAGTGAGGGAAGCAACCACAGGATTCCGAGTCTGCACTGAATTTTATGTAAAGACTAAATCATTGTTTTCCTAATATATTTTCAATAAAGTCTAGTACTTTATGAACTTTTTTTTCTTTTTTTTTGGTCTTTAGTCATAGCTAAAACTTTTCTTTTAAAAAGGTTTACAGTGATTCCTATATCTCTATGGCAGATGCAAGCCATATATTCTGGAATATTTTTCTTAGTTATTGATTATAATCTACGTTGAGGGAGAATTGTGGTATAGTCTTATTGGGGAAGACCACAAAATAATTCAATAATAATTATTTAAAATTCATTCAATAGCCAAATATATTAATACGATCTCAAAGTTGATGGCCAAAATGATGTTAACATGATCATTAGTTGTGTGGAAGATTCCAGCTCTCCGGGTGATAATGCAGCGGCACTAGGCATTCTGAAATTGACTGTGCTCATTTCTCTCTGTTCACCTGCCAATAAGTTCCATCACCTAAACAATGTCCTGGGGCCAAACTCCCCACCTGGGGAGGAAAAGTACAGAGGCTTGATGTTGTCATTCTCTCCAGGAAACTTCATCCAGAAGTTCTAAAGCCAATAATCCATCTGACTACTCCTCCCTCCCCAGCTGCTCCCCACACAGGCACTCCCTGAATTAATAGGGACACAAAACAAAAACATCACTCACAAGTTTAGCAATAGTAAAACACAGACATGTGCGTATAAACAAAAGGACTTATTTATTATATTAGCAAGGTGACGAGAACTTTCTCTAAAGAAAATAATTCTAAAACATCACCATCAAAACCAATGTTCACCTGGATTCAATCACAACTTCCTGTGGTTGTTAATTCTAAACAAAATCCACATTTTATATTCTCTGGTCCAAATAACATCTTATGCATTTTTTTTTTTAATGGCTACTAGGGGATGTGTAAGCACAAAGAGAGAAAAACTTAGTGGCTAAGAGGCTGGGTTTTTATTAAGATGACCTGGGTTTGTATCTGTTTTCATAGTTTACTTTCTATGTGATCTTGGAAAAATGATTTAATGTCTCTTTTTCTCAGTTCCTCATTCATAAAACAAAAATTTGAAAAACAGTTTCCCTCAGGGGTGAACTTCTGTCAAATAGCAGATGGAAAGAAACTATATATCCATTATCCTCTTTTTTATGCAAGAAATTGTGATCAATTGGTCGATGAATTCAATGAAAGAGAAGGAAATGTTGGAAAGAGTTTCATCTTTAACCAAATTGTTTCAGCAGATCTATTCAGATGGATCGAATGCTTTGAAATGTGCCATAACCAAATTATTTACGGAGTCTGATGGCATGTTTTTGAGTACTTATTGGTTCCAAGTAGGTAAAAGGAAAGTTGAATTCAATCCTCCTGGAGATATGAGGTGGAAAAAATTGCTAAAAGAATTATTTTCTATTAGTATATAAAAAAGGATTGTCAAGTGGATTTCAGCAAATAACATAAGGTGATTGAATAGTACCTAATTAAATAATCTATGGCTGTTGGCTAGTATTGTATGTTGCTATATTCATATGTTTATATAAATATATTTTATCATATGATACGTATAAACTTATTTTGTGTAATTATTTATTCATTAATGTGTTTATTTTATTTTTTGCAAATATACTGGAAAATACACACTTAAGGGTGTACTGTATTATATATATAGAGACAGTGTCAAAACTTGTGCAAATGGTACTCAAGTCATGATCAAATATAGATGTGCTCTCCTTAGATCTTTGATGCAGCTGGAGGAAAGTGCCAGAGGATACTATTGTTTTCACAGAATGGAGCAAGAAAGTGTCAGAGATGATCCCCACAACATAGCTGGAACTCACTCTGGATCCAAAGGGAAGAACGCCACCTACTGCACACCAAATTTCAAAATTCATCTCTTCATCATGAGAACTTGATGATCATCATAAACTTAATAAGATGTAACACCTTCTAATCATTAATTAGATAATCTGCTAAACATCTTTGTGAAGTAGAAAAGGGTCATTACCCTATGATTGTTTATTACTCATAGGATTCATAGATAAGGCAGTGGAGGCTTAGGCCAGGTCTACCCAATGGTGAGTGCTCAACTTCCTTGAGTGACTCAGGAGATGTTTCATGTGGTCATAAACACTGGAATTCAGTGTTTGAGATGAAATCGTCCAGTATCTCACTGCATTTCCCATTCTCTGATTTTATCTGCTTGGAGATCTGTAGATACATTACTCTCCATTCAGACCGGGCTCTTTAATCAATTTCTGCCAAGAGAAATAGAACACCACAGGAACCAACATCTTCCTTTCTATTGTTTGCCTGGATAATGCAAGAAATGATGAACACCTTCAGATGGCTTTTGCTTATTTTCCTGCATTTATGAACATAATACATCTCCTACCTTCTCTGAAGGGAAAAATAATTTGATCAGTTTTCAGATTCCTTGATATCTGGCCAAAATTCACTATAATAAAAACAAGTTTTTTTCTGGATTACTTTATTTTTGGTTTCAGATGTTTCTCTTCTAACAAGTCTAACTTGGAGGACTTGAAGTACTTGTTCCTAACAGGGTGCGCTGGTACGCATCTGTAGTCCTAGTTACTCAGGAGGCTGAACCCAGGAATTTGAGGCCAGCCTGAGCAACTAAGTGCTATCTGCCTCAGGAACAAAACAAAAAAGCAAAACACTTATTTCCATTCCTGTGTCTTCATTTGTGCCTTTACATGTTTCAGCAAATAATTGTTTGGCCCTTGAATTTTTGCACTGGTTTTGATAACATTGTCGGTTTTATTATAATCCCTGACTAACCTTCTCTAAATTACTTTTAAGTTTAAATTTTAAGGCAGTTTTTACATGACTGAAATCAAAGCAGAAACATTTAGAATTAAAGTATATTTAGTAAGTTTAAGATATCTTAGTTCTTCCTCATTCAGTTTATTCTCAATTATTCACTCACTCAATAAATGTATATTAAAGGTGTTGGTACCAAAATATGTATAAAATATGCACAAAAAATTTGTTCAGCTTGCAAATACTTTGAGAAGGGTAAGAGACAGTTTGGGATGGATAGAGCAAAGTAGTGATTAAGAAAACTGGCTTAAGATTTAGAGTCTAAATTCAAATCTTTGCTGCATATCAGGTGTGTCAAACTGGAAAAGTTGTTTTACC
Source organism: Spermophilus citellus (assembly GCF_964194105.1). NCBI lineage: Eukaryota > Metazoa > Chordata > Mammalia > Rodentia > Sciuridae > Spermophilus > Spermophilus citellus. The sequence continues at coordinate 87,503,634 of NC_138187.1, read as the reverse complement.
CTTTAAAGTTTGCCCATCTGTTTAATTAAGCTCTCTGTCACACTGCCATTAGACAAATAAAATAATAAATGCAAAGCAATTAATGTATTATTTGAAACACTGCACCATTAATGAAATTTAGCTGTTTTTATTTGTTTTGTTTTAATGAGGGATTTCCTTCAGGTTGAAATTATCTTGGAAACAAATCTTCCTTAGTATTATCTTCAAGTCTAGATCTTCAAGCTCCCTTTCTACCTATTATCCAGGAAATTTTTTTTTCTAAAAAGAGTTTTTTGTATATTGACAAGATAGTTTCCTGAAACCCAGAGATCTCCTCTTCACCTCTTGGAAGGGTTGCATCTAAGTTCAGCTGAGGTCCCTCCTTAGGCAAAGGCACTGTGAAGCCATATTTCCCCTATAGACTTCAGGTGCTGGGCAGTTGGAATTGCCAGACAAATCCAGAAAACAGGCTGTTCTTCCAACTCTCAATTGCTTGTGTCCAGGCTACCTATGCATTGACCCACTGACAAACTGCTTTCTCATATTTGCCCTATAGAATGTTCTAATGGCAGGCCATTAGTGGAACACAGACCTGTACCTCAAAACCAAAGCCATCTAGACCTTGAGTAACTCTCCTGTGGGAAAATGGAAGAGTCAGAGGATGTCTGCCGGTTCTTTTCTTTCTGATTTGACTTTGTAAGTTTTCCTTTTCCCAGTAAAGACCATGTCAGGGGATGGTGTGGATTTCGTGGTGAACCCAGAAGGGACTTACCTGACAATACGTCCACATTCCAGTTCCTCATGGATTCCTTCTTAGTTTCCTAAGATTCCCAAAGGGAATGATAACAACTAATAGCAATCCTGGGTTCAACCACTGTGGATTTTACTACTAGAGCAAATCCTTCTGTCCTCCCTGGAAGGAGAATAATGATGATGATAATAATAAAGCCAATGCATCAACTATTATCAATATAATGTTTAGTAAAATGAAACATATTTTTCTCACAAAAAGTTTATTGATTCATCTATGATGGAGCCTCTTGATTTAAAAAAATGCAAATAGTTTAGTAGATTTAGTTCTGCTCATAGTTCATAGTTCTGTTATTTCTGTAGTATTGTAAAAACTTATTCTTGCCTCATTGTCATTATGAGTAAAATGCAGAGTTTGATTTTAATGGAGCTATTTTGTTAGGAGACATAAATAATGAATGGTATATATAATATATTTGTGTTGTATTACAGGGTTAAAAACAATAGTCCCTCTAATGTGATGAAATAAATTTCTTGTGTGTTTACACATGCTTTCTTAGGCATGTATGAGAAACAATATAGCAGAGTCTAAAGAGCACAGACCTGGAGCTACAGTGCAGAGATGCAAATTCTGTCTTCACCAGTTTCCAGCTGTATGAACTTTGGAAAGTAACTTAGTCTCCCTTTGCCCCATTTTCTTTGTCAATAAAATGGGGACTAAAAAAATGTTGTGAGAATTATGTAAGTAACATATGTAAACTGCTTAAAATCAATGCTGTATGTTATAAAAATGAATATAATTTAGAATTTGAATTCTAATTATCTATTTTAAATTGGAACATCAAGTTCTATACATTCTTTCCTTGGTATTACTAGGAAAGCAGTCAATATTTGTGTATTTTATTGCTGGTCATTTAAAAAAAACTTTCTTAGTAACTTTTATAATTTTTATGTTGATTCTTTTAGTTTTTCTAGAGAAATCTGTGAACAATGATATGTTTAATCTCATCATAAATTTTAAAATTATTCATTTTTCTTATCTTATTACAGTGTCTAGAGAGTCCATATTAGATTAGATCACAGTAGTATGAGGCATGTGGCACAGTCTACATATTTACTGCTTTTGCTTAGGTATAATTACACTTTTCTTCCCATATTAATGTCAAACTTGGCCATATGATGGCCCTGGTCATGATATATGACACACTTTTTGAACATTCAAAAGCCAGGCTTGATTCTCCTTTCTCTTTTTCCTTCCTCAAGTGGCTGGCAATAATCAGACCAAAGCTATTGCTGTAGCCTGAAGTCAAGTGGAGCAGAACTACTGCTGACTACCAAGGTGTGTAGCATGGACAATAAGTCAACCTTTGTTACTCTAAGCCATTGAGATTTGGAGTCACTTGTCATCACAGCATACATCCTTGATTTACTTTTTTCTTTTTAGCAATCTCATTTTTATATTCCTTAGTACCTTAACCAGTGCTTTTATTGAATTTCTTCTTTTCTTCCAGATTAAATTAAATTACTCTTAAATCATGATGCAAATGCAGTACCTTTTTTTTTCTTTTTTGTGGCACTGGGTATTGAACCCAGGGCCTCCCACATGCTAGGCAAGCTCTCTACCATTGAGCTACATCCTTAACCTGCTCTATCATTCTTCTTTAGAGCAGTAGGACACAATTGACAAGGTAAGAGGGTTGAGGGTCATATATCATAAAATTAAAGTCCTCTGAGCATAAAGAAAGAATTATGCTCTGTCTCAAACTTATGTTTTCATCTAAATTAGGAAAGTCAAGTTAGAGAATCATTGCAGTAGAACCAGTAGGATCTGTGGTCACTGTTTAGACATCTTGACTGTACTGCTTCTAAAGAGATTTTAAAAAATCAGTGGTTATCTTTGAGAGGAATAAGTAGGGGATTTAAAAATTTATTTTTCTTTATGCTATAGTATAATTTTCAAATTTCCTATGAATGCATATATTACTTTCTTAATTAGACTTTTAAAATCTTTCAAAATGGCACCAATGAGAGATGGGTATGAGGTGGATAGTAGGGCGGGGTTTGAGGTACCAAGGTTAAAACAGGAATGGTTAGGAAGGTAGACAGTTGTATGAGAGACAGATTGTGAGCTAAAACAGTGGCAGTAGGAACCACAGTATGAGCAGGAGTGGGGCACAGAGTGAATTTGACAGGTGCTCTGGAGGTCGAATCAAGTTGGACAGAATTTAGTGAACATGGGCCTCTTAGTAAGAGTTTAGATAAAGAGCTTAAGGTGGAAGAGGAACTTAAAATTACACCCATTGTTTTGATAGTGGTTACCAGGTAGATATCATCACTAAGAAAAGGAGAGAGAAATGCAAAGAAGGAAAGAATTACCAGTTCACGATGGATGGACAATTTTAGACTGAGATGCATGTGGGAAATATGGAAGGCAACATGGCTCAATTTGCTCATCGTTGGTTTACTTGGTAGAACCTCGGTGGGGGATGGACTGTGGCTGAACTGAACCTTGCATTCAACAACAGCTTTGTGGAAACTGGAGTTTATTCTTACAGGACATTTCTGAATATTTTTTTTTTTTTTTTTTTTTTGCTGGGCGTGGGGGATAATTTTCCTGTCATTGAGTCTGCTCAAAAAAGACTAGTTTTACATCTCAATAGGATGAATTAGTAGCAGTCAAACACAGACCTCTGAGCATATTTTATTATTTCATCATTTCATTGACATGGGAATAAGGAGGAAATTGGGATTTATTGGTTGTTGGGCTTGGGCCCTGTGTTTACTTTGGCCATTTGTCCAATTCCATGAGCTTTTTCCTATTCACAGAAGTGATCCCACCCTTCATTTTACAATATCCAAGGGTGTTTCCCTCTAGTTTTGGGGGGGGTATTGTAGAGTTTAATATGTGTAGAAATAAAGTTATTTTAATTCATTCATTCTTAAGAATAAAGTTCTGTATAGCATAGATTTAAAACATAATAAAGTATTTTTTGAAGTATTTAAAATCTAATAAAACATTTTTTTCTGGCTTGGCTTGATAATCAGAATGTAAAAGTCATAAAATGCACAGTTATTGATGTAGAGCCTCATACTTTGACTCAGTGTGAGTAGAGAAAGCAGGGAATGAAAGCTCTCTTCCTGGGCCATTTACTTAAAGTGTTGGCTTTTCAGTTCTTTTCCTGAGTGTGTGGTGTGTGTGTGTGTGTGTGTGTGTGTGTGTGTGTGTGAGAGAGAGAGAGAGAGAGAGAGAGAGAGAGAGAGAGAGAGAGAGAGAAGGAGGGAGATTGATTTGCCCTCCCCAACGCAAGCCTATATAAATGGGATTACATATGTGAAACTGCCTAAAAGCTTCGAAGTATCACATACAAATGCTAATAATTCACATAATTTCCTAATTATCTCCTTATTTCTTTCTCTCACACTGAAACAGCGTTCAGTAGGTATGGGAATTTGCTTGCTGAAATGAAAAAAAAAATACCACCTGACCATAGAGAAAATTAGGGAACAAGAGAAATGTATTTCTGTTACTGGCTCATGTAGCTTATGTAGCAATTAAGTATCCAGTTAAAATCAGAGCTCAACAAAAGCATTGTTCATGAATTTGGGTAAAGAAGATGAATTTTATTGCTTACATGATGGAGGAAGTATATTTCTTATCTGAATCCTTGAGGATCATCCTAAATAAAAGAATCCAGGATTTAGAATTTATGCATTTTTAAAATGTTTAATCTAACACCTGTAATTCTTCTACCCAGTAAAAACCTTTATCATTGTTTGGCATAGAATGTATAGTCTGAGACTTTTTCAAAACACATTATTTTTTTAAAACATAAATCACAGACTTTTTTTTTCTAAAGTGTATGGGGATAATATTGTATTTATTATTTAGTAATGTAAAAATATTTTGCAATTAATTACATTTTCCCAGTTATTAAGTGTGGGGAATAGGATTGCAAGAAACTACAAAGTATAGCTGAGTGATTATTTAATCAAATTTCTAGTGTGAGAAATTTAGGTTATTCCTAAATTTCATATAAATTTGTTACTGTATATGTGATTATATGTATTGTTTAAATATATATACACATACTGCTGCCAGACCTCTTTGCTATTCAAATTTTACTTGGACTGTTGACATATTAAACAGATACAAGTTCATCTGCTGTGGTGACACTGAACAATCACACAGTTTCTTCATCCCTTGCACCGTGTTCATGGTGGCTTTGGAAAGAGATTGGAAATATCACTTCAACTTTGTTACTCGTGAGTTTTTGAATACAGGATTCTGTCCTTGGGATGCCCATGCACATATCATCAATTTGCCAGCCAGACTGTACCCATTCTCAACAGCAGTACACAAAACACTTATTTTCTGCCCTACATTATCTTTAAAAATTCTTTGCCAACTTGAAAACAAATGATAATATGCTATTATGTTTTGCTTTGCATTTGACAGTTACCCAAACATTCTTTGTCTTGGTAGTTTTTATTCTTTTGTGAATTGCTTCTTAATGTTATGATTTGTAATTTCTCTTTGGAAAGCATTTCTTTGAACTTTAAAACTCTTTATATATTGACATTTTAAACCCACATATTTAAAAAAATCTTATTATTTAGTTATATTTCCACTTATTTTCTTCATAGGGCTTTCAAATATGCAGGAATTTACATTTTTATGATTTGGCTTTTTCCTTAGAATTATTGCTTTGCTCAGATGTTTAGCACTCCTTCCCTGAACCAAGATTATACAAATATTTATCTCTATTATTTAAAGGAAGTTTTTCTATTTTGCATTAACAAGTTTAAGACTTCTGGAATTAATTTTGATTTAAAATATACTAAAAATATCTACTTTTCCCAAATAATTAAAGCATTTTTCCAAGGATGATTTTTAATACTTACAGATTTTTTTATATAGATTTTTAATATAAATTTTAAAAATATTTTTGTTTAACACCCTCATCCACTGGGTTTAGAACTCTCCCCAGTTTCCCCACTACACCACACTTCTCAGCACTGGGTGTTATGTGGGACATCTCCTTATCTGCTGTATGTGTTGCTCAACTGACTGTAAATTCCATGAGGAGAGGGACTTGTTTGTTCAGTGACACTCAGTGCTTTGACATGTGTGACCCTTCATATAAAAACACTTCACATATAGTCAATGAACAAATAAATCTTAAGTTCAATTTAATTTTTTTGTCTTTTATGCTTGCTGACCTACAGTGGATATTTTATCAAGATGGAATAAATGACTTATTTTGTGCTGTCTCTGCTTTTTGGGTAACTGAATTCAATTTGTGCTTATGGTAAAAGCTCTGAAGACGTTGCCTATCTCGGTAAATTTGGACAGGCTATTCTGTTTCTGTAGCTTGGTAAAGTGAGTGAGGTTACCCAACTTGCTTTATTGTTTTAGATACTCTTAAGAAAATAAAAGCAGCAAACCCATTGATTCTTCTGTAAAAGAAAGTTGAGCTTATTTATCAGTTTTGGTCTTTTCAAGCTCCTTGTAATGTAGTAGAATTCAAAATGGGCATGATCTTATTTATTTTTAATTTATTTTTCATAGAGACCATCCTTAGAAACAATTTGGCAGTCAATGGCATTCCCCCCCCCCCACCTTGCCTTTCACATGCATGTAAAATCATGGTAGAAGAAAAGAAGGAAATTGGTTTGATGGTCCCTGTGATGTTCACTGGCTGCTAAGTGGACACCTAAATCTATCCGGGGTTTCATAGGCTGTAAAGAGTGTGCAATTGGAATTCCATTTCACTGCTGTCTAAAGCTAATTGGCTTTATATTATCATAGAGCTCTATGTTCCCTTCTGAAAGCACTTAGGAAAGGTGGGATCACAATGTTGCCATGAGCTCTATGTAACTAGATCTAAGATCTAAGATCTAAGCACCAGTTCCATCAACCTTTTCAATTCTCTTCTAGGTTGTTTGAGGACTGAATCTGTAATTCATTTTAGTAATGAATGGATTTAGTTTAACTGTTAGAAGTTTAGAGTTTGTGCAGGAGCCCAGAGACATTAAGGCAATGTACATGTCAGAAACCAATCATAATCATGAGTCAATGTTACATTTTGAACAGCCAGTCTTCTTGTACTTCCCATTGCCTATGGTCTCTTTAAAATAAAGTGATGGGCCAGGAACTGTGATGCACACTTGTAATCCTAGCGACCAAAGAGGTTTAGACAAGAAGATCAGCCTTAATAACTTATTGAGACCCAGTCTCAAAATAAAATAATAAAAAGGACTGGAGATATAGCTCAGTGGTAAAACACCCTGGGTTCAATCCTCAATTCCCAATACAAAAAAAAAAAAAAAAAAAAAAAAAGATGGTGGATGGTGGTTATAGCAGGAGTGGTTCATGTCTTCTCTCCCTAAAACGATCCCCTGCCTTAAAATAAGTGCTGACCAGATCATTGGCAAATCTAAAAACTTGCTTTTCCTCTTTTTTTCTTTCTTTTTAATGTTTTCACCTTGCAGTGGCAAGTTTTGAGCAATGTTCATAATTCTTGTCCTATTTCCTCACTGGCATGCAGCCAAAGAAATGGAGACAGGCTTTATTGTGGAGAGTCACCAAGCTTTGAATTCAGGAGCAATGAAATTCCTTTTCATGAGTAAGATTTGGGAGCCCATCAGCATTTCCTGCACTGTGGATGCCAAGGCTCATCTCTTGTGGGGCACTGCAGAAATCACCCTAAAAAGCTGAGTGGGAAGCCAGGATATAATTGAGACAGAGGAGCCTCCACAAGGTAGACCAAGGCTAATTCCCAAGAAAACAGGACCCGTGGCAGATTGCTCAGAGCTGACATTTGCTGTTGCACCTTCACAGGCACTTTGGGGAAGAGTTATGCCAAGTTCCTTTGGAGGCAGGGTTTGAAGAAGGAAGAAGAAGATAGGGGAAAACTCAGTTGTCTCTTTTCTTCCCTCCTCCTATGTCTGAGCCACTTTTTACTTCAGAAGGAAAGTAACTAATGGAAAGAGACGTTGTAAATGGGGAATATTCCATCACTCAGAAGAAAGGGAAGGATGAAGCTCTTCCAGAGCTGGACATTCGCTTATGGTACTCTTTATTGTGGCTCTCAGGTCACTGGAGACATGTCCAGTTGCCATTTGGGGGAGTTGAAAAGGGAAAGGAGAAAAGTATGTTTGCATAGATCAGATGCTTAATCTGTATTGCTGGCTGAGTGACCCTGTTTGACTCAGGCTCCTTTAGCTTTCTGGAGTGGTGGGGGGCACAAGTGACTCATGTTTAGGGAAATTAAGTTTTTAAGATAAGTTAGCAAAAATAATTCCCTTAGTGATAAAGTTAAATTAAGCAAAATTTAGAAATTTAAAATTTAGAAAGTGCTAAATAAATATTTTGGTGTACAGTTCTATGAGTTTTAATACGTGCACAGATTCTCATAACAGAATACTGCCCCTCAATTCCCTCATGTTGACCCTTTGTAGATAGATGCTTCTCCCCAACTTTAATCCTTGGATTTGGCAGAGCTCTTAGATACAATGCCAGAAATGTTCTTCATAAAAGAGAAAAAATTGATTAAGTAATTTCATTCTAGTAAAAAAAAAATCCTTGAAAAACACACTTAAGAGAATAAAAAGATAAGCTACAGAGGAGCTAAAAATATTGTACACATACAAGGCACTTTGAGAGAAGGAAAATGGAATAACGAAGGCACAATGACCCCTTTCTACAAAACAAACAAACAAAAAACAACAACAACAACAAAACACCCAAAGACACAAAAAAAGAAACTATAGTTGAATACAGACAGAGATCAATATGTAATAATTGTAAAGGAATGGTATTATACCAATAATGCAGGATGTTCTATTCCTTCTTGTGGAATCAAGAATGGCATTGAGGGACCTGGTGTCGTGGCACATACTTGTAATACTAGAGGCTCCGGAAGCTGAGGCAAGAGGACTGCAAGTTCAAAGCCAGCCTCAGCAATTTAGTGAGGCCCTAAGCAACTCAGTGAGACTCTATCTCTAAATAAAATACAAAAAGGCCTGGGGATATGGTTCAGTGGTTGAGTGCCCCCTTAGTTCTATCCTGGAAACAAACAAACAAACAAAAAAAAAAGATGTTTTTGAGGGACACAGAAATGAGGGAGAAAGTATGTCCCAGGAGAGGAAATCACCAAAGAAAAGTCATGGAAGTGGAAAAATTTCGATCATAAATAGGTGAATGCAAGGAGTCACTCCACTACTCTGCTCCTCTCAGTCCACTTCTGCATTGTTGATAGAAGGATAAGAATGAATATGTGCACAAATCCACATTTCCATATTTGTACCTTCCAGGGACCCCTAGGGATAAAAAGAGAAGGTTGCCCCCTACAATAGACTCCCTCCTAGTACTGAAACGGAGAATACTATTAAGGCTCATTTAAAACCAACTGAAATGTCAGGTTGGTCCATTGGAAATGTAAATGTTAACTGCTTGTGATAAGCACAAGAAACAAAACAATGAAACCAATTAGAAAGTACTTTTGAGGCCTTCAGGCTTTGATTAGCTACAAAGGCATAGAAAGAAGACCAGGTTGTTTGATCTCCTTTATCTGTAGGTGGAGTCAATAATCTGAATAGTCTTGAATGGTCCTAAATGGTTTGGGGCACTTAAACTCCTGCCATGGGCTCATTTGTTAGGCAATCTGCAAGTGAACAGGACAGTACAAGTCATTTATTCTGAGTAGCATCATACCCAGATGCAAATAAAATGCTGTCATGCAAGATACTTAAGCATCTTCTTTACTGGGAAAATTTCTGAAATTATTATTTTTTCTTTCATTTGTGGTCAGCTGTTGGAATTATCATATGTTTTATACTTAAATAATATTAAAAATGAAGAGTGTCAGAATAGACACTTGTAGATATGTCAGAGTTGAGAGTTTCTTTTTTCTTATTTTATATTTTCTTTAATAAAAATAAAATTTTGTGCATTGGAAAGTTCTGGTTCATTGCATGTTATGATAATCTTCCCACCCTCCAGGTATAGATGTGAAATAGGTTTTTAAAGGATTTACATTTACATGTTTTGGTGTTTAGTTCAGTACGTTTTAACACGTGCATAGATTCTTTAGCTACCACCATAAATAGGAAATAGGACACAAAGTAGATCCAACACCCCCAAAGGATTTTCTCATCCTGACCTTTAGTAGATATCTTCCCACCACAAGGGAAAAATTGATAAGTTGAATTTTATCAAAGTTAATTTTTTTCCTCTTTAAACAATATACCTAAGAAATTATATTAGTGAATTTCATCCTAGTTAAAAAAATTCCTCTTGAAAAACACACTTAAGAGAATAAAAAGGTGGGAGAAAATGTTAGTAAATCACCCATTGGTTTAAGAACTTATATTCAGAAAATGGAACTTATGAAGGCCAATGGGAACAAGCAGCCCAATTAAAAAATAGGCCAAAGAAATTGAATAAGGTCTTCCCAAGGAAGAAAAGACAAAGAACAAGCAAATGAGCAAATGAAAAAAGGGACAGTGATTAGGACAAATTAGCATCCCAGTGACATACCATCAGGTACCTGTGAGAGTGGTTAATATAAAAAAATACTGGTGATACCAAAAGATGAGGGATGTGGAACAAATGGAACACTCCTGCTTGGCTCATGGCAACACAAAATGATATAGCTACTTTGGGAATTAGTCTGAGAATTTCTTAAAAAGTAAAGATACACATCTCCTAGGAATGTTCATCCCAGGCTTAGGAATACATGTTAGATAAATGAAAATAGGCACATGAATGTTTTTTGCAATGTTATTTGCAGTCCTCTAAACATGGAAACAACTCAAATGTTTGGGCGAATGGGTGAGGGAATTATGGAATGTCCAGAGAGTGGGATACAGGGAATAACATGGCAGAGGCTCAGAGTCATTAAGCTGAGTCAACGAAGTTAGGGCTGGGTTGTATAAGGAAAAAGTTATATTCTATTTAGTACTAATGAGCAACAATGTATCCCTTTCTGCTTATGAAGTATCTTTTTTCTTGTTGTTCTCAAAGGTCTCTTCCTTCCATTTCACTTTTATTCCTTAAATCTCTTTTGCAATATGACAATAAACCACCCCCAAATTTAGTGGCATAAAACAACTACCATTTTGGGAGGTTGAGGTAGGAAGATCAAGAGTTCAAAGCCAGCCTCAGCAACTTAGTGAGGCTCTAAGCAACTCAGCAAGACCCTGTCTCTAATAAAATATAAAAAAGGGCTGGAGATGTGGCTCAGTGGTTAAATACCCCTGGGTTCAATCCCTGGTGCTCCCACCCCCCCCAAAAAAAACCCAACAGACCCCAAACAAAACCCCCACCATTTTATAATTTTCCTGGATTTGTAGGTTAACAATCATATTTCCTCTGTGAACAAATTTTTCTGACAATATCTTGAATTTTTTTTTTTTTTTTTTTTTTTTTTTTTTTTTGTGGTGCTAGGATTGAACCCAGGTCCTTGTGCACGTGAGGTAAGCACTCTACCAATTGAGCTATATCCCTAGCCCAACACCTTGAATTTTGTCTTTGCATTTCTTATTTTGAGGACACTTTGTCTTCTGTTATTTCACCTTCAATTTATTAACTGTTACATTTCCTCCTATTCATGTTTGCTCCAAATTATAGGAAAATAACAGATCATTCTTAAGTTTATCGCTCACCCTCTCAGTTCATTTTAGGGTGCTAACAGCTAGGTGACCCTTCAACACTCTTTCTAAAATTCTCTTTTTTAACATTCTGATTGAGTTCAACTTCATTTTCGATTTGACTCACTGCTGCTCCATAATGGTGTCCCTTCTCTCTAACTTCCATAAACACTATCTGGGCTTTTCTTTCATCCCCTACTGAGAGCATCATTAGATTTTTGTCTGTCATTGGGTTCCAAAATCAATACCAAACGTTTCAGATTTTGTGAAGACAGAACCCTTTTCCAGGTACCAAACTCAGCTAGTTCTTGTTGTCTATCAAGCAGCACTAACTCGAAACTCATGAAGCATCAACGATTTAGTTGGAAAATAATCAGCCATTAGGCTTTTGTATTCTGTGGGTCAGGAATTCAAACAGGGTGTAGAAGGGCTATCTTCCATCTCTTCCATGTTTCCATGGGGCTTCATTAAGAATGTGTCAAGGGGCTGGGATATGATCCCAACAATGGGAGGCTTACATGTCCAGGTCTTTGGTTTGGATGATTCAAAGGTGGATCTCATCTGAGATTCCACCAGAGTACCTGCATTTGAGATCTCCGGGTGTCTGGAGTTTCTCACAGCCTGACAACTGGGGGTACCTGGAGAGCGAGGATGCCAGTAGAAGCAGGAGAGGTGCCAAAACTTTTATGACACAGCCTTAGACATTACCCAGTGTTACCCCCAGCCATGTTGAGTCATTCTTCTCCTACAGACATTATGTTCTTTCCTTCAAAATAGATACAGACACTGACGGACTCATGGATATGAGACTTCCATCTCACCTCTCAAGGGAAGGAATGTCAAAGAATTAGAGGTGGTGTTTCAGAACTCCCACAAGCCATGGCTACACCTGCTGCAACGCCAGCATCTCTGCACCCAGGTCTATATCTCTAGCCCCAACTTTTCTCCTGAACGCTGGCTTCACAATTCACATGTCTAATAAATGTTTTGTTTGAACTCATCAGCATCAAAATTGGAAACTGACCTACCCAGAATCCTATTTCTGAGCATCTACCTACCCTAAGAAGGACACATGAAATTATACAACACAAGTTGATTTTAAATAGCAAAAACTTGTGAGGGAGCTGATTACTTAACCACAGAAGAAATGGCTCAATTGATCCTATCCCCTTGGTGGGGGTGAAAAGTATTTGTGAAAAATGACAAGTACTTAGCAAAGTATTTAAACTATCATACTATGAAGACAAAAAAAAATATCACGGGATGCTCACTTCCTCTTCATTCATAAGCCAAGAAATGTATATGAAATATTGAAGAATAATGAATGCCACTGTGGTGTGTAACAATGTTGAAGACAAAAATTAAAAATCGTTGTGCTGAAATGGTGACATTATTAGTAATTTATTATTCCTCTTCTCTCAATTTTCAATGTATTACATAACTGTAATAGATATATAAAGTATATATTATATATATTACACTTATATAAATTTACTAAAATAGATATCATATATAATAACTAATAACATTTATATACTTTAAAATTACTTTTCCAACCTAAAAATAGATTTAAAACAAGCAAAAACAAAGCAAACCATTTAAAACTTGCCATTTTACACCTTTTGCTAATCTTTTGTTTCTTTTCTTTCTTTCCTGAACTCTAGTCAAAGGAACTATCATCCTCTTAAGTGATCCAAGCTAAGAAACTTCAGAATCTATATTTTTTTCTCCTATTTGTTTTAGTAGTTTTTATGTAGAGTCAACTTTTGGATATCCTGAATTCTACGTTTCCAATATCTCTGCAATGAGTAATTGTTAAATAATTAATGGAATAGATGTAAAATAACTTTAAAAATTATATGGAACTGTGCTAATGTCTGCCAGAATCTATTTACTGCTTTGCGTGGTATCTAACTTGACCAGGGCAAGTTTTGCCATCATTCTGGATGTCACTTTTCTCACCTGAAGCATGGGACGAGCATCCTGACCTTGGGTGTAATTTTGTGAAGATTAAATATGCTATAGATATAATACCGAATACAGTGCCTGGGATATAGTAGGCATTTAATAAATGGTAATTATTATATGGAATAGAAAAAGTATTTGGATTAAATCATTTACATTTGCACTTCTTTTTAGCCCTTCAATAGGAAAAACCCACAAACCTACACAAAAATTTAAAGACAGGATACTGTATTGAAATATTTTAATTTAAATATATTCTCCAAAGCAATGGAAGATAAACAAACCAGTCTCAGGTGGCTGCAAAACAAATTTACAATCAGAAATAAGATGCAGAGAAAAATCGATGGACTTGTGTTCAATATTAATCTCCCATCAATCAAGGGCCATATCTTTCACTCTCTATGGTAATTGCCCCAGTGATCTGCTTAAAGTGCTTAAAGTACTTAGAGGGGCCTGCTGATAGCATCTTATCAGAGCTCTGGGCAGCAAGTCAGGAGCACCCAGGAGCTGGGCCTGGTTCTGCCAAATGTGCCGTTTCACTTGACAAATGGTTTTTGGGTGTCTCAGACACGAGACTGTGTTTGCCAATGGCTTTGCCACTGGGCCTGCCTTCCCTCCTGCCATCTGGATGAGGGTGGCTATCTTTTCCTTCTCCGAGGCTTTAAAGGTTCACTGAAACAAAATAGGCCTGGGTCTGCTCACCACTTAAGCCAGGGTGATTAGGGATTTCATTGTATGTGGTCTAGGAGGCCTTTTGACATTAAACAAATTACTCTGCTGGCGGCAAAATAGACCCCTGCTCTCCTCATAAATCTATTAATATGCACATTTAGAGTTCATGGGCATTGAGGGCTGTTGTCCAAAGAGCCCAATTTCACTTCCAATAAAAGCCCACTCTTCCCATAGAAATTTTACTTCCATCAAGTGACTTGTATTGTTTGTCATATTAACACAAAGTTTAGGAATTTATAGTCACTGTCAGAAGGTTGATATTGGTTCAAGATGCTTTGCAGAGTATGAAGCCGTGGCCTGTGAAGGGTGATAGTCTCCTCCCCACCCCCCAGCCCTGTTGCTCCCTGTCTTTCTCTACAGCTCATTCCCACCCCCACCTCCGTGCCATCTAGAGCACTTTGGAAGCAGTGCTGAGTGCTTCCAGTGAAGGAGAAAAATCACACTTATTTTTGAATCTGAGAACACATAGGACGGATTTGTAATTGAATGATAATGCCCCCAAGTTTAGCAAGCATACACGCACACACCTGCAAGAAGGTAATGTCGAATGCACTTGCTTATTTTCATAATTGTCCTTTGTAATTCGAAATTTACAAAATACTTCCCTTTCTGTCTGCCCATATTCTATTTCAGTTAGTCGACCACATCCTTTTTAATATTTTACCCAAACCTTCCCAAGTAGCACATGCTGTTTGAAATCATAATGACAGACATCACTTTGATCTTACTTTTTATTCTTAACTTAGCCATCATTCACAGCTGCTTCCGCTTCAATTGAACGAGGCACTTAAAAAAGAGAAGATATTATATAAATTAAATTTTCATTGCTCTGTAACATATCAAAAGATTGCACCATTTCTGATTTACAGTTAGGATTGGAAATTAACTTCAAAAGGCAAGAAATGGAAAAGTGGAGGCATATTCTTTCATGGCTTATTACTAAAAAGGAAGGAAGTGATGCAATGATAACAAAAAGGTTTCTCTTCTGGAACAAAAGAAGGAATATCCATTCCTTTTATACCTGTGTGTTTCTATCCATTTATAATCTCTATCTAGCACTTAACCCTTTGGACTTGTAACTATTATAGAAAAAACTTCTACCTAAGACTGTGCCCAGGATAGATGTGTGAAATGTCAGTAATTAGAGTTTGAAGATATATCAAGGAATCAAAAATAGTCAATTGCTCTCAGGCGAACATAGTGTTATAGAACTATTTCTAGACATTCCAGAGAATTGACCTGTTCACTGTAGGCTGGTGAATGGTAAAGGGACCCTGCAACCCCTAGTTCAACTCTTTCCTTTCAACTGCTACCCAGGACCCTGGTTTTGCAATATCCATGTAGCAGAGCTCTTTGGGGAATACGTGATTTGGTGCTCCTAAATTTTGAGAGCCTCTGGATTCTTTGGCAATCAGATGGTTTTCTCTGCACCTACAGTTCCTTTACCTTATCACACTGAATCATGGGCTCCGTCAGCCTGAGCGTCTTTCCATAACGTTTTCACAAGGCTCCTCTCAGTTTCTAAGATCTTGCATTTGTGTCTCCCCAGCTCCAGCCACACCCACTGTTATTGCACCCACTTCCATTTCTCTGTACTTATGAACTTATTTTTTGCTTTTACTCCACTTTGTTTCCTATCAATCCTCTTCTATTGTCTAGATCATTCTATTGTCAACCACTCATGAAATACCCTCACTAAAATGCTAGGATTCTCTACTGTTTTTTCTTGATACATTATTTTTATCTTTGGATCGCTGAAGCTACTGCCTTTGCCTTCTGCAAGTGAAAGTCCTGTCACTTCCAGGGACCCCAGAGAATTTTGTCTTTGTGGGTCCCTTCCTGCAGAAAATAGTGAAAAATTGTGTCTTATTCCAGCTTTGGTATAAAGATAAACTAAATCAGTTTATTTCCCCCCTCTGTAGTCATAACATGAACTAAAACATTTTTCTGAGCCCCTCAAATTATTGTAGTTATGGGCTGTGTGCCTACTCTATTTGATGGATAAGTTGTCCCTGGGGTCAAGGCACAGAAAGGTACAGATTTCACCTCACTTAGAATTAACTTCAACTACTTTGAGAGCAGCTCAGTGATCATGTGCTTATATTGTAGTGCTATTGTTATCTCATACTTCTCCATCCTCCCTGTGTGAGTGTGTGTCTGAGTGTGCTCCCAGAGCATCATTCACCTAGAGTTTTTTTTCTTTTCCAGAGAATATTAAATTCACTTTCCTCCTTTCTTCCTTTCTACCCTTCCCTCCTTCCTCTCTTCTTTCCTTTTTCTTTTTCTGCAGTATTTGGGATTGAACCCAGGGCCTTGTGCAATGAGCTACACCTCAGCCCATTTTATTTTATTTTGAGACAGGGTCTCTCTAAGTTGCCAGGGCTGGCCTTGAACTTGTTATCCTCCTGCCTCAGTCTCCGGAAGAGCTGAGATGCAGGTATACGCCACCATGCTCAGCTACATCTTAGCTACCTGTTTTGCCAGGGAGAAGGTAGAAGACATGTCTTTAATTTTTTTTCCTAAGTCAATCCTGACACTTGAGCCTATGTGCCTTCCTTGCTATCCCCTAGTTAGAATCCTTTTCCTCTTTATTCTCTTATTCATCAGCTCTTCCCCCTCTGCCCTTAGACCATTATAGATCCTTCTCTGCTGAAAGAAATTTCCTTTGAGCCTACTACCTCCTCACATTTCTTCTCTATGCCTTTCTTTTATATTCATGGTTAAAATGCTGGTTTAATCCATTGATTTTTAGGGCCTCTTTACCACTTCTTGGAAGTAAATGTATTAATTGAAAAAGTCATAAAATACATGATTATAAAACTCAGAAAGTAAAAAGAAAACTCAGATTCCCTGTTGTTTCATAATCACATGCTCTCTTGAACCCTCTGCAACTTTGTTTCATTCCTTATCACTTGATTCATAATTATCTTCAAAGTCAGCTTGGACCCTTTGTTTCCTAAGAAAAAAAGAGACTGATGGACATTTTTTGTCTGTTTTTTTTTTTTTCCAACTAGTGTTCATTTTGGCTGAGTACATTGTTAAAAAACATGGACTAGAAGTAGACCAGAAAGACAAGATACTGAGAGGTCCTCTCTGTTTCACTGATTTAACTGTCTCTCTCGTTGATGTGACTACTTGCCCCACCCACTCTGTTTTCCAAGCTCTCTTCCCTTGATTTGCTGATTGGAAAGCCCCATTGTGATTTCTCCAGACAGTAAGTTCTGCCTTCACCTTCTACCATCAACAGAGCAATTTCTGTTCTGGGTCCCAGTTCATACATATTCTTGAGAAAGAGGATCAGATCCACTCAATGCACCTTTTTCTTCTCTTTATCCCTTGCTGGGTGCCTGGGGAGGGGAAGGCCCAAGTCACCTTGCGAGTGTTGGGATCCGTTTTACACTCTGATCCTCCTGTACCCTTCTGCGGGGTTGACCACAGACTCAGTCATTGGGACTCTCCCATTTCTTCTTCTTACTCCTTTGCATTCGTTCAGTGACTTCTAATCTCACATTTGCAGTTCTCCCAATCATCTTCTGGACAATAGGGTGGAACTATCATTCTCAAGGTGCCCAAACTTGAAACTTGAGAGTCATCAAAAGATGACTCCTTTATAATGATCTTTTTTCTTATCAGTATCTCTGACATTTCTGTCTCTCACGAGTACAAATACATATTCAGAATTCAGTGAATGATAGAACTAGCAGAGGAAACCAGCAGTAAATGCATTAATTTTTAGTACTTAGCAAGTGAGCGTGTCCAATTCTTCATGGCTTAGTAGCAGGTTTTTGATTTTGGTTTTGATTTTAGTCCCGAGTTTCTTATTAACTAATTGGATAACTGTGGGGATGTCACATTCTCTCTCGGGGCCTCAGTTTTATTGTCTGCAAAATAAGCCCAATCATACCTTCTTTGCCTAGAAGATAAAGGATAAGAAACAATATTTTGAAAATCCATCAAAGGCCAACATCATCTGATAACGATTAGTGAGTAAGTGACTGTCTTTAACTTATCCATACTATTAATTTCAAGATTATCACTTGAAAATATATCTTTTCCCTACAATGTCACTTATAGAACTAATTATAATTATATTTCTAATATGGGACTATATACAGTTCCATATACATGTACATGTGTAAATACTCATGCATACCTTTATAAAATATATGTATACATATATTTTATGAAGACACTTTTTGGGTGTGGGTCTTGTACTAAGTTTTGGGTCACACTATACATTTTTAAATTGTTAAATCTATTAAACAACAAATATTGGGAGGGAGTGACTAAAGTTGAGTTTAGAGCAGTTTAAAAAATGTGATCTTTGTTGGTCATGGTGGCTCATGACTGTAATCCCAGCAGCAATGAAGGCAGAGGCAGGAGGATGAGGAGTTCAAAGCCAGCCACAGCAAAAGTGAGGAGCTGAGTAACTCAGTGAGACCCTGTTGCTAAATAAAATAAAATAAAATACAAAATAGGGCTGGGAATGTGACTCAGGGGTCGAGTGCCCCTGAGTTCAATCCCTGATACTAAAAAAAGAAAAAAAAAAGGGATCTTTATCAAAATCCTGGGTCAATTATAATAGGCTATGGTCAAATCCGATTATTATTGAAGGTAAATTTTCTATAATTTGGAGCTCACTTACAGGAACATTTATTAAGTATCTACTATGTATAAAGTACTTTCTAGTTACTGATCTTAAAAGTTGAGTAAAAAAATTTCTAGAAGATAGACAAGATGCAAATGACTATGAAACAAGACTAAATTAAGTAAACACACAAAGGGAAAGAATGGAGAGGGTTCAAGGTTTGGAGAAAGCCCATTCTTTTGAAAGTATCAGTAAAGATAGGCAAGTTCCTGCTGATTTCTGGTGAAAAATTCCATTCACATCTATTGCAAGGAATATATACTTAAAACATATTGTCAAAAGTCCTTCCTAACAGAGTTATATTCCTTTGCATGCCTGTTGCTTATCCTGGAATTGTCAAGTTCTGCATTGTGTCAGTCAACTTGCTGTAACTGTGACAAAATACCTGAGATAATCAGCTTGTAAGGGGGAGGGTTTATTTTGGCTCATGGTTTCAGAGACTTCTGGCCGTGGTAGCTTGGCTCTGTTGTTTTTGGAAGTGTGGTGATACAGAACCTCATCGGAAGGAGTGCTAGTGCAAAGCAGCTGCTTGCTTGTGGCAGTCATAAAGCAAAGAGGATGAGGAAAGAAGAGGCCAGGAGGCCCATGTCCCCTTCAAGGGCATGCCCGCCTCTGGTGATGTAAATTTAAGTGGGCCCCACCTCCTAAAGGATATTGACCAAGCCTTTTAGCAACTGGCCGTTGGGGGACACTTATAATATAAACCATAGCATTCATACTCTGTTGAAATTGGCAACTACCAAATTTAAAAAAAATCAGGTTATATCAAAACTGGATAGAAGAAAAACAGTATATTGGTTTCATCTTTAAATATATTTATTAGTATATTCAATTTTATATGTGTTAGGTAGTTGTTTCTTCTTTTACAAATTGCCCGCTCATGATTATTTTGCCCATTTTATTATTGGAATACTGGTATTTTATTTATTGATTGATGAATACTATACTGAAGTTTCCATCATGAATGAAAATTCTGTCTCTGATAGTTTGAATTGGTATCTATGTCCTATATGACAGCTATGATACATATTTTTAAAGAGCAGCATACTAAAGTTTTTTATTTTGTTTAATAGTTTTTTTTTTTTTTTTAGTTCATTCTGGATAGAAAGGCTTACATGTCTAAATAGTAATCTGATCTTTTCATCTGTCATATATATATATACATATATATATAGTCATCATATATATTATATACATATTTTTTTTCATTGATTTTTAACCCAATTTACTCGTCACAAACTTTTGAAAAAATATTAATGGTCACTCAAGAATTTTTCCAAAATTACAACATTCAGTATGTTAAAGAAATTTTCTTCTATCCATATATAACATCCTAAATAGATACTAATTTTAACTAAGTATCTTTCCAGCATTTATTAACAGTAGAACAATATGTAAAAGAAGGCAGGAATATAAAATGCTATGTAAATGATTATCTATGTATTGTCTTTATTGATTTTTGTCTTTGTTTTCATGTAATTAATAAGTATTGTGTCAATGAAGTCATATTGCAGGCATTTCTCAGCTTTTAAAATATTAAGTGACTTTTTCTGAATTATGCAATTCTATCACCTGTATTTCAATTAATCTAAGAATTTGACTACTAATAAATATTGAGCCCTTTTCCCTTAGTATAAATAAAGCTGCAGTGAACATCCTTATACATAAAGATTTATGCACAGTACTGATTCTTTCCTTAGGACAAGTTCTCAGAAAGATTTTACCAGGGAAAGAAGTATAAATCTTTCAAGACTGACCAGACACATTCACCAAATTCCCTTCCAGAATGCTATAAATTTACATTCCTACCAGCAATATATGAAGATACCTGCATCATTTCACCTTTGCCCATGTAGAATTTTTTTTTGAAAAATTATTCCTCCAAATTTTGGGGAACTAATGAGTAGAAATAATTTCTTATAATCATTTATTTGGCTCTTGTTTCATTTTAGTAATATTAATAAGTTTCATGCTTATTGTCCCCAAATCCCTGTTTTCTCCTGAATTTCTCAATCATGTTCTTGGAATTTTTCTTTGATTTTATTGTTTGTAAGTTACTTTCTCTCCCTCCCCTGCAAAAAAACAAAAACAAACAAAAAAAACCTCCAAAACGGAGCTGGGGATGTGGCTCCAGCGGTAGCGCGCTCGCCTGGCATGCATGCGGCCCGGGTTCGATCCTCAGCACCACATACCAACAAAGATGTATCCGCCCGAGAACTAAAAAATAAATATTAAAAATTCTCTCTCTCTCTCCTCTCTCTCCTCTCTCACTCTCTCTTTAAAACAAAACAAAACAAAACAAAACAAAAAAACTCCAAAACAACAACAAAAACCAATCCCATACATTGTATTATGGTTTTGTTTCTTAGGTTGGTTTGTTTCAATGAGTGGTTGGGATTTTTATAGGTAGATAGAGTGATGTAAAGAAAGGATTGCCCTCCAGGAGGAAGACCATAACAAGAAAGCAACATGTGGTAACATATAAGATACTTGGGGACAAAAAAAAATCATATGCCAAATTGTACGTGGAGGTACCAGCTGATACTGAGAAAGGACGTGTACATGAGAAAAGAAATTCACTGGCATTTAGAATAAAGGAAGATGTTTTAGATATTTCTAGTGAGTTTCTGATTCTCTACTATGCACCTGTCACTGTCATGCGGCTGTCTCACGTGATACTTGTATTAACACACGCTTATTCACACTGACACTCATGTTCAACATGATCCAAACTGACAATGTTCCATCATCTTGCCTCAGTGCCCTCCTCCAAAGCCTACGTTTCCTGTATCAGCAACAGTATCTACAACTATTGCCTAAGCCCAAACCACATTGCTGTGCTGGAATCTTGCCTGCGTGGCCCACGTTATTCACAGTACAATCCTGTCAACTCCACCTCCCTGGTGGCTCTTGTCACTGTCCCTTCTTACCATGGAACTTTCCTTTCTCACTTGAATTAAGGCAACCCTCTCCAACCTGCTTTGTCTTGAGTCTTATTCTTTTCCATTCTTCTTGGAGCAGCCAGGGCGATTTTCAACTTCGGGAATCTGATCAATTTTTTTTACCTTCTCTAGTTTTTTTCCAATTTTCTGTAGGATAAAAAAATCTGTTAGGTCCTTTCTCGTCATCCAGTCTAAGATAGTCTTTATGTCCTTTTAGTTTCTCTGTAGTACTTATTCCCATTTTACATGGTTTTCTCATTTACACAATTTTGGTATCTCTTCACTAAAGTGTAAAGTTAGTGAAGGCAAATTTCTTGTCCATAAGAATGCCCTGGCATGGAGAAAGGGGTCTGGCACATAGAAGATGCTCATGAATATTTATTGAGCACTTTGAATTCACTGAGCAGTCCTGGTTATTTAAATGTATTAGGACTCATTTTTGTTCCTGCTTCCCCTAACCCTACCATCTCTACTCTATTTAGCTTAGCTGTTGATTCTACAGGAGTCAGCTCTGAAGTTACAGCAGTAGGAATCCTGACCTGATTGTCTTCTCATCTGTCAATGTGTCTCTGGTATTTGCTTTTGTAAGGCATTGAGCACTCTATGTCTTATAAGAGTCTACCTCTTGGTAAGTTACCTGAAGACAGAATCTGAGTTATACTTATCATTACTGGGACTTTGCAATGTGTTCGAAACATCAAAGATGCTCCATTCCTATTTATTTTTTAAAATAAACTATAACATACACTATTTATATTATCATTATTTAATATTTGTAAAAGTATTTGTAATATTTAGAATATCCCGTAAATGTCCATTATGAGCAACGGAAACAAAAATGGCTAAGTAAAGCAGATTTTTAAAAAGAAAGCAAAAGACTACAAGTAATTCTAACTCTAATGTGAGATGGTTAAAATAACAAGAACTATAAGGGGATGGTTTTCAACTACCCAGAAATTTCCTTGATACAAGAATTTTTTTTTTTTTTTGAAATTTCTGGGAGAAAAGGCTATATCCAAGAAGTGCTTCACTATTGGAAAGAGATCTTCTTACTGCTAATATCGAAAATGATTTTGTGCATTTTGCGATTTAGCTGTTTGTATAATTTAGCTGTAGCCTTGTTCTAACTCTAGATGTATTTTGGAAACTTAAGGCCTTTCTATTGGGTGAAATTTGGTGATGTGCATTTAGTGAACCAAATCACATCGGTATTATTCAGCTTCCTTTGATTTCTGCTTTGTGTTGGTCAATAAAACCTTTCCTCGTGGGGCGGGCAGGCTGAGTAGGATGTTCACTTGGATCTCTGGGTGACCTTCATGGTGGCATGGAATTGTAGTTCATGGCTCTAGGTAACAACACAGTGACAACAGAGACGAGTCTAACAGCAGTCATCACACAACTCATAAAGATATAACCACCAATGAGCTGGTTTGTAAAGATACATAAAAATCCCCAAAGAACTCTACAGGCTACATCCTTGACTTCTTGGAGAGGTCTTTCCTCCACGTTTGGCATAGGCTGAAAATCTTGGCTTACCTCAAGCTTTATTGTTCAGAATAATTAATTTGCCTTCTCTCTCAACAAAGGAGAATGCTTCTCTCCAAGAGATACTTCTTTATTGACAAATTTACTTATTGGGAAACTTAATTGCTTCTTGCGTGTGACTCTGCATTTGATTTAAGAAGTAGTATCAGGGCCCGAGATAGATAAATAGATTGATACCATCTTTTAAAAATAATAATTGCAGTCATCAAAGTTAATATATTTTGACAGGTTGGTATATTAAAAGCCATTAAAAAAAAAAAAAAAACAGCTGTTTAGCTGTAGGGAATTTCACTCTTAGGCCAAATCCAAAGATACACGTGTTGGTATTTATTCAGTAATCAATCACAGAAAGAAAAGACCTCGAATTTTAGTTGGAAGTTTTTTATTTTTATCCTTTTCCTTCCTCCTGGTCTTTAAACCTGCTCTGAGGAGAGCTCTACATGCCAGGCTAGTGCTCATCAAAAGCGAGCAATCACAGCTAAATCAGCATGCAAAATGCCACTCAACCTTGGGCCTTTATTAAAATTTGCTGGGACTCAATTTGAGATAGCGATCATTCTTATTAAAAAGCAAAATGTAAGATAGTTTTTTTATATAAATCTCTGGATGGAATGGAATTGTTAATCAGCATAGGCTGATGTGATTTCTCTGTTGCAAATCCTGCCGAGGGCTCAGAAGTGGCACATTACCATAATTCGTAGGCTAGAGCTGGCAGCTTGAAAAAGACCTGCAAGAATCTTTAAAATGCTTAAGCAAAGCTGCAAGTCACAGCAAAACAACACAGCGAGAGCTGCTACCCGATGTTTCTCCTGTTATATAAGGAAGTTTTAGCCTCTTCCCCATCACTTGCTTTTCTGGATGCTCCCCTTGTTTATATTGCTGGGTGTTGTTTATAAACAACCTCTCAACATAGCGTTGCTACACAGTAAAATCTGTCCATTTACCATGTTCTTGGTTCAGCATGGAGGGTGAAAGAAAGGGCTTGCATTTTTCTTATAGTACAGAAAGTGGAGCCAATCAATTAACCACATGCTCTTAATGCATCGTTTGTCTCCCCTACCATATCCTCTCTCTTTGCTTGACATCGCCCTCTATAATTTCTGCACTTTCAAAAAAATAGAGTAGCTTCCAAAAGATATAGAACTCTTGTTGGATGCACAATGGCCTGGTTATGTAATGCCTATTTTTCACCTCAAGAAAAGATTGTTAGATTTGGGGACCAACCCTTAAATTGAGTAAAGTCAGAAACTTACATCATTTTTTCCCCACCGAGGGAGGATCCCATTTGCTCCTTCACTGGGAAATTCATGGCACATCCACTAGGAGATGTCAACAGAAACTGGATTGAGTGTGACCCAGGATGCGGTAGAAGAAATCACCGACAAAGGCACTCTGCTTCATGGGTGACTAAGGGCAATCTGATCTAATTGGAAGAAGAACTTACAAGAAATGTATGTGTTCATGTATATAACAAGATAGGGCACATGTTTTTCTTAGGAATAGCCCAAGTAGTGTGGTCATTTGGAAGCTAAAGGGTGATCAGTTATTCTGTCTGCCTGGAGATGGGGTGTCTGAGGCAGAGACCCAGCTGCTCCAGGTTCTGAGACATGGGGATGTCATGTGGGATGGAGGAATCTTTCCATCTTTTGGATTATAGTTTTGAAACTCAGAGGTTTCTCATTTTAATCCTAAACTCAAAAAGTGATAGGCTTAAACATTGAACCAGGAATCCATAATAGAGGTTAATGATAGATGTTAAGTTTAATCACCCTCAATAAGGGCAAGAGGACAGCCCTTCTGTACATATGATGTCTCCTCCAAGGTCACTGGGTGGATCTAACAGGGAGTGTATATTTAGAGCACATGTCTGTGAACAATCATGTGCATTTTAATGAGTAACATTCTTTGTTTATTTCCCAGGATTCAAGTTGTGTTGCTTTGACTAGTGACCTCAGTTATACTCAGAACTTACTAGCTTTTGATGTAGCAGGTGATTTATGAAGTTCCATTGGAAAATCTGAATTCTGTCAAGTTTGAACAGATGTCAGTTAAATGGGCTAGAAATTTATCAACTAGTGGTCAGGAAATCCAGTGGGCAGATTTGAACCTTAACACATTTAAAGTGGATCCAACAGGACTCAGAAAGGAGATGGGAGTCAGAGTCAAGCGACTGATTCTATCTGATGCTTTCTTTTGACCTCCTCCTGAATCCCTCGTTAAAGCTGGGGAGCTGGAAATAGTTTTCTAGTTTAAAACGGTAATTAGATGAAACAGATTAGATGATGCGCATTTCTTAAAAATCTAAAAATACATTAGGAAGGCATTGTTTCCCAGCCTGGGTGCCGGGGGCCCTGACACACCGCTGAGGTCCCTCAGCCTCCTCTTCCCCATTCCTCCTCCAAAGACGATTGTGATTGCTGAGTGTCAGCCTGCACAGCTGGACCTCACATTCCCATTTGCAGCGGATGCTTCATCTGAAATGCTGGTAGTATTTGTCAGCCTGGAAGTGTCTCGAGGCTGCTTCTGAGAGATACAAGGAGGCAACTGATAAGGAGCGCATCAGAAGGGTAGTTAATTGCCTCCAGTCTCTCGGTGCCGGGAATATTTAAAATCTATGGGATTAAAGGCAGATTAAAAACTGTGGAAGCAGGGGCCCAATAGCGCTGAAAGATCACAATCAGCAAGGGTAATGGCAGAGAAAAAATGAATGTGGCAAATAAAATGACAGATAGGAAATTCAGATCCGCTTCTAATGCTCCAAGTTCCATCTTGTAAGCACAATTCATCTACGTGTAAATCATTTTTTGGCTTCAAGCTTATCAGCCAATCGGTGAATTAAAAATGCTCTTTCCTTGGAGGATTAAAGAGGTTGATTGAAGTCAGTGTGAAAACTGGCTAATAAGTCTGGAAATGTCAGGAGGGGGCTTCGGAGGAACTGGGCATACTTTTTCCCCCCTTCTTTCCCTCTCTCTCCCTCCGTGCTCTGAAGTAGGAAGTTTGCAAGGCTGTGGAGTTCTATTGCTGTGAGAAGTGATTTTGTGTTTTCCAGGGCTGACAAAAGTGTCAGGATGGAGTGTTTGGATTTGCAAGGTGAACAGGGGTATTTACAATTAGGGCACACGGGGAGGGAGATGTGGAAGGAAACAATTGCTACTTGCAGAATTGGTTCTTGAACCCTGTTAGAGAAGGTGCTAGAAATCTGGGGCCTGTAAATGGGTATTAAGTATCTATTTTAAGCTGCAACACTGTGGCAGGGAGTATTTAGATCTTGAGCCCATCAATTTAATGGGACAGTTGGTGTTTATTTGGGTTCTTGGACTAAATATATTATACTTTAAGCTGTTTGAAAAAAATACCTCTAGTGCCTTATTTCTCAAAGCAATGAAATACTAGAGATGCAATAAATGTTCCCTGTGTTAGAGACTGGTTTTCTGGGGCATGTGTCATTTTCAAATATGGAGGCATCTGTTCTTTGATTTACCCTTTTCTACAAGGTGGTTTGGGTAGGAGACTCCATATTAGTTTTGAAATTTAACACAATCTCAGCAGAGGTGACTCTGGTAATCACAATGGGAGAATTGCTCAGGAGGACAGAGGGCTCCTTGAATTTAGATTATTTTCTTTTTGTTCCAAAGTCCTAGTTGAACAAGGAAGTTCTCGGCAGGAGCACTTTTCTACAGTTTTAAAATTTGAACTTTCACCAAGAATTGGGCACTTACTCTGTGCTAACCCTTATATCAAGTGTTTTCTATCCCATGTCTAGAGTCCTCTAGTAGTATTAGGAGGTACGTTTTAGGCCTGGTGTTTTATAGACAAGGTAGTAGAGATGCAGGGAAGTTAAGAGACTTGTTCAAAGTGATCCAGGAAGAAAAAGGGATTCCAACCCAATTCGGTCTATGGTGCCTGTGATCTTTCCTCTCACTATGCCACAATCTCTTCCTTTTACATATGGAAGAAAAGGTCACACACACACACACACACACACACACACACACACACACACGAGCACCTGTCCAACCTACTAACATAGTCTCAAGATGAAGAGTGACTGATTTGCGGAATCCAGGTGTATCTGAAGTTGACAAATCCATTGCTGTATTTAAAGAGTACCAGCAAAGTTAATTAGGTGTCCCTGTGTTAGCTTTATGTTACTGTAACAAATACCCAAGATGATCAACTTATAAAGAGAAAAGGTTTATTTTGGCTTGCAGTTTTAAAGGTTTCAATCCATGGTTGCTTAGCCTCATTGCTTTTGGGTCTGTAGTGGCCCATCATAGAAGGAGTATATGGCAGAGCAAAACCACTGAATTCATGGTTGGGGAGGCAAAAAAGAGAAAGGAAGAGGCCAGGGTCCCACTATCCCTTTCCAGGGCATTCCCTCAATGATGACTTAAAGACTTCCTCCTGGGTCTCCCCTCTTAAAGATTCCACCAGCTCCCAAAAGCAAGACTCTTGGGACTAGGCCTTCAACACATGGGCCTTTGGGAGACTTTTACTATCTAGGCTACAGCAGGCCCTTCTACCCTTGACTTTGACTTAGAAAGCCATCATTCGCAGTTGTTGCATGGGGCTGAGAGTTTCCTATAAAGAGAGCACTACTTAAAAATGCTGCTCTCTCTCTCTCTCTCTCTCTCTCTCTCTCTCTCTCTCTCAGGAACTCAACCTCTTGTGATCCTGATACCTTAATGTGACCACATTTGTTATATGGGGTCAGAAGTGGAAAGGAGTGTTGAAGAGACGATAGGCAGATCTTGTCCCCACCTTCCCTCTGCCACCAAAGTAGTCACCAAAAACAGGCTTTGCTGGGTTTTATTCATGGATCTGGAGCCCCTTGCTGTATTGACCAGTCTTAACTTCCTTGCTGTCGAGTGGGTTTCTAGTACTTCCTTTTCTTTCCATGCTGGTCCTTCTGTTTTGAATGTGCTCATCAGGTTGACTGCGGGTAGACGGGGGTAGTAGGTGGACCTGCGTCTGCTCTCCCATGTATGGAAGTTCATGTATAGAATTCATCTCTTAGCATCTGGAGAGGTTTCTTCTAGATGTTTTCTTTCTTAGCTCCCATTAAAAAAAAAAAAAAAAAAAAAAAAAAAAAAAAAAAAAAAAAACCTTAACTTTTTTTAGTCTTTATAGACCTGATTTGGGAATTGATTGGTTCTAGCTATGGGCAGACAAAGAGTATTGAAATCAATACTTTTTTTTTAACTTAATTCCTTGCCCAAATCCTGACTTCTCTGTTTTCTGACTGGAAGGCTATGACTTCATTCCTTTGTACAATAGTTAATGTTTTCTTCCATTTTAAAAACAATAGATGTTTGTTCTTGGAGAATTTAAAAATTTATAAAGATACACAGAAAAAATTTAGAGTACCCATAGTCCATCACTAGGAATGGTCACAGTTAGCACTTTTAGAATGTGTACATTGCGCTGTTTATAGTCATGGAAATATTTTTAGTATACCAGAAATTAAAGTTTATTCAATGTTTTTCTTAATTTTTATATCCATATTGAGAATATTTTATGCCAATAAACATTTTTCAACAATGTATTTTTTTAATTGTAGGTGCATAATTCTATTATATGGTTGAAACATACTTTGTTGAGCTAATCCCTATTAATGGATGCTGTTTTCTACTTCCAGGCTTTTGTTATTATCAATAAAACACAAATAATCATTCTTTTACATAAAGCATTAATTAGTCTTTTGTAAATTGTTTTGGTCAAACTAATCATATTCATTGTAGGTAATTTAGAAAACATATAAAGGAAAAACACTTTTAAAAAATCAGCCATAATTTCTACCACTGAGCAACATTAATATTCATCATGTAGTTTTTCAATCTTTTTCTACAGGTATGTGTGTGTGTGTAGTTAAAAATGGGACTTCGTGGTTAATTATGGATTCTTGATGCTGATAATAGCTCATAATTAGTCTATATTCTAAGTGCTGCACATAGATCAATTTATTAAATTCTTTCAATATTCCTCTGAAATAATACTTTTTGAGTTCCCATTTTATAGATGAGGCTGCTGAGTCATAGAAAGGTTATTATCCAAAGTGGCAGAACCAAGATTCATGGGGGCTTTGGACAGCAGGCTGAGGCTTCTGGAGTTCACATCATACTAAGGGTGTCCTGCCTGGAAGAAATTCTTGGGTCCTCTCTCCCCATTCTATCCCCATTCTCTGAGGAGAGAGAGTTTAGCCCCTTGCCCTGTTACATTTACCTGTTCTGTTTCCTTCCCTAGGGCTATGCACAGCTAATCTGAGAACTAATCTGAGTTAAAGCTCAGTAATGGGCTAATGTGCAGACCCTCTAGGGCAAAAACATATTTGCATGTTAAAAGGATCTTTCTGGAGACTTTTCAGTTACTCAAATACTTGAGAAAAAGGAGAGAGAGATTTTGAGGCTGGGTTGTGTAAGTGAGGGTTCAATGGTGAAATAGCACCATTTAACTGACAAATCTCTCCAAAGCCTGCCTCTCGTGTACACAAATAGAAGATTATATTAACATGTACACTGCCCTTTAAGATAGGCAGTCTTTGAATGGCTCACATAGGTGAGGGTTGTTGTTTACTTATTTATTTATTTATTTTTGGATGAAAGGAGTTAGCAAGTGTTCCCAGTAACTGGAAGCCGTATCTTAATAGCAGAAGAGTTTATGCTTAGGAATCTTAACAATGGGTTCAAAGTTGAAAAGCATGAGTGGACAATCTGAGGGGTGCCAAGAACCTGCTGGAACCCAAGACTATGAAAACAAACACAGCACATATTAGATTTTCTTAAAAAAAAATAGAGCCTAGGAAATAAGGACTCCTTGCTCATCTTCTTCCTCAATGCTTGTAAGAGATTCATATGATTATTTCTATTGGACGATTTATAGTTATGAGCTACTCTTTACACAGGTAAATAGGGACTATTTTTCTCTAATGATGGATGTGGCCATTTTATTTAGGTAAGATTGATAAGAAAGGAGCACTGTAAACTCCCATCAGTTCTCTCTATTCTCATGTGTACATTTCAAGATGCGTTTTGAACAACCCTGAATATTATATTTGTAAATGAGATTACAGAATGACCCTCTAGTAAATTGTTCTCCTAGCCAACATTATCTTGCTTTTTATTGTCTTTAACTATAACCTGAGGTGAAAGGGCAGGTCTTGCCAGGGCCAAAAATTCTTTAATGTTTTTCATTAACAAAATCTCAGTATCAACTGGGTGTGATGGCCTACGCTTGTAACCCCAGCAGCTCGGGAAGCTGAGATAGGAGGATCAAGAGTTCAAAGCCAGCCTCAGCAACAGAAAGGCGCTAAGCAACCCAGTGAGACCCTGTCTCTAAAACAAAATACAAAATAGGGCTGGGGGTATGGCTCAGTGTTGGAGTGCCCCTGAGTTCAATCCTGGGTACCCCCTGCCAAAATAATCATCTTCGTCATCATCATCATCATCATCATCATCTCAGTAATTTAGGAAATTCTCCTTCACATTTGTTTATTTGCATTTTGGTAAGTTAGCTTCTGCTACACCCCCAGAGAACAATGTCATTTATTTCTTTTGGTCCCAAAGGAAATAAACCTCAACATGTATTGGTTCTCAAAGAATGGAGAAATAGCATTCAGAGCACAAAGTTGGCTGAAACACATTCCTTTTTGAGTTAAGCAACCTCAAATTCTGCGATTCCAAGGGGACAGCCCTCTCATCTTAATAAATGCATATCTTGAAGTGAAGAATAGGATGAACTAGGACTTCCAAAGAGTGCTCTTGAGGTTCAGTCAGTGTTCTCCAAATCCAAACTGTTGGAGGTACTGCCATGTTGCTCAGACAGACACCTGGTGAATCTGCTGTGTAGGTTAAAATAAGTCCACTGTTAGTGCGTGAATCTGTCAGCCCTGTAAACTCCCAAAGACGCAGATTGTTTTCTCTCAGCTAAATCAGAGTGCTTATCCTCATCCCTTCTCTCACTCCCTGAACCCAAATGGAGAATTTCAGGTGCTGAGAAATCTCTCATGCGTTTCTCCAATTCCTTGCAAGTTGCCGGCTCAATCAGATGCCCTGTGATCCCAGGACTGGCTCCAATGATGATGGGAATGAGGCATCTGGCTGCTCCATCTGAGTACACGGCAGGCTGTGCACCACCTGTCTGCCCTTTTTTACTTGCAAAATGGAAATCTCTCTAAGCTCTATCATCTTTGACATTGCTGTAAAAAAACAGTTTTAGTGATAAGATGAAGCAAGCAGAATGGCAGGCAGCATGGAATGTGTGGCAGGGATATATTTTTGACCCCATCTTTTAAAACTTTGGATGCAACAGACATATCTAGGTAAAGTTGTGCCTTGCCTGCTAAAGGGAAGATTAATATCCAATAAATTACTTCCCCAAGTCCTTAGTCCTGAATTTCAGTTCTTAATGCACAAAACTATACTCCAACATGGAAACTCAATCCATCTTCTTATTCCATTTCTTCCTCATTTTGTCTTTTTGATTAATGTGTTTGTATTTTCACGAGTCTCAAAGGTCCTTGCATACTATAACATTTTAGATATATCATTCATATTTGAATCTTATTTATTGATTTATCTATTTTACCAAAAAAAAAAAAACCCACAGAATTTTCCTCTCTGAATATTTAAAAGTAGAACAGCATAGGGATTATGGTTTGAGAATTATTTTGATCCAATCCTTTCTGGAGGCAGTAGAATTAATTTGACCTTTAAATGTCTACTTCAAACCTGTGCTTCTCAAAAAACATAATCTGAATCAGGTATGGGAGAACAAAATCTTCGATAAAAATCTGACAAATGCATGTAGTAGGTACCTACTTGAAAGACAAAATAATATTAATTTTAAAATGTATCAGCAGATAAAAATTAAGAGATATTTGCTTTTCCTATTTTCATATTCCTCCATTTAGGGCCTAGAAATGAATACATTCTAGAGTTGGCTGACAAGATGAACATTATTTTCTAATTTGGGTTTTATTATAAAATCCTAAGACATACTCTGGGTTGTATGCCTCATTTCTTTATCTGCAAATGTAAGGTATTTATTCTTTTTACCCTTGAAGGTAGTATAGCACAGAGAAAATAACTTGCATGTTGAAGTCAGGAATGTCTGCATTCAAGATTCACTTTTTTTTTAATGTTTATATCTAGGTAACTAGGAAAACTCTTTAATACTCAGAACTTTGTTTTACTCACCTATAAAGTGAAAGTATCATATTATAATCTTAGTTTGTGTGTGTGTGTGTGTGTGTGTGTGTGTGTGTGTGTGTGTGTGAGGATTTAGTGGGATCATGTATGCAAAACATCTGGATGGAATGAAGTAGATACTCAGCAAGTGTCAATTTCTTCCATTTTTCCTTTCTTCTCTTAGACTGCAGCCTCTGATAAGAGTTTTGGATATTGCAATCACAGAACACTTAGAAGATGTTGGGGAATCTGCCAAGCATTTTATATATTTTATCAACTAACTCAATCCTCATAATGACCTTTTGAAATGGATGATATATTATGAGTTTTATAGATGAAGGAATTGAAGGATAGGGAAGTTAAACTACATGACTAAAATCACAAAGCCAAGAAACGGGGAAACTCTACATCTGAACCCAGATTGTCTGTCTGTGAGGTTTCACTTTCCAATGCTACACTCTAGGACCCCCATAAGCAATCCTGGTTTGCCCTATTGGGTAAGGCTGAAAAATTTTGGAAAAATTTTGTCTAGGATTTTGAACACAAATAGGATTTTTCACAAAATATGTTTGGGCAACACTAAACAATTAAATTGGTATTTGTTGAAAAATGTTATTAGAATATCTCAAGAAGACAATCAATATGCTAATGTTTTGCTAATTTCCAAGTGTGAGTGTGTGTGTGTGTGTGTGTGTGTGTGTGTGTGTGTGTGTGTGCTGTGTTGTTTAAGTCAGTGATTCCTAAAAAATTCTTTGTCCACATAAATCTTTTTAAAGGAACCCTTGGTAACATGTCTCAGAAGCACATTTTAATTCATATGCATGTAATCCAAGTGTCTCATGTTACAGATGAGAAAATGGATGTCCATGCATAGAATGGAACTTTCTCAAATGGCAGCCAGTTAATTGGTGGTAAAGTTGAGATAAGACCCAGGCCTTCAGCCTCCACATGGAGTGCTCTCACCACTCCATCATGTAATAATTTCCTAGATAATAGCACTCGAGATAAAGAATCATAGCATTATTTTTCCAGAGCTCCTGTCTAATTCATTTAATACACTGAATGGAACTAACTTGTGCCCTTATATTTTAATATTTTAGTTTTCAAAAAAAGAGACTATGCTACTTCTAAGTGCATAATGAATGTAGCCCATGATGGCCTTCTTTCCATGTCACCCTTGCTTCTGGGGCTGTGTGTGGTATTCTTCAAAGCCAGACATCAGCCTTAGGGCTGGCTCTGGGTTGGTTATTGTGCTTTCAAATGCCTGAGATCACATCTCTAAAGTGCTCTTCAGATGAGTGGGTCTAATGGACAACACAGCTTTGGAACACAATTCTACAACCTAGGAGATATTTTTCTCTCTACCAGAGCTTTGAGTATCGTATCCAATAATCTAACAAACACAAGCCACCATGTTAAAAGTAACAAATGAATCCTGGGAAGGGAGTGGAGTGGAAAATGTGAGCAGGTCAAATATGAAGAATGTGAACAGAATCACAGTGATGTTCACAATTTTATAAATCCAACTTCTTAGTACTAAAAAATAATAAAGGATGTCATTTGAGTCAGTAGCACCCATTAGCCTGTTCCTGATTTAGGGGGAAATTGTTTCAAGGAAAGATAAATTGAATTAATGCATCAGAGTCAGGTGCATTGTAACAATTGCACCTAATTCTCTGTAATGACAATGTATTTGAGTCTGACACGAGCTACCATTAGGATTGGCTGAAGTGTCCTTAGTGGTGAGGTCTGGTTTGGATGAAAAGAAATTCATAGTTTAGGAGTTGGGGCATCCTGTGTTGCCATTTTAATTTTGGAAGAAAAGTAAATATATAAAGAAGTAAGTAGGTAAATAATAAATCAAATGTAGGGAAATGGGATACTTCAAAGATCTTGATTTCTGGAGGAGAGACTGAATAGAAGAGTAGGGTAATTCCAGGGCCCCATTCTTCTGCTGTAATCACCCTGGGTTTACAGATGTTTCTCTGCAGCTCCAGTGGGCAACTGGTTCTTGAGCTGTCTGCAGGCCTCCTGTGAGCAGCCTGCTTACAATGATATATTTGATATGCAAATGACAAGGCATAAAACGGAACTGGCTGATAAGACTCAAGACAAATTTCAAGTGAGGGTCACAGTGGGGGGAAACACAATGATCAAATTCATGAATTAGACTTCTGTTTCCCCTTCCTTTGTCAAAACAAAATATTTATTAATTAAACCAAAGAAGGCTAGTGTGTACCAATGAGCAAATTAGCACATCAAAACCTTGATAAGAGTGGGTGAGAATAGTGAGTGGGCCAGGCGAGAAACCTGGGAAAAGCAAAAGAAACCAGAATTTACCACTTATTTTTCTTTCAAATATTTTTTTTAGATGTTGATAGACCTTTATTTTATTCATTTACTTATATGAGGTGCTTACAATAGAACCCAGTGTCTACCACTGAGCCACAACTCCAGCCACATCACTTATTTTGCTGTTAGTCAAATAATCGTCAAGTGATCTGTTAAATCAAAGGCAAGAAATTTGTGTAAAAATCGCTGTCAATCAGTTAAATCATTATTTTAACTTTATTTTCTTTTATTTTCAGGAAGGATGACTTCACAAAATACAGAAAATGATGACAAGCAGTTTGTAGCCACCAGACTGTAACTATTTCTGTCTCACCAAGCCCTCATAAGATTATGTGCAAATTACAATAACATTTTACATAAATTCAATAAAAATAATCATGAAAACGGCTAAGATGGTGAAAGGGCATTCCTTATTTTTATCTTCTTACCTAGGTAGTTCTGGAATTTCAGGTTTGGTCACTTGCCTGGCTTCTCCCAAACTTCAAACTTTTAGGAAGAAGTTGCACAGAGCTATTTTTCCCAAGCAAGCTTGCTGGTACATACACACACAGCCCGGTGAGAAGGGATTTAAGTAGGATTTACATTTTCACAATCCTCACCCTGGGCAGGCAGCAAAGCCTCTTCCTGCTTCTAGTAGCCCTCCACCCCTCACTCCTCGCTGCCTTGCTCCTCTTTACAATAATTTTATTTTAAATTATTTACTATTTCTTGTTGCTTATGGACAGCCTTTTCCTTTGCTTCCCGATTGCCTATCAGTAGGGAGGAGGCAGTTCACCTTACACTGAAGTTCTGATTTCCTCACCAGTGGACACCATCAGTCTGTGACTCTCAACTCCACTTTCAGGATCTTCCCAGGATCTTGGAAGCAACAACAACAACACCCTAAGCCCCCAGGAATTCTGATCCCATTGTTTTGAGGTGGAGCCTAGGCACTGATATTTTTTATTTTTAAAGTTCTGATTTTGATTTATGGCTCAGACAGAGCCCCACTGCCTTTCTAACTCCTGATTCTTGAATTGCTGCAAAGAATACCTGGTCTCGAACCATACTTCTAAATCAATTTATATATCTTCACTGCAGTATTTAAAACATTCCCTGAGTTATCGGGAAAATTATACATATGTATTCATGATTGGTAACAAGTCCTAAATTTAAAATATCAAGATATTTCCCTTATTCAAAAAGCTGTCATTTTCCCAAATAACATTTTTCCCCAAACTGTAAAAAAAATTTGATACCTGATTTTTCCCCCAGCCCCCATACTGGAAGAAATTCTCATTTCCCTTCAATTTGTTCCCCTGTGCTATGTGATTCTAGAACAACAACAACAACAGTTTGAAAGAAGACAGTGAAACATTTGTATAACAAGTTCTTAGAGAAATATTTTTTTTGAACATGAAGGTTCAAGTGCAGCATGTGGAGAGGGTAGAAACTGCACACTTCCTTATGATCCTGGCAACTGAGGAGAAAAATGCAAATCTTTGAGCAAATTTGTAAGACAAAATTATTTTATAATTGCACGTGTGTGTGTTTTTCATGTACTTGTCTAGAACTCTGGGATATCTAGAAGAAATTTCAAATGAGGAGTGCAAACTCAGTTTCTATAATTACTCTTATCAGATCTTAAGAAGATTGAGAACCAAAAGCTTTACTTTATTTTTGAAAAAATAAAAAACTGGCTAAATGTTACAAGCGGAGGGAGGGCTATGACTCAGTCGATATTTATTTGTTTGTTTGTTTGTTTCTTTATTTATTTTACTGGGGATTGAACTGAGGTGCTTAACCCCTGAGCCACATCCCCAGCCCTTTTTATTTTTTATTTTGAGACAAGCCCTTGCTAAATTGCCTACTCTGGCCTTGAACTTGTGATCCTCCTGCCTCAGCCTCCCAAGCTACTGGGATTACAAACAGGCACCACAGTGCCCAGCTTCAAGTCAACATTTAAATCTTTTTTTTTTTTTTTTTTAAAGAGAGAGTGAGAGAGGGGAGAGAGAGAGAGAGAGAGAGAGAGAGAGAGAGAGAGAGAGAGAGAGAGAATTTTTAATATTTACTTTTTAGTTCTCAGCGGACACAACATCTTTGTTGGTATGTGGTGCTGAGGATTGAACCCGGGTCGCACGCACGCCAGGCGCCAGGCGAGCGCGCTACCGCTTGAGCCACATCCCCAGCCCCAACATTTAAATCTTAATCTTTTAAGTCTTTTTTTTTTAAAAGAGAGAGTGAGAGAGGAGAGAGAGAGAGAGAGAGAGAGAGAGAGAGAGAGAATTTTTAATATTTATTTTTTAGTTCTCGGCGGACACAACATCTTTGTTTGTATGTGGTGCTGAGGATCGAACCCGGGCCGAACGCACGCCAGGCGAGCGCGCTACCGCTTGAGCCACATCCCCAGCCCTCTTTTAAGTCTTAAATGCATTTGTACATGAACTCTGGGGTTAGTATTGAAATGAACATTAATTACATTGATTACTGTAAAAAGATATGCTTGCAAAAGTTAGCATAAAAAACTGTGTGGTTTGGTCTTACAGTAGGCAGAAAAAATGAACTCCCCAAATTGTAGTCACTTCCTAATGCTCAGAACCTGTGAGTATTAGCTTATTTAGAAAAAGATGTGACTAAGGATTTTGAGAAAAAGAGCCCTGAATCATCTAAGGGGTCTTAGTTGTGTTTTTCCTTATGAGAGAGGCAGAGGGAGATTAAATAGAGACCGACCCAGAGGAGAAGGCTGTGGGAAGATGGAGGCCAGGATTGGAGTGACATGGCCATGAGCCAGATAATGCCTACAGCCACCAAAAGTCTGAAGAGGCAGAGAATCTCTCCCCTAGAGCCTGTGGAGCCGAGTGGGTCCTAAATCGTGTCCATCAATCAATTGTTGTGTACAACAATCAAGCTGTTGAGCTTGATTTTAGACCTCCGTTTCTGTGACCTGTGAGATAATACCTTTCTGTGTTTTTTAATCACCAAGTGGGTGGTAATTTATTATAGCAACTGCAGGAAATGAATACTGGACCTGATGTGTAAGAAGAGAGAAGAATAAGTGAGTTCTTATTCTGTCTGAAGTACAATTGGAAGAATCTGAATTTCCTCAGGAGTTATTTGCAGCCATTACTTCTCAGCCAATGGCCTTCACACATAGTCAGTATTACCCCCGTGCACTTGGTGGATGGTGAGCTGAGACATGATTAGAGGGAGCAGCTTCCGTCAAGGTTATGAGATTATGAAGATACAATCAAACAGAAAATATGACCAAAAGTCCATTGGGGATTCTAAATCCCAGCAAAAACTCTAAATCCAGGACATGTTTCTGTGCAGTTGTCTGGGGGCTTCACATAGAGAGTGATGTCCATTTTACTTTTCTCTTCTGTGTGCCACAGCTCCCAAAGGAGTTTCCTTCATGAAAGACTTAAGTTGCTGGCAAAATCACAATAAAGTGAGTTGTCTAAAGTGGTTGATTCTGTCATCTAGTTCTTGGCTTACCACCAGCCGCCTCTCGAACTGAAGATGGACACAATTTAGAGGAAGAGAAAACCACTAGGTTGCTGGGGAAGGGATCCCTGAGACTGTTACATCCCCAACCTGGCACTGCCTTCTTGACCCCATAGGGAGTGTGGGTGTATGCCCTGCCCTGGCCTGTTTTCCTCTCCCCTACTCCTTCTTGGAATCCCATACAGCATCCGTGGAGAATCTCCTCAGGTTTTGGTAATACACAAGCTTCCTATAATACATAAGCTCTTCCTTTCAGTAGAATTTATTTCCAGAGCCATCCTCTGTAGTCAGATCACCCTGTTATGGGAGTGAGCATCTGGGATCCACTTCATTCCTTTACCCCATTTTCCTAGGGTAGAAATACTACTTAACTGGGTGGAAGATAATTTCTCCCACCGTTCCCCCTTCCTGCACTGAGAAGATAATATGATTCTGAGGTTCAGGGCAATCACCAATTATCCAGTTATGTGTATGATCCAGTTCTGTGTATTAATTTGCTACAGCTGCTCGGACAAAGTACCACAGGCTGGGTGGCTTAGCCAACAGAAATTCAGCATCTCACAGTTCTAGAGGCTGGAAATCCAAGACCAAGGTGTTGGTTCCTTCTGAGGACTCTGAGGGAAGGCTCTGCTCCAGGTGTCTACCTGGATTTGTAACCCACCATCTTCTCCCTATGTCCCAGCTGTCTCTGTGGCCCAGTTTTTCCTTTATGTTAACACAAGCAGTCATATTGGATTAGAGTCTATCCTAACAGCTGTGTTTTAACTCGATTGCGTCTATACAGACCCTATGTCCATTCTGAAGTACTGGGATTAGGACTTTAACATATTTTTTTTTCTCTTTTTCTCTTTTTTTTTTTTTTTTTTGAGGGGGACACAGTCCACTGTAACACCTGATAAACTAAAGAAGACTGAAATCCTGCTCTTCTCTTTACTCCTCCTCCTCCTGCCTTCTCCGAGCTCTTTGGTGCACACAGGATTTATTTTCCCTTCTTGCTTGGCCTCCAGTGGGTCTGGCCTCCAGTGGGTCTGGCCTCCAGTGGGTCTGGCCTCCAGTGGGTCTGGCCTCCAGTGGATCTGGCCTTGAGTGCAGTTGGCCTTATTGGCCAATTAGGTCATATTCACCATTAGACAGATGGCAGCAGAAGCTTACCCTACCTGGGCATACTAATTGCCCACTAAAAGACTTTAGCATTTTCTGGATGTTTTAAGTTATTTTGGAGAAGCAGAGAAGACTGATACAAGGTGACTGGTGATTTTATAGCTATTGGGTAAAGCAATATATCTGTGTTTTTAGGAGGAGGAGGTGGGGAATTACATAAGAAAACCTGTCAAGCCAAGGCTTCATATTCAGTAAACACAAGAAGAGAAAAGGCTGGGGCTATGAGGAAAGAGCCTATTCAGCTTGTTAAAACTCCTCACTTTCCCCCAGGAGAAGAAAGGAAGAATGTAGTGCCCTTATTTGTACCCTCCTGGTAAACCAAATGTTTTTTGTTCATTGTGCAATATATTTCTAACATTACTTTGAGGTTTTTAGAGGGTTTCTACTCTAAAGACTGATGGAATAGTGATTGATTTTACAAACACAAGTCTGGTTGGAAGAGAAAAGCCATTGAAGCAAGAATGTGGTGGAGAAAAAGAATCCAAGCAGGGAAAGAAAGCCTCAAGCAAAGATCTCTGTGGTTACTTGAGGAGCTTCAGAGATCCACAGTATCACTCAGCTTCATGGACCAGTGTGAAAATTCCCTCATCAGAAGTCATTTGGGCTTTATCAGGTGTAGTGACAAGCAATATACAACAGGGTAAGAGTCAGGCACACTGAGGTTGGGATCCTGAAACTGGCATTTATTAGCTATGTGATCTTAGGAAATGTATTTAAGCTCTAAAAAGTGACATTTAGGTCTGCCAGAAAAGGTCTTTGTCAAGGTTAGAAAAAAAATATCTCTATAAATACACTTTAGCAGTGCCTGTCTCATAGTGGGACATTGGTGCATTTAGGTATCCATCTATGTCCCCAGTTCACCAGGAGGTGGCCACTGGGGTCCAGAAATTTTAAATTACCAATGTTCTACAGGAAGTAACAGGTTGTTTTAGTCAGCTTTTGTGTTGTTGTGAACAAAATACTTGATGAGAACAACCTAAGGAGAGAAAGTTTATTTGGGGCCCTCAGTTTTTAAGATCTCAGTCCATAGATGACCAACTCCATTGCTTTAGTTCCAAGGTAAAGCAGGACATCTTGGACAAAGGGCCCAGCAGAGAAAAGCTGCTTTTAGCTCATTGTTGGGTCAGGGAGCAGGGACAAGGGCAGGGCTTCAGAGAAGACACATCTTCTAGGGCATGGTCCTAGGAACCCATCTCCTGCTGCCATGTTTGCCTGTCTATAGTTACCACCCACCCAGTCTATTCAAAGTAGGATGGGTGGATTAAGTTATAGCTCTCATAATCCAATCATTTCACCTCTGATTATTCCTACATCAATAGGAGTTTGGAGACGATACCTCATTTCCAAACCATAACACATATTAATGCAATGACACCTTAGTAATGGCCTGAAGCAGTCCTGGGTTGTGCAAGTTTTTCTTCTGATTGGAGAGGGCCAAAGTAATATGAAGGCATCAGCAAATGGAGTAAGGACAGTGGTAGGAGGGTGGGAGAGGATGCCTTGGGCTTTAGCAAGGAGAACTCTTCTGGATTAAAAGGTTCCTAGAGGAGTGCTATTTTGTATTTTCCTTTGGGATCAAAATAATCTTATCACCTTAAATGTTCCATGATGTCATTCTTAAGTGGGTTGTTGCTTCATTTTGCTTAATGAAGTTGAAGGAAAAAAAGTGAATTTATTGATTTTATTAAACCCAATGATTTTGTAAGCAAGAAGTTAAGATTGTTTCTATTCAACTATTGTTAAAATTTTTGATTGAAAAATTAAGGTCTAATTTGTGATAGTTTACATAAGGCTCAAAATACCTAGTGACACCTCCAGGCATGAGACCTGCTATTTTGGCATTGATATAGAAAGTTAGCAAATTGGATCACTTTGATCTTATCTAATTCATCCACAGTTGTGAAAGCTTAGTCTCAGGTTGCAATGTATCAATATTATTAATGCATGTGTTAATTTTTCTAAGCTCAAGTCTATGATATTTGTGGTAAGTAATAGCTTTGGCCTTGGTCAAGGCTTTTATGATACAGAAATACAGTTTCTGGGAGTGGCTCCTCAAATTAAAGTATAACAGATTTTCATATTAAGGCCTCTTCAATGAATAGAGTTATTACACTAGTTATAAATTTGTCTTGAAAACAGAAAATTAAAAGCTTTCCTGTCTTACTCTGAGATTCTACTACAATAAATATTTCATATTCAACAGAATCTGAGGGTATAGAAGTGATTGTGTGTTATGTGTTTGGTCTACTTTCAGTTTAATGATATCAGACAGCATGGTGGTATCACAGGAAGTCTCAGAGATTTGGCCTCAGTGGACAATTGGGTGCTGCACTTGTGTATGTAGCACCTAGTTGTGACCATCTCGGCTCTGCAAAGGACAGGAAAGACACATTCTTAGGAAGAGCAGGAAAACTACACTCCCACTTTATAGCTGGGGAGGAAATGAATCATGGGAAAGTCCTCCAATGACATCATAGGTAACTCCTTTCCTAATCATCTTAGTGAGTTTAGACCCGGCTTTCTTCTTCATGCCTCAAGATGCAATTTGAATAGGATATTTGATACGTTGATTTTCTGAGGCGATCACAGGCAATTCTCTTTTGGCCATAGGTGGTTGGCTGGTAGGTTTTACATCTCATCATCAGGCACTTAATTCAGGGCTGACTCAGTTGAAAGTATCAGTTACCTAGAGGGAATTTCCTAAAGCCCTTTTGGGTTCTTTAATTCAAGTGTTGGCCAGGAACGAATTTATTTATCTAGTAATGCTAAATATAGTAGCTTAGTATTAAGCGACAGACATCAGAAGCAGTTTACTTTGAGATTATCAGCTGTTTATTATAATCGGGTAAGTAATGAGAGAAATTTCAAGAAATGTCTCAAGGATGATTTCCCTTGGATTTTCTTTCTCTTCTCCACATGCAGGACTAGTCAGCCTGCTTTGCACAGCTCAACTCCCAGAGTTCCAAAGCTCTTTTCAGAGCAAAAGTGAGGCAATTTTCTTTTCTTTTCTTTATTTTTTTATTTTTGGGTGGATTTAGAATCTCCATTTTTTTTTTCTAGAGCTTTCCCTACATGTGGGCCTAGGTATTATAGCCTTTCTTCTGCTCTCTATTTAAACCTTAGCATAACAGTTATGGTAATGACTGTCACTTTATTAATATTCCAGGGATCTTTTTATTTTAGTAGAGAACCTTTATGGACCAAAGGGATGAATTTTTAACAGTGTCATCTCAGGCATTAACAAATGAACTGGATGGTAAGTTTTGGCAGTTGGGCAAATGGCCTGTCTCTTAAACCACTTCAGACTTACTTGGAAAGCAAACTTAAATTAAAATCAAAGTAGTTGCAAAATTTATGATAGTACAAAGAAACTATAGTGAGATATTCATTTGGTGGCTTAAATGTGTAGTGGCCACGAGACCCATTATTTTCCAGGACAAATTTAATTTAAACGTTCAATCTCATTTTCCCCTTAAACCATCTCAGCAT
This sequence comes from Spermophilus citellus, assembly GCF_964194105.1. Lineage (NCBI taxonomy): Eukaryota > Metazoa > Chordata > Mammalia > Rodentia > Sciuridae > Spermophilus > Spermophilus citellus. Next base: position 87,460,750 of record NC_138187.1, on the reverse strand, counting down.
CCAGGGACTGGGGTTATGGCTCAGTGGCAGAGTGCTTACCTAGCACCTGTGAAGCACTGGGTTCGATCCTCAATACCGCATAAAAATAAATAAAATAAAGGTATTTTGTCCATCTACATTTAAAATATTTTTTAAATATATTTTTTAAATCTCAATATCCAATAAATCAGAATTTAAAATTAATTTGATTGCAAAATCTTATATAACCATGCCCAAGAAATAAAAGTCCATTGGCAGATTATATTTTCCAACTAAAGATTCAGAAAATACTGGTACCATGAATGTTTCCCTAATAATTAGCAAATATATTTTTATGGTGGATTGAAACTATGAGCTGGTTTTATCTTCAAGGCCTGTGTTGATTTTTCAAGAAGTCCACACGTTAGTTGAAATTTACATATTTATGAGGAGACATGCTTTCTACTTGAAGTGAGGTATGTCCCAGTTCAAGTTTTTTATTCAGGGTTGATCAGAATGCATTTGCCCAATGGAAGCAGATACTTTTGGAAGTCTTTTGCTAATGTTAGTGTTGCAGTATGTGTAAGTGCATTTCTTCTTTTTCCTTCTCACACTGCGCATTTGAGAATGGACATTCCTGGTAAAAATGTAAACAAAAAACAAAGCAAAACAACAACAAAAATACTATGAACAAAGAGAGGGGAAAAGATTATGAGACTCATATCATTCTTTTATTTATTTATTTATTTTTTAGTTTTTGGTGGACACAATATCTTTGTTTGTAGGTGGTGCTGAGGATCGAACCCGGGCTGCACGCATGCCAGGTGAGCGCGCTACCGCTTGAGCCACATCCCCAGCCCCTCATATCATTCTTAAATTAGAATTTTATGGATTAGTTTATCACATTGATCAGGTATTCCAGCACTGTATAAATCTGACTTTGGATGTCATTCATTAAATACCTATTGAACACTGGCCATGTGTCTAACATTCAAGTCAAAGATTGAGGAAAATGAAACTACCCCCCCCCCCAAATGTCTCTGTTTTCAAACATAGAGTCCAGTGGAGGAGAGGCAGATAAATAGGCAGCACACAGTGTGTCCAATATGATTTAGTTACGGGAGTCTGGAAGACAGGGCCTGGCTTCCTCTTGGGCTGAGGTCAGAGGAGGTTCTGATGATGTGTTCAAGGGTCACTCTCTCTACTGGACCATGTTGCCATGAAAGAAGGGATACCGATTTTCACCTCTGGAACATAATAGGTGCTCAAATGACATATACTGATTGATTGATTGAATTGAAAAAATGAATTAGTAAGTAAATAAGTAAGTGCCAGACCCTTGTTTGAGAGTGGGCTGTGAAACTGATAGAGTCTATGCTCTTGTGGACCTTAATGAACAACCAACATTCACCAAACAATTAATGGAAATTGTCACACACACACTTTGAGAAAAAGATCAGGGTACTATGGAAAAGGAAAACAGGAAAAAAATTGAGGGATCAGAAATGTAATGTCTGACTTGCAGACATTTCAGCTGAGATAGGAAGGCCAAGTAGGAGTTAGTTAAGAAATTAGAGGTAGAGTCCACCATGCTGAAGGACAGCTTGTCAACATGGGCAACATGTTGCAGAGTTTAGGATGAAGAAAATGCTTCAGAGTGGCTTGCTGTGATTTACCTAGATAGTACAAGTTTTTGAATGTACTGGTTGGTTTAAACTTCAATTCTAGGAGCTGTCAGTTGTTCTAGATAAGCATTCACATCCTCAGAGGGTGGCTAGAAAGGTCACACTCCAGGAGCAACCAATGCAGTGCGATTTTGTCATCAATATCTCAGTCAGGACCTGAGTTTGCCTTTTCAGTCAAGTAAACACTGAAGATAGGCTTTATTCAGGAATTATGGGCAAGATAAATGTTAGAAATGGGCTTATTGGTGGGCTGGGGTTGTGGCTCAGCACATGTGAGGCACTGGGTTGGATCCTCAGCACCACATCTAAGTAAATAAATAAAGGTCAATCAACAACAAAAAAAAAAAACTTAAAAGAAATGGGCTTATTGGTGAAATTATGGAATTTTATTTAGTCATAAAGAAAAATTAAATTATGGAATTTGCAGGAAAATAGATGGAACTGGAGACTATCATATTAAGTGAAATAAGTCAAACTTAGAAGGTCAAGGTTCTTATGTTTTCTCTCATATGTGGAAGCTAAAGAAAAAAAAGAAAATGAAAGGTCGGAGGATCTCCTAAAAATCAAAGGGAGATAAGTAGAGGAAAGGGACCAAGGGATGAAGGTGGGGGATCATGGAAGTGATACTAGTCAAATAATATTGTTATATTGTGTGCATGTACAAATATGTAACATCGAATCCCATCAGTACATCCAACTATAATGCATCAATAAAATGTGGAAAAAATTATGTGAATTGGCTAAAATAGTTTTGATGCTCTTCATACTGATGTAAATAGGCTTAGAACCCAACAAAGTCTAGATTTTATCATTGGATGCTCTTCATGACTGGAGTTACTAAGTTATTCTGTGTGTATCTATTTGTTAAGAAGATTTATTGTTATCTAGTGGCAACAATAGGGCAGAAAGTGGCCTCTGCAGTATTTTTGTGTCAGCTGAAATGGGTCAACCAAGCAGTAAGCTCAGAGTATATAAAAGGAGAGTGAGTTAGAACCTAGCAAGATTGCATGATAAGATGTATTCACCATTCTTCTGCTTGCTGTTATGGGCTGAGTGTGCCCTCAGCAGATTCATATGCTGAAGTTCTAACCTCCTGTCCCTCTGGGACTGTGCTTGGTCATAGGGCCTATAGAAGTATTTGAGATAAAACAGGGTCATATCTAGACAGAAAATGTGATCCATGTCCTTGTTAAAAGAGATTAGAAGGGACTACCATGTAAGGACACACAATGAAGGTGGCCATCTGCAAGCCAAGTAAAGAGGCCTCAGAGTAAATTCAACACACTGACACCTTGATCTCAGGTTTCAAGCTTCCAGAACTATAAGATATAAATTTCTTTCTTTTTTTTTTTTTTTTGTGACCGGGGATTGAACCCAGGGCCTTTTGCATGCTAGGCAAGCACTCTACCAAATGAGCTATATCCCCAGCTCCTAAGATATAAATTTTTATTGGTTAAGTCACCTAGTCTGTGGCATTTTATAATGACAGTCCTAGAAAATGAATGCATTGCTAATTTAAAAATATGTAACAAATAACTATAGGTGTTGAAGATCACAGCCTTAGACTTATTTGACTTATTTTCGTGTGACTCTAGTAGAAAGATTGTGGGTAGTAGCAAAAATCACTCACTTCAAAATGTTTGAGTGCTCTGTTTTTTACCAAAATGAACATGTTGACAGTACACATACACACAAAACAAAACAAAGCAAAACAAAACAAAACAAAACAAACAAACAAAAACCCCTCTTGGTTTAGGTCTGTTAACAATAATGACAATAGCAAAATAATGACTCAAGATGAGCCTGGGGCCATCAGCAGGGCACCAGATCAGGAGGGACATCTTGAAAATGTAATCTATTTTTTTTTTCAAATGGAAAGTTATTCTAGGTTTCTGATAAAAAAAACACTAACATAATCAGATTATGCTTTATAAGATTACTCTGGTTGCTGCATGGGGCATGAATGAATTGGATATGGTCAAGATGGAGGCGAGAAGACAACAGTGAATGCTGTTGTTAGGCTCTAGGAAGGGAGGGTGGAGGTGAGCATAGGATGGTTTAGGTGGAGATGGGGAGCAAATTATAAATGCATTCGGGAGGTAGAGTTGTCAGGAGTTGATAATGAGTTGAATGAGGGAGTTGAAAGGTAGTAAATGTCAAGAATACTCCCAGGTTTGTGGCCAGAGGAAATGAATGGTGAAACAGCTCTCTACTTAGATGGCAAGTCAGGCAGAATGGACATGAAGAACAAACATTCCCATATGGATCTCTAAAGTTTAAAATACCTGATTTATACCCAAATGGACTTGTCAAGCATGTGTTTGGCTATGTGACTCCGAATCTCAGTAAAGAGGTCTGAATTGGAAGTCAAGATTTGAGAGTCATATAAGAGAGTATCAAAATCATGGGAGCTGATGAGATTTCCCAGGAAAGATATCCATTTAGGAGACATTGAAGATAAAACTTGATTAGGAGATAGAGTGGTAGTTGCCGTTGCTTTTGGCTAGAGTATCTAAACCATATCTTGTGTTTGGGGAATTCTACTTTTTATGAGACTTGGTAGGAGACAGACTTCACTGGGTATGTATATTATCATAAATATCCCATGCCTGTGTTTGCAACCTCTCAAGCAGGTAGGGAGTATAGAACAGAATCACCAACCTGTAGCCCTTGGTCTGGATCTAGATTCTAGAATAAGTTGAGGAAGTAGAGATTTATCTTAGTAGAAAAATCCATGGACACCAAGCCTTGTGCTGAGTGGGACACATGTAAATGTGACCAGAGCTGTCCTTCAAAGCTGTGCTAAAGTCATATGGACCTTGGGGTAGTATCATGATAAATGCCTGCTCTAAGACTTGCTATCATTGTCCTGACTTTCAAGATGAAAGGATGGTGACTACCCAGTTCAAAAGAATTCAAATTGAAGACCCAACATGGCGGCCGGCGAGGAAGCAGCACGTTCAGTATCTCCACAGTAACGGGATCAGAAAGACACATTAATACTCCCAGATTCTACCTACTGATGAACTTCAAGCAAAATTCCGCTGAAAGGAGACCTGCCGGAAATTAGTAAGTTTATTAGAGGTGACAGTTTGTCCCAGACGAGTGAATCTTGGCCACGCGGTGCAGAGGGCCAGTCCCGCTGCCAGCCGCCGCCAAACGGCCGCCGGCGCTGCCTGCCCGGTTCTGCAAATGGCCCCCGGCGGCGGGACCTGGCGCAGCGAGAAGGGTCCCCGCCCGCACATCAAACAGCCCCCCGCCCGCCCAGCCCAGGAGGCGACGTGAAGGGAATCTAACCAAGCCTCTATGAAATAGCGAACTGGGCTGTGTACGGGGGTGGCTGAAGTGCTGAGCCTGGAGCTCAGAGCAGAGGCTTTAATCGAGTCTTTGCTCAGCTTGTGAGAGCTCCTTTCACCATTAGTATGTAGTGGACCACCCAGCCAAACAGCAGTAAAAACAAAGAGATTGAAAAAGAGACGCTTGGCTCCCGGACGCTTTTCTGCTCAGAGCCACGGGCGCTTTGCTCCCATCTGCTTCCTCTTTCACTTCGCTCCCCGCAGAGAAGCTGAATGGGTAATCAGCAGTGGATCCTAAGTACCTGAGGCAAAGAAAGCTCAGTACACCCCCGCCCTTTTTTTTTTTTTTTCTGAATATTGTCTATACAGGGAGAATTAGTGGACTGAAATTGTTGGCTGGGCTGGGGTTTCGGGGCTGAAAATCCACTCCGTGGGAGCCGCCATTTGCTTTCGGCATGCTGTCTTGAGGGCCCTGTCTACACGGTCCAGCTGCCGCATCTAGAGACTAGAACTGGGCTGCGTGCCGAGCCCTGTCCTCCGAAGGCTGGACCACGGCCTCAAGCGCCTCGGTCGCCTGTTCCCTGCTGCACCTTGGGGCAGAACCTGCTCTGGGGTCGTTCGGCATCCCCCTGCGAGGGGACCCGTGCTCCGGAAGAGGGGGTTGGAGAGCCGTGGCGGCAGCCGCTTGGGCCTTGGGAGCTAGGCACCGGGCTGAGGAGCAGCGGAGGCCGCGGCGGCGCTGCTAAGGTCGCGGACAAGCGTGGCGCCCAAGAGCGCAGCCCAGAGGTGGAGGCAAAGGCAGCAGGGTTTCAGTTCTTGAAAACTGGACTGGAAACAGAAGCAGCAGTTTGTATAACCCCAAGATCTTGCTTATGCCAGGAAACTGTAAGGGTAACATGAATATCATTGAGGAGGTCTAATACGGCAGCAGGCGTGGAGAGATCAAGTCTCTGACCTCTTCAACCGTGCGGGCATAGGGAGCTGTAAATTATCTAAAGCCTATTTGCTCAGGATCACTAGGCAATGCTGAGCTGACGTGGAGCTAGAGCGTACACTTTGGGCCCCTCAGAAAACACACACTGAGCACGTATCTGCTGCGTTTAAGCCCCGGATCGCCTGCTTCTCGTGACTCAGCACTAACGACCCAGCTGAAATAACTAGTCGGCCCACCTGATCTCACAGAGGTAAAAAAAAAAAACAAAAAACAAAAAAACCAGAGCACCATAGCCAGACCCAGGGAATCAGGAGTGATTTGGGACTAGCGGCGCAGAAATCCCGGCTATCGCCCCCACCAGGGCTGACAACAGAGGTCCCTTGCACTAGCTACCAGGGGAGTTGCTACCTGAGGGCAAACAAATTCGCTGGGGGTCCTCAGCCCCAAGCCCTACAAACTTAGGGCCCGAGGGAGGCAAACAGAAAGGGTGTGCCCAGGCATCCATGAAAACAGGGCTCCCAGGAGCAGCAGACCCGACGTGTAGACAGTAATGTGGTAAGCGTCACAGGCGAGTGGGGCCTGGATTGAGGAACCACAAGAGAAGGACCCAGGCATTCAGGACTGGAGACCCGCACAGTCTGGAAGAAGAGCTGAGGCACAGTGATTGGCTCCCACCTATCAAGAGGAGAAGCCTGGCCCAGTGGGCATAGCTCCACCCACTGGAAGAGAAGTCAATCGAGCTTTATGACTGCATTTATTATTAGTATTTTTTTTAATGATTATTATTAGTATTTTTTTTATTCTCACTTTTTGTAGTTGACGTTGTTGTGTTCTTTAACTTTCTTACTAATGGTTTCAATTTTTTTTAATTCTTTTTATTCTATTATTATTACTATTATTTTTTTAAACTTCAATTTCCATTTTTTATTACCATTATAATTTTTTTCGTTTGTCTTAAATTTTTATTTTTTCGTTTTTTCTCTCTTTCTTCTCACTTTTTTTCTTTTGTCTTTTCATTTCTTTTCAACTTTCTTATTCCCCCTTTCTTGAACTCCACCTGCCTACACTTACTCTCTTTAGTGACTTCTTCCCTTCCCTTCTAATACCTCTCCTCCCAAGCATCAAATAAACTTATAAGAGTAAACAGTAACTCAACAGTCAAACAGAACAAGAAATATCATGAGCATAAAAAAGCAAGGAAGAAAAGGAGTACAAACAATGAAAGGCAGCCTAAATATTCAGGAGGACCTGGAGTCATCAGAAAAATGGCCATATAAAGAACTCAAGGAACACCTTAGACAGATGGAAAGGAACCTTAAAGATCACATTGAAAATGAATTACAAAAACAGATAAAAGAAGAAGTTAAGCATCTTTATCAGGAGATAGAGATTATAAAAAAAATCAAACAATAATTCTAGAAATGAAGGAAACGATAAACCAAATTAAAAACTCAATTGAGAGTATCACTAACAGAGTGGAGCAAGTAGACGCCAGAACGTCAGATAATGAAGACAAAATATATCATCTTGAAAAGAGTCTAGCCAACTCAGATAGGCTGGTAAAAAATCACTAGAAAAACATCCAAGAGATTTGGGATAACTTGAAAAAACCAAACTTACAAGTCATCGGGATAGAGGAAGGCACAGAGATTCATGCCAAGGGAATGAGTAACTTGCTGAAGGAAATAATTACGGAAAACTTTCCAGAAATAAAAAAGGAAACAGATATACAAATTGTAGATGCATACAGGACACCGAGCACACAAAATCACAATAGACCAATGCCAAGACACATTGTTATGAAGCTATCCAATATACAGAACAAAGAGAAAATATTAAAAACTACAAGAGAAAAGAGGCAGATTACATTTAGGGGTAAACCAATAAGGTTGACAACGGATTTTTCATCACAGACGCTGAAAGCGAGAAGATCCTGGAACAATGTATTTCAAACACTGAAAGACAATGGATGCCAACCAAGAATCCTGTATCCAGCAAAATTAAGCTTCAGATATGACAACGAAATAAAAATCTTTCATGATAAACAAAAGCTAAAAGAATTTGTAGCCAGAAAACCAGCATTGCAAAGCGTCTTGAGCAAAACTCTACACGAGGAAGAAATGGAAAACAATAACCAAAACCATCAGCGGGAAGTGCCTCAGTAAAGACAGAAAATGGGGGGAAAGCTAATCATGGAGAAACAAACTAAATTAGGGAAAAAAAAAGAGATAAATAATCAAACATGGCAGGAAGTACAAACCATATATCAATAGTAACTCTAAACGTTAATGGCTTAAACTCTCCAATAAAGCGACATAGGCTGGTAACATGGATTAAAAAAACAAATCCAACAATATGCTGCCTCCAGGAGACACATCTGACTGGAAAAGACATACACAGGCTCAAGGTAAAAGGTTGGGAAAAAATATACCAAGCACACGGTCCTCGTAAGCAAGCAGGCGTGGCCATTCTCATATCGAATAAAATCGACTTCAAGACTAAGTTAATCAAAAGGGATAAGGAAGGACATTATATACTGTTAAAAGGAACCATTCACCAACAAGACATAACAATTATCAATATTTATGCACCAAATAATGGCGCTGCGACATTCATAAAACAAACTCTCCTCAAGTTCAAAAATCAAATAGACCACAACACAATAATCATGGGTGACTTCAACACACTTCTCTCACCATTGGACAGATCCTCCAAACAAAAGTTGAATAAAGAAACTATTGACCTCAATATCACAATCAATAACCTAGACTTAACTGACATATATAGAATATATCAACCATCATCAAGTGGATATACTTTTTTCTCAGCAGCACATGGAACCTTCTCAAAAATAGATCATATATTATGCCATAGGGCAACCCTCAGTAAATATAAAGGGGTTGAGATAATACCATGCACTTTATCAGATCATAATGGAATGAAACTGGAAATCAATGATAAAAGAAGGAAGGAAAAATCCTACATCACATGGACAATGAACAATACGTTACTAAATGATCAATGGGTTATAGAAGACATAAAGGAGGAAATCAAAAAATTCTTAGAGATAAGTGAAAATACAGACACAACATATCGGAATCTATGGGACACAATGAAAGAAGTTTTAAGAGGGAAATTCATCGCCTGGAGGTCATTCCTCAAAAAAAGGAAAAACCAACAAATAAATGAGCTCACACTTCATCTCAAAGCCCTAGAAAAGGAAGAGCAAAACAATAGCAAATGTAGCAGAAGGCAAGAACTAATTAAAATCAGAGCAGAAATCAATGAAATTGAAACAAAAGAAACTATTGAAACAATTAACAAAACAAAAAGTTGGTTCTTTGAAAAAATAAATAAGATCAACAGACCCCTAGCCATACTAACGAAGAGAAGAAGAGAGAGAACTCAAATCACTAACATACGGGATGAAAAAGGCAATATTACAACAGACGCTTCAGAAATACAGAAAACAATTAGAAATTATTTTGAAAACCTATACTCCAATAAAATAGAAGAAAGTGAAGATATCGATAAATTCCTTAAGTCATATGATTTGCCCAGACTGAGTCAGGAGGATACACACAATTTGAACAGACCAATATCAATAGATGAAATAGAAGAGGCAATTAAAAAACTTCCAACCCAGAAAAGCCCAGGATCGGATGGGTATACAGCGGAGTTCTACAAAACCTTTAAAGAAGAATTAATACCAATACTTTTCAAGTTATTTCAGGAAATAGAAAAAGAGGGAGCTCTTCCAAATTCATTCTATGAGGCCAACATCACCCTGATTCCGAAACCAAAGACGCCTCAAAGAAAGAAAACTACAGACCAATATCTCTAATGAACCTAGATGCAAAAATCCTCAATAAAATTCTGGCGAATCGGATACAAAGGCATATCAAAAAAATTGTGCACCATGATCAAGTAGGATTCATCCCTGGGATGCAAGGATGGTTCAATATACGGCAATCAATAAATGTTATTCACCACATCAATAGGCTTAAAGATAAGAACCATATGATCATCTCAATAGACGCAGAAAAATCATTTGACAAAGTACAGCATCCCTTTATGTTCAAAACGTTAGAAAAACTAGGGATAACAGGAACTTACCTCGACATTGTAAAAGCTATCTATGCCAAGCCTCAGGCTAGCATCATTCTGAATGGAGAAAAGTTGAAGGCATTCCCTCTAAAATCTGGAACAAGACAGGGATGCCCCCTATCACCACTTCTATTCAATATAGTTCTCGAAACACTGGCCAGAGCAATTAGACAAACGAAAGAAATTAAAGGCATAAAAATAGGAAAAGAAGAACTTAAATTATCACTATTTGCAGATGACATGATTCTATACCTAGAAGACCCAAAAGGGTCTACAAAAAAACTACTAGAACTAATAAATGAATTCAGCAAAGTGGCAGGATATAAAATCAACACACATAAATCAAAGGCATTTCTGTATATCAGCAACAAAACTTCTGAAATGGAAATGAGGAAAAACACTCCATTCACAATATCCTCAAAAAAAATTAAAGTACTTGGGAATCAACCTAACAAAAGAGGTGAAAGACCTATACATTGAAAACTACAGAACCCTAAAGAGAGAAGTAGAAGAAGATCTTAGAAGATGGAAAAATATACCCTGTTCATGGTTAGGCAGAACTAACATCATCAAAATAGGGATATTACCAAAAGTTCTCTATAGGTTCAATGCAATGCCAATCAAAATCCCAATGGCATTTCTTGTAGAAATAGATAAAGCAATCATGAAATTCATATGGAAAAATAAAAGACCCAGAATAGCAAAAACAATTCTAAGCAGGAAGTGTGAATCAGGTGGTATAGCGATACCAGATTTCAAACTATATTACAGAGCAATAGTAATAAAAACAGCATGGTACTGGTACCAGAACAGGCGGGTGGACAAATGGTACAGAATAGAGGACACAGAGACTAATGCACAAAGCTACAACTATCTTATATTTGATAAAGGAGCTAAAAACATGCAATGGAGAAAGGATAGCATCTTCAACAAATGGTGTTGGGAAAACTGGAAATCCATATGCAACAAAATGAAACTAAATCCCCTCCTCTCGCCAACTCAAAGTGGATAAAGGAGCTAGATATCAAATCAGAGACTCTGCGTCTGATAGAAGAAAAAGTTGGCTCCGATCTACAGATTGTGGGGACGGGCTCAAAATTCCTTAATAGGACACCCATAGCACAAGAGTTAATAACAAGAATCAACAAATGGGACTTTCTTAAACTGAAAAGTTTTTTCTCAGCAAGAGAAACAATAAGAGAGGTAAATAGGGAGCCTACATCCTGGGAACAAATTTTTACTCCTCACACTTCAGATAGAGCCCTAATATCCAGAGTATACAAAGAACTCAAAAAATTAGACAATAAGAAAACAAACAACCCAATCAACAAATGGGCCAAGGACATGAACAAACACTTCACAGAGGAGGACATACAAACAATCAACAAGTACATGAAAAAATGCTCACCATCTCTAGCAGTCAAGGAAATGCAAATCAAAACCACCCTAAGATACCACCTCACCCCAGTAAGATTGGCAGCCATGATGAAGTCAAACAACAACAAATGCTGGTGAGGATGTGGGGAAAAGGGTACTCTTGTACACTGCTGGTGGGACTGCAAACGGGTCCGGCCAATTTGGAAAGCAGTATGGAGATTCCTGGGAAAGCTGGGAATGGAACCACCATTTGACCCAGCTATTGCCCTACTCGGACTATTTCCTGAAGACCTTAAAAGAGCACACTACAGGGATACTGCCACATCGATGTTCATAGCAGCACAATTCACAATTGCTAGACTGTGGAATCAACCCAGATGCCCTTCAATAGATGAATGGATAAAAAAATGTGGCATTTATACACCATGGAGTATTACGCAGCACTAAAAATGACAAAATCACGGAATTTGCAGGGAAATGGATGGCACTAGAGCAGATTATGCTTAGTGAAGCTAGCCAATCCCTAAAAAACAAATACCAAATGTCTTCTTTGATATAATGAGAGCAACTAAGAGCAGAACAGAGAGGCTGAGCAGGAAGAAAAGATTAGCATTAAGCAGAGACATGAGGCGGGAGGGAAAGGGAGAAAGAAAGGGAAATCATATGGAAATGGAGGGAGACCCTCATTGTTATACAAAATTACATATAAGAGGTTATGAGGGGAATGGGATAACAAACATGGAGGGAAATGAATTTCAGTAGATGGGGTAGAGAGAGAAGATGGGAGGGAAGGGGAGGGGGCATATTAGAGGATAGGAAAGGTAGCAGAATACAACAGTCACTAATATGGCAGTATGTAAAAATGTGATGTGTAACCGATGTGATTCTGCAATCTGTATTTGGGGTAAAAATGGGAGTTCATAACCCAATTGATTCTAATGTATGAAATATGATTTGTCATGAGCTTTGTAATGTTGTGAACATCCAATAAAAAAAAAAAGAATTCAAATTTCAGGGTATCTTACTCCAAATGTTGTGTTGTCTCAAGGCTGGCATACAGAATCCACAAGGTCAATGTATTTTACAACACTTCACCAAGTTATCACCTATACTGACAGTCCCCCAGAAACATCATCAAACAGTGTGGTAGGATTTATAGATCAGTCTCAATCAGAATACACAATGTGTGGAATCTGAAAACAGGATCTACGAACATTTTGGCGAAAATACATATATGAGCACTAACATATGTTTCTCTCTTTTGCTTTAATTCTCTTTGGAAAGAGATTCCTGATTGCCTCTCCTCAGTCCAAGACTCCAAAGAGCAAGAAAACCCTTTTTTCTGAGACCCATAAGTCTGTCAAAAGCCCATTGCCCCAGGCATCATTTCATTTGCCCAGTTCCTTGGCTATGTCTCAGAATAAGTCTGACTTTCCAGAGATATCCTGCCTGATTCCCAGTGTGAAGGGGTTTATAGCTCTATGACAAGCTGCTGAACCTATTTCTACAGCCGATTCGGTTTGCATACTAAGAGTCCTTTGGGATTTTGTTAGGGCTAGCTGTCCTGAGCATGTGTAGTGGCTGCTATTCCAAATGAAAGAACTAGTTTGTTTGTTTTTTAATTATCTCTTCTTACAAGATCTACCCAGCAGTATTGCTCCACAAGGCTTGAAAGAATTTAATTAAACAAACTAAAAAAAAAAAAAAAAGCCCTTGCTTTTGCTTTTGTTGTTGTTGTTGTCGTTGTTGGTTGCTGGAATGAAATCAGACTACGATTGTTCTAGTGTGTGGAGATTTTTTTTTTCTTGTTCTTATGAAGAAACTGCTATCAAGACTAAGGATATAAATACTTAGAAACACAATACATTTTTTTTTGGTACTGTATGGAGGGTCACCCTCTTTGCAATGGGCCAGAGAACACAAATTCTGAGAGAAGAGCTCTCTTGCTTTCCAGAGAAAGCTCCAGAAACTCTGTAATAGAGCTAGAGGATTTATGGGAAATTTTAGTGCATTTTTTTTTAGTTCTCCAGAAAGGCTACATAAATATAAAAGAGGATGGCTACTGTGGCAAAGAATATCAGGTCTGGAAATACCCCTTGGACCATGTAGTGCAGCTATGGGAAGAGACTGTGGAGGGAAGGGACAGATAGAGAGCAGTTAGCAGCCAATAGTGGCATGAGACTTTATTAACAAATGAACATATTACTTTATTCTTAAATGTAGTTCAGATTTATTGTAGAAAAAATTAGAAAACAGATGAACAAGACCTGAAGATTCCTCAAATGCTCGCATATCATCGAAATACCTAGAAGACCATATTATCGGAATGTTTCTCTTTTGGTCTCATCATCTTTTATCTCTTTTTCTCGCTTTTTCTGAGCCCTGGCAGAGGAAGAAAGACTAGATAAAAATCAAAGAAGAATCTGATGCTCATCAGCAGTTTAAAAAAAAAAATGTCTGCTACAGAGGAGAATAAAAAGAAGAGTCTTTATTCCTAAGAAGAATCCAACGTAAAATGCATTAAACATGTTGCATTTAAATAAAGTGTTTTCTGGGGCTGGAGGTGTGGCTCAAGCAGTAGCGCGCTCGCCTGGCATGTGTGCGGCCTGGGTTCGATCCTCAGCACCACATACCAACAAAGATGTTGTGTCCGCCGAGAACTAAAAAATAAATATTAAAAAAATTCTCTCTCTCTCTCTCTCTCTCTCTCTCTCTCTCTCTCTCTCTCCCTCTCGAAGAGAGAGAACTCAAATTACTAACATATGGGATGAAAAAGGCAATATCACAACAGATGCTACAGAAATACAGAAGACAATTAGAAATTATATTGAAAACCTATATTCCAATAAAATAGAAGATAGTGAAGACATCGATAAATTTCTTTTTTATTTTTTTTTTAAATTTTTTTTTATTGATTATTTATCGCATTACATAGTTCATGATATATCATCTTTCATACATTAGACTCAAATTGTGCTTTGAACTCCCATTTTCACCCCAAATACAGATTGCAGAATCACATCTGTTACATATTCACATTTTTACATAATGCCATATTAGTGACTGTTGTATTCTGCTACCTTTCCTATCCCCTACTATCCCCCCTCCCCTCCCCTCCCCTCCCATCTTCCCTCTCTACCTCCCCTGCTGTTGTTCAATTCTCTCCCTTTTTTTCCCCTCCCCCTTGCCCCTCATAACCTCTTATAATTTTATGTATCCTTGAAGGTCTCCTACCATTTCCATATGCTTTCCCTTCTCTCTCCGTTTCTCTCCCCCCATTCGTCTTTGTTTACTGTAGTCTTTTCCTCATGCTCTTTCTTCCTGTTCTGTTCTTAGTTGTTCTCTTTATATCAAAGCAGACATTTGGCATTTGTTTTTTAGGGCTTGGCTAGCTTCGCTTAGCATAATCTGCTCTAATGCCATCCATTTGCCTGCAAATTCTATGATTTTGTCATTTCTTAGTGCTGCATAATACTCCATTGTGTATAGATGCCACATTTTTTTTATCCATTCATCAATTGAAGGGCATCTAGGTTGGTTCCACAGTCTAGCTATTGTGAATTGTGCCGCTATAATCATTGATGCAGCCGTATCCCTATAGTGCGCTCTTTTAAGGTCCTCAGGGAATAGTCCGAGAAGTGCGATAGCTGGGTCAAATGGTGGTTCCATTCCCAGCTTTCCCAGGAATCTCCATACTGCTTTCCAAATTGGCCTCACCATTTTGCAGTCCCATCAGCAGTGTACAAGTGTACCCTTTTCCCCACATCCCCGCCAACACTTGTTGTTGTTTGACTTCATAATGGCTGCCAATCTTACTGGAGTGAGATGGTATCTTCGGGTGGTTTTGATTTGCGTTTCTCTGATTGCTAGAGATGGTGAGCATTTTTTCATGTACTTGTTGATTGATTGTATGTCCTCCTCTGAGAAGTGTCTGTTGAGGTCCTTGGCCCATTTGTTAATTGGGTTATTTGTTATCTTATTGTTTAATTTCTTGAGTTCTTTGTACATTCTGGATATTAGGGCTCTATCGGAGGTGTGGGGGGTAAAGATTTGTTCCCAGGATGTAGGCTCTCTATTTACCTCTTTTATTGTTTCTCTTGCTGAGAAAAAACTTTTTAGTTTAAGTAAGTCCCATTTGTTTATTCTTGTTGTTAACTCTTGTGCTATGGGTGTCCTATTAAGGAATTTGGAGCCTGACCCCACAATTTGTAGATCGTAGCCAACTTTTTCTTCTATCAGACGCAGTGTCTCTGATTTGATACCTAGCTCCCTGATCCATTTTGGGTTAATTTTTGTGGATGGCGAGAGAAAGGGATTCAATTTCATTTTGTTGCATATGGATTTCTAATTTTCCCAGCACCATTTGTTAAAAATGCTATCCTTCCTCCATTGCATGCTTTTAGCCCCTTTATCAAATATAAGATAGTTGTAACTTTGTGGATTAGTCTCTGTGTCTTCTATTCTGTACCATTGGTCTACCCACCTGTTTTGGTACCAGTACCATGCTGTTTTTGTTACTATTGCTTTGTAGTACAGTTTGACCTCTGGTATCGCTATGCCTCCAGATTCACACTTCCTGCTTAGAATTGCTTTTGCTATTCTGGGTCTTTTGTTTTTCCATATGAATTTCATGATTGCTTTGTCTATTTCTACAAGAAATGCCATTGGGATTTTGATTGGCATCGCATTAAACCTGTAGAAAAGTTTGGGTAATATCACCATTTTGACGATGTTAGTTCTGCCTATCCATGAACAGAGTACATTTTTCCATCTTCTGAGATCTTCTTCTATCTCTCTCTTTATGGTTCTCTAGTTTTCATTGTATAAATCTTTCACCTCTTTTGTTAGGTTGATTCCCAAGTATCTTATTTTCTTTGAGGATATTGTGAATGGAGTGGTTTTCCTTATTTCCATTTCAGAGGTTTTGTTGCTGATATACAGGAATGCCTTTGATTTATGCGTGTTGATTTTATACCCTGCCACTTTGCTGAATTCATTTATTAACTCTAGCAGCTTCTTTGTAGACTCTTTTGGGTCTGTTATGTATATTATCATGTCATCCGCAAATAGCGATAGTTTAATTTCTTCTTTTCCTATTTTTATGCCTTTAATTTCTTTTGTCTGTCTAATTGCTCTGGCTAGTACTTCGAGAACTAAATTGAATAGAAGTGGTGATAGAGGGCATCCCTGTCTTGTTCCAGATTTTAGAGGAAATGCCTTCAGTTTTTCTCCGTTTAGGATGATGCTAGCCTGAGGTTTAGCATATACAGCTTTTACAATGTTGAGGTAAGTTCCTGTTATCCCTAGTTTTTCTAGTGTTTTGAACATAAAGGGATGCTGTACTTTGTCAAATGCTTTTTCTGCATCCATCGAGATGATCATGTGGTTCTTGTCTTTAAGTCTATTGATGTGGTGAATAGCATTTATTGATTTCCGTATATTGAACCATCCTTGCATCCCAGGAATGAATCCTACTTGATCATGGTGCACAAGTTTTCTGATATGTTTTTGTATTCGATTCGCCAGAATTTTATTGAGAATTTTTGCATCCAAGTTCATTAGAGATATTGGTCTGTAGTTTTCTTTCTTTGAAGTATCTTTGTCTGGTTTTGGGATCAAAGTGATGTTGGCCTCATAGAATGAATTTGGAAGAGCTCCTTCTTTTTCTATTTCTTGAAATAGCTTGAAAAGTATTGGTATTAATTCTTCTTTGAAGGTTTTGTAGAACTCCGCTGTATAGCCATCTGGTCCAGGGCTTTTCTTAGTTGGTAGTCTTTTGATGGCTTCTTCTATTTCTTCTTTTGTTATTGGTCTGTTTAAATTGTGTGTGTCTTCCTGTCTCAATCTGGGCAAATCATATGCCTTAAGAAATTTATCGATATCTTCATTATCTTCTATTTTATTGGAATATAGGGTTTCAAAATACTTTCTAATTATCTTCTGTATTTCTGTAGTGTCTGTTGTGATATTGCCTTTTTCATCCCGTATGTTAGTAATTTGAGTTCTCTGTCTTCTTCTTTTCGTTAGCATGGCTAAGGGCTTGTCTATCTTATTTATTTTTTCAAAGAACCAACTTTTAGTTTTATCTATCTTTTCAATGGTTTCTTTTGTTTCAATTTCGTTGATTTCTGCTCTAATTTTAATTATTTCTTGTCTTCTACTACATTTGCTGTTGTTTTGCTCTTCCTTTTCTAGGTTTTTGAGGTGTTGTGTGAGTTCATTTATTTGTTGGTTTTTTCTTTTTTTGAGGTAAGAACTCCAAGAAATGAATTTCCCTCTTAAAACTGCTTTCATTGTGTCCCATAGATTCTGGTATGTTGTGTCTGTGTTGTCATTTGACTCTAAGAATTTTTTCATCTCCTCCTTTATGTCTTCTACAACCCTTTGATCATTCAATAACATATTGTTCATTTTCCATGTGATGTAGGATTTTTCCTTCCTTCTTTTATCATTGATTTCCAATTTCATTCCATTATGGTCAGATATGGTGCATGGTATTGTCTCCACGCCCTTATAATTACTAAGAGTTGCCTTATGGCATAATATATGGTCTATCTTTGAGTAGGATCCATGTGCTGCTGAGAAGAACGTGTATCCACTTGATGATGGTTGATATATTCTATATATGTCGGTTAAGTCTAGGTTATTGATTGTGCTGTTGAGTTCTATAGTTTCTTTATTCAGCTTTTGTCTAGAGGATCTGTCTAATGGCGAGAGCGGTGTGTTGAAGTCACCCATAATTATTGTGTTGTGGTCTATTTGACTCTTGAACTTGAGGAGAATTTGTTTTATGAACGTTGCAGCTCCATTGTTTGGTGCATACAAATTGATGATTGTTATGTCTTGTTGGTGGATGGCTCCTTTTAACAGTATATAGTGACCTTCTTTATCCTTCTTGATTAACTTAGGTTTGAAGTTGATTTTATTCGATATGAGTATGGCCACTCCTGCTTGCTTCCGAGGGCCATATGAGTGGTATGATTTTTCCCAACCTTTTACCTTCAGCCTGTGTATGTCTTTTCCTATCATATGAGTCTCCTGAAGGCAGCATATTGTTGGATTTGTTTTTTTGATCCAGGTTACTAGCCTATGTCTCTTGATTGGTGAATTTAGGCCATTAACATTTAAGGTTACAATTGAGATATGATTTGTATTTCCAGTCATGCTTCTTTATTTATTTATTTTAGTTTGGCTAGTTTTGCTTTTTGGTTGTTTTCCTCCCCCTTTACTGAGATACCTCCTGCTGTTAGTTTTGGGCACTATTTATCAAATCCTCTTCTTGTAGTGTTTTGTTCAAAATGCTTTGCAGAGCTGGTTTTCTTGCTGCAAATTCTTTTAGCTTTTGTTTATCATGAAAGATTTTAATTTCATTGTCAAATTTGAAGCTCAATTTTGCTGGATATAGTATTCTTGGTTGGAATCCATTATTTTTCAGCGTTTGAAATACATTATTCCAGGATCTTCTCGCTTTCAAAGTTTGTGATGAGAAATCGGTCGTTAACCTAATTGGTTTACCCCTGAAAGTAATCTGCCTCTTTTCTCTCGTAGCTTTTAATATTCTCTCCTTGTTCTGTACGTTGGCTATCTTCATAATTATATGTCTTGGGGTTGGTCTATTATGGTTTTGAATGTTTGGGGTCCTGTAGGCTTCCAGGATTTGGCAATCCATTCCATCTTTCATCTCTGGGAAGTTTTCTAGAATTATTTCATTTAATATGCTGTCCATTCCTTTGGTTTGAAACTCTGTGCCTTCTTCTATCCCTATGACTCTCAGATTTGGTTTTTTTATGACATCCCATAACTCTTGAATAGATTGTTCGTGGGATTTAAGCATCTTTTCTGTGTTGACTATATTCTTTTCAAGTTGATAAACCTTGTCTTCATTATCTGATGTTCTGACTTCTACTTGATCAAGTCTATTTGTAATATTCTCGTTTGAGTTTTTAATTTGGTTTATAGTTTCCTGCAATTCTAGGATTATTGTTTGATTTTTTTTTAAGATCTCTATCTCCTGGTAGATCTCGTTCTTTGCCATTTGAATTTGTTTGTTTAATTCATTTTCAAAATATACTTTTATTTCTTGGACTTGCTGTCTCATGTCTTCTCTAATATTCCTTTCCATTCGAGTTAGGTATCCCTTGAGTTCTTTCCATATCCCTGTTTCTGAAGTTTCTATGTCCTCCTGTAGAATTGAGTTGTCTTGCATTGTTTGAAATCCTTTTTTCCCTTGTTTTCTCATATTGTCCACCTTACTTTCCAGCTCTTTTTGATTGTCGTGTTTCTGCTCTCTTCTATAGATTTGTTTTGTTTCTGTATTACTCTGATGTCTCTCCTTTGTGTTGTTGAACTATGCCTGCTAACGTGGATTCTGCTGGGAAGGAATTCCAACGTCCGAGCTCCAGTGACGACACTACTCTACTATGCCGTGCCCCAGTCTCCTTGCCGGGGTGCCCTAATGGGGGGGTGTGACTGGACTGTCTCTGTTTGCTTTCAGCACCCGGTCGTGGCAGGCGGGCAGACTCCCGCCGCCCAGTATCTCAGGCCGTGGGCAGGTGATCCATCGCCAGCGGGAGGGCGTTCTCCTACCGCCCAGTTACGCTGGCAGTGGATGAACTGTCGCCGGCGGGCCTGCAGTTTACAGCTGCCCAGTCACGAGAGCCTTGCCTCTAGTCTCCTGTTCTCTCCTGCTAGGCTTGGGTTCTCCTGCTAGACCAGATTTCCCCTCAGTGATGGTTCTCGGCAGTTCAAACTGTACTCTGGGCCTGTTTTGTTGCAATCTGTGGGAGAGTGGCGGTGGATACTTCAGCTCTCTAAGATGGTGGCCGCTGTTTGCCTTAGCGGAGTGTCCCTTGTGGGGGGCGGGGCCTTACCGGCTTCCTTCCCCGACTGCAATCCCGAACTCAGCCCGGGGGTCAGTGCGGGCTTGGGCTTGGCTGGTGGGATACCACCGTGTCGCAGCCACTTAATTCCCTGCTGACTGGTTAACCCCTTCTCTGCGGCGCCACGCCTTCTGTAGCCTCGGGGCAGGCCGCGTGTATCAGACAGCCTGGATCTCCGGGGTCACACCGTTGGCTTTTGGGATCCCCGGCACTCTATGGTTTTGATTTTTTCTGCTTGCCCCTCCCCCAGCGCTGGCTAGGCAGGTTTTGTTTTGTCCGCTGATGGGAGGGGGGGTTGAGCGTCAGGTGCTTCTAGCTCCCCTTTAGTCTTTATGCAGGCTCACTCTGATACTGCCTCCCCCTGAAAGTCTAGGAGAGATTTTATGCGAAATCCCCCTAAGTATGGGGGCTGGGCTGGGTCACACACACCTGTTTTGTTGCTGCAATCTGTCGGAGTGTGGCGGTGGATACTTCAGCTCTCTAAGATGGTGGCCGCTGTTTGCCTTAGCGGAGTGTCCCTTGTGGGGGGCGGGGCCTTACCGGCTTCCTTCCCCGACTGCAATCCCGAACTCAGCCCGGGGGTCAGTGCGGGCTTGGGCTTGGCTGGTGGGATACCATCGTGTCGCAGCCACTTAATTCCCTGCTGACTGGTTAACCCCTTCTCTGCGGCGCCACGCCTTCTGTAGCCTCGGGGCAGGCCACGCGTATCAGACAGCCTGGATCTCCGGGGTCACACCTTTGGCTTTTTCATCGATAAATTTCTTAAGTCATATGATTTGCTCAGACTGAGTCAGGAGGATACACACAATTTGAACAGACCAATATCAATAGATGAAATAGAAGAAGCAATTAAAAAACTTCCAACCAAGAAAAGCCCAGGACCGGATGGGTATACAGCGGAGTTCTACAAAACCTTTAAAGAAGAATTAATACCAATACTTTTCAAGTTATTTCAGGAAATAGAAAAAGAGGGAGCTCTTCCAAATTCATTCTATGAGGCCAACATCACCCTGATTCCGAAACCAGACAAAGACGCCTCAAAGAAAGAAAACTACAGACCAATATCTCTAATGAACCTAGATGCAAAAATCCTCAATAAAATTCTGGCGAATCGGATACAAAGGCATATCAAAAAAATTGTGCACCATGATCAAGTAGGATTCATCCCTGGGATGCAAGGATGGTTCAATATACGGCAATCAATAAATGTTATTCACCACATCAATAGGCTTAAAGATAAGAACCATATGATCATCTCAATAGACGCAGAAAAATCATTTGACAAAGTACAGCATCCTTTTATGTTCAAAACGTTAGAAAAAATAGGGATAACAGGAACTTACCTCGACATTGTAAAAGCTATCTATGCCAAGCCTCAGGCTAGCATCATTCTGAATGGAGAAAAATTGAAGGCATTCCCTCTAAAATCTGGAACAAGACAGGGATGCCCCCTATCACCACTTCTATTCAATATAGTTCTCGAAACACTGGCCAGAGCAATTAGACAAACGAAAGAAATTAAAGGCATAAAAATAGGAAAAGAAGAACTTAAATTATCACTATTTGCGGATGACATGATTCTATACCTAGAAGACCCAAAAGGGTCTACAAAAAAACTACTAGAACTAATAAATTAATTCAGCAAAGTGGCAGGATATAAAATCAACACACATAAATCAAAGGCATTTCTGTATATCAGCAACAAAACTTCTGAAATGGAAATGAGGAAAAACACTCCATTCACAATATCCTCAAAAAAAAAAAAATAAAGTACTTGGGAATCAACCTAACAAAAGAGGTGAAAGACCTATACATTGAAAACTACAGAACCCTAAAGAGAGAAGTAGAAGAAGATCTTAGAAGATGGAAAAATATACCCTGTTCATGGATAGGCAGAACTAACGTTATCAAAATGGCGATATTACCAAAAGTTCTCTATAGGTTTAATGCAATGCCAATCAAAATCCCAATGGCATTTCTTGTAGAAATAGAGAAAGCAATCATGAAATTCATATGGAAAAATAAAAGACCCAGAATAGCAAAAGCAATTCTAAGCAGGAAGTGTGAATCAGGCGGTATAGTGATACCAGATTTCAAATTATATTACAGAGCAATAGTGACAAAAACAGCATGGTACTGGTACCAAAACAGGCGGGTGGACCAATGGTATAGAATAGAGGACACAGAGACTAATCCACAAAGTTACAACTATCTTATATTTGATACAGGGGCTAAAAGCATGCAATGGAGAAAGGATAGCATCTTCAACAAATGGTGTTGGGAAAACTGGAAATCCATATGCAACAAAATGAAACTGAATCCCCTTCTCTCGCCATGCACAAAAGTTAACTCAAAATGGATCAAGGAGCTTGATATCAAACCAGAGACTCTGCATCTGATAGAAGAAAAAGTTGGCTCCGATCTACATATTGTGGGGTCGGGCTCCAAATTCCTTAATAGGGCACCCATAGCACAAGAGTTAATAACAAGAATCAACAAATGGGACTTACTCAAACTAAAAAGTTTTTTCTCAGCAAGAGAAACAATAAGAGAGGTAAATAGGGAGCCTACATCCTGGGAACAAATTTTTACTCCTCACACTTCAGATAGAGTCCTAATATCCAGAGTATACAAAGAACTCAAAAAATTAGACAATAAGATAACAAATAACCCAATCAACAAATGGGCCAAGGACCTGAATAGACACTTCTCAGAGGAGGATATACAATCAATCAAAAGTACATGAAAAAATGCTCACCATCTCTAGCAGTCAGAGAAATGCAAATCAAAACCACCCTAAGATACCATCTCACTCCAGTAAGATTGGCAGCCACTATGAAGTCAAAGAACAACAAGTGCTGGCGAGGATGTGGAGAAAAGGGTACACTTGTACATTGCTGGTGGGACTGCAAATTGGTGCGGCCAATTTGGAAAGCAGTTTGGAGATTCCTGGGAAAGCTTGGAATGGAACCACCATTTGACCCTGCTATTGCCCTTCTCGGACTGTTCCCTGAAGACCTTAAAAGAGCATGCTACAGGGATACTGCCACATCGATGTTCATAGCAGCAAAATTCACAATAGCTGGACTGTGGAACCAACCCAGATGCTCTTCAATAGATGAATGGATAAAAAAATGTGGCATTTATACACCATGGGATATTACGCAGCACTAAAAAAATGACAAAATCATGGAATTTGCAGGGAAATGGATGGCACTAGAGCAGATTATGCTTAGTGAAGCTAGCCAATCCCTAAAAAATAAATACCAAATGTCTTCTTTGATATAATGAGAGCAACTATGAACTGAGTAGGGAGGAAGAGCAGGAAGAAAAGATTAACATTAAACAGAGACATGAGATGGGAGGGAAAGAGAGAGAAAAGGGAAATTGCATGGAAATGAAGGGAGACCCTCATTGCTATACAAAATTACATATAAGAGGTTGTGAGGGGAATGGGAAAATTAACAAGGAGAGAAATGAATTACAGTAGATGGGGTAGAGAGAGAAAATGTGAGGGAAGGGGAGGGGGGATAGTAGGGGATAGGAAAGGTAGCAGAATACAACAATTACTAATAGGGCATTATGTAAAAATGTGGATGTGTAACTGACGTGATTCTGCAATCTGCATTTGGGGTAAAATTGGGAGTTCATAACCCACTTCAATCTAATGTATGAAATATGATATGTCAAGAGCTTTGTAATGTTGTGAACAACCAATAATAAAAAAAAAGAAAAAAAGAAAAAAAATAAATAAAGTGTTTTCTGAAATATTTTGTTAAGTATCAAAAAAAAAGAAAGAAAGAAAGAAAGAAAGAATAAGAAATTGTATCTGACTGCCTTCAAGGCACTTACAATCTAGGTGGCTAAATTGATGATGTGCTGCATAGTTTTTAAATACTGATTTTTTTTTTCATATTTGAGAGAAAAAAGATGTTGAGTGAGACAGAAAAGTTAAGCTTTCTTTCAGTTTCAAGCTGTACATGGTATTTCAAAGTCAGAAGAATTGCTGCTGGGTATTTCTTCTAGTTGTTTCCCTATGTCTTCGGAACTTCCCCTCTCTGTCCCCTTGTTCTACACACCAAAATACAGACAATCCTTTTCTTATGGCCATCAATATTTTCTTCTTTTTTAGTTATGAAAATCTGTTCGAGGGTCACTTATTATTAAGGCTTTGAAGATTGATAAAGAGGTATTTGAAATGTTTACCCATTCATTTATCAATTCACTCGCTGGATATTGAGTACCTACAATGTTTTAGGTGCCAGATGTTTAGCAGAGAACAAAACAATACAGCCCTGCAGTCATGTAACTTATATTTTATGACAGATTTTCTACTTAGGTGTAGAACTGTTGAAAAGTTATTCAGGCCTGTTAATTACTGAAAAAGTGGGCTGTTCCTATGTGATGTTCCATGAAGGGTACTTTTAGAATTTTTATGAAAAAACACCTATATGACTGCATTAAATCCCATCCAACAGCCTACAATTTAAGATCAGCAGCCATCAGGAAGTCAGTGCATACATGCCCAGTACATCTTTTCCAACTCAATACGTGGCTCTGGGTTAATCAGTCGTTTAAGGGGTGTGTGCTGACTGAAAGGTGATGCTGCAGGGCAAGGACCAGGAGAGTAGGAGAGCTTAGAACCAGGGCAAGGTGAATGGGCAACATGCAAAGGGGAAGCCAGGTGGCACTGAGCAGAGGGAGAAGGAGGTGCCATGGGAGGAAGCGTGCTACTGGGATAAACTCAACTACATTCAGAGTTTTATGGTTGGCTGGCCTTGATCCCTTCAGGCTTCTTGGTCAGGATTCTCCACCATTGTCTGACCAGGGGGACTGCTGCAGATCCTTCAAGAGGAAACGGTAGCTGACTGGTTGATCTAGAGTTACAGTTATAAGAAGAATGTGACAGGTCTATCACTGGCATAGGAAGGCGCAGCTTCTACCTTGTTCTCAAAATACATGTTAAAGTATTGACCCATTTTGCAGTCCCTTAGCATAATCCCATTTAGACTTTCAGCTCTAACTACCTTACTTTTAAACCCCAGCATGACATTCTTGCTCGGACTTTGAGATATAGTTTAGAAGCACAAAATGCAATGTCTGCAGGATATAATTGTCTTATACCTAGGAAGGTCAATCACACGTATCTTGGAAAAATTTAAATAAATCAAAACATGGACCCGGGAATCACTACCCCACTTTCCACGTTTGAAGCTGGAGAGTTATTTTGTTAAGACTGTGCACACACCCCTGGAAGCACGGGGTTATAATTGAAATGTTGACACAACCTTAAAGCATCGCAGTGTGAGCAGTGTTGTTCTAATAAATCTTGTCCCTAATCCTCAGAGAGAACCTAAAGAAGAGATTCACTTTCTATATCAGGTTTCATTTACTGAAAGGCTTCTGAAGATAAAGCTCATAAACTATGAAGGGACAGATACAATGTGGGCTAAAGGGTTAAAGGGCTGGAGAAAGCTCTGTAATTCTCAGAAATGGGAAACAGATGTTGTTTGACATTTTGAAGCACGGTTTCCTTCTCCTTTACGCACTTTTCTGCTATCACAGTTTTCAAAGAAAAGATGTATTACTGTAAATGAGAATTGCTCAGCAATGAGTTTCCTGCTTACAGAACAGTGGGACCTAATATTAAGACTAATTTTTATTTAATACAGTGTCTTTTCATATAACAGAATCACAAATTGCGTTTGAAAACCGAATGGCATTGGTAGAGTTTATCACGAAACGCAGGGAATTAAATAACACCTTATGAAAATGAGTAAATATAATTGGAAAGAAACATTGCTTGAGCCTGGGTCTCTCCTTCATATTAATTTTTGTTGCTAGGGCAACTGCTCTGATTTGCACTGACTTCTGGTAACCTCTGTACAGATAAACACCTGCAGGTACAAGTAGGACTCCGGACTTGGTATTTTGATTCAAGAAAGAGGTGAGAAGAATAGTGTAACAGGAGATGATATGCATGGGGGTAAAGCATTCTGGGAGGCAGGATCCAAAATGAAACAGTGGGCAGAAAAAGCCACCGGTGATCAACAGCCAAATGGTAGCTTCAAGAGCAGGGGAGACTTCTATTCCAGATTGGATGGCAGGGAGGAACCGAATTGAGCCACTTAATGAGCAGAAAGAACTGAGACAGTGCTTGCAGTTTACAAGCTGGGGAAAGTAAACCTCTTTTGGTCTATTTAATGTGTATCTCTGCTACCAGTAGAGGTATCTATTTCAGCTTCTTGAGAGATAAAGCATGGGCCATTGCTAGGTTGCCTCTTTCCAGTGGTTGCTGGGAAGTCTTTTAGTTACAGAGAAGTGTCAGATCAGATAGAAAGTTAACTGAGATGGACCGAAGCGTGGGAAGCACTGGCAGCTTGGGCTGGATGTTTCCCACGGCTCCAGCATCGAATTTATAAAGATATGAATTGTGTGTGTCTCATGAAGTCTAATGAGTGAGACCATGCTTACTAAATAACATTTAATATTTAGGGAGCTAAAATAATCAGCAAAAGCAACACTATAAGCACTGGCCTTAGTTTTCTGGATAAATCCAGCTGAAGCTGCCACAGCAGGTGGCTTAAAAAATGCAAAAATTAAAGAAAAAGAAAAAAAAGAAATCATAGCTTTATTTTGGGAAATGGGGCAAGACGCCAAATTTTCATTTGCTCTGCATTCCATTGGCAATGAAATAAAGGCATTCCCGTAGGAGTCTCACCTCCTTCCTGCAGAGATCCCAACTGCCAGGCCCACCAAGCTCGTCTCTCAGACATCATCATCCACAACATCCACTCAATCAGAATATTGCCAAAATGAAGTGTAAGATGAAACAACATGAAAAATAAATAACAAGACAAAACAAAAAACACACACCAAAAAAAACATAGTGAAGAAAATGAGTAAAAAAGAAATGAAAGAAGTGCTAGCAACAAAAGGTCAATACTTATGCTTTATCTCAGAGAACAGATTTGGATAAATCAATAATGAATACTCAGTTTAAATATTAGAAGCACACATATGCAAATACTAAGATGTAACAATTCTAAGATCCTTTGTATACTTCTTATAGCAGTTTAGGGAAAATTTTAGAAGTGATACAATCACTTGAAAAAATCAGAAGTGATAACATTCTCTTGGAAGATTAATGCCCTCATATAAGGTTTTTATTTATTCATTTATTTATGTATTTATTTATGTATTTATTTGGAATCTTCTTCAAAGCTTTGTTTCTTGGTACTCCTCTTTAATACCATTTCTCTCCCCCACCCCTTTCTTTTTCTTTCTTATTAGACCCAATTTATTTTCAACACTTTCTTCTTTGGTACTTTCTTGAATTCACAGTGAATTCTGTACATTGAGATTTGCTTGATACTCGGTTTGCACTTTAAGATCATGGTCTTTATGGAATATAATGTAGGATTGGGCCAACCTTTTCAGCTCTTCTCTTTCAGTATCACTTACGCTGGTTTCCAGACTTCTCTGCCTGCTGAATCTCTGAACCTTTTTTGACAGTCACCTTGAACTCACCCACTTTAAATTTCTTTCATAAAATTAAGAAATTCTTTTAGTAAAAAAAGTTATCACAGAGTGAAATCACTTGTAGAAGACAAAAGGTAAAAGTCACCTATTCCCCACGTCCTCCCTGATTCCATCTCCCAAGAATTTCTATTCAACCATGTTTAAAATGAAAGCCAAACTTAAAACAAGTAAAGGGTACAACATACAAGAAAAAATATTTCTACAGAAATAATCTTTCATACAATGTTTCATTTATCTCAGTGGAATTACAATGGGTTATTAGAAAGCATTCAAAGCAATAATAATCTCATGGTATCTCTCTATGGTCTTTAAACTTGTTTTTTGATTCTCATTTCTTCCCACTTGTGTGAATTTCACAATGAACTACCCTGGCTTCAGGGTCTCCAATTTGTAAACGAACTAGAAAATCACTGAAGTCCATTGAGCCTCTACTGCTCTGAGCAGACGAACTTCTGTGGCAGTTAGTATGGGTTTTATGTCTTGTAATAGCCATACCTGTCCCAGGACCTTGTATGCAATTAAACATCAATCAGCATGTATTCATGATGCTAACAATATTCATATTCGTAGTGAAATGAACACTTAGTAGATACAGAAAAACCTAATATGTGTAACGTTCCCATTTAGGACAAGCACATGATGGCAAAGGATGGCTTGGGAAGGCAAGCCAGCCTGCACCAGATCCTTAGATGCACCGATTGTTTCTCTCTGGGCCATCACTGCACGTTTTTAGGCCCACTATCAGGAGTTAATGTGCAATGGCTACACAATATTCTGGGGCCTGAGGCAGAGCTAATAAATATAGGAATAACATTTTTTTTTTCTATAGAGAAAATAAAAGCCTTTGTTTTTATGGCATGAAAACATACACCCTACTGAGAGTCCTGCAAGGTGGTAATCTGAAAATTGCTAAAAGAATAGGCTGTGCTGTGGTGTTTCTTCATGCTAATATCCTCGTCATCTGATTTCTGCTCGTTGCCAGGATTTTGGTTTCTACAAGCTGGTAATGCTGCCTTGGGCTTTCCTGTGGCCTAATGAGAATGAAGTAATGTGGAAGAGCTTACAGCCCCCAGGGGCAGAACACCACCTATGCTGGGGCCACTGTTAGGCCTAAGTTTGGAGAGGATGGAAAGGCAACTGAGATGAGCTCTCGAGCTGGAAGTCATCTGAGGGCTTGTGTCTTGCAAGGGTCAAAAAAAACATAACACAGAGCATATGTTGCCTGATTATTTCTTCTGCCCATTCCTTTGTGGATGTATCAGAGATTTGTTAAGAGAATCCTGAAAGAAAGATTGAGTAATAAGATTGTACACACATTTACCTAGAATCAGGAATTCTTTTACATATACATATACATACCGCCCCCGCCCCCCACACAAAGTACTGGCAGTGTTGGGGACTGAACCCAGGTGCTCAACCACAGAGCTACACTGCCAGCCCCTGAATTTGGCATTCTTAGTGAAGGACAATCCCTGATTATTCACCTCTGGTAAACTTAAGGTGTGTTACAATGATTGTACTGAAAGCTACATACATTTCAAGTTTCAAACCTGTGTGGACCTGGTCAAGAGAATTCATTTCTCAGGGTCAAGTTCTATAAAATGGAAGAGGTAGGTTAGATGAACTAGAAGACTCTTGCCAGGTAAAATTCGTGGTAATTGTTATTTTAAGGAGAATATTGCTTGCAACTTCCCAGATCTCCCCTTGTGGTTCCTGATATGCATGCTTGGAAAGATGTCCATCAGAGCAAGGATTATTGAATAGCTCTTTGCTCTGCAGTGACTTGTCACAGTGAGTATTAGACAATGCTCAATGAGAATCTTAGTGCCTTATTATCATGTTACCTCTTTTGCCAGAAGATGCTTTTCCCCAAGAAAGAAATGACTTACTCCTTTACTGACTCCAGGTTTTTGTTTCGATGTTGCCTTTTTAAGGAGGTTTTCATAACATTCCTAGGATAATAGAAACCTACCCTCACCTCCTCACTTCCTATCTCCTCTTTGTGACTTTATTATTTTTTTCTCCATGGTACTATCGCCATCAGATATTGTATCAGGCAGGTCCATGCAAGAAACAGAAACCACATAATTAATTTAACAGAGAGTAGAAATTAAGTAGAAAAAGAGGTGTATTTCACCAAGGTAATAATAATTTATTATTATTATTACCTTGGTGATATTTCACCAAGGTAATAATAATTTATTATTATTATTACCTTGGTGAAATAATTTCAGGAGACCTCTAGAGCTGCTGATGTTATGAGCCATGTTGGTGTCTCACCAAATTTGTATGTTGAAGTCTTCACCCCTGATACCTCAGAAGGTGACTGAATTTGGAGGTATGGTCTCTAAAGAGGTGACTAAGGTAAAATGAGTTTGTACAAGTGGGTCATAATCCCATCTGATTTGAGTCCTTATTTAGACAAGGAGGAGATTAGGAAAACACACACAGAAGGATGATCATGTGAGGGTGCTGTGAGAAGTTGGCAATTACAAGCCAAAAGGAGGATGAAGAAACAAACCCAGCTGAAGCCGCCATGTTGAATTCCCAGCTTTCACGATTGGGAGAGAATAAATGGCCCAGGCTGTGGTTTGTTAGGGCCACCATGGAAAATTAATACAGTTGGGAGAGAAATAAAAAGAGATTGGGATTATTGAAATTTAGAGCCTGAAAGAGGGACTCCTCCAAACTGAAATGAAGACATCTGAGGACTCTCAGGGCAAGGTTTGTTGGGAATAGGAGTCTCTAAGGGAGGGATAATGAGGATGGTTCTCCTAGTATGGAAAAACCAAAAATCAAAACCACCTACTGCTTTCAGAATCAACCATTGCTGCTGGGAGAAGAGTTGTGGCTGGGAAGCTGTCAGAGGAAACAGGAAACCAATGTCAAGGAGCAGCTTCCTTCTTCCTCCCTGACTCTTGAAGTCTTCCTCCAGCATCCTCTGTTGGCAAAAACATAAGAGAGAGTAGCTGGCAAAGTAGAGATACTGCAGGGCTCTAGCACCATTCCAATGTGGATTCGAAAGACTAAAGATTTCTGTAGCTTTGCAAAGGCTAAAGTTTATTAAATGGTGCCCTCAGACTCTCTTCTGTATCTCAGAATATCATCTTCATAAAGGCAGTGATTTTGCATGGTTAACTTCTCTATCTCAAATGCGTAGAATAGCAACTGGAATGTAATAGGCACCTAAGAAGTAAGAAAATAATTAATTTAAATCTTGTCAATTTTGTCATTTGTTAAAGTGGTTCTTGGAATGTGAGCTGAATGTCCATGATGCAGACAGGAGAAGAGGAAAGACAGATGCCATGAATAATAGTAGCTACTATTTTACTATATGTTTTACAGTTTACTGTATGCCCGAGTTTGCTAAACATTTTATGCAAATGTAATTCCTTATTACTCCAGCAACACTGAGGTAGGTAACCCTAAAGCTTCACAAATAAGGAGTTAAGGCTCAGAGGAATTATGTAAGTTGTTTAGGAACATTGAAGTAATCAATTCAGGATTCATCCCTAGGTTTCATTATAAACCTGTACTTTCTCCCTGGACCACAATCACTGTGTACTTGATCTGTGTGAAGCAGGCTGGAGAATATTGTCCTGTGGCCTCTTTAGTCCCAAATGAGATCTACCATATACTTCTCAAATATCTTGCATTTGTATAAACTTTGTTTTGCATTATAAAATTATTCTAACATGAATTAGTTCATTTTCTGTTGTACATGCTAGAGTTCATTGGTCTAAAAAGCATGTAAGTCTTCTGATTAGATAAGAAATATTCATTCAAGGCTTAGTTAATATCTAAGAGAGCTATTTTTTTTTTCTCTCCTAGCTCTGACCTTTAAACTCCTCATTTTGTTAGTGTGTTGAGTTGGGAACTTTCAATGAAATCTGTAACTGGCGAGGAGTAAAAAGTGAATGATAGAAAAAAAAAGAGACAATCAATGCTTAAACAATGGTCCACCATGGGCAAAGGAAATCCCCTGGTGCTTCAGATGTCTTTGTGTGGGAGAAGCCAGAGAGACCACAATCATAAGCTGATTCTTCTCTTTTAAATCCATCTTGGCAAATTAGCTACTCTGGTGGCTTTCAAATGCATTTGGGCAGCTTGTAGCTGTAATGACTGACAGACTGGGGAAATCTGGACCTCTGTGGAATAATGGTCTTAGAGGAGAGAAAAGAAAACGCTCAGATTAGATGTCATTGAAGCCTTTATTTGAACTATTCACAACACCAAATTATGGGATACCATCCTGACCTAGTTTATTAAAAGGGCTTATACATGCCCAGGAACGACAAAGCAGCCTCTTGTATAACTAAGCCTAACGTGGTTTCCATCCCAGTTGGGTTGAGTGTGGAGATGTTAAGTTTGTATTTAGGATTGAGCAGACGCTAGCCCTGTTTCCAAAGCCCTCAGAGAATTCCTGAAGAGTCTCAACTCCAGATATCTCTTATTATTTCTTTATTGACAATTTTCATTATATGTCCTTTTTAATAAACTTAAAACATCTCTTTTTTTCCCAGCCAAATATTTGGAGAAAATGGACATTGAAACTTAAATAGTTTTATCTCTTTATAATAGGAAATGACATTTGAAAAGTATTCTACACGTTATTACAAATATTCCAACCTGATAGGGAAATATTTTGAGACCAGTGCAGGAATCCTATTTGACCTCCTCTCCTGGGACATAAAAGGTTATTACAGAACAGAATGCTAGCGATGTTTTTATTTCAGTTTAGGCATATTTTGTTTCATCATCTAGGCAGTAACCATGGTTGACTGCAAATATTTTTGTACTTAGCTATGCAAGTATTTCTTCATATGGCCTTGCTTAATAGAATCTGCATTATTATCCAGCTGAAATGGTGCTACTTCAGCAAGGATAATAACACACTTAAAAAAAATAATGGTTCAGAAAATACCACATGCTAGTTGTCACCTCACAAACTTGAACTGAAAACGTTTTCAGTTAATATGTTAGTGTTTCTTAGATATTTTGTTTTTCCACAATCATAATGTGGCAGATAACAAATACATGGTATAATGATGTATAATGATTTTCTTCAGCATTTAGAGATTGCAAACCATTTTTGCATGAGTCCCAATTTACAGATGAGAAAACCACGGTTGATGGGGTGAGTAATTTATCTAAAATGATAACGCTGGAAAGAAGGCACAGTTCAAACCAGGGGTCCAGCCCTTCTAGCACTGTGTACTGCCCATAGACAGTGGGGATCAAGTTTGGCAGAGAGCCAGAAAACACAGGCCAGGGGCCACTGGATGCAGGCCATTTCTCTGCCTTTCTACATAGGAATCAAGAAGCAGGATCCTGTTCACTTCTAAATTAAACATAGAGAAGAAAGAAGTTTATTCATAGATGAACCTCACTTGCCTAATGTGTTATTCCTTTTCTTTTTGAATCTTTTGCTCTCTCTGATTAAAACTGGGAAGAAAAAGTCTTACCTCTTGTGTTTCCAGTAAAGATTCAGACTTTTATGGATAAATCCCTTCAGAGTTTCTCAGGGCTCCCTGGTTTCTCAATGAAAGTCACATAGCATCTCCTTTGTTACCATCAAGTGGCATGCTTATAGTGATAGATAAGTCATAAAATTATAGGTTTGAGCTATAATTACCTTTGCTTTCTAAACCACAGTGTAATATACTTATGGCACTTCCTTTTGAGTATGATAGAGTTAATTGTTATTACTATGCTATCGTGTAGCATTAGCTAACAAACCCCGCTCAGCTACCTAGTAATTCAGGAGTCCTTGCATAACCCAGAACCTGGTGACTTAAATTGCGATAAGCATTCATGAAATGTGCCCACTGCCATCATCACAGCTGTAACCTATCAAGTTGTTGCCACTCGCATTCAGCTGGGGATTATAGCTCTCATAAAACCCTTAGGGCTGGTTTAGTGGCCTCAGCCTGAGGTTTTGAAATACCTGGAACTTCACGTAGGTTCAAAGCCCCAGCATGGTTGACTCAACAAATGTAATGTCACTCACTGTGCTGTTGGTGTGTACTTAGGGAGAGAACTGAGAACTGGATTTCTGTGTGCACATAAATGCACTCGGGGCATTTGGAGAAGGAGTAGGAGTATATTTATGTTCAATCGACAGGCAAGCCAGTTCAACTGGTAAATGTGGTGGAGCAATGGTTTGGAAAAAGTGAGAATTCTGGTTCTTCCCACTCACTCTCTGACCTATCACCCAGTTGTGAGAAATGTCTGGAGCCAAAGTTTGGAACATTTTCTCTTTCCTTGTAATGCACAATTGGAGTTCTGGAATAACAAGTCAGTATATCTTCCAATTATACTTTGTACCTGGATCTATGAGTCCATGTACCTTGGTATCAGTCTATCTGTGTATCTTTATATCTATGTATATGTCTATTTGTGAACTGGTGTATCTCCTTTTTTTATCTTTATGGGACATGCTGGCATGAATAGGCCCAGATTACTAACTCCAGTCTGGAGTTCATGGATAACAAGAGGAAACTCGAAAAGGGCCTAAACTGTTTACAGCCTGAGGCCCTCTAACTTTCCAGAATCCTGCAACAGTTTTTTCCGTCAACTTGTTGCTTCTATGATGCCTCTCACATCTGCTGCTCTTATTACTACCAGGCTAGCTTGGTTCTTTAACAGCTAGACTCTTACAGCTAGTTCATAAGCAGGATTCCTATCCTTTCCAACCACCCTAAGTCATATATCCCATCTCATGATCAGATAGATATGTCTGATGGTTTCCTACAGCTTAGTTTGCTGTTCAAATCCCGCCTTCTATTTATCTTTCTGCACCTATTCCTTATTAGGATTTGGCCAGCATCCTTTATTTAAGTCTTGCTGGAAAAATGGCTGCTTTTGAGATGTATGTATAACATCTTCCTTGTTATGTGCGTCTCCTTGCTTCTTACTAAAATACTCTTTCCCCACTTCAGCGGTTGGGCACATCTTGAATAGCATTCTGATAGGAAAAAGTTGATCCCTGCCTCCAAAGAAGTTCCCTCAAGTAGGTCTTATATCCTCTGATTGATTATAATCTTCTTACAATCAGGGACTCTCCCAATATTACAGTTCTAACTAGCTCTCGAATTTGGATCCTCCTCTCCACCCCCAATGCCATCGCTTCTGCTGAGGAAGTCTATTTTCCCTAACAGTCTAATGGTATTTGTTATCTCTGATCTTCCATCAATCATCCGCCCATGTTGCTGCCCCAGTGATCTGTTTACAATACCAAGATAATAATTACTCATTACCTCTCTGCTTAAAACCTGTCATAAAAGGAGAAAGTTTAGGTAGATAGGGGAGGGGAACTATTACTTTACACTTATTACTTTTTTTTAAAAAATAAGTGCACAAATTCTTTTTGTAATAAAAATAAACCTCTTTAATGTCCCTTACGGCTTCTTCACTGAAAACCCTCTCCACATGACAAGGAAAGCCCTTCACGATGGAGCTGGTGATCTTGTTGGAAGTTCAGGTTTCTTTGTATCCCAACCCCCAAGATGTACTTGGACTCTTGACATTTGCATTTATTTGAATATTCCAGAATATCTTCTGGCACTCCTTTGTTAGCACAGGCAGCCCTCCCCCTGCCAGAATGCTTTCAGTGTGGAGGGTCCTCTCCCACCACCCTCTGCTCATGTCACCCCCTCTGAGACGTTTTAGTATCTCCCCAGCATAGTTGGGTCCCTAAGTGCACCTTTACCATAGGACCCACCATGTGGCCCTGTATTCTTTACTGTCATTTACTTTTGGCTGCATAGAGCCAAAAAAAGATTTAAGGCAGAGTTTTACATATATCCAAATCCAGGAATCTGGTACTTTTAATTTTGTGTCCTGCTGTGTTAGGGTTCTTCAGAGAAACAGAATAGGAGAAATGCAAATTTGTTATGAGACATTGGCTCATACAACTGTGGAGAAGCCCTACAATCTATCATCTGCAAGCTGGAGGCTCAAGGAGGCCAATGCTATAGTTCAAAGTCCTGACAGCTGGAAAGATAATGGTATGGACTCCAGTCTAAGTCTTAAGACCTGAGAAGCAGTGTACAGGAGATGGACATTTCAGTTCGAAGAGTCAGACAGATTGTGAGTGAATTCCTTCTTCCTTCACTTTTTGTTCTCTTCAAGTCTTCCACTCATTGGATGATGCCCACCCATGTGGGTGAGGGTGATCTGATTTACTCTGTCTACTGATAGGAATACTAATCTCTTCTAGAAACACTTTACAGACACTCTTAATATTTAGTCAGTTCTCTGGGCGTCCCTTAGCCCAGCGAAGTTGACATTTTTAAAATTAATCATCACATCAGATCACATAGGTCATACCAAATTAGAAAGATTATTAAATATTATTAATTATTATTATAATATTAAGGATGTGGACTAGTAAAAAGTAAAATCCATAAGACTTGGAACTGGAAGAGTAAGCGCAGATCATTCATATGAACCTTGTGTTCTGCAACTGAGGAATCTAATGTCTTAGCATCCAACACAATGTCTCTTATTTAGAAGATTTTGTTTAGTTTTGCTGATATTAGAAATAATTAGTGACTGTTTTTCTTAAGGATTTGTCTGTTTCTGTTTGCAAGTCTGTCAATTGTTGCTTGATACATTTTGAAACTCTGTTCTTAGGTATATAAATATTTAGGATTTTTATGTGCTGAATACATTGATCCCTTTATATTTATGAAATTGCTTTCCTTTTGCCTGGTAATATTCTCTTCTCTGAAATCCACTTTTTCTGATGCTGATATAGTCATGTAGCTTCCTTCTGATTACTGTTAGCATGAAATATCTTTTTCCTATCGGTTGCTTTTTAACCTATATTTGTCTTTATGTTTGAAGTAGGAAACATAAAAACATGAAACTTTTTAAAATTCAATTTTGTAATATTTGCCTAAGAGTGTAATGGTATTTGTAATGGTATTTGCCTTTTAATGAAACAGTGTTCAGACCATTTTCATTTAACATGAGTAGTGACTTACTTATGTTTAAATACTTTTTCTTACAATTTTGCTTTTATTTGTTCAATCTGTTCTTTGTTCTCTCTTATAACCTTTTCTGGTTTCTTTTGGATTAACTAAATATTTTTTATTATTTTATTTTACCTTTATTGTGGGATTATAATTATACCTCTGTCTTTTGTTGGTTTAATAATTGCTTTAGGACTCTGTGCATCTTTAACTTCATACAATCTGTCCTTAGGTGATCATATACCACTTCACATACAGTAAAAGATTGCTACAATAGTTTGTTTCTATTTCTCTCCCTACCCATCTTTATGCTATTGTTGTAATACATTTAATGTTTAGACAGGTTATAAGTGCCATACAATATTGACATGATTTTCACTTAGTTGATTATATCTTACAGACATTTAAATAAGGAAAAAAAGATTCTTGTATGTTTACTCCATAATGATATTTTCTGATGCTTTTCATTATCTTCTATAGATTCACATTTTTATCTATTCTTATTTTCCTTCTGTATGAAGGACTTCCTCTAGTATTCGATGTGTGAGTCTATAGATAATGATGTCTTTCAGCCTTTTTATATCTAAAAATATTTATTTTAACTTTGTTTTTGAGAGATACTTTTGTTGGGTATAGGACTCTGCATTGATAATTTTTCTTTCTTTTTCAATATTTCAAAGATGGTCTATATTGCCTTTGTTTAGATTATTTCTGAGAAGAGATCTATTGCAATCTGTACCTTTGTTTTTTTATGTAATGTGTCTTTTTCCTCTGGCTCCTCTGACAATTTTCTGTCAATCACACGTTTTGAACAATTTGATTATATGTGTATTCTTGTACTTTTCTGCATGAATCTGGTGCTTGAAATTCGTGGCACTTATAGGACCTATGGGTTTATACCTTTCAACAAATGTGCAAAAATTTCAGTTACAATTTCTTCAAATAATTTTTTTCCTTCTTCCTCTCCTTTGGAGACTCCAATTGCATATATCTTTGACATCTTGAAGTTTTTTCACAGTTTAGGATGAACTATCTTCTATTTGTCTTTTAGTTCTATTTTCTCTGTGTTTTGTTTTATATTCTATGTATTTAAGTTTATGAATTTTCCCCATAATATCTAATTTGCCATAAATTCCATTTAGTGAGAGTTTTGTTTTAAACTAATTTAGTGTTTTAATCTCTAGAAGTTAAACATGGGTGTTTTTCACATGATCCATTTTTTCTATGTAACTTTTGGAACAAATAGAATATTTTTATAATAATAATTTTATTTTTTTAAGGTGTAATGTTCATGTGTGTCTTGGTTCTGACTAATGGATATTTTCTGTCTTCTTTGCATTCCTGGTGCTTTTTGATTGGATGCCTGAATGTGAAGTTTATCTTGTTGGGTGCTGGGTAGTTTTTTTCATTTCTACAATAATCTTAAAATTTGTTTTGTATTATGATGCTTAGGTTAGAATTAAGTCTAATTACCCCATATCCTTATAATATTTTTACCTTCTTCACTTCTCACCTACATAAAGGATGATGACAACTTGCTAAAGCAAAGTGAGTCTTCTGAATAATAAACCCTTCTCTACTTCATTCCACTAGTTATTATTCCTATTATAGAGTTTTAATGCTGGTCTGCAAATGTCCTCGACAGGGTGTGATTGTGCTGCCTTATTTACATCTATTGCATCATTATATCAGATGGCGTTTTATTACGGTGTTTATGCAGATTGTCGTCTCACCCCTTTTACGCCTTATATTGGTATTCAGACCAATACTTACATGAGTGCTACACCTTGAATAATTAGAAATCTAATATCTAATATTTGAAGCTAGTGGATAATGTTACTACTGTCTTCCCTACGTGACTGTTTTCTATTCCTTCCTATTACCTGATACTTGACGTTAAATTATGTCAACTGCATCCCTATAAAATTCTTATCAGTTCTTCTGCATTTCTGCTTCCTAGTTAGGCACCAGTAAAATATCACTTGAAATGTTCTTATAATCTCTCCCTCCAACCAATCCCCATCCCCAACCCATGCATACCCAACATTCACCAAACTGTATGGAATGTAGTACGGAATATATTCTTCATATGGAATACATTCTTTGTTTTAGGAAGTGCTGAGGGCTGATTTGGGATGGACCAATCTTACTTAGTCAAAAATTCAATGTCTACTCTCTATGTGTGCAAAACCCTTAAAGAATTCTTTCTCTAAGAAAATAAATTTTAAATGCCTTTGTAAGATAGTCTGAATATTTCTATAGCATGCATTTATTTTGTTGAATCAAAGAACTTTTGATTCTCTTTGTGCATCAAACATTTTCTTTGCTTTGCTAAACTTTGATAAAACGTGCATTCTTTTTTCCTTCCTCAAGGTCTAAGTCAAAAACTTCTTTACCACACAACCTAATTTGATCATCTCCAAATGGAGGATTTTTTTTTCTCATGGCTCCTCCCATTTTTTACCTTACATTCTTCCTTCCTTCCTTCTTCTTTTCATCTTTCTTCCCTCTCTTTCTCTCCTTTCTTTCTCTTCCTTCTTTCCTCCTTTTAAAATTTTATTCTAATTTCTTATACATGACAGCAGAATGAATTTAAATTCATAGTACACATACAGAGCACAATTTTTCATGTCTCTGGTTGTTCAAGAAGTAGACTCACATCATCGTGTCTTCATACATATACTTAGGTTAATATGTCCATCTCATTCCACTGTCTTTTCTACCCCCTTCCCCCTCCTCTCCTTCCCTCCCCTTTTCGTCTATTCCTCCCATGTGCTCCTGCTCCATCCTCATTATGAATCAACATTCTTATATCAGAGAAAATATTCGGCATTTGGTTTTTTGGGATTGGCTAACTTCACTTAGCATTATATTCTCCACTCCATCCATTTACTTGCAAATGCCATGATTTTATTCTCTTTTAATGCTAAGTAATATCCTCCTTTTTATTCTTTCTCAGATTCTCTCAATTGACAAGTAACAATTGTGTATATTTATGGGATACAGTGTGATGCTTTGATCTGTGTATAATTGCAGAAAAATTAAACCACGCTAATTAACACATCCAGTTGTTCTACAGATTATCATTTTTTTGGTGGTAAGAACATTAAAAGCCTATTTTTAAGAAATTTTGGAAATTTTGAAATATATCACAAAAACTTATTTCTCCTGTCTAACTGAAATATTGTACAATTTAACCAAACTTTCTTTTTTCCCATCCTTCTCCCTTGTCCACAGCCATGTTGCTACTATTTCTATGAAATTAACTATTTTAGATTTGAGGTATAAGTGCGATTATACAATGTATCTTTCTGCACATGGCTTATCTCACTAAACACAATGTCCTCTATTACTATCCATGTTGTTGTCAATGACAAAATTTCCTTCTTTATTATATATCTTCTTTCCCTCATTAATTATAAGACTGAAAGGAAGGGTTAGAATGGGGCTTATCTCTCTATTTTCTGATCTGCTTTGCACTACATCATCAGTGTTCAATAAAATCTTGAAGACTGGAGGAATAAATGGGGATGGTAAATCACTTAAATCAATTTTATCAAAATAATTCTAAGTAAACCCAAAACTTCAGAAATATTTTATCTGATGCCTCATTATGACCACATATAGAGAAAAATGCAACTCATGTCTCACTATGTTGGTTAGGAAGAATAGGGTCATATTTTTTAAAATGAAATAGGTCATATTTTTTTAAAATGATTTCTTCTTGAGCATATGAATATTACTATATTAATCATTCAACATCAAAATACTTGGCATAGTGGATTTTAGTCCAGTTTCGTGTTCTGCACAGCCTTATCCTTTAAGACCTATCATTTCAGGTGCTGGCTTGGTAACAAATGGAGACCTTTGCTTGACATATTGTAATGAACTTCTCTTCTAATATAAAGGTTATCACTGGGTGCCTTGAGTTCATGTAAATGGGAAATATTGAAAATATTTTGGAAACCTTCAAATTTCATTTAATAAATGAACTCCAAGCACTACCACTTTCTAGCTATATAATCTTGAGAAAACAACTTAGCCTAAGTCTCCATTTTCTCATCTGTAAAATGGAAGTAATGAACTATAAAGTTGTGGGAATAAATTAGCTATAAATAAATTTGAGCAGTTCTGAGAATGGCACTCTTCATTATTCTAGAAGAGGCTATACAAGTTTTAACTGTTACCATTATTACATTATTACGTACAACAACAAAAAAATAGTTACATTTGCTTTTTTCCCTTGAGTGATTGTAGGTTACATGAGATAATTTATCCCCCTTGCTTACTACACTGTTTGCATATTGGAAGTGCTCAAACTATATTTGTTTATTAAATGAGTATGTCTAGGTTTTTTTGTGGTGCTAAGCAACTGTTAAAACCTTGTCATGGGGAAGCTTAGATTGGAAAGCATTCCATGACAGTGAGTGACATGACTCACCACCATGAGAAGAAAAATGAAGAGGAAACTTTTCACTGAGGGTTTTCGGGATTAGGATAGTAATTCTCTGGAATTAGAACGGTCTGTGTTATTTTGGACAGAACTGTGTTAGAAGCAATTCAGATTAGAGTATAAACAAGCTTTTTCTCTTTCATCATTCATTCATTCAAAATTGCAAATATCAATGGTCCAACATTGTGGACAACATTACCTTTTAGAATAGCATCCTTATCCAAGCTGTGTGCTTCAGAGAAGATTGAGTAAATACCTTTAGGGTGTGACATTTGCTAGATGCTTTCACTCCAATATTCCAAGCATCAGGCTGTACTTACTTTCAATACCTGAAATATAAGCCATTAACTTGCAAAAAAAAAAAAGTGTAAAAAATACATAGGAGATCATTTAAGTGCTAATACACCCACTGTCTTGCTCAGCCCAGTGTTAGAGTGCTCTAACACTCTACCATAGATGGGAGGGCTGAAACCAGAGATATTTGTTTCTCACAATTCTGGAGGTTGGAAAGTCCAAGATCAAGATGCTGGTAGATGCAGTGTATGGTAAAACCCACTTCCTTAGTTTGCACTGGTCTTCTTGTATTGTCCAAGTATGGCAGGGAGCAGGCATGAGGTAGAGAGAGGAAGGCAGGGAAGAGGAAGAGAGAGAGGGAAAGTTCTTTGGTGTCTCTTCTTATAAGGACAGTAACCCATCATGAAGGCTCAAGTCTCATGACCTAATCATCCCCCATAGATCCCACCTGCTCATCCCATCTCTCTGAGGGATTAGGAGTTTAACACAGTCATTCTGGCAGGGAGGACAATTCAGTCCATAGTACCATCTTTTATCAAATATGTTTCTTTCTAGTTGCACAATGTCTGGATCACTATCATTATAAATCCATTCTTTGTGGGATAACCCATGGAATGGGAGTTATCTGTCCCCTTTGATTGCCTAAAGAGGGTACATTAAGTCCTAGAACCAGATCTTCAAGATATTTTCTTGACCATAAGAGATGAGAATAGAGCTTGGATTGGGTGCTAATTTTACATGGAATGAGGAGAAGCTAGACACCACCTGGGTAGAGAGCACGGGGCCTTTGTG
The DNA here is from genome assembly GCF_964194105.1 of Spermophilus citellus. Taxonomy (NCBI): domain Eukaryota; kingdom Metazoa; phylum Chordata; class Mammalia; order Rodentia; family Sciuridae; genus Spermophilus; species Spermophilus citellus. The sequence continues at coordinate 87,418,455 of NC_138187.1, read as the reverse complement.
GGGGGAAGCCAGAGTGAGGTCATAGTGATTCATTGAAGTGTGGCTTAGACGGCCAGAGTGTGGGTTTGGTGGCAGATAAAAGTAGAAATAGGCCTAGCAAGATTCTGGAGTGAAAAAAAAAAAAGATTCTGGAGTGAGACATCTCTGGTTTCTTGTCTTTCTTAAGGCCACGACATGCATATTTCAGATGAAATATGACTTCTAACCTTTCAACTCCACCCTGGTGAGAAGAAAAAGAGATTTGGGGTGCTTGTAGGTGGGGTGAGTACCTGGATCACAGCTACTGTCAAAGTAGAGGAAGCACTCATAAGCCCTCCTTGCACACTTTTGACCTTCTTGTCTATGACTGGAGGTTGAAATCCTGACTATGTACTATCTAAGGTCTGTTCCAAGAGATAGCATGTTTGGATTCTATAAATTGTTCTCCATATAATTTTATTCCATGTAGATGTGGTTAGTTCATCAAATTGAAACTTAATGAACATGACTATTTTCAGCATTTAAAACCACCATATGGGTGTCTGCACACATGATGTGATAAATTAAGTCAATTTTAAACACGACTCTGGAAAAACAATGACACAAATTTAGCATTTCTCGATCACTTAGCTCTTTATTTCAAGGACCAGAGGGTTTAGGATCTGAATTATTTACATGGATTGTCTCAGCATTTCCTTTCGATTTCTATATGGAGATAACTCAAAATTATGACCAACAATCTTTTTTTTTTGTCTTCAAGATAATAAAACATCCCTTAATAACTTAGAAAAAGAATTTGGAGATGCCCTTTTCACTTTGACCATATAGGTGGAGAAATTGTAAATAACAGATCCTTTGACACTCTTCAGAAATAAAATGTGATGAAGAGTTCAGTTGTCTGATTAAATTCTCCCAATAAAATCTCACCTAGTCTCTTCTTACCCCTGGGAGAAGGGCCGCACGCACAATGGACATTATTTTTCTTTTGAACCTACTCGTATCTTGTCAAGATGTCATCAATACAAATACTTTGACGTTTTTAGTGCAACGATTGGGAAGCAGGTTGAATTTTTCAATCCTCCCAGCCAATATAAGTCAGTCTGCGATACTTAATTTCTATTTGAGATCCTTCGTTTCTATTATAAACAGATCCCGTGGTGGGAGATAAATTTCATGGTAACAGTTTGGACTTTTTTATGAACCACCTGCAAGTTTTCAGCAAACAACATGTTTTATGGGAGCTCAAGGCAATGTTCACCCATCAAGACCTGACAGGAAGGGGAGGATGGATGAGGCCTTATCTCAGGCACACACGTAACCTTCCCTGTCCCCTGGCCTGACCTCCCTCTGCACTCATTTATGAAAATGATTCATCTTTAAAGAGCTTCCTCACTCTGCCTGCAGGCTGTAGATCTTTTTGCACTGGACTTGTGTAGGCTGAGGTTATAAACTTCGGTGTGGAAGCCATTTGGAGGGGCTTAATTTTGAATATTGGAAAAAGAAAAGTGTACAATACATGTTCTTCCTTAAAGGAACAGTCTCATCCTCGGACTTTCTTCTATAGAAGGGTGTTCCTGTGGGGTTTCATTGACAAGCATCATTGGGATTCAACTTGCATTCATTTTGCTAAAGCTGTGCTGAATTTAGCACACTTCAGGAGAGGCTTTCAAGTAGTGCTAGCGCTGTGCTGGAATCATCACATCTGGGTTGCTCTAGGTGGAGAAAGAGACCGTGCAGTGCATGTTTCTTATCATACAGGGCACTGCAAAAGGTGTCAAGTGTGACAGGACTCGTGGGAATTGCTAGGTCCCTTTGGAATAGGCCTTTGAACAGAAATGCCTTCAAAGGAAAAGAATAGAGACTAGGAATGGAGAGAAAACAGTCCTCAACAAGAGTAGAAGGTGGAGGAAAGTGAGGAGAAAACATGAATTGGCTCATCCTTTTGGGTTGATTTTGTGGAATGCATGAGCAAGCTTTAGTTCCACAGTTCCTGGGGATTACATCTCACATTGGACATATGGCAAGGAAATGCATGTGTAGGAGAGACTTTGGAGTTAAGAAAAAGAAAGGAGACGACAGAAAATCTTGACAGAATTGCTTGTGAAATTCAAATATTTGTACAAAGCAATTTAAGTAGAAATGAGAGAAATGAGATATTCTAGGCAAACTTTTTTTTTTGTAAAATGCCTATTAATCTATTAATTTCTTTTTTACCTATGGTCTCTGTTGGCTATTCAATGCTGCCACTGCAGCATCAAATAACTGGGCATGATGTAGTTGACAGGCAAATAACTGGGCATGACTGTGTTTTGATAAAACTTTATTTATAATAACAGTAGGGGGCCTGGATTTGGCCCAGAGGTGGTACTTTTTTTTTCTTTTTTTATTGTTGGTCGTTCAAAACATTACATAGTTCTTGATATATCATATTTCACAGTTTGATTCAAGTGGGTTATGAACTCCCATTTTTACCCCGTATACAGATTCCTGAATCACATCATTTACACTTCCATTGATTTACACATTGCCATTCTAGTGTCTGTTGTATTCTGCTGCCTTTCCTATCCTCTACTATCCCCCCTCCCCTCCCCTCTCTTCCCCTCCCCTCTACTCTCTCTACCCCCTCTACTGTAAATCTTTTCTTCCACTTGTATTATTCTTCCTTTACCCCTCACTTCCTCTTGTATGTAATTTTGTATAACCCTGAGGATCACCTTCCATTTCCATGCAATTTCCCTTCTCTCTCCCTTTCCCTTGCACCTCTCATCCCTGTTTAATATAATCTTCTTCTCATGCTCTTCGTCCCTACTCTGTCCTTAGTTACTCCCCTTATATCAAAGAAGACATTTGGCATTTGTTTTTTAGGGATTGGCTAGCTTCACTTAGCATAATCTGCTCTAATGCCATCCATTTCCCTCCAAATTCTATGATTTTGTCATTTTTTAATGCAGAGTAATACTCCATTGTGTATAAATGCCACACTTTTTTTATCCATTCATCTATTGAAGGGCATCTAGGTTAGCTCCACAATCTTGCTATCGTGAATTGTGCTGCTATGAACATCGATGTAGCAGTGTCCCTGTAGCATGCTCTTATTAGGTCTTTAGGGAATAGACCGAGAAGGGGAATAGCTGGGTCAAATGGTGGTTCCATTCCCAGCTTTCCAAGAAATCTCCATACTGCTTTCCAAATTGGCTGCACCAATTTGCAGTCCCACCAACAATGAACAAGTGTACTTTAAAAACTTTTGTCCAAATGGCTTTGTTCTAACATCAAACCTCAAATAAGCCTGGACCTGTTTCCATGTCCCTAGATTGAGGCCCATGACAAAAGGGTAGCAATAACTAGAGTCACATTTTGTAGCAAAAGAGCAGTAAGAGTAGTAAAAAAAATGAGTTCAGTGAAAGGAAATTTCCTGCAAGATGCTGATTAATTGGGGTTAATTTGGCAGATATGGCTTCATGGAACTTTTTGCTTTTAAAATGCATTGAGAATCTCAAAGGGAGGATATAGGAGGCAATATTTATAAGCCTGTTTTTCATACTATTTATTTTGTATTGTACCTTCTTTGGGACACTATGATTCTGGGCCTCTGGTGGTTGTGCTGAATTCTAATAATGGGGAGCACAGGCAAAGCAAACTGCTCACCTTGGAGCTAGGAAGCAAAAGATAAAAGGAAGAGGAAGAGACTGGGGTCCCATAGTCCCCTTTAGGGCATGTTTCTATTGATTTAAGAACCTTCCACAAAGCTCCCCTTCCCAGTGACTCACAGCATTTCCCAACAGTGCTACCCTGGAGACTAAGTCTTCAACACATAAACCTCTAGGGGACACTTATCCAAACTCTGGTGGTCTCCTATTCTGGTAAATATTTTCCTTATGCCATTGTCCTTCCCTAATAGGTGTTTAGTTACATGTTCCATTGACTTTTTGGATAACTGCAAAATGGCAGCAATAGAAGTTAGTTATTTCACTCCACATGAGCTCTTTTAAAATTCTGCTTATTTAACAAAATCCCTATAGAGACTTTCCTTCTAGTAATCCCTGAAGCTGTCCATCCTGTTTCTAGGAAGTATGTCCTAAAGTTGTAAAGTTGTACCTTAAAGTGAATTTGCTCATGCTCATGGACAGCAGTGATCGAATCTGGTGGCTTTGGCAATTCATAAAGGATGACAGTTGTTCTCTGGAGTGCTGAGTAATGCAGTTTGTCTCTGCTGAGTACCCTCCGTGTTCATGGCACAGAGTCATGAAATGAATATAACAAATAAGGTACTGTTCTTTCTTGGAAGAGATTAAAATTATATAGGGGTTAAAGGAGTACAGCAGTGCAGTGGTTTTCAAATCAGGGACTCTAGAGAGTCCCATAAGGAGTGAGAGATGGTAGTCTGTGAGATCTCTCGATCCCTCTTCCCCATTTCAATCAGAATAGTGCTGATGTTATCTATTTTATCTAGAAAAATAATAGGCACAAGAGTCAGAATGACACAGCTCAGAAATGCTGTGGTGCTGCTTAATCTTTCTGAGCCCGTTTACTTATCTATTGAAGGTGGATAACACCTATGCTTCACAGATTTGCTCTGAAGGTATAATGAATGAATGCATATGTAGTACCCAGACCAGTTCCTGGCACATAGCAATGCCCCATTAAAGGACAGTTACCACCTTGGAGCATAATGTGATACAAATCACAAGAAAACTACAAAGTACCTTGCATTTCACCTTATAATAGCTGGACCGAAAGTATTTGCTGAACGAAATTAAGTTATGCAAAATGAATGAGTGAGAGAAGGGATGGGTGACATCTGGGTCAGGGAACTTGGAAAGCCTTGCAGGAATGTGAGCATTTGAGCTGCACTGTCACTTCAGATCCTAAGGAGTCCCTGACAACCGGGTGACTTGAGGATGAGAGAGGAATCCTGGACCACTTCAGAATCTTTGAAAAGTCATCCTTAGACAATTAGAGTGGTCAGGTTCTATTATGGAAAGATCTTCCTAGAGAAAGATGGGAGGGATAGGTGAGCGAGAAGGCTGGGGAGTGAAAAAGGAGCTGTGGTTCTAATGCATAGCACCAGTCATATGGAAGGCATTTCTAATTCCGTTGCAATTTTCCTTCTAAGCAAGAACAGCACATTCACTCTGATTCTCTACTCCATTAACATAAGTAGGTCTATAATTATATTTTATAGTCATCAGACTTCTTGATAAGTCTTGCTAAAATGTAAATTATGACTTGAAATAGTTTTGAAGTAGGGACTAAGTTAATCCTCAATCCTCAATCACTCTGTGGCTATCTGAATGGACTCTGCTCATCATATGCATGGGAAAAAATTTCTGGGTGCTATAGCATTTGATGAGGCAGGTGGACCGAGGCAAAGCTAGCAAATGAATGGTGAAGTCAGTCTCTAGGTTCTAAATAGAGGCATAGGTATTGCTAGGGTCCATTGCTGTTTCCTGTACTGAGAAATAGAGAAGGTGTTTTGCGGTTTTCTTTCCCATATTTACTCACATGAGATATACCTTCCGGTCTCCAATACTGGTGCAGTGGATTAGATTAATAATTATAGCTCTTTTCCCATGATTTCCTCTGTAAAAATAATAGTACCATTGCAATCTTGTGAATTTAAAAAAATCACAATAATTTCAAATGGAATTTTGTGGGTTCACATTCCTGTTTCCTTTTTAATCTCCTGGATCAATGCCTCCCATCTCTCCCCTGTTAGAACTAGAAGTTTCCATTTCATGTGTACACACAATATAGCCCATTTGTACTCCTTCCTTGGAGCCAGAGAATTTATGTTTTCCATCCAGCTTCAGTCTGTCCTGGGACTGGGCATCACTTGGTTCACTGGGTCCCTGGCACTACCGTGGTGTTCTATGGCTGGGTTTTGCCATGGTAGTGGGTTACGTAAAATGGTTTCACCAAGGCCGTACAGGAAATGCTGCCATTTCTCTATCAAAGCAGATCTACCATGTCCTTGAGGGCTCAGACCATTATAGAAAACCCCTTTCCACTTGAGGTGTTACATTCCATAGGTTGATATGGTTATCACAGGAGCAAGGTGACAGGCACACCCAAGTACCACGCGCGGAGCTGTGTCAGACTCACTCGTTTCTTTATAACTAAGCCTTTGCAACTGGGCTTGGAGTTTGCATGATAATCCTGCTCTCTCTAAGGAAAAAAAAATCCTCAGTGAGACTTTCTATTTTTTCCATTTATTAATTTTCTTGTTGTGCACCCAGGGGTGTTATTGAATGACAGGCGTAGTTATCTAAGAGTCTCATTCTTATATAAAGATGAAGGAGATAATAATTGCACCACCACTAGTGGTCTTCTTGCTTTATGTTAGATTTCTTTATAAATTAGGGAATGGAAAGACAAATATTAGTCATTTCTAGGTTCAAAAATAGCTATTTTACTCTGGAGGCTGAGGCAGGAGGATCGTGAGTTCAAAGCCAGCCTCAGCAAAGTGAGGCGCTAAGCAACTCAGTGAGACTCTGTCTCTAAATAAAATACAAAATAGGGCTGGGGATGTGGCTCAGTGGTCAGTACCCCTGAGTTCAATCCCTGGTAGTGTCCCCCCCCCCAAAAAAAAAAAGCTATTTTAATTTTAAATGAAAGACAGCAAAAGACTTTCCCTCAAATCTCTGTATCTTCTGTCAGGAAATGAGAATTGCATTTCAATTATCTGTCACTTCCTTGGAAGAGTTCAGAAAGCTCTGTTTATAGTGATCACTGGTGTCTCCTCTGACACCCTCAAAATCTGGTAATGGACTGTGAACAAAATCATGTAGATAGAGGAAGTCAGGAGGCATTGGTACAGAGCGAGGGATCCTCAGAAGGATTTTATCTCACTATCTTGTTATGAATGTATGAGCTGCTGCTACTAGGTAGGAAATGCTTGGTATTAAGTAATTATTAATTTTAAAGAAAACTCTTTCATTCTCTTATCTGTGTTGACTAGGAGGAACTTGGAATCATGGGGGGCATTCCCAGGGAAGCAGGAATGAGGAAGCGCAGTGCTTCATAGTGTTAGAGGTCCAGGTGTGTCAAAAGTGACCTCTGCCTACTTCACCTTTTGGTTTAAGATCTATCTTCTACAAAACTAATGGTAGAGAGGAGAGAGAGAAGAGGGATAGAGATAGAGGGAGAGAGAGAGAATATGAATATTCTGGGTGTAATGGTCTCTCTATTCATTCTTTATTCATTATTTTTTTTTCTTCATTTCAGGGCTTGAACCCAGGGGTGCTTAACCACTGAGCCATATCCACACCCCTCTTTATTTGGAGAAATGTTCTCACTAAATTACTGAGGGCCTTGCTAAGTTGTTGAGCCTGGCTTTGAGCTTGCGATCCTCCTGCCTCAGCCTCCTAAGCTGCTGGGATTAGAGGAGTGCATCACTGTGCCTGGAAGAATGCTTAACTTTTTAACCCTATTGAGCAATTAGGTAGGTCACTAGGATTATAACGAATGTTTAATTCATGGGATAAATTTGTGCTTCTAGGAAAAAAACAAATAAAATGTTTCATAGCAGAGTTGTCCTATGTATATTAACTGGTTTGGGGAGAAGAAAAGGTTCTTACTTAATTAACCAATAAGCAAAATTTTAGAGAAGATATTTGAAAAGATAAGATCAACCCTAGCAAGGAGGCTGAGGTTTCGTCTGCTGATCTGTACAGAACAATCTGGACATGCGCCAAACATCTCCCATGGAGATATTTAATTGTCATCTTAACAAGATAATGTGAACCATGACGATTTCCTTCTATATGGCCACATTTTCAAAATTACTAAGGCTATTTCTTTCTCAAAAAAAAAAAGAATTCTTCTTGCTATTCAAGATCATCCGTGCTGACTTTTGACTCCTGTGACATGGAAGCTCAAGATGACGAGGTAGGCAATTGCTGGGAACCATCACTCACTCCCCTTTCTGGTGAATTGTCATGCTGTTCTGAGAACAACCCATGGGTCCCTGAAATAGAGGGTCAGATAACCAAGTCATGCTCAGCTGATTGGCCCACAGATAAAGGATGAACTTTACCAATGGTACCTGCCCACAAGTCTTTTGAGAAGAAAACAGAGTTTGAGATAATAAGGGAACCTGATGACTTTTAGCATGGTCATGGTTTTCCTTGGCCCACACAGGGACAGAGGTAATTTCCCTGTCTTCATCAGCAACCTCTTTGCATATCTCCTCGATAGTGGCATATGCCGTGCTAACAGAGATGATTAGAGAACCCCACCATGCCAGAGACGCAGTCAATGTTCAACGAATGTTAGAGAAGGGCGTCAACAGTGATCATGAGCTCCGTTCTCAGTGATTCAACAGCACCTTGCTATCAACCCAAAGAAGTAGTCTCCACATACATGGCCTGATTAAATAAGATAAAAAATGTAGTCATTACAGAAAGGTTCATTTTGAAGGTTTTGTGTTCCTTATTGTGACCCACGAACCTTACAAATAAGTATCCCTCCCCCCCAAAAAAGCTAAGGACAGGAGTGACTTATTGGTGACTGTTGCAGATTAGCATGTAGCTGGCTGGGAAGGGGAGAACAGGCTGGGGACAAGAAGCAAGAAAGCTGTTAGGTGATGTGCATCGATTTCTTTTTCTAGAATGGGGAGAAAACAGAGTAAGGTGACAATTTCCCCCCCCCCTGGGGCTGTATTCAGATAGAGTGATAGTATAATGGGAATCATGGGAAAGAGACTTTTTAATTCATCTTCTAGGTAGAGAATCTGTCAACAGAATATTGCAGAAGAGAACTTCAGGGGATGTGCCGTTCTAATTTTCTTATCTAGGGTGATGGTGATGTCTATAATGATAGTACTAATAATACTAGTAGTAATGAGTTAATATTTATTGAGCGTTTACAATGCGCTGGGCAGCTGTGATAATTGGTTGAGGTGTATCATTTAATTAAATGCCTACAACAAACAACCTGTCAGATAACTACTTTATTACAATGACGAAGCTGTGGCTTAGAGTTAAGTAAACTGCCCAAGGCCACGCAGCCTGTTAAATGTGGAGATTAGACCTAGATTCTAGAGTGAGGCTAAGTGACATTAGGTGAGCAAGAGGAAGGATGGATAGTCATTTTCAGATTGAAATAAATACAATGTGAAAGTGGCAGAAAAATAACATTGTGATTGATATTTCTCCTCCAGTGTCCTTGTTTCAATATCCTTCAAACCTTTAGATCAAGGGTCAGCAAACTAGCCTGTGGACCCACTCTGGACGGACACTTGTTTTCATATGGACTGTGAGCTAAGAAGGGTTTGTATATTTTTAAATGGTTGGAAAAAAAATCAAAATAATATTTGCAGATAAGTGAAAAGGAACCATTGATCTGAAATTCAAACTCCAGTGTTCATAAATAAAGTTTTATTGGAACACAGTGAAGCCCACTAATTTAAATATTGTCTACAGGTGCTTTTGGTCTACAATGGCAAAGTGGAGTACTCATGACAGGAACCACATGATGTGCTAAGCCGGAGACATTTGCATGTGACTCCTTAGGGAGGAAGCTTACCAATCCCTGCTACCCATTATTGATAGAAAGTGGCCAAGAGCAAAAGCTTTGAAGTCAGATTTCTGGATGTGTCTTTTGTTTCCCTCACTTGCTATGTAAATATGGGTAGGGTTGTTTAACTTTTCTACACTTGAGTTGCCACATCTGTAAAATGGAAATAACAATATCAAACTCCAAGAATTGCAGTAAGGACAATAAATGAGAAAATCCATGTAAGGAGTTTGGAAGGACGCCTGGCACGTGGTGTTAACTACCATTGCTCTTATCATGCTGAGTTTTGCCTCTAGTGAACATCTTGTACCTCCATCACTGATTAGCTCAATGAAGGAAGGTGGGTGTCTTTACCTGCATTGCCTCTTTCCATATCAGAACTGGAACATTTTTCCTTGGATCCTCTTGCCTCAGGTGAGGAGCAGGCAAGACACAGATAACAAATCCACATGCCCATCTCCTCATGTACAGCCAAGCTGTATCCTCATTATCATTGGCCTTGGGCTTGTGTGGTCAGAGTAATTATTTGCGTGGGTGTGGGAAAACCCTGTGAACTTGGAGACTGAAGCAAGACCTGGGAAATGTGTTCATGATCCCTAAAGGCTGAATGGCTTAGGAGACTTATCTTGGGTATATACATAGTACTGAAGAAAATGGGTGTCTTATGAGTGAGTGGAATGTTTCTATGGGGTGACTATGACACCAGATAGACTATGACAACTCTACTGACCTTCATTACACCTCCAGGGATTCATTACTTCATCAATATGAAGGGGGCAGAGATGAGGTGGGGGAAGTGGATACCAGGAAAAGAGATACAGCACCAATATCCAGCTTTGCCTAGAGTGTTGGAGGGGACAACTCCAACTATGATATCAGCATAGTATGAAGAGAGTATGAGCTGCAGTGAAGCTGATTTCTTCCTTCTTAGAGCCACGGAGCCAGATCCTTCTTGAATACTGTGGATCTGACCCTAATGCAGGGTAAGAATCTGATATGAGTATTTCTATACCAATGAACCAGCCACAGTAACAGAACCTGCTTATGATCACAAAGCAATAGAGAATCACTCTAGTTCATTACTCAAAAACCACCAACATGTATCCATTCCTGTGTGTGTGTCTATATGTGTGTGTGTGTGTGTGTGTGTGTGTGTGTGTATGTGTATGTGTGTGGTGCTGGGGATCGAACCCAGGGCCTTGTACATTCGAGACAAGCACGCTACCAACTGAGCTATATCCCTAGCTCATGCTTTATTCCATCTTCTATTTTGTTTATCTTTGTTTGCTTCTTGGGAACTTGCCCTAGAATGAAATTCCCAGGCATAGGCTTACAGGGTTGTAAACTTCCAATTCAGTTTCTAACCTTCAACATGACTTGGAATTTTTGAGATTTTTCAGTTCATCTTTCCTTGAATTTTAAAGAGAAAAGGGATGTATTCAGAGACCTTGTGGTTAAAGGCAAGGATTCTAAGTTTGAATTCAGTTTACTCAATTCATATCATCAAGATCTTAAATCAAGACATAACTCTTTCTGTGTCTCTGTGAAACAGACATGTTGGTAGTATCACTCTTGTAAGGTTGTTGAGAAGAAAGATCAAATGCGCTAGCTAATTTAGATGGAAAGTTTGGAATGGGAAATGTTATGTGGTTGTTTACTATGGTTGCTACTATTATCTCCCAAGGAGGTAATTCTGTTTAGTATTGAACATATTGTAATGAATCTCATAGCTATTATCTAAGAGAAAAATCATCCCAATAGACAGAATTGTGTCTTGGTGACATTGAATGACTTGTTTATAATTGCATCACTAAAAAGCAAGAGGGCAGAGATACAAAGCCAGTCTCCTTCCCTGAAGAGCCCGTGCACTTTCTGTGAGATCCCAGTTCTCACAATCATTGATTCTCTTAGACTTGACCTAACAGTGCATGATATCTTAATTATTTGAATAATTATTAATGTATCCCTCTACCACTTGACTGTTTTCATGTAAAGTATTTGCCTTATATTCTTCTTATTAGGAAGTCGAATAGCGTAGGCAGTTTAAGATGAAGCTACATGACTTTTAGTAGGGCCAGGTGTGAATGCTCTTCTACCACCCGGCACTCAATAAAAGGGCGGTGGATGTTTTCTTCCTTATCTGTCCTGTGAGTGCCAAGCAAATGAAGCTTACACAGGCTTGTAACCTGGGGAGAGTGTGTGGCCGTGTGGAACATGTGATCATACCAGTGGAAGTGGGAGTGGAAAAGGGGAACATAATTAATTGTTACCAGAGGGAAAAGTTGGGCTGGGTGGAGGTGGAGGATGATTCACCTGGATCTTTGACTCAGTGGCTTAATGAGTTTCTACAACGCCTTCTGATAAAAGTTTGGTCACGGAGACTGTATCTTGGCTAGGGTGTGACTTGTGACTACCCCAAGTTTTGATGGCTGTGTAGAAGCAGCAACTGTTGTTTTGTGAAAATGATGATTCAAGGATTGAAGAGTAAAGGAGAAAATTGACTGGATTTTTAGTTCAGGATTCCACATGGTGTGGCCTTCAGCTGATTAACCAATCAAGAAACAAATACATTTTAAAAATATTAGAGGCTAAACTGTGTTTCAAGAGTGGAGCAACATAGCCCCCAAAGGGTAGAAAAATGGATCAAAATAGGGGAAACAAGCTCTTGCCAGAAAATTATCCAAACCAAGCAATTAAGCAGGGGTGTGGACAATAGGAAAGTTGCCTTTCTGTCAAAATATTGGAGTCAAGGAACATGTGTGAGTTCCCAACATTTTATTTTTATTTTATTTTTTTAAAGAGAGAGAGAGAGCGGGGGGGGGGGGGGGAGGGAGGGAGGGAGGGGGAGAGAGAGAGAATTTTTTTTTAATATGTATTTTTTTTTTTTTTTAGTTTTTCGGTGGATACAACATCTTTGTTTGTACCTGGTGCTGAGGATTGAACCCACTTGAGCCACATCCGCAGCCCGCCAACAAGATATTTTAAATTGCTGTGCATCCTGATGTAATTGTGACCACCTCTTTGGAATCCTGAACTTGGGATGTTTAACCTTTCTTCCATGTTTGGGGAGTTGACATCTTTTTCTCCCTTAAAAATATATTGTAATAATGACCCTCTGTGCTTTAGGACAAGTTTTTTAAAAGTAAAGTGACTGGAGGGCTGGGGATGTGGCTCAAGCGGTAGCGCGCTCGCCTGGCATGCGTGCGGCCCGGGTTAGATCTTCAGCACCACATACAAAAACAAAGATGTTGTGTCCGCTGATAACTAAAAATTAAATATTAAAAATTCTCTTTCTTTCTCTCTCTCTCTCACTCTCTTAAAAAAAAAGTAAAGTGACTGGATTAATGTTTTAATACTTTCATGCCTTTGGTACATATACAAGTTGCTATCTATGAAGGGTGACCAACTTCCATGTCCCCCAGAAGCACATAATGACCAGAATGCTTGTTTAAGATCTGTCTTAACTCTAGGTCTCATTGTTAAAAAATAAAAATAACAGAAAGAAAAAAAATTATTTTGCAAACTAAAGTGTTTTCATATTTATTTTTCTGTGTAGCAGTTAAGCCAAAGTTATCTTTCTGTGACTAATGGGTATTTGTATTCTTTCATTTATGATTTAGGTTTTCTGGCCATTTGCCTGTTTTCCATTACACATTGTACACTGCTCTATTGTAGCACTTGAATAAAAAGATCTATGAAGCTCTTATTCTAGATACTCTGCATTGATTCTTTCTCCTAATAACACCGTAAGTAGGCACTATTGCCTGCACCATTTTAAAGATCATAAGGGATTAAAAGGTAAATAATTGTGTCAGGTTAATAATATATAAGGGATATGAACAAGATTCAAATTCTAATGCCTTTATTCTTCATGTATTATCTATCTATATATTTGTTAAAGTCAGGTGTGTTGATGGACATTCATAGTTAGTTTCAACTCACATTTTTTAGGTATGCAGATCTGTGCATTTTGACAATATACAATAATCAAGATACAGAAGACCTTTATCCACCCACCCATATTTTATCAACTTCATTATTACTGACACATTACTAAAATAAGATTAAAATACATTTTTGTGGGGCTGGGGACATAACTTGGTGGGAGAGTGTTCGCCTACCATATGTGAGGTCCCAAGTTTAATCCTAAGCTCTGGAAAAAAAGAAAAAAGGAAATTTGTGGCAGTTGTAGTTAATCAAGTGATAGTGCTGATATTATGTAGATAGTGATGCTGGAACAAGGAAACATTTGGAACACAAATCACACAAGCTGATACTGTGGTTGGGAAGTGGCTGTTTAAAGTGAAATGGAAGCAATTTAAAAACTTCAGGTCAATCTCCCCCCCTTTCCCCCCCCCCCACCCAACACACACATCATAATCATCTTCAATAGTATGTTTTAATTTCTGGACTTTTTCTTAAGGGTTGTTTAGATGAATTCAATAAATATGGATTTTTTTTTTATCCAAAAATAAATAGAAAACACAATAGGGATAAACCTTTCTATGAAAGGTTTCATGCTTGGCTCAAGATTTGTTTCCTGTTTGATTCCAGCTCTTCCCTGCTCTTGGAAGACTGTGTGAGTTTGGCAAGTGTCTGCCAACTCGGATTTCTGCTGCTGGGAAGCACAGGGGTGATATCACCTAGGAAAATTCGTGATGAGGGCACAGGCAGCATGAAAGTGAAACTAAACTATCTGGAGCTCTGGCTCCATCCTCCCTGTCTCTTTTTCAAAACGTGTTTTGAACATTTGGGAGAGATTTTCTTCTGGTGGTAACTCAATTTTTATTCTCATGGGAGGACATGAGGTGAACCATTTTTCTTGGTGATGAGCATTTTTGTGATGTACCCCCAAATAAAGCAGGTAGAAATCATGCAGCCCTTCACCTGGCAGATGAAAAAGGTAGTGTTGAAATTACCATCCACTAAAAAAAGAAAAGAGCCTGAGAGCAGGAAGAAAGTACAGCTTTGGTCTTGGGTCTTGTCTGCCCCAGCTCCTTGCTCAATGGAAATGTAAGGAAGAGTAGTGGTGTGCGAGGGTGAGGAGGGAAGGGGCAGATGAACTGGGATTCACTGGAGCTTGGGATGTGAAAACTGGGTGGGATGATACATCCTACATAACCTCTAGTAAGCACAGTCCACCTGATGGTGAAGGTCAAAGTCAGGGGTGGTCGGCGAGTGAAGGAGTAGATTGCTTACCTATGGAGTTTAGAGTTGCTGTTAACAGATACCATGTACATTATTTATCTACAACAGTTAAAAAAAAAACTGCTAAACAATACACATTTGTTTAGTAAATACAACAAAGAGGGTACAGAGAAAAGATAGGTTGTGGCAGTTTCATTTAGGAAGATTTTCTGAAATGCACATGTTTTATGATATCCAATACAGCAGAAGGGGTAGCATATTTGAGGATGAAGAAGTGCATGCGTGGAGGAAAGAAAGGTAAGTTTTTATTTATTGAGAGTGTGTCATGTGCTAGGCATCATAGATAGAGCTTGGGGATCCAGGGCAACTGAGACAAGCTGGTTAAAAATAAATAAGGTGCTGTTTTGAAGGTGGTTTCAAGGTACTGGGTGCTTAGAGCAGTAAAAGGAAATTAATATTTTTTAAATTTTTATTTGTTCTTTTTGGTTATATATGACAGTAGAATGTATTTTGGCATGCTACATATACATGGAATATAACTTATTCTAATTAGGATCCTATTCTTGTGATTGTATATGATGTGGAGTTACACTGTTTGTGTATTCAAATACAAGGCTAGGAATGTTATGTCTGATTAATTCTACTGTTCTTCCTATTCCCCTCCCCATCCCTTTCTTTTTTTTCCCTTTGTCTAATCCAATGAACTTCTATTTTTCCCCTCTCCACCCTCCCGTGATACACATATCAGAGAGAACCTTCAGACTTTGGTTTTTGGGGGGTTGGCTTATTTCACTTAGCATGATATTCTCCAGTTCCATCCATTTACCAGCATATGCCATAATTTCATTCTTCTTTATGGCTGAGTCATATTCCAGTAGGTATATATACCACATTTTCTTTATCCATTCATCCATTAAAAGACACCTAGGTTGGTTCCATAGCTTGGCTATTGTGAATTGAGATGCTAAAAAACATTGATGTGTATGTGTCACTGTAATATGTTGACCAAGGAGTCCTTTGGGTATAGACCAAGGAGTAGAAGGGAGTTATAAGAGTGTAGAAGAATGTTCATCAGGATGGGAGGTCTCAGCTACCCCATGGAGGAATTTGGATGTATGGTTGACCTCACATCCCCACACCAGAGAGAAATGGAGAATCCACAAAAGATTCTAAGCCAGAAACCAATAGGATTAAATTTGTATCCTACAAGGATTTCTCTGCTTACAGAATGGACAGTGGATTGGAAGGAGAAAAACAAAAGGTGAGGAGTAGAATTAGAAGATTGTTGGAGAAATCCAAGCAACTAATGTGCTCAATTAGGTCACTAGCATGGAGATGCAGAGATAGTGCATGAACTGATGAAAGGGGAAGGGGGCAGAACTCTCAGCAATTAGTAAGGCTCGAGGGAGAGTGAAGCCCAGGGTGACTGCCTGGTTTCTGGTGCTGGCAATCGGATGGATGGTCAGGTGCATCCTGAGAGACAAAACGAATTGCAGGTTTCAGGTTGGGACTGAAGCGGGGAGGGGTGACAAGTTTAGTTCTCTTTTTCATATCTTGATTCTTGTGGAACACTCAGGTAGAGATATTTCATAGAAAGTTAACAAAGAAATGGTGAAGATTTGAGTTTATGAACAACTGGTGCAGGTGTAAGGAGGACAGGAAGGGTAAGGGAAGACTTTGAAGAGATCTGAGTCAAAAGATGGATTCAGGGATGTTATTTATGCTAATATAGGAAGTTGTAACTAAGAGATTGATGGTTTGGGTGTGATATTTTATTTTTACATATATATTTTAATATTTTTTTTTAGTTGTAGTTGGATACCATATTTTTGTTTTATTTATTTATTTTTATGTGGTGCTGAGGATCCAACCCAGTGCCTCTCATGTGCTAGGCAAGCGCTCTCCTGCTGAGCCCCAGCCCCAGCCCTTGGGTGTCATGTTTTCTATTTATCCATAAGAATCAGAATTTTAATGGTGCTTGAATAAAAGTTCAGAAAGAGGCAGTAGATGTGGTCCAATGAAGCTCAAAGCTACCAATGAGAGCAAGGCAAGCATTTCACTGTGGTGCTGTCATTAATTTTAATTTAACCATTTGTTTCTAGAGAACATCAAACTTTCATTCTAAGGTGAGGCTAATAATCTGATCCATACTATTATTTAAAATCAATAATGATATATCTTAAAGCTTTCACCAATCTTGATAATTTTAGGAGTTGTTAACTACATTATGTGTAGAATTTCTTTCTTTTCTTTTCTTTTTCTTTCTTTCTTTTTTTTTTTTTTTTGGTACTGGGGGATTGAACTCTGGGGGCCTTAACCACTGAGCCACATCCCCAGCCTTTTTTATTTTTTTATTGTGAGACAGGGTCTTGCTAAATTGCTAAGGCTGGCCCTGAACCTGCAATCCTCCTACCTTAGCCTCCTGAGCTGCTGGGATTACAGGTATGTGCCACCACACCAGGCTATGTATAAGATTTCTAAGAGCAATGTTTCTTTTGCCTAATTATGATCATTCATTCCTTTTAGGTAGTAAACTTTGTACAAACACTTTCAAAGACATTACATCATTCGACTCTCACAGTAATCTAGTGAAGTGGGTGGGAGAGTCCTTATTTTTCTTTCCATTTTACAGATGAAAAACCTGCAGCTACAGGAGGTGAAATGATTTATCCAAGTCACTATCTAGTAAGTGGCAGATTAAAAAATCTATTTCAGGTATCTGGGCCATGGATTTGATTATAAGTTTTACACGCTTTCCCTAGTAGTCCATCGTTTTATCTCTGGGTTAAGACTAAAGAATTTAACTAGATCAGTTAATCTATTCAGATGAGCTAATGTATTAGATGTCAGCCAAGTGCCAGGCATTGTGTGAGGTGCTGGAGTGACATAAATACACAACACCTTTGGGATGTGAAAGTCTCCATGAGGCCTATAAATTAGAAATTCATGGTCAAGTAAAAAATAGTCATAGACAAAGTGATAGCAATAATATAAGAGTACCATAAAATGTAGAAATGGAAACCAATATTCTTGGGATTCAGAAAAGAAGTCCTATGCAAAAACTTCATGGAGTAAGTATAACTTGAACTTAATCTAGGATATGGCCAGAGAAAACACTGAAAGGATTTCAGGCCAAGACATGGAATGAACAAAGACAAAGCGAAAAGAAGGCCCAGATGTGCTCAGCATACATTCCTTGCCAAGCCAGCAGGAATAGATTTTTCATGCAATATTGTAATGTCAAAAATTCTGTATAGGCAAAGCGGGCAGATGTTGTAGAGTCAGTAAAGTATTTTTTAATCTAAATAATTTTTATCCGATTAGTTTAAAAATCAGAGATGGTTAAGTCAGTAAAAACTTTCTGAAATTTCACTTCACTGATGGATTGATTTGTTAAAAATTGGATCCCTTTTTTGTTCAGTCTCCTAATCATAGTTTGAGAAGGCATCTGGCAGAGATCAACTGCATTTAAGTGATAAATATTTAAACAGAATTTACATCTTTTTTTTGGACTAAAGTATTATGATTTTCCAAAAGCAATTTGCTGAGGTCCTTTGGACAATGGTTTCTCCGCTGATGGAGACACAACCTTCAGACTGCTCTTGGGACTCCCCGAGAATTTCCTTGAGGTTAGCGCTCATCACATTCAAGATCAAGGGCAAACATATTGAAAAGGCAACTTTTTCCAACAAGGGAAAGCAAATGTCAAAAGTCAACAAAGTCAGAAGGCATGGCAAGGTTTTGGCCTGCAGTTAAGTAAGATTATAACATCTGACTTATAGAGCAATGTGTTTTAAGTGTATGTGAGTGTGTGACATATCTGAGGCTAAATTCACACGCCTATAGTTAAGGAAGTTGAACTTGAGGCTACTTTAAATCTTATCAAAACCACTATCAAGAAAAGATGACAAAAATACTGTATGTTTACTGAGAGCTCTAGTCTCTTAATGTCTGACAAATTATATAGCCAGTAGACAACTTTGGATTATCTCCTGGAGCTATCAGTGATATTGCGACATTGAAGATGGCTTAGCGTGAGCAGCGACAAGAACTTAAAAAACCTCTGTCCTTGCAGCTGATTATGTAATGCTCAAGGTGTGCCAAAACCTTCTAATCAGGATGAGAGTTCTGAGCAAGAGGAAGGAAAACACATCATCCATGCTCACGCATGCTCTGAACATCATTGCTTTTGGAAAATCACAATACTTTAGTAAAAAATAAGATGTAAATTCTGTTTAAATATTTATCACTTAAATGCAGTTGATCTCTGCCAGATGTCTTCTCAAACTATGATTATATGGAGGGGCTCCTAGGAGGGAGTTCTGTAGCTCTCACAGTGAAGAGCTTTTCCCAGTTTAACAAAGTTTTCATTGAAACTGAGTCAGGTGCAATTTTGCAAATAAACCAAAAGAGATATTCCTGTGTACAAATGGCCGATCTTTCTGATTTCATGGAAAAGACAGTTTCCACTTCTGGAACACAGGTGGACTCTTCAGAAGGACCAATTTTATTTTGCTCCAGCACGAGGTGAAATTGAATCCTGTAGAATAGCCAAGTTTGGGAGATTGTGCCTTTATAACACTCCCATCATTCTTTTCTTTTATAAGAAAATTCTTAACAAAAACAGATTTGTGACCTATGATACAGGGTGTTAAAAAGATTTTGACTTGGGTTATGTAAATAATTTTTTGGACTATAACTGACCAGCAGTAATTATGAATGAAAACATTTATTTTTTGATATCATGATAACATGGTGGATCATTACTGGCTTTCAGGATAACTTTTAGCATATTTTCATCATTTGTAACTTGGCACCTTTGGTATCTGGACTCTAGAATTTTGGTAGTTGTCTATGTTTGCTCTTAGAAGCTCAGTCACCACACCCCCAAAGGCACAGTTAGCTCAGATACAGCAAGACTCAGGTTCTAGGCATCAAACAATAAAGCAAAAACGTACATCTTGGGCTAGTTTGCAGCCCCTGAACTAGTTGTGTTCATCTAATCATAATTCATTAGTGGTAGAGGTGTTCAAAAGCAGGTTCTCCTGTTTCTAGCCGTATGTTTCCCGAGCATACCATGATCTCAATTTTATTTAATATAGTCCTTCTCTATCAAATGGATCTGTCCATCTGTTTTTTCTTTTTAAGAAAATCAAGTCTGTCCACATTCCAAATTGATTCCTATCCATAAAACTTGGTTTTAAAAGAATGCTCATCATTTTTCTTATATTTTGTACAAAAAGTTGAAAGATATCGTGCTTGACTCTGAGTTGAGGTAATGGAGTCATGAAACAAAGAAAGACAACTTATGACAATATGACTTTGCTTACTGTCTTCACAATTTTTATTCCAATGACTAACCGAAAACGAAATGGTTGAGGTAAGGGAAATGCAGGTACATTAAAAATGCAAATGCCATTTAAATTATTCAGTAGTGAGTTTTTAGCTACCCGGCACCTCTTCCTGTGCTCTTTCATAAAGATCCTAGTCCTGTAGGCATTCACCCCTCCCTCAGGTGAACAAAGAGGCTTATACTTCATTCCCCATGATAGGAATATATACTGCTTCATCTAAAGCAATAGGTGCAGACATTTCTGTCTCTTCTGATTGGGCTAGGGATAGGTCAGTGATATGAGCAGACCCAGCAGATAAATGAGGAACTCACCCTGAAGGTGTGTGTGGGGGAAGAACAGAGAGTACATAGCTCCCACTGCCATTGGTAGACACCTGATGACCACTACGGAAACTGACCTTGAGATGAAATTGGTCCTTGAAGAGACAGAGAGGATCAAAGTCTTTTTTGACATCATTGTGCTGCTGATTGTACTGAGGCTAGAAGCCCTCCTTCCCCATTCTGGATTTGCAGTTATGTGAGAGAGTAGATTTCCTTGTTATTGATGCCAGTTTGTGATGGGCTTTCTATTACCTGCTGCTGCAAACAGGATCCCAAGTGTCCTATCAGTGCTAGAAGGCAACGAGGAAGGGTATATCCCCTTGTTGCTCTTGTCTGTCATGTTCCAGTGGCACCGTGCAGCAAGGTTAAGTGGCCTTGCAGGAAGAAGCTGGATTTCAGTCCTAGTTTGATGAATTTATGGGCTGTGTGACATTGGAAAAGCCATTTGCTAAAACTGGCTTTCTTCTTTCTCTTTTGAATTGATACAATACCTTCCATGGCAACCTAACAATGTTTCTGTTAGAATGAAAAAAGTTTAAGTAGGTAAAACTTCCTTGAAGACATGCCCAATATAAGGTATTTTAAGTGTTAATCACTCACTTCTATGAGTCAGGTTCTTTAAATGAATTCCCGAATCATTCTTTCCAGCAAATCCTGTGGTAAATGGTGGTCTGATAACATATAAACAAGAGCAGCTGGGCCTCAGAAAGCTTATAAAATGTGCCCAAGATCACACATATGGTAAGTGATGGAAAGGGATTCTCCTTTGAACCTATCTTACTCCAAACCTGTACTTCACCCATCCTGGATTCAATGTGTGTGTTGAGCTCTGTTTGAGAAGACATGTCAAAATCCTATGTGCAATTAAAACAGGCACCAGAAATTGCTAATGCATCTTCAGCACCTCCTCTATACTGGCACTCTGCTCTGCTCCCATGATCTCATTTACTGTCCTCGACAGCTCTGGGAAATGAGGTGCTATTATTCACACTTTATGGATGGGAAAATGATGCACAGAGAAGCTACAATGTTTTGTCCAAAGTTGCTTAGCTGGCAGATGGCGTAGGCAGGATTCAACCTTATTCTAGGTCTGCTTACGTCCTAATTCCTGAACGTATCACCTCTGAGGTTGGAAAAGGAGCCAGGTGATGCAAGGGCCAAGGAAAGAGACCACTTTGTTGAGATGTAAACATGAACGTAGAAGGAATTTGAGGTCCAGCTTATCTAGGTAGGCATTGCTACATAGTCTGTATGGGCTACTTGCCTTGATATTCTCAAGCCCTATGTCCATCTCTCTGATGGGAGACAAGAATTCTTGACAGCCCTACCCCATTCTGCACAGTGCCCAAGGGATCAAGCTAGGAGGGACATAGGTGGGCCAGCCCATTTGGGCAGAGTCTTGACCAGTAGTCAGTGTTATTTTGTACACGAGGAAACCGATCAGAAAACCGATAGTTAAATGCTTACAAGTTTTTATAGAAATTGTTTTACTATTGGTCACTGCCTTGAGCCATTTACTAAATGCGATTAAACATTTTTAATGACTTGGAGTCATGGTCATGCATACAGACTTTTTATACTGTGATAACAATTATTTACTCTCTCTTTCCCTAATCTCAGACTGTTGGCAATCACTCTTGCTCACCAGGTGTTTTTCTTCCGACATGCTTTTTCCTTCCTAATTTGGGCATCTAATTTGCTGTAGTCTAAGAAATCAGATAAACATGGTAGTAAGAATTGCATGTAAAACAGGAATCAATAAGGCCTCAGTGTGGTGGATGAGCTTTCACAAGTAAGAGCTGAGGAGAGCTCTTCCTGACTGCAGAGGTTTCAGGATCTTGGGATATTAGCTGCATTCCAGATGATGGAATTTTCCTGAAGAGAAAATTCCTTAGGTCACCTAGTATAACCCTCTCATACTCTCAGTGAGGAAACTGTGACTCAGAGCTAATAACAAGAGCTAATATTTATTGAGTACTTACTGTGGTCCAAACAATACTTTCTACAGATTATCTCATTTGCCCCTCACCACAGCTCTATGAACTGGAAACTCTTATTATCCTCATTTTATAAATGAAAAAACTGAGGTGTGAGAAGGTTGCCCAAAGTTACATGGCTATTAAGTGGTTGAGTGCCGCAGTCTGGCTGGGCACAAAATAACCGAGCCGCCATGCAGCCTTGTAGGTTCAAAACAGGAACTCCTTTATTCTTGGCACTCCTGCAAACGGCCTTCTCCTGGGACCCACCACACACCAACCGGAAATCCCTCCTCCAGCACTTCCCCAACCAATGCGAACTCTCCAGGAATCCCCGTGAGAACTCCAAAGTAGCGGGCGGAGGTGGACAGTAAAGGTCTAGTATACAATTGAATCAATCCAGCATCATCTTAATGGCTGGCCTCTCAACCAATACTATTGGCAAAATGCCAGGGGCCATTGTGACTCGGCTGTGGCTCTCAGCAGTTGAGAAATGATTTAAAGAGCAGAGCTGGAGAGAGGAGGGTCGGTCCTTGCAAGTGCCATGGATGTTGACTAGAATGATAAGCCTGAGGCCAATCAGGAAATCAGTGAAGGGTAAAGATGAGAATTCAGGACATATGATTATCAGCTTAGGCTTTGTAAACTATGCCTTTCCGGGTATATCCACTGTAACTACTCTCTCTCTCTCTCATCCATTTTACAAACTTTTCCAGTTATCCTTCAAATCCCCTATTTTTTCCTCTCTCTTCACACTCACTTATAATATTAATACTGGTTGATATAAGGATGGTATGGGAATTTGGATTGTTGAGGATTCCTCTGTTTTGTGGAATTGTCTTGAGGATAATGATAGTAGGTATTGTATAAGTTTAGAAGACAAATACCTGGAAGAACCATTCTATGTTTCCTAAGGAGAGATGAAAATTAATGTTCAGTTTTTCATGAAATGATAAATTCAAATATTTTAAAGAGGCTATTTCTAATCAAACATCTATCAACATCTAATTTAAGGCCTTTCAGTCTTTTCCAAAGCTTTGTGATTGGAGGCCTCTGAAGTTACCACTTTATTCCATCATATTTTCAAAAGTCAAGGTAGTGTTGGTACCAAGATATCTCCTCTTTTTGAGGTTGTCAGCAGGAGTAGTCCTAAGTATCTGCTGGCTTGCTGTGTCAAATTAAATCTTATTTCTAAAAGTAAGTGGCACAGGCCAAAGATCTCAACTGACACCTCACCAAAAAAGATATACAGATGGCCCATAAGAATATGGAAAGATGTTCCACATCCCAAGTCATTGAGGAAATGAAAATAAAAACACCAATGAGAAACCACTACACATCTATTAGAATGGATACAATCTCAAACATTAATAGTACGAAATGCTGAGGGTCCTGTGGAGCCACAGGAACTCTCACTCAGTGGAAGGCAAAATGGTGTAAGTACTTTGGAGGACAGTTTGGCAGTTTCTTACAAAATTAAGCACACTCTCACCATAGGGTCCAGTTTTTGTTCTCCTTGTGTTTACCCAAAGGAACGGAGAATTCATGTCTACACAAAAACTTGCATAGGATGCTAATAGCTGTTTTATTCATAAGTGCCACAACTTAAAAGCAATCAAGATGTCATTCAGTAGGTAATGTATAAGTTGTGGCACATCCAAAGAATATAAAATTATTCAATGCTAAAAAATGAATTATTAAGTTATGAAAAGACATTGAAACTTAAATGCATATTACTGAGTATAAGAAGCCAATCGGAAGAAGCTACATATGGTGTGATTTCTACCATATGACAGGCCAGAAAAGATAAAACTGTCAAGATAGGAAAAAGATCCATCATTGCCTGGGGTTGAGGGGAGAGATGAACAGAGAAATCACAAGGAAATTTTAAGGTAATAAAAATATTTTATATGCAACTGCAATGATGGATATATGTTGCTGTACATTTGTCCAAATCTATAGAATGTACACTATCAAGGGTAAACCCTAATGTAAATTGTGGGCTCTGGATAATAGTGATGTGTCCATGGTGGGCCATTCATTGCAACAAAGGTACCGCTGTGGTGGGGGATATTGTTAATGGGACAGGCTGTGTACTTGTGGAGCAGGGGAATGTGGGAAATCTCTTTATTCTTTGCTCAATTTTGCTGTGAATGTCAAGTGCCCTGAAAAGTAAAATCTATTTTTTTTTCAAAAAGTAAATAATAGTTAACCACTGTCTACATCTTTTTCAGGATAACTAAATTTTTTATTTGTTGGTTTTAGATATATACCTGACAATAGAGTGAATTTTGACATACAATACATACACGGAGTATGACTTCCCATTCTTGTGATTGTACTTGGTGTGGAGTTACACTGGTTGTGTTTTCCTGTGTATTCATTTAAGAGCAAAGGAAAGTTATGTCCAAATCATTCTATTGTCTTTCATATTCCCATTCCCTCTCCCTTCCCTTCATTCCTCTTTGTATAATCCAATGAACTTCTATTTTTACCTCCTCACCTAGTATATTTTATTAATAGCTTCAGAAAGTTTCTATGCCACAAGATAATTGTTGCTGTTGCTAAAAATTCCATTTAAATTTGTAAATCTTCAGGGCTTCATTCTGTTAACTCAATATTTTGCATTGGTCTCATGCATATTTCCTCATCCTTCATTGACCAGAGTTATAATTTTACAAAGATTTTTGGTAAAATATTTATTGGGCTACATTTAAAAAGTAGAAAGTATTCATGTGTTTGGTATTTCTCACCTCAAATATTATTTTTTATATTAGAAAATTCCAGCTTCATTAAAGAATTAATGCCTGCTTTGGAAAAACAGGGTCAGTGAAACTTCTGATTAAATAAAAAATTAAGGAACATAGTTCTTCTGTTGGCCTTTCCTATAGGATGAGTTATGGGAGCGAGGAGGGAGAAACTTTTCCTCTGATTTCGTCAGGCATTGTCTTTTTTAGGTGAGAGCTTCCATAGCTTCCAACAAGATACTTTCATACATCAGTTGAAAAGTTTGCAAGAAAGTACAAGATTTTGCCATGGCTAGGAGTAGCTTAGATGAGACGTAGTAGCAAACCCGACAAAAAAATAGGTCCTGGGCTGTTTCAGGTGAGGCGCATCCATTTCTCTTTCCCCCCTTTTGTCTTTCTCTACCTTGGAGCCACGTTTATATCCATATATAATCCAAATGTTCATAGGGCCTGGTCTTTTAAACTGAAACTTTGTGTTCTAGAATGCATTTGCACTTATTTCTGCATAACGACTCTTAAGTAGACACACAGGCACATACCGACACATGCATAACATAAAACCATGACACATACGTAGATCCACATAGAGCAGACTTACACAATCCACCAGGATATAACTGACAAGGGGTACACACAAATGCCCAGACAGGTACACCTCCCACTAAACACACACAGATCAACATGTATGTATGTATACACACAAATACACACTCAAGACAAAGACACACATGTGTGTGCCTGCTTTCTAAAGCTGTTGTGGTCACAGACTAAATACAAATTTGTCTCATTTATAGGCAATGATGGTAGCAGACAGAAATTAGGATGAGTGAATGAGGTAATGTGTAAGTTTTTGCCTGTGAACAGTAATTAATTTTATACCGTATACATCAATGGAATGTGAAACACTCTCTGATTGTCTTTGGAACCCAAAATCTGTGACCAATGATGGTGGGTCTCCAACTCCACTTCAGAAACAGAGGCAGAGTTGGGGCCAGAGCACTGGGACAAATACCTGTCAACATGAGCAACTGGCTCAGACCTGGCACCTTCTTAAATACATCTGGGAATCACACGCCTTCACACGTCTTGACTACTTACTCTCCTTTTCTAAAGGTGTGAGAAAGAATCAGGCTACAGAAGAAGAATACTGGGTAGAAGTACACTCCCATGCTTTCCCAAACACAGAGTTCAGTTACTGAATCAGACCTTTATTCAGAGGAGACTTATCTAATTATAACTACATGGCTGTAACTTTCTTCTTTCAGTCAATGCATCTATCCAAGTTTCCATCTCTGTATCTGCTGTAACAGCTCTTTCTCAAATAACTTTCACCATCATATGTAAGTGCTTCCTTTGAAACCTGATTATTAAGTCCAGGGAGTACTAGCTTCTGTGTTTGCTATTTCCCAATTGGAGTTCTGTTCAAGATATCAATTCACAGCATTGCGGTTGGTTTGGATGGGTGAGTTGGAACACTTATTTACTTTCTGAACTGAGAGGAGACACCTAAATGCCAGATAGATCTGATAAGGATGAACACAGGGGGAAAAAATCCAATAACAGCTATAAATAGTAGCTACCATTTGTCGATCACCTACCGTACATCAAACCCCATGCCATGGGCTTTGCATATATTAACTTAATCCTTTCAAGAACTCTTTGCAGCAGGGCAGTTTTATTTCCATCCTATGGATGAGGAAACTGGGGAATCAATCCTTCTTAGATATGAAATAAATATTTTTCAAATGAGGTGTTAGAGATAGAAAATTCCATACATGGATTCAGATTCTCAGAATTTAATATGGACTTTGGGAAATCACTCCTCAACCCTATATTTTTTCCCCCATGAATTTTGTATTTAGAGTTTTTACTTGATCAGGCTTTACAGATGTGCCAAATGAAGCAGAACTTAACCAAGTAGTGTTCCTTTATTGTTTTTTAAGGGAGCACATGGTTTAAGTGTATAGATCTGAAGCCAGATTGGCTGGATCTCAATTCTGATTATGCCATTTACCAGCTATGTGACCTTGGGCAAATCAATTAACTTTTCTCTGCCTTAATGTTCTGCTCTGTAAAATGGGGGTAATTATAGCACCTACCTCATTGAACTATAATGAGTATTAAATGAGTCAACATGGGCAACATTCTCTGAGCTGTGTTTGACACCTGGTAAGCAACATATTAGGTCAGTTATTATTTTAATTTTTGTTCACAGCTTTGGTTTCACAAGCTTTGGTTCCTTACCATTTTCTGTACTGTCCATTTTTCCCCATGCATACAAGGAAAAGCATATCTTTCATGCTATGTCTCAGAGGGTTGAATGCTAATCGAGAACTTATCCTTTTATTATGAAAGAAAGGACTCAAGAAAATAAGAGTTTGTGGTCCTCAAGGGCCCCTCAATCCCAGACATAGCTGATGAACTAGATCATCTGGAAAAGCCTGTGAGAGTCGTGGCAGCAACAGGAGTGTTTAGGGCCATTTCATTACCTTTGTTAAATAGGATGAAAGTTGACCAACTAGTTGCCTATGGCAATAGGTTAGTCAAACTGAGACTTGACTAAGAGGCCGATCATAACAAGGTAACGAGAAAAACGAGCAAGGCATTTGAATGGCAGGGTGAGTGGGTGGCAGGCTTGTTGTTGGGGTAACTGATGTTATAACTTTATTGCTCTGTTATTTCAGTCAAGTCAAATATCTCTGTGACAAGCCAAGACAGAGCTCCATAACAATACATGCATACTGTTCTTTTCTTCTTTTTTTCCTTTCTCTCTCCTTTCTCAGCCTCCTTCTGCCCTTTCCCAGCCTTCCTTCCCCCTCCCCTACCTCTCTGTCTTCTTGTGGAAGGTCACTTGCTGACAGTCCCTGCAATGACCTTGGTGACCCATGGTGGTAGCAGCTAGGAAGGTGTAGGTTTCCATCTGCCATAGGGGTGGAAGGGATGTCCCTGTCAGCATGGAATTTTGAGAAACATATGGTAGATAAATTGTCTGAGCACATTAAGTCAGTGGAGGTAACAAGTATAGAACTGTAGAGGGAGTTCGGGTTAAGATGGCCGCCAATAACAAAGGAACTTAAAAAAAAAATGACAAGCTGAATGTAGTCTTCACTTCTTCATTAACTCTGTTTTTATGAATCTGTGCTGACTTGTCAGAACAACCAGGACTGTAATATTGGAATGGTATACAAAGAAAAACAGTGTAATTATTCAGTGTGTGCAGAGATCTCTGAAACACCCTACCTCACCCTTCCCAGGGCAGTTGGTGAATTTCGCACTAAACATTTTGACAGGGAAGGAATAAGTCAAAGCAGGCAAAATACAAGGGCTCACAAAACAAAGATATTTTTTCATGTTTATTTCTGTTGCCCCTTTCTCTGTGATGATGATCTCACCTCTCAGTTTTTTCTTTGGTTAGAGCGTATTTTAAATGAAATAAGGAGAGTCGGCAACAGAAGGTGTTAAAGCAAATTCTTACATCAGAAATTACGATTGTGCCACCTCCAAACTCCCTCACATCCTGAGCTGCTTGAAAACTATGATTTATTTCTATCCTAGCCATCTCTGTAGACTGTTATCTTACCTGTCTCCAAAATCCTATAGGATGTATTTATTCCTGTATTATTACTAGTTGTATACACCCTTGTGGCTTTTTTTTTTTGCAAGATTTCTCATGTTAAATCTCATTTACCCATGGAGATTATAAACTCCTTGAAGGCTGGACTGTATCTTATACTGATATTTATCCTGTGACAGGCTCCTACCTGTAATAATATGTTCTCCATAAGTGCTCGCCCACTGATTGACAGCTTACTTGCACCCTCTTTCCATGTGGGTTTGTACCCAGCACAGCAGGATGGATTTCTCTTTTACACGGGCCCTGTGGTTGCCAGCAACTGGACTTTCCTTCTGTAAACAAAAAGAGGAGAAGACCCGGAGCACCTTTCTAATCCAGCCTTCCCTTCGCCCTAAGTGGAGCTATCCGTTGCCCTTCCAGGTTTGTTTAATTTGTGAGTCAAGGATAAACTACTCTCTTGTCTATAAGCTCTCACTGGATTTAAGCCTTGCCTTAGTCTCTCTGGGGTATGGTGGGGGTGAGGATGGGAAGATGAGACTGGGAAGGAGGATAAGCACCTTGTATTGCTGGCTGGTATTGCTTCTCACTCTCTTACAGCCAACTCCAGGGAAGTGAGAAAGACATAGCTTGAGGGTGAAACTCTAGAATGAGCAAGCTCCCTGGAGGAGGTCTGCAAATGTTCTCCTTCTCTGTGTCTAGAAGGAAGAAAAAAATGGAGAATCTGTTAGTCTCCTTTAATCTCCACCTGAAAGCACAATTAAGACGCTACCATTGACTTTAGCCTGTGAGTATCACTTGAGCGATTGTCCAGGCTCTCACTTTTAATTTTAAGACCGATCTTTTGAGTGGGAAGATTCAGTCATGACACGCAGGTGACAAATAAGCAAACAGGCAAAGCTGAACGTATTGCTGGGTTTTCAGGTCATCTGCTAACTGTTCCAGGCGTCTGATTCCAAAGCAAACATATCATATATCTATTAGGATCCCCTGAGGCATTTAAGTGAAGTAAAAGGGCAAGCAAGGATCTGTCTGAGGGACTGCCACTGCAGTCCAAGTCACTCCAGTCTCTGGAGGTGCAAATGTCATTTTGTTACTTTTGCATTAAATGATCCAGAACAGCTTTTCCCTTGTGACGTTTTATGGAGACTTTTTAACTGAATGGACTGATAAAACTAATAATTGTAGTAATTGCTCTTCTCTCCATAATTGTCACTGGGTCTTTCTGGGATATTGACCAGCTTCAGTCATCTGAAAATAGCTTAAAACTCCATTGATCATGATCAGCTTCTGTAGCCTCAGTGTCTTCATTTGGAATGAGGTGATATGAAGCTACTGACTTATTAAATATCACTTTTTTGATCCAAAAAAACAGAATGTTACTATGATAAGTGGTAGGAATTTATTCAGGAGAGTTCTCTGGATAAAAGATCTAGAATATTAATTCCATGTTGATCTAAAAACTTGTTCATCTATATATCAGTACTTCCATTTAAGCGTATTTGGTGGAGATGGGGAGTAGGAAGAGGACATTGACCTATAAAGAGATATTAGGTCAGAGTTGCTGGTATTATATATTCTCTGTACAAATGGACCTACCTGAGCTGATGCTTTTTAAGACTTGTTTGTTATGCAAATGAATGCTTAACAGACCTGGATGACTTCATATTCTCTATAAAAAAAATCAGAGTTACTAATCACTGTGGTGTGTGGTGGAGTTGGGTGCAGTTTTGTTAATCAAAAGGTAAAACAAAAATAATTTCATATGCTATGTTTATTGGCATTTCCTGGCTTTATAATGAATATTATTTTCAGTACAGAAGTAATAATCTTGAAATAAAGCACTATATTTATGTGACATGTTATTCCATCTCACTCAAGTTACCATACTATGTCATAAGCTTTTATCTCAGAGGCTGCATTCTTGGGAGACTATTCTACACAGATATAATTTGCTTAGGTTCAAATCTATGTGACATATTAAATTCATTTTACTGGGATGAATTCTAATGAAATGCCAAGTGGTTATTGGATAATACTTAGGTGACTGAATAATTTTTCTGTTTAATTTAACATCATTTATCAATTGCTTCACTATGTTTTGGCTATGTTTGAGTTTCTTTAGGTATAGTTTTTGCCCTACATACCTCCCCTAAAGTTTTTGAGACAACTTTGAAAAATGTTTGTGTATATGTGTGTGTTTGTGTTCAAGTTGGACACCAATTACTTATTTTTATGCTATCTCTAAATTGACATAGCATATCTCAGGAAGCCTCTGAGATAAAAGATCACAGTGTCTCTTGAAGCTGTTTTTATTCTTGTAGGGCTTATGTGCATGCTGAAAACATAACCCGAGCTGTGTGCATATTAAGCATGCAATTCTACCACTGAGCTGCACTCCTAGCCCCAGAATTTTGCTTATTCAGTATTGAATCTATTCAAATTAAACTGGAATTCTCCATCTTAAATTGGATTTTTCAAACTTTCTTCATCATAAGTATTTCCTTAGGTGCCGAAACAAAAAGAAAAATGGAATACTTAAAAATTTTGTATGTTCAGGAACTTCTTTAGAGATTTTGATTCCTTTGGTCTAGGACAGGACTCAGGAGATACTTAGGATTAAGCAAATTTGAGAACAGTGCTGCTTAGTCCAGATCAGAGTCAGAAAAGCATTCTCATGAAGAATTAGCCAATTAATTGAGTTAACCTAAAATAATTTTAAAAGAAAATATAAAATATTTCACATGTATTTCATAAAACTGGGAAAATCTTTTTCTGTCCTTTTGGTCTTTGTCAAACCATAATTGTTTAAAAGCACATTTATTCACAGTATCAGGAACCATTAGACCCTGCAACTTTGATTCTCTTTACAGTTGCTATTGACAAAACAGCCCAAGACCAATTGTTGAAATGAACACATTTACTTTTTCATTTGCCTTATGGGCCAGATGTCAGGCAGAAATAGACCCAATGACCATCTAGCTTCTTTTTATGGCATTCACCCTTAGTTTAGTGTTGAGAATATGAATGGTACCTGGGAGATTGGTTAGTAGAATGTACAACAACCACTTGTGAAATTCAGGATTGCAGTGGGTGAGGGTGGAAATGACTATGCCTTCCCAGGTGACTTACTGGCGATGGGACTGCTGTTTTTGACTCTCCTTAGCAATCCATTATGAAATAATGGCCAAGCTTGTTTTTCTTGCCTGAGTTTACCACAGCCAAGCCCACGTGGCTAGAGACTAAACCAACTTCCTTAAAGCACACAAAAAAGTTTACTGTGGGCTTTCTCCTCAATTTTCGCAATTTTATTAGTCGTTAATAAGTATTTTCTCAGAGCTTGGCAGTTTCCAAATGTTTTAAAATAATTTTTTATTGGCGGTTTCCACAACACACCTGTGCAAAAGGTCTGTGCTTTTAGCCATATTTTTTTTATGGGATATATGTGAGCAAAAATGCAAAGAGGAGAGACAGAATTTCACTTTTTTTTTTTATATTTATTTTTTAGTTCTCGGCGGACACAACATCTTTGTTGGTATGTGGTGCTGAGGGTCGAACCCGGGCCGCACGCATGCGAGGGGAGCGCGCTACCACTTGAGCCACATCCCCAGCCCCCAGAATTTCACTTTTAAGCTTTGTTCCTTTTTCTGCACCACAGGGAGAAAAGGTAGGGCTTGCTTGCCTATTTATGTTTGGTCTTCTATCAAAAGTGCAAGTGATGTGGTTCCAATACGCAGGTGCTTTCGTTTCATTTTGCTTTCATAAAGAAAGCTCCCCAGAAATAAGATTTATGGGAAGTTCGGGAAAGCAGATTCTCCAACTAATGAGAATAAATGTATGGCTTAAAGACAAAACTAAACAACAGCAACAATAACCTTAAAAACTTACCCTGTAACCCTAGTGTTTGAAATGAATTCCTCAGTAGGATTTTTCAGTGCAATCATACAACTGATGAGCGTAATGATATAATGACTAGTGTATATATTTTCATGGAGGGCGTTTAATTTATCAAAATGTAAGCTCATGATTAAGGTTTAAGAATTTTCATTAATATTGTTCTGATTCAATTCACTAGAAGCAACCTTTACATGTAGCCAATAGACGCACTCAAAAAATCTCAATTCCAAATGAGTTCTGAATATTTCATTAATCCTTCTCTAACACAAAGACCTCCTTTAATCACTTAATTGTGTCATCTGTTGGTCATTTAAAAATTTGAGTTTAAAGGCCTAATAACTCCCTTACTTACTCCTTTCTTGGATGCACACTTGTTAGGAAACGGAGCCATTAACATTGAATTAATAAAGAGTATACCCAGGGCTGGGGATGTGGCCCAAGCGGTAGCGCGCTCGTCTGGCATGTGTGCGGCCGGGGTTCGATCCTCAGCACCACATACAAACAGAGATGCTGTGTCTGCCGAAAACTAATTAAAATTTTCTCTCTCACTCTCCCTCTCTCTCTCTTAAAAAAAAAAAATTAAAAAAAAGTATACCCACATAAAGTAGCTTCTCTAGTGCAATGTATATAATTATGGAAGGTACAGAAGTTCTTTCAGTTCTAAACAATATTTAAATTAATTAGTAGCCATTCCTTGCTTATTAAAAAAATGTTTTCTCTAAGACACAATGTTTTCATAAGTAGAGTAGAACACTCGAATTACATACAGATTTAAAAATTATTATCATTACCATGTATATTTACATCTTACTTTATTTATATGTATATGTTTTTCTGAAAAATCGTGTTATTTTTGTGACATTAAATGTTGAATTTATTTCTACCTTAGTGGACTGTATTTAAAGCTGCTTCTTATAATTTACTTGCTATGTATAAGGTTAGAAAACACAGAGTCCAGTAAATGGAAGCCCAAAATTAATTAAAAATCTTCAAAACTTGTAATTAATAAAAATGGAAATATGTATTTATAGCTAATTACTTGTTAATTGAGGAAACTAATTTCATTATCAACACCGAAATAAAAATTCCTATTTAGAAAAATTTAGTTTCTCGTTTCCTGTTTCCTAGTCATTGAGTCCACAGATCTGAACAAAGCAAGACATGTATTTTTGATAAATGTAAAATTATATGCCTGTATTTGTGTTTTTTTTATGAATGGTCAATTGCATAATAAAATAGGCTAAAGGAATTCTTAAAATTTTCAATGCAATTTAAAAAATTATCATGTTTAATTTGTTTTTACTCTGTGCTGAAAATGTTTTTGTTTACACATTATAAAAATGTTTCTCACTCATCTCAAATGATGGATTTCAGAGTGATGAAATTAAATCTATATTTTAGTGGTATAGAACGACTGGTGATGATATTATAAGATGTGATAGCTCTGAAGAAATATGTATGAACCAAAATGTCTTAGGTCGAGGTGGGAGAAACAAATTCAACAGAGGCAAGATCGTTCCATGTTCAAGTACATTGCACTCAGATTAATTGTTCTTAACTCTTATGTCTCACTTTTAGTTAATATTAATCATCATTATTATTCAAAAATTGATGTTTCTAATGCACTGTGTTTTCACAGAACTTTCTATGTACATCAGTGGATGAGCCTCGGGTGCCGGTGACCTATTTTATTGCTACAATCTCTTCATACACAGAGTGTCCTGGGCTCTCACGGGTTTGACTCATGGTTAAAAACCTGCCACTCTGCATTTTCTTACGTGGTTGAACTTTTGAACTTACGTTTTAGCAGTAAACACCCAAATAAGAGGTGATATTTCTTTCTGTCCAATTGAGTGGGGAAAGACTGAGAGAAAGGAAAAATGTAAGCAAAGTCTACCTTGTAGAAAATTGATAAGTTCCCTGGAACTTTATTATCTTTCATACTAGTCTGCTTCTGAGCCCTTCACTCTATGGGGAAGGAAAGATTCATTTGCTTTAAGTTACAGCTCTCTCCTGCTATCATAGGCTCTAATAGTTTAATGCATCATTCAAGAACAACAATGATAAAATACAGTTAACTCTTCATCGTAGTGAAGGTTACTGGACGTTGTTCTAGTGAGCGTATCTGTTTTTAAATGTCTTTGAAAGGCAGTCAGGTCTTAAGAGGCAGTTGCAGGCAGATCTTTAGAATGCGTGATCATTTCCTAAGACAAAGGGATCAGACTTGGAGAGTTAATTTACCTGCAATAATAAACCTGATGGGGCAAATCCAAAGTGCTAACCACATTTCCAAGAAGCCCAGAATGGAAAGTGTAACCGAGATAGATCTGGTAGCAGCGACTCAACACACACATCAACAGCACTACCCCACAGAGAAACACGTTGAACCCTTCCAAAAATTCACTCTCAAGGCATGCACATAGAAAAAAACAGAACCCCGAGACTCACAGTTCATTTGAATTCACAAGGGAAAATTTTCGGGATGAATGTTGCTTTGACGTTGTCTTACTGATGCAGAGGGAAGCCAAACCTGTTTTTAATTGCAAAACCAAATGGTTTATGCATGGGCTCTGCCATGCTTGTGTGAACATGTTGCTTTTATAGCCCCCTCCCCCCTCTACAAACACGAGATGAGGCTTGCCAACATTGTGTTTGAGCATGGTCACATTTAAAATGAGAAGCCTTGCGGGATTTTTTTGAAGGTGGGGGGTGTCGATGTCAATCTGTCAGAGATGTCGCCATGAGTGGATCTATCTGCCTATCTGTTACCACTTGCTAATTATGGATCGGGGTGATAATTGTCATAAACTTTGCCACAAAATGTGCAATAAAATGTATTTTCTCGGGGCAAAAGGTGATGTATAGAGAGGATGGCGCTCGATTATGAGGGCTTCTAATCAACAGATCGCAAACTTTTGCTGTAGAATTGTCTCACTGTTCGACGTTCCAATGAATACACATATTGTTGCGTGTGTCAGGTGGCTGCAGGCAACATTGCTGGCATTCCATTATAGGAAAGGTGAGTGCACACAGAACTGTCTGTAGAGAGGTCTCTCTTCATATGGTCAAAACGTGCCGTAAGGAATATTCTGCCTAACACTGAACAAATGAGTAGTAAGAGAAGGAGCTTCCTTGTGCTTGTAAGCAGCAGACTAATTGCAGCAAATTCAGATCCTAGAAACGTTTTGAGATGAGTCTTAAATACCTGTTGTTCCAAAGATTACTTACAGATCAGGAAGCCCACCATCTCTCCTCTTCTGCAAAGGGTTGGCAATAAAACATGAAACTAAAAACACTTTCTGATTCTGTGTCCAGTCCTGAAACCATTGCTACCACTAGCTGCTGGCTCACTCACTGCCACTGTCACCCGAACTCCATTCTTTCTCACTGGCTTGCACCTGCACACACCACACACATATAGAGCCTTTGGCTTTAAATATTAATTTCATACACTTTGGTAATGTGAGTCCAAATGTCAAGTTTAAGAAGTCCATTGTCTCCTCAGGGAATCAAATTGGCATCTTGTTCTGACATTGCATGAAGGAATGTGAGTTTTCTTATGGGCAGGAATGTTGACTTACTTATCTGTCTGTCCTCAATGTTAGGGCTCACTAAATGTTGAAGAAGAAAGGATTCCTTCAAAAAATGCCTCCCTCTGAGACCTAGAATTTTCAAGTGGGAGAAGCTGAGAGCCATTGGGAGAGCAGGAGACCAGGATTGCAGGTAGTCACTGATGCTGACCAGTCTTTGATGTAGTCAAGCAAGAAGCTCTTGGCTTATTTGAGAAAAACAAACATTCAATAGAGGAATTGGTATCTACCTGTAAGTAGAATAGGCTCAGATTCTGACCACAGAGTTTAACATATGCAAAATTCTCTATCAACACATGCAGGATTCATTAGCTGAGGCTTAGAAGTGACTGGTCCATCCAAGTCCTAAAGAGTCTGAGTCTAGAGTATTTCAGCCCAGACCTGAATACAAAATATTTCTCAGTTACTCATCCTTTGCCCACTGTTGACACCTGTGCATAGATTGGCATAACTAGGAACATGAAAATAGTCATGTGCACATTTGCTTACATTTTCCTCCCATCATGGAATGCCTACCCCTTACTTCTCATCATAGGCCAGTGTTGTTTATTTTAGGATCCAGATCATACCTTGAATCTTGTCAATAAGTGAATCAGGTACATAGTAATAGTGCTTGCACCTGAAGCAGGTGTTTGGTAGTCTTCTCTGGTCTTGCCTGTTTCCTCTAAACTATGTATTCAGAAAAGGTAGCACCAATGGAGAACCTAAATTATAGTGGGAACTGCTTCAAGGTGGGAACAACATTTTTTAAAATTAGTTATGTGGCATGCATCAACAAACTATATGGAAGATATGACAGAAATCACATTCATATATAACAAGAAATTGCCAAAGATACTAAGATCATACCTGTTTAATAAAATGAGGAAATTGAGTCTCAGATAGCTTGAGTGATTTGGCTAGAGGCATTTGGTAGACATCAAACTGGTCATCAAATTCTGGTCTTTAAAACTCCATACTGTCATTTATGTCTTCCATTTCACTTTGATACGGGTGGCATGATTGACAAAAGGATGCATGCTTCTTAGGTAGAATCAGAGTCACAGGACAATTCAAAGACAACAAAACAATTTTTTTTTTCCTTTACAACTAGGGGATAGAGGAGATGGGATTTTATTTTATGTGTGTGGAAGTGTACGAGGTATGGGTGGGAGGTGGCATTGGGAGGAGAAGATGCCATTCAGTTTGTAACTGACATCTACATGGCCCCATGTTCAAGGGCTGGACATAATAAGATGAATGGCACAGGATACTTGTCTTCACCACCCAAGAGCTACTCAACAGTCCAGGGAGGAAGAGAAAATGTAGGAATAAAGTCAAAAGGGAGTAATAAGCACTCTAGTGAAGCTCATGGAAGACTGAGGGAACCCGGAAGAGGTGAGTTAGTGCAGCAGAGGTGAGGAAGGTGTGGATGAGGGAACAGGTACGGTGGCTCCAGTGGCTTCCAAGCAGTGGGAGTAGAACTGGCCTCGCCTTTCCAAATACTCCAGAAGTTCCCTGGGCAAAGTAGTGACTCAGGACATGTGGGAATGAACTCAAACAAGAAACACCCTTGCTCTCAGGCACGTGGAACCAGTCAACCAGGGCTGGCGACATCATTAGCAGATCCAATGTAAAAAAAAAGAAAGAAAGAAAAAAGAAAATCCCCCAAAACAAAACAAACAAATAACAACAACAAAAAAGTCTTTTTTTTTTTTCCTTTCCCTGAAGCTGGTCTCTTGTTCAAAATTAGGAAAGAAATGTTAAATGTCTTAAATATAAAGCTTTTCATTTTCTTTCTTTTATTATTATTATTATTATTTTTTCTCTCTTGAATGGTCTTGGTGCTTCAAATATTTTATTTAATTTCATTCTAGGTAAAAAAAAAACCAAAAATTTTAAAAATGAGCATGATTTTATCATTTATCTTTACATGGTGCAATTCTAGTTTTCAATAAAAATTAAGAATATTTAACATTATTTTTTAGTATGCAAAATGACCCAAATCACATGATGCTTATTTCATGGCTTATATATGCTCATGTAATTTATTCTTACCAGAATATTTAAGGTGCTGAGTGCTGCACAAAAATAACTCAATTTTTTTTCTTTTCCTTTTGGTAGTGCTGGGGATTGAACCCAGGGCCTTGAGCATGCTAAGATGGGCTCTACCACTGAGCTTCAGTCTTGGCTCACACAACTGCTGATAAAAGCATCATTTCTTGATACATGCACATTCTACCAATGCCACATGATTATCTTCTGTTCTCCTTGCATCTCTGAGACCCTCTCCCTGCTGGGTCACAGGGTATTACAAGCACTGTATCTGAATGGGGCAAACAAGGAGGGCAGGAAACAAATATCATGTGCATTTTCTTCGCTCATGCATACTGTTCAACACTTCATTGGATGTCACTTACAAAAAATCAGATCAAAGATAAGTTTGTTAAGAATTTCTTTTTCTTTCTTTTTTTTTTTTTTGTTGTTAATAATTTCAAGACAGCCACAGCAGAGCACTCACTCAGGGGCAGGGTCTTTCTGAGCATGAAGTCTGGTGTGAGGGCACAGGTTGCAAGCCCATGAAGCTGACCTTGCTGTCAGCACAACTTCATCTTTGACAACGAAGCAAGGGCAAAAGATCAAACAGGAATTCTCTGCTCTCTGACCCTTGGGCTGAGAGATCAACCATCCTTCATCTTGCAAAAGTGCAGACTGGGAATTCCAAACTGATGATTCCAAGGAAGGATAAATCATCTCCCAGTATGTATGAGGGTGACCTGAATGGGCTAGCTGGGTGCACACACCTTGATCTGATGTCTCTGTCCATCCTTTAGGTTCTCCTCACTGGATAGCTTAAACTTTCCTCCTCATGAGAAATAGGGTAAGGAGAGAATAAAGGACTTTTGATTGTCTCTTTTTTTGGAATTCAGAGAACAAGATGAGGACAGTGAGTGTGATAACAAGAAGGATCCTAGAAGTACATGGTATTGCTTTCTTTTGTATACACACACACACACACACATACACACACACACACACACGGTTAAGTTGGTTTTTCGGTTGGACTAGACTTCTCACCACTAACTCTGTTCCAGGCAACCTTTCATTTAGTTTCCTACTGGTCAATCTTCCCTTTTAATTTTATGCCCCAATATTCTGTATCTATTTTGCCTGAGCATTACAACTCTTAGGTGCTCAAACATAAGTTGTTATTTTTGAAAATTTCTCGTTTTAATAGTTATTCTATTTTAATGAAATTTTTCTAGAACAGTGGTCATTCTGGTTTTGTTTTTCACAGCTTCATATTCCAAGTTTTAAGAGGCAAAATGTATATTATTATTAATAAGACAATGGCTACTATTTATTAAATGTTTATTATGTGCCAGGCACAGTTCTAAGTATTTTGTGTACATCAACTCATTTTGATGTTCACATTAAGTCTGCGAGGTTGGTATTATTGTTAAAGCTATTTTAGGAGCATTGGTTCTTTAGCCAGGGTTTGAATCCTGCTTCAGCCATTTGCTACCAGGGATGCTGTGGACCACTCAACCTCTCTGTGTCTTGGTTTCTTCCACGATGAAATGGTGGTTTCCTCGTAGAGCTGACTGGGCACTCAAGGAGGTTATGGAGGTATAGATTTAGCACAGTGATGACCACATAGTAGCATTCAATAAAGATGAGCTATTGTTACTCCTTCTTCTCTATGGAGGGATTTCTGTTTAGTTGCTGTGTGCCCTGGGGATGTCTATTTGATCTCTCTGAGCCTCCTTTTGCTCATCACCAAAGCTGTGCCAATATGAGATTTGGGTGAAAATTAAATGAAATAGTCCATGAAAAGGACTGAGCAAAGTGCTGGACACACTCAGTTCTTGGCAGTGATTATGAGCATTTCATTAAGGAGTTTCTGCCTCATTCTCACACTTTTCTTGATTCTCGACAAAACGTTATGTTTATTTCTCTTTCATCTTTAAAACATCAATAGCATCGTGTATGCAGTCTCATGCTCAACACCTCCGTCTCCTTTTTGACTGGGGCCTGACCTCTGCCCGGTCTTTTCTTTCTCTGTTGTCGATTCTCCTTTCTCTGCAGTGAATTGTACTTGTGCTTTTATAGCACTTTTTTTTTTTTCTGGCATCTTCATAACTTGGATTCTCTGTGCCACTGTTTCTATTTGGGCCCAATCAGTCAACTATGTTTTGCATTCAAGAGGGGCCTCAGGCTTTGGTAGTTTGGCTGCCATTCCAAGAACGGACCAGGGAGCTTGCTAAGGGATGGGAACTGCACACTGAAGCGAACATTTCAAACTACCCAAGTGCAGACATCATCGCAGAGTTTTCAACTTTCTGCCTTGAACAGATTTTCTGCTCATATTTGGATGTAAAAATACAATGGAAGCTGCTAACATCTGTTTGTCACTTCCTTCCTTCATATTATTGGTTATTTCCTTTCATTTTTTTTCCTCCAAGTTCAAATTTTCACCTCTTTTTAATTTTTTTTAAATTTGTTCTAATTAGTTATACATGACAGCAGAATGCATTTTGATTTATTGTATATAAATGGAGCACAACTTTTCATTTCTCTGGTTGTACTCAATGTAGAGTCTTACCACATGCACAGTTATACATGTACCTAGGGTAAAAATGTTCATCTCATTTCGCCATCTTTCCTACCCCTAACCCCCCTTCCCTCTCTCCCCTTTGCCCAAAGTTTCTCCCTTCTTTTAATAAGTGAAGAAAAATAAATCTCATTAAGTAGTTTCCTTGACATTTCTTTTTTTTTTAAAGAGAGAGTGAGAGAGAGAGAGAGAGAGAGAGAATTTTTAATATTTATTTTTTAGTTCTCGGCGGACACAACATCTTTGTTGGTATGTGGTGCTGAGGATCGAACCCGGGCCGCACGCATGCCAGGCGAGCGCGCTACCGCTTGAGCCACATCCCCAGCCCCTCCTTGACATTTCTTTATGTGCTAAATAGATATTTATTTCTGTCCCTTGAATATGATCACTAATCGGTAACTCATATTTAATAAATTTAAAATGGTAACTCTTTACAGTCTGCTTTAGGCCATTTGCCACTTTAAACTCAGTTTTCCTTGGAGTAAAATGGCATAAGAACACTTCGTAACTGGGTATGACTGAAATGAATTGATTCAGGTCTAAAGAGTGAATTAAATTCAAGTGGACCACTTGAAAGTTACTTTGAATGAATCTACTGCTGTATTTTACAACTTGAAATAGAACTCTCCCTCCAGAGCCAGTCGATTCTGGCTAATAATTTCAAGTTCCTGTCTTTGTTCTTCACCTCCTCAGCCTCAACTTGACTCATCCCTCACCATCTCAAGACCTCATTTGCTCAGGCTTCACTAGCAAGGGCTTGTTGAGTCATCTACTCAAATGACAGAAAATCACTTTTTCCACCCCCTCATATTCATATTACTAAGAGTTCATAAATATCCAATTTATTACAAATGAACTTTTAGACTTTATAAGTTGCCTCCTGAGAGATATTATACTGAGAACCTCCATTCAAGATATATCAACAGTAGGGTTCTCTCCTAGGAACCAGAGGTCTTGGTTTAGGTACCAGGTCAATCAATATGCCATTATGTGACCTCACATTGATGACCTTTTTTTTCTCCCTCTGTGAAATGGAAAGAGTACTATTGCCTCTATTTATTTTTCAGGGACAGTGGGAATCCAAGAAGATAGAATATGTGGGGAAAATTCTGAACTCACAAATCACAATCCTACGATAGGTGCTATTCAGATCACCTGCTGTTATCTACATGTACAAAGCCAATTGAAGACATGAAGGAGTTAGCCCTGTTTTTCTGCAATTTTTTTTTTTTTTTAGAGAGAGTGAGAGAGGGGAGAGAGAGAGAGAGAATTTTCAATATTTATTTTTCAGTTCTCGGCAGACACAACATCTTTGTTGGTATGTGGTGCTGAGGATCGAACCCGGGCCGCTCACATGCCAGGCGAGCGCACTACCACTTGAGCCACATCCCCAGCCCCTGTTTTTCTGCAATTTAAAATACTGAAATATCAGAAGCATCAGATGTCTAGAATTAAGGGTTTTCCAAAGATTTTTGGCCTGTGCATCTCACTCTTCTATTTCACCACTTCTGGCCCTAGTACTATCTGAGGGATTAGCTGTAGGAGTCTAGCTTGACTGTTTTCACAAAGAAAACAAACTAGAAATGAATTCTGAAGTGATCTTACACAAAATCTAACTCTCTGTTGTTGTTTTTTTTTTTAACAAAATGTAAATTCTATTTAGTTGTTTAGTTTGCTCTTTCCAGAAGGGACACTTAATCTAATTGGCCAGTTTAGAGTTAAGATTCATTCCCCAGAGAGCAGAACAGACTGTTCTTTATCTATAGATGATAAAAATCACAGCAGGACACCTGCTGTGGGGCTTTTCGTGGACCCTGAAGGACAGTCATCTTTTAATAATATTAATAATAGTAATAATAATTATATCACTTAACTGTTGTGTGTTGCTTCATAATTTTATGGGTTTTATATATATTATTTCATTGATTCCAATGACTACCTGAAACCAAATGGTTTGGTTAAGGAAAATGCAGGTGCATTAAAAATGCAAAATGCTTAGTTATAACCTGTTGTACAGTTGACAAATCAGACTCAGAAAATTTAAATGACTTTCCTAAAATTAAAGAAATACCATGTTGGTGAATTTTATGACTTCAAATTAAGTGCCTTGTCTAGTCTGACCCCCTGTACTCCTGATGGACAGTTCTTACCTGAATCTGCAAACCC
This sequence comes from Spermophilus citellus, assembly GCF_964194105.1. Lineage (NCBI taxonomy): Eukaryota > Metazoa > Chordata > Mammalia > Rodentia > Sciuridae > Spermophilus > Spermophilus citellus. Next base: position 87,375,594 of record NC_138187.1, on the reverse strand, counting down.
GATCCTCACATTCTTCTATTTTCTGCTTCTCTTCAGTGACCCACTGCAATAAGCCAAATCTGTCCTACATCATTTTTCAGGCACCATCTCCCAACCCGCTGAACTATCTGTTTACATAAAATCCTAGTGAGCCTGATGATCACTGGTGTGTCTCATCGCTAAATTTTATTTCCTAACTTCTTTATTATTTGGAGTTTCCATTCACTTTATCTCACCCAGCTCAGGATATTGAGTGGGAGAAGAGACCATGGGCAAGAACATGTGCCCAGATGCTATGATTGGAGGTCAATGAAATAAGACCACGTGGGAAGAGTAAGGGTGGCTGGAGCTGCAGGGATCATGTAGCATACTGGGGAAAGGACAGTAGAAGATGGGACAGTCCACATGACTCAGAATTAACAGAGGATAGAAGCAGATACCAGAGCACTGACGAGCAGAGATTTCATTCAGGAAAACAGTAAAGGCAGTGGTGGTGTTTGTGTTGTTAGAACCGTTCTGAGGGAACTATGATAGACTTAGGACTGAAATTGTTGGGGAAAGCCATCTCTTCAGGATGAAAACAGGTCATTCACAAAATATTTATTGTTTTTACTGATCCACTTTTTTTTTATACCAAGTAATTCTGTGCTGCAACACTCCTCTGATTCCAAAGGTATCCATAGCTCTTCCTATGTAAATATAACCCTTGGTTGCATGTGTGCCCATATTTATACTTTCACTTTTCATTTGACTATAAAATATATGAGCCTAGGCCCCTCCAACAACTATCAGCAGTAATGTTCTCCTGAGTTAACGCTAGGCCATTGACAACTGCTCTCTGGCTGCCTCTGTCCAGTGGGGTGTGCATCCTGAGTAGCTGTGTGGTTTAGATTAGATCTCCCCAGTTTGTTGATGAGAATGTCAGGTAGGACAGAATCAAAGGCTTACAGAAGTCTAGAGAGATTACATCTATTGCATCCTTTTTATCTACAAGGCCTGTCACTCCATCATAGAAGGAAATTAAATTGGTCTGGCATGATTTGTTCCTCTAAAAGCCATGTTGGTTGCTACCCAGTCTGTTATGCTTTTCTGGGTGATTGCAAATTGATCATTCTGATGATTTATCTTAGTAACTTCCCTGGCACTGTGTTTTAGGCTGACCAATATTTCTTTTCCTTCCTTTAAAAATGGACATCGTATTTACCTTTTCTTCTTCTTTAAGGATTTTCCCTGATGTGCATGATTCTGATTTTTTTATTATAACGATATATTTCCAAATATTTCTTTTCAGAGGGTTACAGGCTCTCTTTTGAATAATTTTCAAAAATCAACTTATTTTAGCCTCCATTTCTTCATTCCCTCGATCCTTTTATTTTGTCACATATACAACTCTTATTGAAGCCTAGGAGCTGTGAAAACAATAAATAGATAAGCAATGAATGAATACATCTCTTGAGAGACTAATAGTTAAGTACAGGGAACATGCAAATAAAGAGAGACTTGTGATAGAGTGTTGAAAGTGCTGTATTGGGGTGACTCAGATGCACACCCAGAACAAGTATTTACATCAATCATAGGTACTCGGGAAGGCTTCCCAGATGAGGTGATGTGTAAGCTGAGTTCTGATGGTGGAGTGTGAGTTAGCAGGTGTCAAACAGGGAAAGTGATGGGGAAAGAGTAGGACAGAGAAGAAGGCATTCAAGGTAGTGGGAAAAGATTTTACAAATGTAGAGCTCTGAGAGTAAAGTGGATTAGGGGACAGCACCACATTAAAGTAGGAGTTGAGCAGAGATTTTTCTGTGGGACACTGGAGAAGCCCACTGTAATACACATAGCAGGAGAGATGGTAGTGGCAGACCAGGACGATTTTGAATGCCAGTAAAATAAGTTTTGTTTCTTCTTGGATGCAAAAGGAGTGTTCAACCCTCATTGATATATATGTATGTATGTATGTATATATATATATATATATATATATATATATATATATATATATATATACATATTTAAATTGAATTCTTATCATTTCAATAGCCTGATGGTCTTAAGTATCAGAAGAAGACAGAAAGAATTTAGGTCATAATCACATTCTCAAAGTACCTTGCACACTACTAAAGGAGTAGGATTTACAAACATAAAATAATTAAATTGCAATCTAAGTAGTTTAGGTAAGGGCCAAATAAGTTTCTCAGAGTAAAGTTACGGGCAGGTCAGAGATAGCAATCTTTGAAGTTGTGTTTTAGGTATTTTATTTAAATTAAGGATAAGATAAGAAACATGTAGTTGCAGTTCACTGGGCAGATTCCAAATAACATATGCTCAAATTATAAACCGTCCTTATATTCCAACATCAGCCAATACCAGTCACACACGTAGTTTTCCAAAGCTCCAAGTCCCTGCTGTCATTGGAATGATTGTTAAATATGAAAGCAAGAGAGGAAAAAGTTACTTCCTTTTTCTGGTAATAACAGATTAAATAACCAAATTAACTATTGGAGTGATAAAAATTAGACTAACTAGAAAAATATTTTTAAAAGTTTGCTTGAATATACTGGAGAAATGAAGAATTAGGGATAAGCTACTTGGCCAAGAACTAAGGCGGAGGATAGAACTTTCAGGTAATGACTCTACTATTTGGGTTGTTTTCCCCTTTCCTCCCAAATATGGAGAGATTGTGCTTCACTTTTGACAACCTCAGAGGGCTACGACAACAGGTACTAATAATGAGTAGGTCTCACTCAATCCCTGGTCACTTCTACTTTAATAGACCATGAGGGCTGCATCCTAGGCTTATGGATGAACCATGAGCAGGTCATTTTCTACAACTAGAGAAGCTGGGGTTGGTACCATCTCAATCTATAATGTTAGAATAAGATTTTCCTAGAATATTAGTGCCTCCAGGCACCTTGGAGACCCAAATATATATACAGGTCACTTTTGGAAGAAGATAACCCCAACTTCGGTCTTGAGTTACTTCTAGAATAATCTAAACATGAAGGGATAAGACAACATGAAGGAAAACCTGCAGAAATATCAGATAACTGAAGCAGAACTATAGGAATTCCCGTGACTGGAGTAGTCAAGCTGACATTAAAGGAGCTGTACTTGCTATGTTCAAACAGATAAAAGTGAATTGAGAACATTTTTAGAGAACTGGACAACATAATAAGAACACAAACAAAATTGTAGTATTGAAATAAAACAACTGAAAATATGTACACATGGTTTTAATAAAGAATTAGATTTACATTAAATAGTGGATTTAAAAAAAAAGGTACAACTGAGAAAAAAAAAAGATTCAAAAAACCCTATGAAGTGTAAGGAAGATAATTGAAAAGAAAACTATACTTAGTTATACCACAAAACCTTTTAGTCAACAGCCAGAGAAGGGGTAAAAAAGACCCATTGCTTTTATAAAAATGAGACTGACAACTGAGTTCTCAGTAAGGAAAAAAAAGAGAGAAGACAATAGAAAGACATTATTAAAGTACTGGAAAAAATATAACTACCCCTAACTTCCCTAAGTAGTGAAAATAACCTTTAAGAATAAAACACGTTTTCAAACAAAAATTGAAATAATTCAATATTAGCTAAGTAGCACTAATGAAAATACTAAATATTATCCTTCAAGTAAATAGAGAATGATTCCAGGGTGAGCATCAGCCATTAAGGGACAAAGGAAGCAAATGTGATTAAAATAATAATGTCTTGTGAGCATTAAAATATACATAGAAATAAAATATTATGAGAGCAAGGTCACATAATTGGGGAGGGAGTTAGAGTTTGAAATGTTTTAAGGTCATTACATTGTCCAGAAAGAACTCTAGAAAGGCCAATTAGGCTTAGATAAGTCAATCCATGCAGAGCAGAATCTCTAACCATTAGAAGAGGTGTAAAACAGAATATAAACTAGGTGAAATTTAAACCATACCAAGAGAAACTACCAAATATAAAATTCAGAGATTAAGGTCTGAAAAAATGAATAGAGGGCCAAGAGTCAATGGAACAAGTCAAAAGAGGCTCATGTATATCTATCCAGAGTCTCCTAAGTAGGGGAAGAGAAAGGGAAGGAAAATACTTGAAAAATAATGGTTAACTTTTTTGTTTTTCTAATTTGATAAAAAACTCTAAACCCTATTATAAGAAACATGAGGAAAACAATACCAAAACACATCATATTCAGTTTGCTCAAAAGCAGTGATAAAAATAAATCTTCCTAGGTGCCCACCAATGGATGGATGTGGTATATATATATATACGCAATGAAGATTTATTCAGCCATAAGGAAGAATAAAATGATGTCATCTGCAGGAAAATGGATGGAACTTGAAAGCATTATGTCAAGTGAAATGTCAAACTCAGAAGGTCAAAGTTGTACGCTTTCTCTCTTATGTGAAAGTTGGGGAGGAAAATCTCATGAAAATAGAAAGGAGATCAGTAGAGTCGAAGGAGGAGTTGGAGGAGAGAAAGCAGAGGTGCAGGGGAACAGAAATGAACAATTATATTGTTACAGTTTGTGCATATATAACAATGAATTCCACTATTATGTATAATTATAATGCACCACTAATATAAAAAAAGTTAAGAAACAGGAGAGATAGTGTCCTCCCTTGGAGGAAACATTGAGAAAGCATCCATCTATACACCAGAACCAAAATGGCCAGCACCCTGGTCCTGGAATTCCCAGTCTCTAGAACAGGAGAAATAAATAACTGCTGTTTTTTTTCTTTTTCTTTTTTTTCTAAATAAAATCTTAAAAGCAACCAGAGGGGAAAAATGTACATTATTTATATGCAGAGGAACAAGGGTAAGAATGATGGCAAAGTTCCTGTTAGAAACAATCCAGGTAGGAAGATCTTCAATTAATGAAAGAAAAAAATCTGAAGAAATCCATCAACTTGGAATTCTATGCCCAGCAAAAATGTATTTCTAAAACAAAGGCAGAATGATTCTTTTTTTTCTAGACATACAAAATCTGTAAGACTTTAGTACCATCACATCTGTACTATCATAAAGACTAAAAGTTATCATACCAACAAAGAAAAAACGATACCAGTCAAAAATCTGGATCTGTGTGTCCTTCCCTTTCACATATGCACAAGGGAAGAGCACCTTAAGGGTCAGCTCTGGGTTAAATATAAAGACAGTGTTCTTATTATTTAACCATCTTTAAGAGATCATTGAGTGTTTAAAGAAAATGTCATGTGTTGTAGGATTGTAACATAGGTAGAAGTGAGTAATAGCAAAAAATCCAGAAATGAAAGAACACTAGTAATATTCTTGTATTTTAAGTATTTCTTGAATTTAGACTGTGATAAGATAAATAGTTATGCTGTAAACTATAGAACCATCACTAAAATAAAATGTTGAAGAGTTTTTTGCCAATAAATCAACAAAGGCAAAAAATGGAGGTAAGAAGTATTTGGTTAATCCAAAAGAAGGCAAAAAGATAAAGAAAAATCAGTAATAAGTAATAAATGGCACAAAGAGAAAATAAATAGAAAAATAGAAGACTCAATCTCACCCTAACAACAACCACATGAAATGTGATATAAATACTATAATGAATAGGCAGAGATTGCCAAATTGGATTAAAAACGACAAGCCCCAAATATATTGTGCTTACAAGAAGTAGATTTTAAATGTAAAGATACAAATAGACTAAAATAAAAGAATAAAAGAACTATTTTTAATGCTAACATTCTAACAACAATCATAAAAGCTGGAATGACTATATTTATATAAGAAAAAGCAAATACCAGAAGAAAGAATAAAGATTTAAAGAACCATTTCATAAAGACAAAGAGGTCAATTGTCAAGAGGACATAACATTTTAAATATTTTTGCACTTTTTGACAGATCTTCAAATTCTGTAAAGTAAAAACAGACTTTTAAAGAGAAGTAGACAATCTCTTATGGTCAGGTTCATATCATTGATAGAACAAGTAGACAGAAAATCAGTAAAATTATAGACTTTTACAATGCTATCAACCAATCTACTTTATATTTCCAGAAATACTTTGAGTCCACCTTGTTGACATTTTCAGAAAACTCTACCAAACAGCAAGAGAATACACATTATTTTCCAGGGGCCATGGAACATTTATCAGAATAAAACAGATTTTAAAAAGTGTAAAAGGATTATAGTCACACAAGTGTGTTCTTTGACTGCAATGAAACTAAATTAGAAATCGACAGAAAGATCTTTAGAAAATTCTCCATTATTTGGAAACCAAAGAATACATTTGTAATTAAACTTTGGGTCAAATAAGAAATAAAAAAGGGAATAGAAGACATTTTGAATTGAATTAAATTGAAAACACAGATGTATTAAACAACAAATTAGGAAAGAGGAAATAAAGAAGAAAGACATCAAATCAATGACTACAGTTTAGAATTTAAGAAAATGGTAAAGGAAATAAAAATGAAATTTAAATTAAGCTCAAGGTATAAAATAAATTAATACAATTTATAAATTAATACAATTAATCCAATTTAGGAAAAAAGCAATAGAATCAAAATTTATCCTTTGATAAGATTAATAACATTTATATGAACTTCTTTCCATACTGATCAGGCAATAAAGACAGGCAGAAATACCAACATCAAGAATGAGAAAAGAACATTTCTGTAGGTTCTATACATATTAAAAAATATGGGAACCTTATGTACTATATATTAAAATATTAAATTTAACCATTAGGCAAAAGGATACATTTTTTAAAGACAAACTGCTGAAGTTCACTAAGGGAGAAATAAATAATATTCACACACCTTTATTAATAAAATTGAATTTGTAGTTTAAAAAACTTATTATTTAAATTCCTATAGATGACATATACTAATAATGGTCAAACATTGATTGCTTTTTCTTGAAGATAAAGTACAAGGCAAGAATTTCCAATCTTACCATGTTGAAAATGGTACATGTACAAGTTCTAGACAATGCAGTAGGCAAGGAAAAGAAAAAATGATTCAGATTGGAAGGAAAGAAGAAAAGTTGTATTTATTTGCAAACAACATTGTCATTTGTGTGGAAATTTTAATCTACAAAAACATATTAGAAATAATGGGTAAATTTAGCAAGGCTATGAAATACAAAATCAGTACACAAAGAGAGTAGCTACAATTGGACAGGCTGGTGGAAACATGAAGCCTTGGGAACTCCTACATACTACTTGGGATTACAAAATAGTGCTAATAGGCAAGAACAGCTTGATGAATTTTTAAAAAGTTAAACATCTACCTACCATATAATTTAGTTATTTCACTTATATATATTTATACATGAAAAATGAAGGCATAGGTCCATAGGAAGACCATACACATGAATGTGCATTGTAGCTATATTTACAATGCCCCCAAATGAAAGCAACTCAAATGCCTATCAATAGATAAATGGATAAAGAAATTGTGAAATATAAAACAGAATACCCCTCAAAAACAAAATGAATGATGTTGAACATGTGAACATAGCATAGATAAACCTCAAAATAAATATGGTGAGTTAGAGGAGCCAGACCAAAATGTACATATGTATACCTCCACTCTTAAGAGAATTCTAGAAAACGCAACTAATATACAGTTCAAACAGAAATTAGTGCTCAACTAGGGGCAAGAGGTCATGGGGAAGGGTTAGGAGGGTTACAGAAGGGCATGAGGAAACTTTGGGGAGTGATGGATATGTTCACTATCTTGATTTTGTCATGGTCTCTTGGATGTATACAAATGTCAATACTTATCAAATTATACATTTAAATACATGTAGTTTATTGTATGTGAATTATATTTTAATAAAGCTGTTAAAATCAATTTGCATTTATTTTTTGTCAGATTTGCAATACCTATTTCTAAAATAGTGCTGTGAAAAGTATAATCGATATACAATAAACTGCACCTATTTAAAGAATACAACTGGATGAGTTTGGACATATGCATATACTCATGAAACCATTGCTACAATAAAAATAATGGACATGTTTATTGTCTCCAGAAGTTTCCTTGTGCCCCTTTATTTCCCTCTCTCTCTCTCTCTCTCTCTTTCTTTTTGTTAATGGTAGTAACACAATAAAAAGTCTATCTACCCTCTTAAAAATGTTCAATATAATAATATTGATTTAGAGTCACTTGAAATAATTGGTAAGAGGAACTTGCATTCCTGTATGTGAGAAACTATAAAATATGTAAACTATCTATTTTGTAATAGCATGAGTATCATTATATATACTAAAGCATATTTGATAAAAATATTAAAGTTCTTCTCACTGAAAACTCAAACAATTACTGAGGAAAATTAAGACCTACATACATTTAGGGACATATTATGAAAACACTCAACATTATAGAATAAAGTCTTATCTGTCTCAATTCTTATCAATGCACATACTTGTGTGTGTATGTGTTGTGTGTGTGTGAGAGAGAGAGAGAGAGAGAGAGTCCAAATAATTTATAAAAATAAAAGAAAGATAATTAACACAAGAAACTATTTGAAGAAGCAGCAGTAGGAGGTCTTGTTGTAATAAACATGGAGATATGTTTATAAAGTTACAATGATTAAGAGTCTAGTATTGTCATAACGTTATAGAGTGAAATGTAATTGAGAGCTCAGATTTAGATACATGAATATTTGGCAATGCTGAACTGTGGAGTAGTGGGGATAAGGAAGTCTTTTCAAAACTATGCAGGGTCAATTGGTTAACCTTATGAACAGCAACAAAAAATGTCACATTTAATCCCTGTCTTTCATCATATGCAAACATATATTGCTGATAGGTAGTAATAAGCTATAAATTCTGGAAGATCGTGTAGGAAAATATTTTCATGATATGTAGATATTTCTTAAACTATATAACACTTACTTCCCATAAAGGAAAAGTTTGAGAATTTAGGCTACATTAAATTTAAGAGCTTCTACTCATCAAAAGACACTAGAAAGTAAAAATTCAAACCACATAGGAGAACAAGATTGTGCAGCACAAATGACAGACAAATGCTCAATATATAACAAACTCCAACAAATCAAATGCATAAGGGCATATAACTCAATAGATAAGTAGTCAAAAGACTTTGGTTCTTTTTAAACAAGCCTATCCAGCTGTGTGGGAAACTTATAAAATGTGTTCAACCTCATCAGTAATCATGGAACTGCTGATTAAAACCACAGTGATAAAACACCACCTATCCATCAGAATGGCTAAGATGAAAACCGGCTCCCAAGTGTCATAGCCAAAGATAGAGGTCCTGGAACTCCAAAACCTTGTTGGAGTGAAATTGGATTAACCACTTTGGAAACCATTTTGGCAGCATCTACTATAAGTATTTACATTTATGGTGATCTGCAATTGCATTTCTTTTTTTCTTTTTTTTAAATTGGTTGTTCAAAACATTACAAAACTCTTGACATATCATATTTCATACATTTGATTCAAGTGGGTTATGAACTCCCATTTTTACCCCGTATACAGATTGCAGAATCACATTGGTTACACATCCACGTTTTTACATATTGCCATACTAGTGACTGTTGTATTCTGCTATCTTTCCTATCCTCTACTATCCCCCCTCCCCTCCCCTCCCATCTTCTCTCTCTACCCCATCTACTGTAATTCATTTCTCTCCCTTGATTTTTTCCCTTTCCCCTCACATCCTCTTATATGTAATTTTGTATAACAATGAGGGTCACCTTCTATTTCCATGCAATTTCCCTTCTCTCTCCCTTTCCCTCCCACCTCTCATCCCTGTTTAATGTTAATCTTTTCTCATGCTCTTCCTCCCTGCTCTGTTTTTAGTTGCTCTCCTTATATCAAAGAAGACATTTGGCATTTGTTTTTTAGGGATTGGCTAGCTTCACTTAGCATAATCTGCTCTAATGCCATCCATTTCCCTGCAAATTCCATGATTTTGTCATTTTTTAGTGCTGAGTAATACTCCATTGTGTATAAATGCCACATTTTTTAAATCCATTCATCTGTTGATTGGTAAATATCCACTGAAAATGTGTAATCTTCTACAAACAAGAACATTCACGTCAGGATCCTTTTTCCAAGTTAGCGTGAACTTGACCCCCATGTCCTTGACCTATAATAAATGAACCCATTCCCTGCAATTTATATTGCAATGAAAACAGGTGAATTAATGTTTTGCTCAGAAACAAAGCTGAATGTCACAGACGTAATATTTAGCCAAAAGGAGCTAGCCTTAAAAAAATGCTTAAGGAATGATTCTATTTGTGTATAATTTAATAAATAGGCAAAACTTTATTAAAGAATTTAGGGATGTATGCATAGGTAGTAAAGACAAAAAGAAGAGAGTTTGTTATAAATGTAGGCAAAAAATCATCTTCTTTGGTGGGTCAGCAGGGGGTTTAGCTGAGAGGTGGCTGAGGGGGAGCGGCACCAGGAGTACACTTTGAAAGGTTAGCAATGTTTTGTTTTCTGAACCCTGAGGCATTTACACTGACTTTCAATATGGTAATCCATTATTTGTATATTTATATGTCAAGTACTTTGCTATCTATATGCTATGATTTCATATATATATACACATATATATATATTTTTTTTCAAGTAGAGAAAGAAAGTAAGCTATGAAACTCAGGAGTATCTTATGTGGAAATGACCATGCTGGTGGGTTTCTAGGAAGCCTGATCCCTTCTCCTCGCTGGCTATTTGTTTTCCACTGTTTTCTAAAATACTCCACGCATTTTCACCAATTATAGCTTCATCCTGGCATACTAAGCACCTTTTGTAAAAATGCAAATACCTCTGGTAGTTTGAAGGGCTGTCATCACAGGTTTCTTGTTTCCAGATTCCAGAATTCTGTCTAGCAAGTCTGCAATGATTCATTTACACTATGGGTTAAACTGTCTTTCCTGAGCGAGGCAGGAATTTGACTGCCGTTTATAACATTGTTTCTACAGGGATTAAATTCAGATTTCAAAACAAAGCATAGGAATATGATCTATTTGTCATTTGGGGAATGCCTGTACAGTGACTAGCACTATGTAAGGAAGAGTTGACAGGATTTACATTCTGACCAACTGTGCTCAAGTTTTTGGTTGACAGATTATTCGTTACTTTGCTGGAAGAAAATTGTTATGTCTTTTTATTGACTCAGTTTTCTAATTCATAAATGTGGTTCAAAGTATCTACCCCCAAAAGATGTTAGGGGCTTGAATGAGATAAAATGTTATATAAATATAGAAAATAATGACTTCAAATTCACAAGTCAGAATAAAGTTGGGTATAGGGGATAAGGCACACTAATAAGACTATCATATGGGACTAAATCATTGTTGCCTTAAGTGATATTTCATTTCTCACAGTGTTTGGGTTTTGAGCAACTCCTTCATAATTAAATTCCATTCCATCATTTCCATGGGCTCAGAAGATATTTATAGAGCACTTCTAACTTAAGTTTTATAAAGCTTTGTGAATTGACATCCATATTTTCATCTGAATGCCTTATCCGTAATTCTCATAAGTATAGAGATGGGAGTCTGGCATATAGTCACCAATAAAATATTTATTCATTTATATTTATTAAAACTGTTCTTGAATCTTTATGGTCTAAATCACATCCTACCTGGAATGTTCTTAGGTAGCCTATCTATTATCTAATGTGTGCATTATCTAATGTATTATCTAATGCAGCTTTGTCCTATGATTATTTTGTGTAGACTTGTGAGTATTTTCCCTAGATTTAGGCTGTAAGGAAAATGACCCCCAGAATCTGAAGTTACACTGGACCTTAGGAAAGATTCTGAGATGTTTCCTTTAAGGTTTTCAAGCATGAGTCAACCCGTGATTGATCTAGACAGCATATAGATCATTAGGTATTTTTTTTCTAGAAAAGAGAAAATATTGACATATCAAAGTCTTTTCATAGAGCCTCCATGGAATTATAAAAAATAATGACAGTTTTCCATTGTATTTGTCCAGATTTATGCCTATCCTTGGGACACTCAGTGACTCCTTGCCATGATTTGTGGGTGCTCTACATGGATGGTCATTGCACCAGAGTCACAGCTGTCAGACACAGATGGCATGCACTTACAACTTTGTCCTTGTTAGCTCTATACCAGCCAAACCTACGGGTCCTGCAGAAGAGATTTAGTAGCAGGGGAAAAGCCTTACACATGCTCTATTAGTCACAATGAAACATCCTTTATTTAAAGAGTAGCAGTTCTACAACCTTGTGTTTCCAAATTGGGGGAAAAAAAAGGTTAGCTTTTCCATTCCTTTAAAACTTCTATTTCAACGTTCCTAATGCAAATCACCTAACTTGTACATACGGGTCATTGAGCTGGCTCAGGTCACTCTTCTTACAGCCACTGGGTGGAAGAATGGTGTCAGTCCACTATGGCCCAGGATGTCTGGAGGGGACATAACATCAGAGATTGAATTAGCTGTTGTGTAGGCTCTTGGGCTTTGGTCTGATGAACCATTTGGACACATAGAAAATAGAACATTTCAAGTGGCCCATCCTCCTGGGAGTCATACAGCTGCCTCTGTAAAGCTCTTTGTGAGAGTTTTCAATATGCTATTAAATTGATTATTTAAACTTGAATCAAAGGGGGATATTGGCCAAATTAATCCGAAGCAAAGAAATGTTGCATTCTGTGGATCTCTTAAATTTACGAACGTTTATCTTTTCATTATCCAATCTTAGGGGGAAAATTTTTATTGATTAATTATTACTGTCTCTACCATGGATGCCTTGCCTTTTAGTTAAGGAATAAGGAGCTGAGAACAGAGAAAAGGAGCTGCCTCTTGGTGGTCCCGGGTTTTTGTATCTTTCCTGGAGATTTTATTTTTCCATTATTGTTTACACTGACAGATCACCTCATTGTGGTTCTGTTGCTCATGGTCCACAGGAACAGGAGAGCTCATAGACAGGAGCATGGCTGGTTTCATGGTGACCCAAACTTAGCCTGGACTTCAAAGAACTTCCTCTTCTCTCTGCATGAAGAGCTCTTTAAAGAAGTCCTTTTTCCTTTTACAAGGTGAATGCTTCAAAGCTTGTGGGAGAAGTACTTCCTGTTCTCTGTTTACCTTCCCAAGGTGAGGAGTTCACAGACATTTCTCTGTTTGTACAGTAGAATCTAGGCGCTGGCTTTGAGGCGAGGGCTCTCCTCCATCCTCTTCTGTCAGGAGCTTCCAGGGCTCATTTTTCACTTACTGATGCACTAAAGAAGCTGTGCCAGGAACCAAAAAAAGCTGCATTAAATTCCTCTGGAGTATATTTCTGTCAACATTGCGTATCACTAAAGAAAAGAACTCGATCCTGTTTTCAAAGCCTTCTTTTCTTTTACAGGTTACAAAAAAATGTTCACAGAATGGCCAGAAATGACAGGCAAAGCGGAGGAGTGGGAAAGTGCAGTTATTTTCTCACTCCACGTGGAGGAGGAGTGACTGTTAAACAAGGGGACAGATTTCTAACCTATGTACTGGGAGCTGTACGTCCATTTGAAGATCAGCCCTCAGTTCAGACAACTTTGGGATGCTCCCTAAGTATCGGGCTATGTACAAGAAGATGCAGACACGGTTCTGGAGACATTCTGAAATTGTGTTCAGAACGGGCAGGGCACCATTTTATACCATTTGTAAGCATCTTTTATCTACCGTGGGAAGCTCTGTGAGGCTGCAGGCAGGCACTGTACCTTGGTAGTCTGGAAATTTCCTTTGAGAAATAGAATGGCGATTGGTAGTTTTTAAGAATTTAAAAAAAAATGGTTCATGCATCAATACAGAAACTCTTTTAAGTGAAATTTTATATGGAAAGAGCTAAAATAGATTTGGAGTTGCATCTGTTAAGATGCTTTCTCCATCTCATTTAGCCAAATCTGCAGATAAATAAATTAATGGCGAGATTTACATATATACTATGGTCAGGGGTAATACAAGAACATCACACCTATTGGAAGCCAAATGAAAGAAAATAAACCAAAATATCAGTGTTAGTGATTGAATTATGATTTTTTTAATACATTGAGAGTAGTCAAAGTAAATTCATGTTCTAAAATGTAACAAAGCAGAATTTCTTTTGCAAGGAATACAAAGTCTGTGCCTGAGAAAAATTATAAGCAAGATCAAAAATATTTTAAGCAGTGCAACCATGACAAATACATTATAAGATAAAGATAGCTGCCTTTCATTGACAGTTTACTTTATGCTAAGCATAGCGTTCCACGCATCATGCAAATGATCTCTAATAGACAAAATGCCTTGCAAAATGAATGTTTTAATTCTAATGTCAAGTTTACAGAAACTGAAGTGTCCTGAGATTAGGTCACTTTCTGGAGGTCACCCTTGATGAATGAGTTTGAGTGTAGGCCTTTTGGACTCTGAAGCCTTTGCTCCTTCAATGATACTGAAGGCCTCCACAGGTGTCTGTTCAGTCTTCCCATTAGCTCAGGGCCAATGCGGTGGCATCAGTGACATGTTACAATGTGACTTGAACAACCTGAGACCTTCTGGACTCCTCAGAAGCGGGTCAGGCACACTCTCTTCCCAGGCTCTCCATGCACAGTCCCCATGTTCATCCACACTCTCTGCCTGCCCCTCCCTTCCTGCCTGCAGAGTCCCCTGTCCCAACTTTTCCACTCTTGCAGAGGCAATCCCAGGTCTCCAATGCCACAGAGACTCCTGGGCCTCTCTAGTTGTGAAGTCCTCTGCCCCATTTTTTTACCTCCCTATCTACCTGATACCTGCTTTTATTTATTTATTTTTATGTGGTGCTGAGGATCGAACCCAGGGCCTCGCACGTGCTTGGAGAGTGCTTTACCGCTAAGCCACAACCCCAGCCCTGGCACCTGTTTTTTGACAACTCGTAGTTTTCATGTCACAATTTGATATTTTTTGCCTATATGGTTTTCTCTCTGAAACTAGAATCTTCTTTTGTTGAGGTCAAGAGTGTGTGATTTATTTATTTTTGCATTTATTGTGGCACAGCACAGTGGAGAAAGGAACAGAATGTAAAGTTAGTGAGTCATTGGCTCTACTACTTTTGAACTCTGTGACCATTTATAGGTTATTTACTTTCCTTACCTTGTAGTTTCCTCTTCTGTAATATGAGGCTAATGATACTAACTATATCATAGATTTCTTAGTGGAATTAGAGACATAATATCTATATTTTTTTTAAAAAAAAACTTTGGTGGTGCTGGGGATTGAACCCAGAGTCACATACATTCTAGGCAAATGCTCTACCACTGAGCCACCATCTCCAATCCTGCAATAACTATACAGCTTGGTACCTTTATGGGACATTGAGATCTCCCAATAAATATTCTTCTTAGTAGTGCTCTTATTATCATTGCTGGTCATATGCTCCTGAACAAACAATAAAATTGGTAATTGGCCAAATTCTATTGTTATATTGTGTGCATCTATGAATATGTAACAACAAATCCCACCATTATGTAAAACTAAAATGCACCAGTAAAACTCTGTGTGTGTGTGTGTGTGTGTGTGTGTGAGTGTGTGTGTTAGGGGAAACAAACAATAAACCTGGTAAACTATATCATAAAAAGAGAGGAAACAAAATTAAAAAAAACTCACCCTACAAATCTTTTCACTTTGGAATCTTTTTAACATGCATACATATCCATTTTTATTTAGAAATAATTTGCATTTACCTTCAACATCCATGATACTTTTTAGAGGGCTAACTATTCAGAAAACACTTGATATACATTTGCAGAATGCATGAGAATAAATATGGCCACCCTTAAATAACAGCTAGAGAGAGAAGAAAATTAAAAAAAAAATCCAAGAAAAAGAAACAAAAGAGCTAGCTAAGGAGAACTTTCAAAATAATATTTTGGTTGGTACAAAAACACAGATGGGTTTAAGAACTCAGGTGGACTGTGCAAATAATCCTGATAAGTGGGGGAATATTGAGCGCTGTGGTCTTTTCATACGAGTGGTTACTTCACCCTGGAGTGATTCACAAGGAAACAGGTGAGACTCACAATGGACTCCCTGCTCATGTTAGCCGTGGTCAGTGACTCACACATGGATCACAGCATTTGTCTCTCATAGCATGATTATTAGTAAAATATGACTAATACTTCCAAGCTAAATGGTGATTCTAAAACATTTCCCAAAGAACCAAATGCTTAGTTATGCAAGTCCCTGTCTTAGGAACCTTATCAGACAAAATAAATGACCTCATCACACTTCTCTCCTATGTGCTCTCAAGCAGTGTCCTTGGAGTTAGGATTCAATTTCACCCTCAGAATTTTCCAGTCACAGCTAAACCTGCTTCTTTCCTACTGACACCAGGGCAAGGCTGCCTAGCGTTACAAGAAGACAAGAAAATAGCTGTGGAATTTCTAGGCCTTCGGCTCTCACCTGGAGTTTGTCCTGGGTGGGTTTGCTGTGCTTGGGGCTTAAGCCTCAGGTTTTACTCCTGTGAATGGCAGAAGGAAGGTGACAAGTTTAGGTTACAACAATGAGTAATGAGGGCCATCAATCAACTGTCCTTCTCGATTACTGGAAAGGGTCGAGTATTTAAAATACCAATCTGAAGGACAAGGGTTCTTCCAATGATAGGCTTACAAGGAATCAGAATCCTCTGTGCCTTAAAACCTGGGTGTGTTTGGAGCAATATCAGAGTCCCACAATGTCCTTCAGATGTTAAATTATTTTTCAAAACTGCTTCCACTATTCCTGTTGATGAGCAGAACACCAATAACCTAATTTATGAAACATTCAATGACACACACATTTTTTCAGTAAAGAAAAACTCAACAAAAAATCTCTTCCCATCTGCCCACCCTCACCCACACTCTCAGCCTACCTCTTCTCCACTCAGCTTACCACCTGGAAATCTCCGATCTACCATGTTCTGGCTCTTCTCCAGAACTCAGCCTTGATGTCCCCTCAGTGACAGCTAGTCCTCCTGACCCCATCCCTAGTTCCTGTGGCCAATGTCCTCAGGTGTCACCTTGGGTGATATCACCTTTCCAAAGCCTTTCCTGAACATTCCTTCCTCCCAGGAATAATTTAGATTTTGCTTTCAGATATTCTTGCAGCTCACAGTTCACCCCAGCTCCCATGAGAACCCCTAGTGCACAGTCATCCATCTGCCTGTTGCTTGTGGGTCTTCCCCCCAGACTTGACATTGCCTAAGGGAGTGGCTGTGTTACTAGTGGAAGAGTTCAATCATTAAATCTTAAATATTATCATTTTTTTTGTTTTATGGATGAGGAAACTTGAGCATAGTAAGACTAAATAATTTGTTCCAAATGATGCATTGACACAATGGCAAATCTCGAACAGGATTTAAACAAGATTTCTTTGAATCCAAAACCCACTGGATGTTAGTGTACCACTAAAATTTCTGATGGTCATTATTAGTTTCACTCGGATTCTCTGTCTTATTTTGAGTTACCCAAGAACTGGACTTCTTATTTTCCTTTTTCTTTTTACAATGTCCTATTGCTTCCAAATAATCTCTTTCTTTTGCTTGGAATTTGACTAAAAGTTTCATCTTCATGAAACAAATTTTTTAAAAAGTTTATTTCTACAGCTCTCCCTTCTCTCTTCTGATGTTTCTTATTAGACAGAGTAGGTAAGAGCTAGGTATGTGAAGGAGAGATGGTTGGGTCTTTGGAGATACAAAGATGGAAGTGAAATGCCTTTTATTTAAGTGTCACCGTGCATTTCAGCTTGGGGGATAAGCTAGAACTCTGCAGCAGGGATATGGGAGCTATGGTAGACTAAAGAGAGAGGGCATCTCCTTAAGTGGAAGCAGCCAGGGGAAAGAAGGGAGCGCAGGAAATCCACAGCTATCCTTCTCCCCTTCCTCTACCCTGACCCTACAGAGAGGATTCTAGGCTGTTAGTAGGGTATAGAATGGATATTGTGGGAGTTCCCAAACAGTAAAGGAGTTTTCAGTGACAAAGAGGAAAGAGAAATGAGTTTAAGAGAAAAATTCCATTCTATGGCAGGGGAGAAAATTGGGACATTTCCATGAGAGCCACTTCCTTGTGTTGGCGTTTTCTGAAGTCTTCTAGGTGAGGATATTAATGAATGGGTTATCATGTTCCCATCCCTTGACGGCTAGAAGGTAATTAAAATGAATATTCCCAGACATTAACCTTAAAGTTTTTGTTTTGACCGATCAGCATGGTCTAAGAATCTGAATTTTAAAAACACACTAAATAATTTAAAAATAGGTGTTTTGTTTGCCAGACCTTAAAACCCATTGGCTGTCCTGTTCCTGAGATTCAGAACTTACTTTGTGACCTAAAATAGTCATATGACCTCATGCTTTTTCTTTAATGCATAGAGTTACAGTCCATTAATTAAACAATAGCATTTAATTTAAAGTATATACCGAGAACAAAAGACCTCGTTTTTGTACATCTAAAGCAGATATCATTTATCTTATTGTTGGAAGTTCTGTGGTAATGTTGTGCTTTTTCTCCAAATAATTGGCATTGTGACATTCTTCTATCTTCATTTTTTTAATGGTTTAATATGATTTTCCTCCCTGTTTCAGCTTCCTATTTAATCTGCTACTGCCTGTTAAATCAGCTTCCGTTTCCAGCAAAGACTGAGGCTGCTTTTGTTAAGATTAAACATTCTTCTCCTTCTTCTTTTTTTTTTTTTATCTGACCCAGCTTTCAGCTTCATCTACTTAGTTATATCATTGCTTGGGTAGCAGAAATTGCCCGGTTGTCACCCAGGGGGGAAATCAATTCAGGAAAGCAGGCCTAGGCTGTGCCTTTGACTACAGAGCATCTCTTTTCTTTTTCCAAGTCTATCTGTCTCAGCACACCTGGGTATTCCTCCCCAGGGCTAAGAAGAAGTTTGAATTGCCCTGCTCTTAATTAGCCACATCCCTTGCCCCTTCTATTACAGGTGAACATGATTCATTCTCTTGTATATATTCCTAGGAGAGAGACTCACTGAAAAAAAAGGACACATCATTGTAAAATAAAGATGAGGCTAGTGGTGAAGTGCTTGAAAGATAATTCCCCTCTATTGTTCTGGAAAGCTGTTAAAGAAAATGTTTCTAGGGATATAATCCAACATCCAAGGCTGAGCTAGGATTGCTCGTCTTCCTCAAATTTACACGTTTCAAAGTACATCGCCCACCCCACCCGTGTCATGTAGCATTCCTCTGCTTTTGGCTTGAACTTGATTGTTCTGAATCCCCATGTACAATCTCTTATGGAGAGCACAGCATGTAGAGGCTTCCCTGGGGCTATAGAATTCCCATATTGGATGAGAATTTGTGGGTACCTATGTACATTTCTCGGAGGATATTTTTCTTAGATTGAGCTCCTTTATGAAGCATGATACTGAAAAGATTAAGAACTATTGAAGTCATGGTCCAACACTATAAAAAATTAGCATGGCCTTGCAATAGTATTATTTTTCCACGGGACTCAGGGTTGTTTTTCCATAGGAAACAAAATTTTTAAGTTAAGGTTCTTCTTCAGGAGAACTTTTGTTTTAGAAGGAAGTGCAATATGACCCCCCCGCCCCCACCAGCCCACCCCTTGAGCCTTAGGGGCCATCTATCTCCAAGTTAGCTTTTGTGATCATCCACATGGACCAAGGGCAGGGTACTTAGTTTTAATTAACTCTCACACCCCATTCCAAAGTATCTATTTTTAAAGGCATCCTGATTCCAGATCTTTTTTTTTTTTTTTTTTTTTTTTAAGGATGGAGAAAGAGACCCTAGAGAGTTGGAAGACACAGCACATAGAAATATCCCCTCCCCTTTCCTATGCTATGAAGACTTTTGAGACAAAGATTCTTTATTTTAAAAATAATGCTGTGGTCAAAAGGGCAGGTCAGTGGCTCTTTTGTAAAGGGATCAAATTCCAGATGGGCGTTGAAAAGAGATTGGGGATCTTAATGATCCCTTAAAATGTTTTCATTATTATTAACTACCTGAGAGTGTACTAAGTTTCACTTTAAGACGCAGCAGCATAACCTACAGAATTTAGTTTATATCAAAATCAAGTGTTTTTTTTCTCACCTTTAAAATAGAAACAGTGAGACTACCTTTCGCATTCAATGTAATTACAGAAGCAAAATGTTTACTTAGAACTGAGCCAGATAAACATTCAAAACACATTTGCTAGGTTTATTCTTACAATATCTGTTGAATAAAAATAAAGAAATACAAAAATGGGATGCTTCTATCCACAGTTATCTTTTTGTTGTTGTTGTTTAGTCTTATTGGGTCTGAGTTCTTAACACTTTGCTGGGATAATTATCTAGACAACAGGGTCATATCCTTTTTAAAAAATTTACCTGTTTTATTTATTATTTACCTATTTCTTTTTTGATAGCCTCATGTTGATACCATATTTTCCTGGACCTCTTACTTAATCTAAGAAATATATCTGTCCTCTATTCAATTTCCTCAGGATTCTATGCCTTATAACTAAGGACTTTCAAAAAAAAAGCTGCTAAATATTTCATGCTGCTATGAAATCTAAAATAGATTTTATATCTTTATGATACTATTTGCATTTAATTAGGGCTTCTTTGGAAATTGTGTCTTAGAAGGAGTGGCCCTAGTAATAGAAATTTGCGGCATGTTGGAGAAGATATTTTCAAGAACAATATAATTTTCAACTTGAGAACTTTGTGGAAATACTGCTCTGCCCATCCATGGGTAAGACAACCCTACGTTAAAGTCAGTCTCAGGCATAATTAAAGACACGTAAAATTTTATTAAAACATTATATATTGTGCTTGTTTTTCAAGAATGTATTGGGAGTATTAGGATCATGTTTTAATATCTAAAAAAATTTTCCCATTTCATCAAAATAGGCAACAAATAGATGTATTGCCACTCCAAGAAACTGGTATTAGACAAGCAGCTAATGGGCCATAGATCTCAAGCATTATGAACACTAGGAACAAGAGCAAGCCCACCCAGTTCCATGGAACATTTTATTAGATTTAAACACAACTACAGACAATTTCTTTAATTCCCAGGTTTCTCTTCCAATACGTTTCTCCTTATATGTCGCTCCTTTGTCTTTGTTGTACATTTAAAGAGATGAGTAAAGACAAATTTGTTGTTCAACACATTAATTCAAGTCATTAAAACCACCTACTTATGTGAAGTGAACACTGAACCACATTCCAAATTTATGTCTTATCACAACCTCCAAACACCTCTATTCCTAAGTGCCCCATTATCTCCTTGTTAAGAGTACAGAACACCTTCCCCCCCCCCCCCTTATGTCCATGAGCTAGTGAACCAGGTTGTTTCGGTCTTGCCTTTTAGCAATTTGTAATTCACCTGTGGAACCTGCGATGGTATGGTATTTTTCCGATGGCTCACAGCATAGCATGTTCCTAACAGGGATTAAATATTTATATATGAAAAAGAAGAACATTTGTGGTTGCTTGACTTTGGATAAAATTACAGGTCTATCAATCTTAGGGCTGCTGAGCATGAAATCAGGAAGTATTTTTCCGTCCACAGAATATATTGTATTGCAAAGTTTGGTGTATTTTAGGAGCAATGCTTGTGTTGGAGAGGGAAAGGTGGAAAGCAAAACAGACTAACTACAGTAAATTCAATCCGCCTCCCAGTTGTGATCTCTGTGTTAGCTCCTATCATGAGGTTTTCATCTCTGCCCGTGGGCACTGGGCTTGACGAATCACACCTCACTCTTTCCCACTGCTCCCATGTGGCTATCATTCAAGTTGTTGACAAGTATCTCTATGACGCGGCAGAGGTACCCAGGCCATGATTGCAAGACAACTGGGAGAGGTTCTTGTTGTTATTTGCTTGCTTGAGAGGGAAGAAAAGGATGCAATGAGTGATTTCTGTGGCTATCCTTTCAGCCAAGTGTTTTGGCTAGTGTGGAAGATTGAACCTTCTTACTAGAACTAAACTGAGAGATTAGATTTTTTTTTTTCCTATTTGGTTGGTTGTTGAAGTTGCTGAGTTATTGCTTCATGGTTGGCCATCTCTTGGCAATGGGAACTATCTACAATTAGGTACACTATCAATCTGCCTTTGAGAATAATTTTTGTTGATGCTACTTAGAGGGTAGCCACTTGCCCCACATGACTGTTGAGCACTTGAAATGTGGCTTGTTCAAAATTGCATGTGTTTAAGTATAAATTATGCATGAGATTTCATAGACTTCATATGAAAGCTTAGTAATTTTTGTTTATTGAAACATTGAAATGATAATAGTTTAGAAATACCGTCTTTAAAATATTATGAAAAACAAGGTCAGTTTTTTTTCTATTTAAATGTGGTAATAAAAAAAATTAAAATCACACATGTGGCTTGCATTATATTCCTATTGGACAGCACTGTTGTATACCAAATCATTTGATCCTTTGGATCAAAGTTCCAGGTTAACAATCTTAAGAGTAAGTATTAAACTCCACTGCTCATCATAAGTACGAGTCAAAACATCATTTGTATTCTTGTAGCTGGAAAGGAAAAAAAATAACTTTTTTTTTGGTAAAACTACTTCATATTTTCCAAATGTCACTTGTTCAATAGGCACATAATCACAAAGACAACTTTAAAAAAAGAAACAATTACGATTCTCTAAGCAGCATAGTTCTGTTTTGTGAAGACATGCATTCTACCCAACAACCTGACACAATGCCATCTTCTTGAAAATCTTCAACAGATCAAAACAAAGGATTTCTTCCTTTGGTCTTGGTGCTAAAAGGAGCTTTTCAAAGTGACAAAAAGAGAGACAATTCAAGACCTCTTTAAAAGATGACCAGTAAAAAGTGGGAGGATGAGGGCTGGGGTTGTGGCTCAGTGGTAGAGCGCTCACCTAGTACATGTGAGGCCCTGGGTTCCATCTTCAGCACCACATAAAGATAAATAAATAAATGTATTATTTCCATCTACAACTAAAAAACATTTTTTTTTAAAGCAGGAGGATGAGTGAGACTGGAGTATCAAGACTGATCCCCAGATTTCTATCATGAGCAAGATTGTAAGTACAAAAGAAGAAAATTTTTAGAAAAAAAAGAAAAGATAAATTTAAAAAAGAGAAAGAAAAAAATGTTTAGGAAGGGGGAGATTCCTATTTAGAAGTTGGTGAATTGAAGTGTTTGTAGAACATTCAAAGAGAATAGCTGGTCCAGTAGGAGTGCATATGTCAGAGCACTTAATAAACCATAAGTCAAGGCTTTATAGGATGCACTGCCTTTTAGCATAAAGAGAAAGGCCCGGGACCTTCATACATTGCATCATTATAAAATGATTTCATCATTTTGGATAATAGTTTGTCTATTCCTCTAAAAGTTAAATGTAGAATTAATATATGATTCAGAAATTCCATTCTTATGTATACATATCTCCAAGAAAATGAAAACATGTATTCACACAAAATCTTGTCAACAAACGTTTAGAGCAGCATTACTCATAATACTTAGAAAATGTCCATTAACATTTGATAACAAAATGTAATTCATCTGTGCAATGGAATCTCATGAATGTTATTCAATAGTAAAAAGGAACAAAGTGCTGATATATGCCACAAAAACATGAACCTTGTGAACAAGCAAATGAAGTAGTCATAAAAGGCCACATATTGCACAATTCCATTTATATGAAACAATCAGAATAGGCAAATCAAAGTTGATTAGTGGTTACTTTTGTCTGGAGGAAGAGGGAAGGGGGGAATGAATGGTAGTGGGTACGGTTTTTTATCAGTGTGTGTGTGGTGACAAAGGTGTTCTGAAAATGACTGTGGTAATGATGCTACAAGTATGTGAATTATGCTAAACCCACTAAATCATAATCATTAAGGGTGAGTTTTATGGCATATGAAATATTGCTCAGTGGATCTGTTGAAAACAAAAGTCTATTGGGTCAGCAGGTCAGTGAGCACTTCCATTTCCACCATATTTTGTCCATGCAATAAGAATAGGAGGCTTTGCTCTTGGCAGAATGATAGTACAAAGTAATAGATAAATATTTCAATAACAATGTAGAGGTACTTATAAAATAGAGTAAAACACTTTTAAGATGTCACCTTCACCTTCAGGAAAGAGTGATTACCTAGTGCCAGATATTGGGGCTGCAAGTACTCTTGAAGCAGGTGAACAACCTGGGGGGGGTCAATGGGTTGGTTTCAATTTTAGCCAAGGGGCTGAGCTAATTGCCCCAACTGGCAGGTAAGATCTTGTGAAGAGGGAGCTGAAATGGAAACTCCAGCTAAAGCCAGAGTTCTGAAGGGTATCCACTCAGCAAAAGGAAACTAGAATAAACCTGGCCACCAACAAGAAAATACTAAAAAAAAAAAAGGCTCATTTCCTTCTGGTTTTCAGGCAGAGCCAAGTTTTCTTATAAGAAATCAGAATCCTAGTCTTGTTTCTTAAGTAGGGTTGGAATCAAAATTTCTTACTAAGAAATTAAATTAGTCCAGAGACATTAATATTTTTGGACTCTTTGGAAGACCCAAAGTAACTCCAGAGGGTCTTCTTTCAACCAGGGTATTTTGAAATTACCATCAAAAAAAGGAAAAAAAAAATAAATCATACTAAAGATGAGCTCACCATCATACACTGAAAAAAAGACACAAAGAACAATTGAAAGAATCAAAAGCCTGCATATTTCAACAGACCACAATATTATCCTTTATCTCCAAAACTTAGCAAAATTAAATCTGGAGGAGATTATAAAGTAAACATTTTATGAAGACATGAAGTATGAGGCCGTCTGAAGCCATGAAGTAGCCATGTTTGTTAAATGGAAAGGACTTTTATTTAAGAGTGTTGAGTTAGAGAAAAAATGACTTCTCTAGAAAAATAGAATTTATATGTAGAAAAAGGGAATAGAAATGGGAATTGGGATTAAGAGATAAATAAAATAAAATAATAATAGGGTCCTGTATGGGCTGACGAGGCCAGCAGGCTGTGACCTGAGGATATGTCCCAATAACATAGCAGGGAGGTACAAACTGAGCCAAATGGCCTCTACTGAAATCCCAGAGCTGCCACCTCATCATCTGGGCCACTCTGGTTAGGCAAGTTACTTAATCACTCTCTGTCTCAGTTTCCTCATTTCTTAATTACTGTTTACTATATAGTACCTAGCTCATAGGAATGTTGAGAAAATACAGTGTGCTGGGCATATAATTTGATCTTTTGTAGTGGCTCCTATAATGCGCTGCCTAGAGTCTCTTCAGGATGGAAGGAGCTACTCCTCCAGCTCCTAGAAGTGCTGAGGGCAGAGGGCTCTTGGCGGTCAGTCCCTTTTGAGAATTCCCTATCTGACACAGCTGTCTCACCCAAAGCTACTCCCCCTTTCTGGGTGAGATGACAGAGGCCTGACCTCTTGTCCCTGCTGAAGATTCCTCCAAAGGAGTCCTATCCATGCTTCTTAAGGAACTTGGCACAGCTCAGCTTCTCTCTCTGCTCAATCTTGCTTTTTTTTTTTTCTTCCCTTCCACAGATGTTGAACCCAAGAACAATTCCTAATACAGTCCCAGTAGTCCAAGCTCTGTCTCAGAGTCTGCTTTCCAACAGGTGACAGCTGCTATTGTTATCATATGAGACATATGGTTAATTCAATTTTATGTACATAGAGTTCAAATTAAAAAAATATATATCTATACATATATATAAAGTGATGGGAGAGAGATAAAAAAAAGAACATGGAAAGAATGAGTTACTAGGAAAATAAACAGATTGGAATAAGAACCGAATAGAACTTTTGCCATGGACAATAATCAGAGAAGTTCAAACCAAACAGATGAAATAAATAGCGGCTTAGATGCAGTTGAAGAAAGAAATAACTAGAAGAGAGATATGAACAAACGACCCAGAATGAAGCCCTCAGAGAGAGGGAGAATTAGAAAATCTGAAGAAGTTTCAGGTACATGAGAACAGAAAAAAAGTCTCACCTAAGTCAATAGGAAAAGAAATGTCAAAAGGAAAGAACAGAGAAAGAAAGAAGAAATAGGAATGGCTGCTAATTTTTCAAAAGAGATGAGGAGTACAAAACTTCAGAAGGAAGAAAAGCATCAAGTCCCAGAAAGATATCTAAAATCCCCTTAGCCATCTAATAGGTAAGCTGCAGAACACCAAAAATAGCTCCTAAGCCAGTGAAGGAAAAGGAGTAGCTAAAAAAGGAAAAAATCAGCCTGACAGGAGACATCATAAAAGCAATAGTCTATAAAACATCAGAATAACATATTTCAGTGGAGGGAAAATCACTGTCAGTTGCAAATTCTACATCCAGTCATTCTATTATTCAAGAATGAAGAAGAATAAAGAATTTCCCAGACTGGAAGAGTACTCAAAAGCCACCTGAAAGATCTATTATAATGATTTTAGGAAGAAATGTAAAGCAGATGATACTTGTGGGCTAGCATGCATACAGTAAATCATTTTGGCCAGATATTGATATTTATTTGGATAAATTTAAATAAGCATTGATGAGGAAACCAATAATAATAATAACAATATCAGAAGATAGCAGGTTCAGCAACGATTAATTTCAGAAGGTTAAAATAATGAATAGACAAATAGATCAATGTAAGGAAAAAGAGAAAAGCTGGTAACAGTTGATATGGACATATATGTAAATGAATGAGTATTTGGTATCTGACCCGAAAACCATTACGAATCAGTGAGGGGCAAGGAGACAATTCAATAACCAGTTCTAGAACAAGCAGCTGTCCCATAAAAGGAAAATCTGAGGACCTAAATATGAGAAACAAAGAAGCTTTCAGAAAACTTGGATAAGAATATATTTATGACATTAGATAAGGGAACAATTTCCTAAATAAGATTTGAAAAGCAAATCTGAAGCCTTTGACTCATTCTTCATGCTACGAACTTAAAGATACAGGCACAGTCTAAGTAAGAGGGAAATGAATAACCAAAAAGCACATGAAAAAGTCCTTGACCGCTACACTAACCAGAAAAATTTAGAATGAAAGAAGGCGAGACCATGCTGAATAGAAGTCTGGTGATAGCAGGTGTGTAGGTGGTGAAACAGGCTTTCTTGTCATATTGGAGGGGGCTGGACATCAGCAGAAACATTCTGGATAATAATTCTGAACTAATTCCACTATCTAAGTGGAATATGAAAATATATATATTCATATATATTCATATATGTACATATATATTCATATATGTACATACATATATATATATATATATATATACATATACATATGTATATATCCTTAAATTCTACTGCTAGTTTCTCAAAGAGGGGTTATTGGAAATGTGCAGAAGAAAATAAAAAATCATGTATTTTTGCAAAATCATGTATTTATCAGAATTATTAGTAATAGTAAAAAAATTTCTAAACGTTTAACTATCCATCAATGGTAGAAGTTTTGGTTTGCAATGTTACATGGTGTGACAAACAAGTCTACTAAATCTACATGAGTTATTGTAGGTGAATGTTGAAAACATGATTTCAAGGGAAAAAACAAGTCTTGGAAAAGAATGTGTATGATAAGAATGTGCTTATAAAATTTTAAGTTGGATATGTGAGTAAATTTAATTAGTAAGCCATTTCCTTTGCCACTTATGAATATATAACTTCCTAAAAACCAAAAGAATGAGATAATCCACTGTTATGGTTATGCCTACCTAGGAACAGAGGAAAATGCATGGGTTTTGAGTAGGGATCTTCTGCTGTAACCTTCTTTATTGAAAAAAAAAAAAGAGAGAGAGAGAAAGAAGAAAAAAAATAAAAAATAAATAAGAAAGCCAAAGCAAGCATGACAAGATGTTGGGTGAAAAAGGTTTCCTGTTTTTAATTCACTCACATATTTTTCAAGTGTCTCATAATTTAACATAAGTGAAAGAAAATATGAGACATGGCCTTCATGAATCTGGGTTGCCTGTATTAGTCTGCCACCATGATAATATTTCCATGAATTTTAATCCTCATCTCAGTGGCCTTTCACTTTCAAGATGGGAGATCTCTGTGACTACACCTTTATCATGCACACCCGATCATACTTCCTTTCTAGTTGATCTTTTCCCTTTAGACAGATAGCAACACTAAATTCCCCTTTTGAACACATGAATATAATGTTCAATTGCTTCCCATATTCTACAGGATGTCCACACACCTTTCCTGACAAATTCCCTACCATCATCACCTGTTCAGACACAGTTCTTCAGCTTGGCTGCCCTTTATCCATATCAGCCACATTGTCATAGAACCTGTTTTTAATTTTGTTTGGAACCTGCATTTCTTGCTGTTATTCACCTCAAATTCATTTTAATGCTCTCTGAGAGTTGCTGAGATGGCATTTCCCACCTGTTCATTGTAAAATAAATCCCCTTTGCTAGACAGTATGCTTGCAATTAACTCATAATTTTACCTTGGGAAAAGACCCTCAAACTATATATACTGGACTCCTCCCCCCCCTTTAAATATAAGTTAATTTAGCAAATGAAATGTTGATTACTACTCTACTGTAGGCTTGACTAATTATTAAAAACTCCATCTTTTCTGCAATCAGGCTTTCTGAGTAACAAGAAACTCAGATACTACCAATGCCCTTAGGTCTCTGTTTCTTGACCCAAACATCAAAGTCTCTGGAGATATGCTGTAGATATTTCATGACTATATCATTTGTTCCTACATGAATCAGCAGAGTGGGTAGTGATCATTGATTATTTCTGGCAGGTTGTTAGTTGTGACTTGCATACGTGCTTCAGAAAGGTGGCATACCTCCCAATTTGCTTCATCAGAACTATATATATTCATCTCCCTTTGCACTCGGTAGGGTGTTACCACCTACAGATTCTTTTTTTCCAGCCTGGGATACCAAACCCTTTTTCATAATTGCTAACCCCCGTGGAACTGAGTGTTCAATGGAACAACGTGTGGTATGCCTTTAGAATGTCAAAGTGATCCATAAGAAAGGTGACAGGATCAATTAATTAGAAAGAATATTGGACAGAAAATCAGAAAACCAGAATTGGTTTCCATTCTTTTATTATGGAGAACGAGAAATCAATATAATTTCAAGATAAAATCCCAACTTTTAAAGAAATTTTAACTTTTGTGTTAGCTTTTCATCACTATGACAAAGACCAGAGAAAAACAACTTAGAGGAGGAAAGATGTACTTTGACACATGGTTTTGGAGGTTTTAGTCCATGGTCAGCAGGTGAGGCCAGATACCATGGCAGAAGGAAATGATGCAGGAAAGCTTTTCAGCTCATGACAGCCAGCAAGCAGGAAGAGAGAGAGGGGGTTTGCAGAGACAAGGTATAGTCCCCAAGGGCATGCCCCCAGTGATCTACTTCCTCAAGCAACAACCCACCTGTCTACAGTCCATTCAGCTATCCATGGATTAATCCACTGAAGAGATCAGAACCCTCATGATCCAATCACTTCCCCAAATCCCCACCTCTGAACATGACTGCAGTGGGGATCAGCCTTCAACACATGAGTCTCTGAGGGACATTTAATATTCAAACCATAACAACCTTTCTGGCATCTCATGTAGGTGATGCCTATTTATCCCTCTCTTCCTGTGTGTTCCTGGCACATGAGCTGAATTTCCTTTGCTCTAAGGAATACTTTGCTGGAGGGAAGGAGCATTGATATATGTAAATTGTTCTATAAATTGTAAAACTGCATGATATAAGTTAATATGAATATTTTAATTGAAAGTGTCCTTCCAAATAGGAAAACATTTTCTTGTTTCTTTTTGCTGTGTACCAACCTTCCAACCCGCCCACAGATTGGCATCCTTCCTTCACTCCCTTGGAAACTTTCTTGTACTGGCTTTCTTCCTAGAATTCTCCCCCTTCTTGTCTAAGGATCCTTCGCTGTAGTTCATAATCTGGAGTGATGAAAGGCATTATTTAAGCCCCGTTCCTCACTCTTTAGCAGAAGATGAGCTTGAACTTGTGACAGGTAGTTAGTTGCTCTTCACCTCAGGAAGGAGACAAGGACATTCCCTGTCTTTGCAGGCCACGGCATCTGTGCTTAGTGTCTTTTTGTGTCCCCAAGTAAACTAAGAATTTTTTGGATTCCCCATAGGCTCTCCAGCAAATCTGTTTACCATTCTATAGGTAAAAAGTTCTTACTCCTTGAGAATTAGGCTCCAGGGACAAATTTCAGTTTGCTGGGAGAAAACATAGATTGAAGTCTAGAGGCTTCAGGATAGTTCATAAAAACCAGATGGGTGAATCTGAATACATTAATTCATAAAGCCAAACTTGCTCTCTTGACTTGGTACAAGGACCAGCTATCTTTTACTTTGAACAAGGCCATGATGATTTTCAATAAGACAGCAGTTTATGCGTTCACTGATGGTCAGACACTGATCTAGTTGTTTATGATATTTAAAACAGAGAGAAAAAGGTTTTTGTCTGTTTTAAAAGTAATTTCTACTGGTAGAAATTTTGGAATATACAGGAAAGTCTGAGGATGAAAATGAAAGTCATCTGTAACTCTGTTCTCCCTCCCACAAAAGTAACTGTACCTTTAACCATAAGATAATTGTTTTAGTCAGCTTTCTGGCTTCTGTGATTGAAAGACTTGACAAGAACAATTTTAGGGGAGGAAAAGTTTATCTCAGGGCTCACAGTTTCTGAGGTATAACTCCATAGAAGGCCAGCTCCATTCCTCAGGGCTTGAGGTGAGTCAGAACATCACTGGAGAAGAGTGTGGTAGAGGGACAGCTCACATGATGATCAGAAAGCAGAGAGAGAGACTTCACATTTTCCAGATACTGAAAGGTTAATAAAATAGGTACTTGTCACTCCGTTTTTCTATATGCTTAACAAAACACTGTTTGCTAATCTTGTTCCTAGGATGTGCTGTCCCCAACTGTGAACTGTTTGCTAATCTTGTTCCCAGAATGAGCTGTCCCCAACTGCCAAACTACAAAATGTAACTTCTCTCCCTGCCCTCTCCAAGGAAAGTATATAAGCTCTGCTTAAGCTGTTCTCAGGGCTCTATCTCTCTTTGCTATAGAGAGCTCTGGGCCCTAGCATGCTGGTCTCCAAATAAACCCTCCCTTCTGCTGTTGCATAAGACAGTCTCTTGTGTTCTCTTCCTCCTACGTTTCGCCGGACCCTTACAATACAAAATATATATCCCAAAGCTATGCCTCCAGGGACCCACTCCTCCAGCCACACCCTATCTGCCTTCAGTTTCACTCAATTAATCCTGTCAGAGAATTAATTCACTGATTGGGTTAAGGTTCTTATGAGCCAATCATTTCTTCTTACTTTGTCTCACACATGAGCTTTTGGGAGACACTTAATATCTAAACTATTACAAGAACAATGAGAGGTAATAGAGATTGTCAACTTTATGTCAGGCATTGTATAGCTATCTCATAGGTTAGATGACATGCCAACCCAGGCAGTCTGATCACACAGTCTCCATATGGCTCCCAACTGCCAATATTCTCTCATATATCTGCCCCAAGGGTCCTCAAATAATCTTATGCTAATAGCAAAGATGCATTACCTTAATTAATTCCTATAATAATCCTATGTGGTAGATGCTATCAATTACTTCCATTTTCTAGAGGAGAAAATTGGGTGTGATAGACTTATCCATGATCAAGTTTATACAACTAGTGAACAGGGCTGCTGGGTTTTGAAATAGGTCTTTTGACCAGAATATTTACTCTTGGGTATTGTCATGAACATGTTGCTTTCCTGAACTATTAGATTTAGAAGAGGTCTTAGTAGTCCTCTTTGCCAAATTGCTTATTTTATAGAAGTGATCATTGAGAACCAGAGACATAAAGAAATTTGCTGAAGGAAATAGAATCAGGCAATGGCCGTGATTAGCATCCGGATCTCCTGGCTCCCACTACTACTCTTTCTGTTGAGCTGGGCTACCTGGGAGAAGTGGGAAGGGTGTTTCTGATCCCAGATCAGTTTTTTTCAGGGGAACTATGATTTCTTTTCCTTGTTTTTTTTTTTCTTTAGAAAAATGCAACTTTATTAGCAACATGAAGATTACTTGAAGAGTTGAACTTACACTATTTTCTGGAATTATTTTTTTAAATGGCTACATGCCTCGATAGATCTCTGCTTTCTTTCTTTCTTTCTTTCTTTCTTTTTTTTTTTTTTTTACAAACAAGTTGGCCTATAATCTTTATTTATTTTTTTACAGTTCAAGTGAAAACTTTTTTTTTATTGGTTGTTCACAACATTACAAAGCTCTTGACATATCATATTTCATACATTAGATTGAAGTGGGTTATGAACCCCCAATTTTACCCCAAATGCAGATTGCAGAATCACGTCGGTTACACATCCACAATTTTACATGATGCCCTATTAGTAATTGTTGTATTCTGCTACCTTTCCTATCCCCTACTATCCCCCCTCCCCTCCCCTCCCATCTTCTCTCTCTACCCCATCTACTGTAATTCATTTCTCTCCTTGTTTATTTTCCCATTCCCCTCACAACCTCTTATATGTAATTTTGTATAGCAATGAGGGTCTCCCTTCATTTCCATGCAATTTCCCTCTTCTCTCCCTTTCCCTCCCATCTCATGTCTCTGTTTAATGTTAATCTTTTCTTCCTGCTCTTCCTCCCTGCTCTGTTCATAGTTGCTCTCATTATATCAAAGAAGACATTTGGTATTTATTTTTTAGGGATTGGCTAGCTTCACTAAGCATAATCTGCTCTAGTGCCATCCATTTCCCTGCAAATTCCATGATTTTGTCATTTTTTATTGCTGCATAGTACTCCATTGTGTATAGATGCCACATTTTTTTTATCCATTCATCTATTGAAGGGCATCTAGGTTGGTTCCACAGTCTAGCTATTGTGAATTGTGCTGCTATGAACATCGATGTGGCAGTATCCCTGTAGCATGCTCTTTTAAGGTCTTCAGGGAACAGTCCGAGAAGGGCAATAGCAGGGTCAAATGGTGGTTCCATTCCCAGCTTTCCCAGGAATCTCCAAACTGCTTTCCAAATTGGCCGCACCAATTTGCAGTCCCACCAGCAATGTACAAGTGTACCCTTTTCTCCACATCCTCGCCAGCACTTGTTGTTGTTTGACTTCATAGTGGCTGCCAATCTTACTGGAGTGAGATGGTATCTTAGGGTGGTTTTGATTTGCATTTCTCTGACTGCTAGAGATGGAGAGCATTTTTTCATGTACTTGTTGATTGATTGTATATCCTCCTCTGAGAAGTGTCTGTTCAGGTCCTTGGCCCATTTGTTGATTGGGTTATTTGTTATCTTATTGTCTAATTTTTTGAGTTCTTTGTATACTCTGGATATTAGGGCTCTATCTGAAATGTGAGGAGTAAAAATTTGTTCCCAGGATGTAGGCTCCCTATTTACCTCTCTTATTGTTTCTCTTGCTGAGAAAAAACTTTTAAGTTTGAGTAAGTCCCATTTGTTGATTCTTGTTATTAACTCTTGTGCTATGGGTGTCCTATTAAGGAATTTGGAGCCCGACCCCACAATATGTAGATAGGAGCCAACTTTTTCTTCTATCAGATGCAGAGTCTCTGATTTGATATCAAGCTCCTTGATCCATTTTGAGTGAACTTTTGTGCATGGCGAGAGAAGGGGATTCAGTTTCATTTTGTTGCATATGGATTTCCAGTTTTCCCAACACCATTTGTTGAAGATGCTATCCTTCCTCCATTGCATGCTTTTAGCCCCTTTATCAAATATAAGATAGTTGTAACTTTGTGGATTAGTCTCTGTGTCCTCTATTTTATACCATTGGTCCACCCGCCTGTTCTGGTACCAGTACCATGCTGTTTTTGTCACTATTGCTCTGTAATATAGTTTGAAATCTGGTATTGCTATACTGCCTGATTCACACTTCCTGCTTAGAATTGCTTTTGCTATTCTGGGTCTTTTATTTTTCCATATGAATTTCATGATTGCTTTATCTATTTCTACAAGAAATGCTGTTGGGATTTTGATTGGCATTGCATTAAACCTATAGAGAACTTTTGGTAATATCGCCATTTTGATGATGTTAGTTCTGCCTATCCATGAACAGGGTATATTTTTCCATCTTCTAAGATCTTCTTCTACTTCTCTCTTTAGGGTTCTGTAGTTTTCATTCTATAAATCTTTCACCTCTTTTGTTAGGTTGATTCCCAAGTATTTTATTTTTTTTGAGGATATTGTGAATGGAGTGTTTTTCCTCATTTTCGTTTCAGAAGTTTTGTCGCTGATATACAGAAATGCCTTTGATTTATGCGTGTTGATTTTATATCCTGCCACTTTGCTGAATTCATTTATTAGTTCTAGTAGTTTCTTTGTAGACCCTTTTGGGTCTTCTAGGTATAGAATCATGTCATCTGCAAATAGTGATAATTTGTTCTTCTTTTCCTATTTTTATGCCTTTAATTTCTTTCGTCTGTCTAATTGCTCTGGCCAGTGTTTCAAGAACTATATTGAATAGAAGTGGTGATAGAGGGCATCCCTGTCTTGTTCCAGATTTTAGAGGGAATGCCTTCAACTTTTCTCCATTCAGAATGATGCTAGCCTGAGGCTAGCATAGATAGCTTTTACAATGTTGAGGTAAGTTCCTGTTATCCCTAGTTTTTCTAATGTTTTGAACATAAAGGGATGCTGTACTTTGTTGAATGCTTTCTCTGTGTCTATCTAGATTATCATATGGTTCTTATCTTTAAGTCTATTGATGTGGTGGATCTCTGCTTTCTTGAAACTCATAAAACCTTTCAATTTCCTGTGTTTTTGACATCTGGTATTACAATACAATATACATACTTCTCAGTTTGCTGTTATTACTTCTTTTTTCCTTTCAAAAATTTAACTTTTATTTTTAATAGATATATAATAATTGTACATATTTTGAGGTACAGTATGATAATTTTATACAGGTCTAAAATGTGTAATGATCAAATCAGTGTAATTAGAATTTTCATTTCTTTAAATATTTATCATTTCTTTGTGTTGGGAAACTTTGGATTTCTCTTTTCCAGTTCTTTATAAAATATGGAATATATTGCTATAAATTATAGTCACCCTACTATGCTTCTGAGCTGGATGACTTATTCCTCTAAATTATTTTAGTGCCTATTATCCAACCTCCTTTCCTATAGCTACCCTCCAGTGACCACTGCTCTCCTCTTTACTTCTATTAAATCAACTTTTTTTTTTTGGCTTTCGTGGGAACTATTTTATATCATTCCCTAAACATCATTTCCTACATAATTTTCTTGGGTCATCCTCTTTCTCTGTCACACACACACACACACACACACACACACACACACACTCACGTTTCAATTATTTTTTCACATGATACGAAGTCCCCCAAGAAGAGTGCAGCTCATCTTTGAGGGTGTTAAATTCCAATTCCAAGAAACTGGAGGCAATGTCTGAAAGCCAAAATTCCAATCCCATTTAAGTCATGAGATGGACTTTTGACTCTCTAATTCCCATGTTAGTATACTGCTCATGTAAGAGGATGGATCCAAAAAAGGAGAAATTAGCCAAAAAACTGTGCCCCATACTGTGGGCAGGCAGCCTTTCTGTTGGCACATAGATGAAAGGCAATGGGCATTTTTACCTCAGCTCTGGTGGGAGAGACCCAGGTGTAGTGTCTTTGTCCTTTGGCCACACAACTCTATTCTATTTTCTATCCATTTTTTTCGATCAACAGAAACTCCCCCGGATGAAGAGGAGAGCAAAACACAAAGGCCAAGGAATGAGGCAGTAACTGAAATATTGAAGGTCACAAGGTGAAGGAGTCTCAGAAGCCAAGAAAAGAATTCCACAGGAATCAGCTGCAAGAAACAATGAACTGTGTCTTCTCCAAGCAGTGCTTGGAATGGACAAGCTCACATTGGGCAATCTCACTGCTTTCTATTGAACTGCTTGTTCTGTGTCCCATCTCTTTCTCTCACCCTTTTACCTCTTACACAACATATTTTTTTTTAACTCTATGTTCACATTGGAGAGTAGGGGAAAGGCACACGAAATCGGTGGCTCACTGGAATTTTTGCAAAATGAGTCAGGACAGCCAAATATTCTCATTGACTGGGTTACCTACCATTCAAGTATGCATTATTCAATGTGATCAGTCTATTTTCTGGGTGTACCACATGGACGTAGCCTTCTGCTTATACCTAAACATGACTAAGGGGTGGAAAACATCTCCCCAGGGTTTTCTTCGCCCTAGAATTTCTTGTCTCACTTTTCCTTTTAAGTTACAAATCACCTGCTATATGTGTGTGTTTTTTTTTTTTTTTTGTATATTACACATGTTTTTAGAGACATTTCAGGAGTAGTTCAACTTTTTTTTTTTTTTAACAAATGTAGAAAAAGTAACCCCCCGATTACATCACCAAATGTGTCAGGCTTGTACTTAAAGGTTAGAAACATTTTGTAGTTGGAAGAGACTCTATCAGCCAAACCCAGATCACATTTCAAGTTATGTTAGTTCCTTGATTTTTAACAAAGGAGAGTCATCTGGCAGTTGATAATACTTGCCAATGACTACAATAATATTTACTTTATAGATTAATTTACTTGGCTTATTGGAAAATTGGATAGGTGAAGAGAAAACCTGTAATAGTAAAAGCTGAAGCTCTGCTTAAAGGAATAGCCAGGAGATTCACTTTAAAGACCTTGGTTTGTGGTAGTGTGATTTTTCTAGCTCTCAGGTCATTTTTACAAGTTTGGCACAAAGTAAGGCATTAAACTTTTAATGCCCCTAGGGTACTAAGGGACACAGTGCCATTTTGAACATCTGATAGTGGGTAGTTTAAAGAAATATAACAGACTTGCTTTTTACCCCACAAGAGTTTATCAATTCTACTACCATTTAACTAAGCAGAGAGGCCTCCTTAATGGCCCAAACTTCCTGAGGAATTATAGATAAACATCATCAATAAGTATTTATTGAGCACCCTCTTTATTGGTAAGAGACTGTGCCAGGCACTCTACAAAATCTGATTACAGCCCCACACTACTGCCCAAAGGGGCTTGCAATTGAATTATAGACAACCCAGATGAGGACAGATGAAAGCTCTGGCTGGGAAAGCCCACGTGGTTCATCTAAGAGATAGAAAGAGAAAAAGATAGTGCACTTTATTGGGTTAAAAAATTGTCTTTCTCTCTCCTCTTATCTTTGGTATTTATTTTAAACTGGGTAAATAAAAATAAGTTTGAATCTGGGTAGATTTTGATATCCACGAGGTCTTATCTGGGGACAATGAAATAGGGGGCATACTTCATATTTTTCTTGTCCTCTCCCTGCTTTTCCTTTTTTCTGTGTCCCCAGGGTTTGGGCATCACTTAATGCCATTTAAAGCAGGAACAACGTGTTTCCAAGGAGTTGCTTCTTCAGTATCAACAGGGTTTATGGCCTTCGGTATGTTTTGAATCACCAAGAGAGTGGAGAGAGTCAGGTGAAAATCAGAACAATGAGGGAGTTTAATGAATGGTCTTATATTCCACATCAGCAGTTCTCAAAGAGAAGTTCCTGGGCCACAGCACCGGCATCATCTGGGAACTTGTTGGAAATGGATTCCCCAGGTCCCACCCCAGACCTGCTGGATGAGAACCTTCCATGGGGTTCAATGCATGGGGCTTTAGCTAGGGCCTGAGGTGATTCTGGGCCACACTCCAGCTGAGAACTGTGGCTATATATGTGCAGCAATCATAATAGTTCCTAGGCAGTTCTGTTGCTGCTCCAGTTTATTGCCAAATGGTACCATTGCAAGGCAAAGATGCTCTTGGATTGCTGTTTGTCTGCAATCTAAAAAAATGTTTTCATGAATTCAAGATAATCAGGCTTAAGAGTTTAATAAGGAAGGACTGAACAAATTTGTAGGGTGTGGAAGGCCGCAGGCTTTTTGAAGTGACTTTTTCCTCAGTGATCTTTATAGTTTATTTTGGAAGAGTCTGAGAGTAAGCACAGAGAGGGAAGCTTCTGTCATCATTACAATGTCACTGGGTTCCATCAAAGTCTTCATCAGTCATAGAAACCACTACCAAGTGTATTGACCCCAGTGACTGATTGACTCATTGATCCATCAATGAAGACCTTTAGATATAGGAAAGGTTTGTCCTTCACTAGGTGATGCCAGGCATTGCAAAGTTGGAGGTCTTGAATTTTGAAAACCAAAACCAAAACCAAAACAAAACAAAAACAAAAACAGAAGCCCCCCAAATAAACTTTTCCTCCACTAAAATTGGTTTTTTAGGTCTTTGGATTGCAGTGGTGAAAAAGCTGCCTGAAACATACCATGTATAGGTTTAAAATTTGATTATCCAGGGAAAGAATTAAAAGAAGGGAAAGAAAAGTTCAAAGTTTAATGAGAATATTGAAAGCGGTCAAGGGAGTGATAACAACTTCATGGACATTATGTCATTTAATACTCAGACTCATGGGTGCTGGGTGACTGGAGCAAAGTTCCTCCAGCTTGTAAATATGGAGTCAGGAACTGGGTTCAGTCTACTTGACTCCAGACCCTGTAGAATCCCGACGTGTATAAAATCCCATTATAGGCAAGGCACCAAGCTAAGACTTGGAGATGCTTACTTCACAGAATTTCACAATGACCCTCTTTGTGGTGTGATTATCTCTCCCAGGTTAGGAAAGTGGCCAAGAGAGAAGAAACAGCTTTGCTAACAGTAATGGGGTTACTGGAGCAGAGTTCCCTTCTTCCACCTTCAGCTCTGACTTGGTGCGGGGATCAGACCTCCAGAAATGTCAAAGCAATGATCAATTTCAAGGGGGAGCCACATGGGCCTGAATGAAGGTGTTTTATGCTAAAAGTGTGAAACCACACTATTTTTTCTTTGTTGGGGAGAGCACTTATCTCATTCTGGAAAGATTTCTGGAGTCCGAAGAATGATCCTACCATTAATGTCTCATGAGGATGATGGGTGAGAGACTAGTGGAGACTGAGGTCTCCCACTCAAGACAGCAGGGTATGTACAGAGGCTGGTCTTGCTCTCTCCAGAGGTTAGAACTCAAGTGGCTACTTTCAATAGAGAAAAGACTGGCAGGGAAACTGCTAGTGACAGAAGTAACGAGGACAAAGAATCCTGTTGAATGAGGGTCTCGAGGATTCCTATTGCTTCCAACTCGGAGCATCCTCAGAGAACTCTGTACAGGACTCAGGAAGGGTGAGCCAACTGAGAGCTCTGACTCTTTGCTTCTCAAATTTCTTTTCTAGAATAATTTCTGAAGAGATGGGAAGAACTTCTGGAAATAAAGGATTTGAAATAACTAAAGGCCTTCTATTAAGAACTAGCTAAAAATTTCAGAAGAATATATGAAGTTAATTTCAATTCAAATTAATAGCCACATATTATTTTACATTGGTGTTACTAGCATTCTCAATAAGAACAACATTTAATCCTAAAATGAATGTAAAAGCTTCCCCCCCTCCTAATGTTTTATATAATGTAGTTAAAAAAAGAATTCATTTAGCTATAATGTGCACATATATTCTTTAACATAATTATGTATGTATGCCAGAGCTATTCATTTATAGAATTAACTATGTATAATTTTACAGGTATAAGCATATACAAATATTATATTTAAAGTGACTTATTAAATATTCACATGCATCTGTATGTATTATTAATATTAAGATATTGAATGTGTTGTTTTCAGTTTATGCTTTGTTGTATTTCATGAAAGTGACACTTTATAGACTTTTTTGTTTTAAAATGCCCCCCCCCCAGTAAATTTATCAATATAAGGCTTCAGATTTTTTTTTTTTGATAAAGAATGATGCCATTTAAAGAAATACTGGGCCATTATGTCCTAATGACAAGCATAATTAACAATGTCTGTCTCCAAATTTCACAAGAATAGAGAAAAAGTTGTTCAGCATAGCCAGATCATACTCTCCCCCTCATCTGAGTAACTTAAGCCCAGGCTGAATTGGGACAGGGACAGGTGTAATTGGCCTAGTCTCTGCTACTTCCAGCCTTGCAATTACATTAATAAGGTTGTCTATAGAGAGGTCAGAAGCTAACGGCCAGTTTGGCTGTAGCCTTCTAAGACTGTCATCGCATGGGAACAAGGAGTCCATTCGTTCAGAAGAAAAAGCTAAATAGATGTTGGTAATTGGTCTAGTGACAGGAGGATCTGCTAGAAGACAACAGAAATAGGCAGCAGCACTGACAGATGAAGTAGCAACAATGATGAAGTAATGTAGATGAATGGCTTCACTGAATTTATAATTGTATCATAAATAAGGCTGGGGGAGGTGCTGTTAGAGGGCAGATGATATATGAAAAAATATTGTGTATTGACTAAATTCATTAAGAAATGGAGACATGTACCTATAATCAGTCCTCCTGATTTACCCATAGTGTCCAGGTTCTCATGGTAATTTCCACAGAAGAGACAGACATACCAGTTGAGTTACAAAGTGTCAAGGAATAATGAATGAGTTTCACCATGGACTTCTTAGAAGACAGCTACTTAGAATGAGATTCAACAGGAGGTTCTTTTTAAGGTCAGAAGATTTTACTTTTCTAAAGCATAACACTGATGACACTGGGATCCAGAGTTAATTTTCATAGTGCATACACAGTGCCCAAGGATGGGACTCCTGCAGACTTGACTCTCATTCTGTCTTCTTTGGATCTGCAGGAAAATCACACGGCCACCACCTTTTCCATCATAGGTTTGTCCACATCTGTTGCTTTGGGCTCAGTCTACTTTGTGAATGAAAACAGCTTGAAGACTTCATCAATGAGGCTTCTAACCTACTTTGTCACTCCTGTCTCCTATTGATAATGAATTCAAGTTCAACAAGGATTGTCCTCACGGTGTTCCTTTTTGATAACTCTGTAAAGATGAACAATAGTGGCTATAATAAAATTCAGTTCAATGAGTCTTCCAGTGTACTGCTGTGAATTTCCAGGATTAGGGTCTCCAAAGTCCCTTGTACACTAGGAAAAAAAGAAATGTAGTAAAGAAGGGGAGAGGCTCTGGTGACTCTGAATTTGGCTTTGTTGGGTGTAGAAACCACTTCATCTCTGCTGTAGCATCCATACTCAATTTCCCTATTTTATACAATTTTATGCAATGTGTTAGAGTAGCCCCTTCTTATCTGCACCTTGGCTTTCCATGTATGACCTGTGATCAATCATGCTCTGACAATATTGAAAGGAAAATTCTAGAAATAAATAATTCATGAGTTTAAAATCACATGCTGTATTGAGAAGTATGTTAAAAATCTCTTTCCAAATCTCTCCACTCAAAACAGGAGTCATCCCTTTGTTCAGTGTATACATGCTGTATTCACTACCTTCTCGTTAGTCTCTTAGTAACCAGTTATCAGGTTATCAGATCAGCAGTCGCAGCATCACAGTGCTTGTATTCAAGGAATCCTTCCATGGCTTCAAAGCTCAAGAAGAGAGATGCTGGCCATTTGGATATGCCAAAAAGAAGCCTCAAAGGGCTTCCTTTAAGTAAAAAGGTAAAAGGATAATAAAATATGCTGAGAGAAATGAAGAAAGAGAGAGGGAAATAGAGATCACATTCACATAACTTTTATTAGTTTATTGTCATAATTGTTTTATTTTTACCTTAGTTATTGTTCATCTCTTTCTATTCCAAACTTGTAAATCAAACTCTATCACAGATATGTATATGTAGGAAAATACATGTGCCACATTATGTCACTTTGGTCAATAATGGACTACATATATGACAGTGATTGTCTATAATTATGTTGCCTAGTGATATCATAGTCATCTCAGTTCATGTAAGTACATATACACACAAGAAGGAAATCACGTAAAGATAGATTTCTCTGAAAGTATCCCTGCTGTTATGTGA
The DNA here is from genome assembly GCF_964194105.1 of Spermophilus citellus. Lineage (NCBI taxonomy): Eukaryota > Metazoa > Chordata > Mammalia > Rodentia > Sciuridae > Spermophilus > Spermophilus citellus. The sequence goes on along the minus strand of NC_138187.1, from coordinate 87,333,862 downwards.
TACACAACTGTATCGGGTTTAGTACTATTAGTGGTTTCAGACCTCTACTGGGGGTCTTGAAATGTACATCCTACGGGTAATGGAGTAGGGCTGGGGATGTAGCTAAGTTGGTAGAGTGCTCACCTTGCATGCACAAAGTCCTGAGTTCCATCCTCAGCACCACAAATATATATGTATATATTTATATGTGTATACACACACACATACATATGAGTATTACTGTATATTTTGTGGAGAAGATTGTTGGCTAATTAGATAAATCTAATACAGTACAATAAGTACTAAAATTATGTGTGTGTGAATATATGCACACAGCACCATAGGAGCATGAAGAAGAGTCACTTAGTCCAGCCAGGTGCACTGTTAAGTGGGAGACAAAAAGATAGACCTTATATAAGCTTGAAATGAGCAATAAACAAATAAATTAGGAAGGGATTTCTGGGTGAGGTGAAACTTTGGGCAGAGGCACAGGATGTAAATAGGAAAAAGGGAAGGTAGGAAGAGGTGGAGGATGTTGTCAAAGGGCCAGAGAACAGTGGCCTCATGAAAGGATTTGGGAACACGTAGATGAATTAAAACTGGAACTGAGCACTTATAGGATGTTGTTTGATGATTTAAAGATACACTATGATTCCTTTGTGTAACTCCAGTGTACGGTTGCCAGATTTAGATAAAATCAAAAAATGAGAGGGTGCTCAGTTAAATTTGAATATCAGACATATAAAGGATGTTTAAGTATGTGACACACCTGTAATAAAAAGTTATTTGTTGTTGATCTGAGGTTGAAATTTTACTGGATTTCTTTCATTTTCTCTGCAACCTTATTCCAGTGGCAGTGTGCATGAGGAGGTGAGGCACCTTACAAAGGAGGTGAAGAAACCATTTAGGTGGGTAGTGAATGGCTTGCACTAGGGCAGGGGATATGAGAATGTGAGAGGAAACTGAAGCTTAGACTATGAAGAAGTCTCTTTATCCCAAAGAACTCCAGCTAGGCAGAACTGAGAAAGATTCTGTGTCTCAACTTGAAAACCCATGCTCTTATTTCCCATGGTCACTCCTCCATTAAGTCTCACTCACCCTCTTTCCTCATTAAAACCACAGAGTTCAACGTATCCAAAGATTACAATCACAATTATGCACAACCTCTTCTGTGGATGCCAACCAAACACAAGCATTTTGAGTGTCCTTAGGTAAGGTTATAACACCTTTTGCTCATGGTCAACCTAGGGTACTGGTCTCAAGCACAACAGATTCTGTGAGATGAAGCATAACCCAGGAATAAAAATGGAAGATGTTATGATAGGGTAACTGTTTACTGTGGTTTTTCTTCTCTCCACTGCTAATTTTTATTGACTTAATATGTTTTTGACATATGTATTGCTGTTATATTTTCACACCAACCATAGGAGATAATTTCATTATTATTTTTGATTTGCAAAGGAGAACTCAGAAATACAGGTAGGTTAGGTAATTGCCCCAAATAAAGAAGTTCATGTAACTTCTAAGGAGTAATCACAAGTGTTGAATGTAGAAAGATGGAATTGAGAAATGTTTAAGGTCATTTAAAGTTATCCCCAAACCTAAAAGTAATCATGGGGTTAGTTCTCTCAAAATACAGAGACACAGATCCATCCTGGAAAGAGTTTCTAATCAGCTGCATGAGTAGTAGCAGGTGCCTAAACACAGAATTGTAAAAGTGGGAAAATCCTCTTTTAACAGGCTATTTATGAAAAAAGCATATTCTTAATAATCCAAAGAAAAGTTTTAAAAAAGTAGTTAGTGCATAATTTTGGAATTATATTCTCTAACTTGATGGAACTTTCCCACACAAGAGCCAAATAACCTCTTCAAAATTTGAAATCTTTGGTTCTATTAAATATGCAATTATTATGAGGTAATTAACATACTCTGTGGATTAAGGGACTCAGTAAAATATTTTATTACATAGTATCTACTAATACCATTCTTAGTTATTTTTTATTATGTTTTTGTAAGGTGAAACCTGTTTTCAGGTTCATCTCCTTGGATTTTATCTAAAGAGATTTAGCTTTTGAGTAAAAATGCTGTCATCAAGCACACTCTTCACCATTCAAAGTACCCCCTAACAACACGAGCTATAAAGACTTCTCTGTGTGAGGCTTTGATTTTCTTTTGCTTGTAATAAGAGATATTTGCTAGATTGATGTAATGGATTAAAAACAATTAAACAGATTAAAGTTATATTTTATGAAATGACCAAATTGGTCAAGCTATGCATATTTTATATGCTGCTTAACTGAATGATCCAATTCAATTAGATTACTCATATCACGAGGTCACATAGTGTAGTACATGCAGTATTGTGTTGACACTAACTAAAGCTCAGGAAGGCAAAACTAAAATCTCTCAAATATCTTCACCTTTATATACTTCTGTTGTATTTCTGTATTTTAACATTTCAATGACTCAAAATTTTCTAAATAAATGATTAATTTTTCTTTTTCTTTTTCTTTTCTTTTTTTTAAGCACACTCAGAATTCTTCTGAGTTACTAGCAACTGTTCAAATATTGCTTCTTGGAATTTTTTTTTCCTCAGAAGTATGTATTTGCTTTAGAACAATTTTATAGTCAGTTAGGAGTGGGAATACACCTTTTTTGTCTGTTTCTTTGGAAATGTGTAAAGAGCCTAAAAAGTAAGGCAAAAATGACAGTGCTGTTTTATTTTATCTGAAAATAAGCTTCAGATCTTAGGGTGGAAGGCTGGTAGGTCTGTTATTTTAAGCTTGGTTACAAATATAAGTAATTTAATAAAACAGTTTGTTTCCAGTTTTCCTGGACAATACAGTCCCTGTCCTTCCCCTTGCCTGTACTCATTCAGAGGCCAAACTTGGGTCAAATTTGCAGGACAAGAGCTCGTGATAAAAATATGTGATGCTGGGTGATGTTAAGAATGGAGTGTGAGGTCCATGATCTGCCCTCTGGCTTTTTATTTCTTCATTTTTGAGAGAGAATGTTGATTGAAGTCTCTAAAAGCATTTTAGGCTGGCATGCTTTCAATTCCTCAGCCCAAGTGGCAATTATCTGGAGAAAAGTAGTTGATTGCATCAATATAAGAGTTCTCATCTGGGTTTGCCAAGGCATTTTTATTAATATGAATTAATTAACTTTACTAACGTTAAAGGTAGAATAGCATTTTTATTATGCTTAATGGAAGGATTAGGCTATGCATCTGTGAGGCTGGATGGCATAATTTGAGATGCAGTTGGAGGCATCTTCAGTGACTGTGTTCCTAGTGTCCAGAACAGCTTGAAGGCTTGAAGACTAGTTCAAGACAAAGTCAGACAGGAAGGAGTCACATAAGTGATTTACCTACCATCACTTCCTTTCTCCCCATTTCCATGCCTAAAACCTATCCCTGGAAACCTTCCTTCTCTATGGATGGAGATGTAGAACCCCACCATAAACGTACATTGACCAAATCCGGCCTCATCTTACACATTTTCCCAATCTGCTGTAATTTGTGATATGTTCAAATGTGTTTTCTTTGAGTATTCTGATGTTTTAGTTGATTTTTTAAATTGTGATGGCTATGGATCTTTTATGGATAATTAAAAGACTTTCTACTCAGATTTTAAATATACTCTGTTGATTCTAATAGCTTACTTTTCTAATTGGGTGCACATCAAAATGAGTTTGCTTGACTAAATAAATATTAAATTATAAAAGGAAGATTGGCATGTTGGGGACAAAGTGAGAATTTTGAAAAATCTTGTTTTTAGGTCATTAGTAAATTGTTTAAGCTGTGTTGAGAAATGTTGATTCTATTTTCCCTACCTTGGACACCAGGATATTAAAGGGGGACATTGATGCATTATCATCAAGCCATTATATGGGCTCCTGTAGATTGCCAATTTTCTGTTCCTGATTAATTTTTCTCAATTTTATTTTCTAAAAGTGAAAAAAAAGAAATATTAAGGCTGAATTTTTAAAAAAATAAGGGAACATATTATTTGAGAAAGTTATTTATAAATAAATAATACGTGACATGCTTAACATGTTTAATAGTGATGTTCAGTATGCTTCCTGGAAAATTTAATACAATTATTTACACATACATTTTGAGGAAATATATTTGATCTAGTATTGGTGGTATTGTGATTCTTCATCAAAAGGTACAGTCATTATGAATTGCAAAGGTGTATTGAAGGGACATTCTACTTATCTTAAACAGTTTTTGCAAACTCTTTTGTCATTTGAGGATTTAGTTCTTGATTGTCTTAAGAAGACCACAAACTTATCAGAGTTTTTCATCCAGTGTCTTCTGACCTACAGACAAAGATCTGTCATTTGATTTGATGTATTTTTTAAGTTAACAGTTCAATGGGTCATGTTTCCTGGTACTCAATTTTAATGATAAAGTTTGGGGCTCATAGCTTTCTTTTTAAAAATTTGAGTTCTATCCCTAGCTCAGGGTAGCCATTAGGGAATTTGTTATTCATTTACAAGCATGTGGTATATTCAATGATGATTTTTTGGTTATCTTTCTTTGGTTATCTTTCAGACAAGTCACATCTGAAATTCTAAATTTGATTACCTTATGCAATTTATGTACACCTTTTAAAATTTTGCATAAAATCTCTCATGGGCAACAACTTGGTTAGTTGATGGTTATGTTTTGGTTTCCTGATCTGGAATTGGTCCTAAACCCTCCTGCTTTGCAATCCGTTTGGTTTCTGAATTAAAACAGGAAATGCTGAAGCAGATTAAAATGGAAACAGCCACAAAGTGGTATTTTCCAAACACACACAAAAAATATTGGTTTAAAGTGGAGGGAATTTCCATGACCAAAAACTTTTTTCAATTCCCCAACTCTGTAAGAATTGTTTTCCCAATCTGGAATTGTGATATTTTACTGACAGGCACTGTTGAAAGATGAGCTAGAGATAAAGAGATACCTCAGGAAGGAATGAAGCCAGAGGTGCACACCCAGGGGAAGGGCAGAGCACACCTGAAGACTGCTCAGGTGCCATGGGGCTTAATGTACAGGGTTTTTTTGTCTTGCTTTTAAAGAATATCTCCACTGCGCCACATATCTGTGGCTTCGTGCCTATGCTCAGTACATGGATTTGATAGATAAAGTTCCTACTCGATTGGTCTTGAAGGTCCAACATCTGGAGCCAGATTTTGCAATGCAATCTTGATATCACCAGTGAAGAACTGTTCTCTGCAAATATGTAGTAAACTGAATAATGTTTATTCATAGCATGAATAGTTGACTTGGACGTTCTGTTGATCTGGCATTTTTCTTTGTAATACTTTTCATTCTGGATGAAGTGAAAATAAGTTCTTTTTTTAAAAAATATGTTTATTAGGGTAATATAGTTATACATAATACTAGTAGTTCATTTTGATATTCATAAATGAATATAACATAGTTTACTTTGTTTCAATTCCCAGTCCTTCCTCTTTCCCTCTCTCCCCCTGGTCCTCTTCCTTTACTCTGTTGGTCTTCCTTCTATTTATCTTTTTTTAATTGGTTTGTTATAGTTATATATAAAATTGGAATACATTGTGAGATACTCATACAGGCACATAGCATAATTAAGTTAACTTCATTCCCCATTTCTTCCCCCTTTTTCCTCTCCTCCTTCCCTTTGGTCCCTTACCTGCACTCTACTAAAAAAGATACTGTCCTCTAGGAAGCTTCTTCTTCTAAAGTCTATGAGTTTAGTAGTGTTTAAATGGTTTGATATGTTTTAAAATATATGGTTAAATATTTCATTAAAAAATAAAGACATTTATTCTGAAGTCATATGTTTTTCTCCTTAATGTCAAAAAGTCTCTGTGAAGTGCTACCTAGTAAAGGTTTCTTTTGGTAAATGTGAAATCCATTGGTGGAGTTGAGAGTTCAAGAGGGATGGTTCCAGATATTCTCTCACTTAAACACTGATAATCAAGAGAGGACTTATAGATTTATTTACCAATGATTTATGTCTTTATCCTATGGAGTAACTGAACGAATGGCCTGTTCCGGGTATTTTGTATGGCCACGGAGGGTAATGATGTCTTTGTACAGAAACTGGCAGGAGGCTGGTTTTGTGTTTTTCACTTGCCAGTTCCTTTCCCTTGTTGAAGCAGACAAGACTGGTGAAAGCTCTCTGGTTCCTATGCAGAACATAAAAGCTGTGAGATGCACATGGCCAGAGGGTTATTTGGACTCCATCTGGTCTTTCAATGAGTTAATCGAATGAAATACTGTATGTGAAAACCCTTTGATAAGCATGCAGTTCTAAATACATGTGCAGCGTCACTCAAATTGCACCCTTTCCAGGGGAGGATGCACTAGGTCCCTGATGCCCAACTCCTAAGCTGATTCATTTCAAGATAAAGCTACCCAGAAGAGCTCTGGCTTCTTCCCTTCTCTTGTCTTTAATCCCACACTGAGCAGATTGCCTTTGTAGCAAATTTATTATACTCATTGGCCCAAGTCTAGACAAGGAGAGCAAAACTACAGAGGTAATTACTGGGGATAGCTTATTAAATTAATACTGCAATAACACATGCCCTTTTAGCTGGCATGATTTTAAGAGGATTCACCTGCCTTGTGCCCATAAATGAGAAATGCCTTAGGTTAGACCCATTCCTGGCAATCAAATAACACTTTTTTTTTCCAAATATAATGAGATATGATACTAGATCAAACTGCATGTTACCACTGTGTAAAAGCAAGAAGTTCAATCTTACATTCTAAGAGTGCCTCGTTCTGTCTCTATAGCTTTGAAAAGAAGATCAGCACAATATGCACTACTCAAGAGGAAAATTCATGTGATGCTTCTGTAGTTATATACAGTTATATAGCTCATGACTTCCTTAACATTTAAGTACATTTACCACAAAGGAATAATATTATTTTTGTTTCAGAATAAATAAAGTTGAAGTAAATAGGAGTAGTGGCTGCTAGTATCAACATCAAAAGATAATTTTTTTTTTTTTTTGTAGCAGATATACTTGATCTTGTTGTTTGCCTCACATTTAAACATTTATTTAGAACCCGTAGGGGCAAGGTTCTTTGAATAAGAAAATACCACAACCCCAAGTAACAAATAATGCAGAGGAACATAAAGCAAAATATGACTGGGCCTATAATGAGTTTCATGCTGGGGTGCCAATCTGCACAGTATCCTTGGGACTCTGGGAATTAGCTCAGGACACTGGAGACGCTACATGTGTGAGAACCCTGTAGTTCTCCTGGATGGAACAATGAAGATACTATTTGTCACTATTTGCCAGGTCAAAGGGGAAAAGGGACTTCAAATACAAGAACCAAGGAAGTCTTTTTGAAGTACACTTAGAAAGGGGAGAATTCAACCTAAAAGTAGAAGCTTTGGGCCTGGGGCTGGGTCACTGGTGTAAAAGCAGGAGTGACATTCTGAAGGCACTTGGTGCCTCAGTGTCCCCGTCCTTGTCTGCTTGGCAAACTCTACTGTTTCCCATGCTATTGAAGTGTCCTATTCTTCTTAGCCAGACGGCTTTTTCAATTTTCTTGCTAATTTCAATTAGTTCTTCAGGTTAGCTGAAATGTCACTTCTTCCAGGAAGCCTCCTTTGACCCCTGAGGGCTATGAAAAGGGGATCTTTTCATACATCCCCTTGAGCATATGGCTTCTTCCCTATCAGAGATGCTCATCACAGGGCACACACACTCACTGGACCGGAAACGTCATGACATCAGGGGATGGGTCTCTGTTTCCTCATTTCTCACCATTCTGAGTCATATTTGCCCTCTCCTCTCCAAAACTGTCAAGCCTTTTGCACTTCTTTGAACTCCTCAAGCTCTCTCACCTCTTGCACTTTGCCCACTCTGCTCCCAGGTCAGCATTGCCACACTCACCCCTCTCCCACCTTGAGGCTGCATCCAGAAAACCCCTCTGCAGTCTTGAGAACACACCTTCAACTCCTGTTGCTTCTCCAGGCTGGATGAGTTGCTTTTCTAGGTCTCCTAATGTCGCCCTGTGTTTATCCCTGCACTATAATACATACCTTATTGGAAATATGAAGGGCTCCTCTACATACATTTTCTAGAACTTTTTATTGAGATGTTAATCTTTGTTTTTCAAAATTCTCATTAATTTATTTTATACATAATAATATATATGCTTATTAGTTTTTTTTTAAAAAAAGCAAGTGGTAGATAACACAAAGAACAATGACTCATCACAAATCCCACCACCCTAAGTAAATAGCACTGATGTTTCATGAACATACTTCAGTTATCTCTCTGAAGCTAGGGGATTCATATTGCTGCAGAACAGAAGAGGAATATTGTCAACCTTGACAAAGGAGAATGAAAAGATCAACAGATATCTAGAAGGGATTTTATACCAATGGAATCATAATCTGTGTGCTCTTTTCAAAATAGCTAAGTATTCAATTGTACTTTAATTGAATTACATGAAGAAATTCTTAAAACTCAGATTTATTTCACAAGGAATATTAGTGCCTATAATGTTCATTTAAGATTTAACAATAAATATAGAAAAATTAAAAGCCATGATATTTTAAAATTATCTTGTTTCAGTTTACATGTTAATTGGGCATTTAAAAGACTATAGTTGTGTTGTTTATTTTATTACATTCAGTTTCATTATACGTATGCATATGTAAGTATAATATTTGCCTCTTGCTTTGCAATAATAGGAGTTTGGTCTCAAAGGTAGTTGTGATTGTGTTTGTGTTCATGGCAGGGCAAAGGGTGGCTCGTGGATACACTGAAAACATTTTTTATAGGATTTCATGTGGATAGAGAATCTTATGATCAATAAGTTTTCTGAGTATGTATTACATTTCATCATTGGAATAATATTCCTGCCCAATATTTTCCTTTTTCCTTTGTTATGACAGAAAAATTACTTTTGTAAAAAAATTGAAATGATAATTATGTAAATACAATTTATTTTGTTTTAACCAATACATTGTTGCTGTTTTTGTTTTTCCCATGTTCAGCTCCATGGTACTACCATAGATAATAATGAAGTCATAGGCCAACACTGACTTCAGTTAGGTATATTTATCTGTACCACTAATTAGTATATGCTTTTCTATTTATATTCTATAACTTCTTTTGGATAATATAAGCAAGGCTAATGTAAACATTAATTTATTAAATATTATAATTTAGAATACTTTGAAAATATAAATAACAATTCAGCTCATTTTTATATGGCTGTTATTTACATTGGTTGTCTGCTACTTTATAACTGCTTGCTATAGATGAAGCTTTTCTCTGATTTGAAAACAAAACAAAACAAAACAAATAAAAAAACCCCTCCTAGTCCACATTATCTGATCATCAAACTGTACTGGGAAATAGATAAAACTGTAAAGGGTTTGATACTTCAGAGAGCTTTAGCATCAAAATCTCTCCCCAAAACCTTTTCTCACTTATCAATATCTTTCCTTTTTTCCCCTCACTCATCATCTATCTTTTTCCTACATTGATTATGAAGCTGATTCAAAATTATGACATTGGCCTTCATCCTTACCACTTTGTCTTATGATTTTCTTCTATAAGAAGCAGAAAGGAAAAAAAAAGCTATATTCTTGGATTATACTTGAGCAATATAAATGTCTATTTTCTATTAAGGTACAAGAATTTCCATATTTTTACTTGTTCATATCTTTATCTTCCTCTATTGTTATTTATTATTTTTTAAAGATGATTTCTTCTGCCTTTCTGATAGTTCCTCACTACTAGTTATTTGCGGTTTGTGCATAAACTCTTCAAATCTTCTCTGGCAGCATCCTCATTAACATTACAGCTTTGTGTCCTTCAAAGGGACCATATTCCTTTTTTGATTACTGTTGCAGTTTTCAACTGTCCCAGTTATAAGGGACAAGGTATCAACTAAATTTTTCTTCAAAATTTCAAACCATTACACCATTTTGCATTTTAACAAAATAATCAGACATATGTACCAAAAGGCATGTTCAAGGATGTATGTTTCAGAGCTATTTTAAAAACTGGAAATAATTTGACTGTCCAACAATTAAAAAATGTTCACCACATGTTGGCAAACCATGTTATGGAATATAACATGTACATTCAAGTTATACCAGGGAACTGTTAAGTACACATAAAGTGTTTACAATAATTGGCTAAGCAAAGACATTTGATCACATCTTTGTGAAAGATGCCATCGCACCCAGCCCAGCGTGGCTCACTTCTGAAATTGTAGCCTTCTCCTGAATAAATGGACATCCATTTCACTCACTAATAAAGGCATTACTAAGGGAGGCAACTTAGATTATTCTTTATGTATATACAAACATTCTGTACAAAGAAAGAATAAAGTATGAGAGTCATCCAATTGAAAAAAATCAAAGAATATTTTGAAGCTAGAGTTGAACTTAAAGGCAGTTTAGTTTCGGGCCCTACTCCTAGAGGATTAACCTGAACTCAGAAATAGGAAGCGCATATCACAGAGCAAGTTGGTGAAGAACAGGACCAAATCAGGGACTGCTGGGCTGGTGCCTCATCACATGTCCAAATGTACATATATATTTCCCCCTTTTTTTTCTTGCATGGTCAAATATGGCTGAAGGGAATGGCTTCTCTGGTTTCTGGCAAGTGATCGTGAGCTATCACTAGCTTTAGCAACGGCAACTTTTTGTTCTATAGTTATACACTTACAAAAATGTAAGATTGGGCAAGCAGATAAACCTTTTGTGTGCATAATTAATAACTCACACTTGAATTTCTGTGTCTTATTAGAGGCAGTTGTCTCACCTTTAACTAGAGAAGACAAGCTTTATTTTTGTAGTGCTCTGCCCTATTATGTTCAACAATAATAATTCACAGTGACAGATGTAATCCACCAAACTCATTATTTTCAACTCCAATCCATTTATTTTGCATTACCAATACAGTGTTGATGCCTATCGTTCCCTAGATTGGAGTGCTTGATGAAATGTTTTATTGCAATATGTCAGAGTCTAAATAATTAATAGCAGGAATAAGGTTGAAGCCTTCCAAAGTTACTGTGTGTATTATAAAATAGTATGCAATGCACCCTGTACTCATAAGAATAGGTCTTAGAGATGTGGTTTTGATTAGATGATTACATTTGGTGCAAGAATGGGAATATATCTCCAATAGAGGGCCACATCTCTTCAAATATATATATATTTCTTTTTTCCCCCATGCAATCCATCAAAGAGAAAAGTAAACAGGAGCAGAATCTATTTCTTTTGCGGAGTTAAAAATCTCCACGATCTATTGTCAAACATCCCACTCATAATATAACATATTCTACTGCAAAGCAGTTTGTTTTTCTTGATTTATATTCCATCAAAATCCTGGGGTGGGACAGAGGATCCAGTCATCTGATAGGCAATGTAGGGGGCTATCTGACTTTCTTTGACTTTAAAGGAATCACAGGGAAGTTTCAATTGCAACTATTCAACCTTGAAGGGAGAGAAACTAAATGAAACACCTGTTTTTCTGATTACTGTGCCACAAGGCCTTTTAATTAGTTTGTGGAAATAGAAGTTTTAGTTATTGAAGCATATGGTTATTTTCCCCCAAGAAAATGGACATGTGACTACACACCATTAATTTGTGATTATTATTAAACTAAGAATGCAATTTAAAAAGATTGTATATTAATAGATATATTCCCTAGACTAGAAAAGAAGCAGGGAATAAAGCAGTAGAAAAAAAATCCATATATAAATTTCAGTCTTTTACATCAGCACCACTGATTGTTTCCATAATTGTGCTCAGAGTATGTGTTTAGTTCCTTAGAACTTCAATTGGATATGCTGGGTAAAAATGTTGCCATCTATTTTATGGATATTGATTCTTTTAATCTCATGGAAATCCTCTCTCAAAAAGTGGGAAGCAAGAAATCAGGGTATGAAGCAGTTTGGTGCCGAGGCAATGGTCAAGGTCCCAGGAACATTTCCTCTATGTTCTTTTTGTAGTGTAGAGGTGGAGGGTTCTTGCGATAAGTTCCAGTGTTTACATGTAGAAGCTAAGATAATTCTAGTGGACTGTTAGGCAATCCTTCCACTCAGCTAGGTGTTCTTCTCAAGTCATCTTAAGGACCTTGGCTCCCTCAAGTCATTGTTAAGGAAAGAGAGACATGCCGCTTGTTTCTGAATGTTTCTTAGACACCTCTGCAAGCCAGTTGGGAGAACAATGTGTCCATTGGGGACATTTAGGGCATCAAACTTTTGATATATCATGAGTTGCACTTCATAGGTATTAATTAAAATCAGAAAACCCTGACTTTGGATGGGAGATGAATGAGATCTCAGCAATTTCTTGGTCAAGCCTTGTATTGTGGGTCTCCTAGTCCACCCCATGCTTTGTGCAAAATGGACATTTGATAAGTACTTCGGGTTAAGTCACTCTCTGTGAAAAGCTGCTCTTGAATTCTTGCTTATTGATGGATAAAATAAGCCAGGCTAACATGTCAGAAGTATAATAATTTAAATGCAAGAAAGATTTCAAATCAGAGACCATCTTTACTATTAAAATCATGAGAAACTACAAATAAACTACAAGTGTTCACAGTGGCAGAAATGACTCAACTGTTGTGAAATTTGAATTTCTCTCATTGTTTATATCTAAATATGAAGCATACCTGGCAACGGCATGAGACAGAACATGCCTTCTCATTTTTCCATATAGTTTACACCACACATTCGGCCAAAAGTGCCGATTACAAAACCTGACTGCAATTGTATAGCATGGCAAAATGGATTTCCACACCTATGGCATAAGGGTTGGTTTGTTTTGATTAAAGACATAATTGTGATCCAATTTCATAACGTTGATCACAATTTCATCACCTGTGCCTGGAAGGAGAGGAAAATATATGAGGGGCATAGCAAAGTGCAAACTCATTAAAAATTGTCTGCAAGGAATTATGATCATTACATTTAAACTGAAGGTGTGGTATTGTGCTTAATTAAATGAACTTTGTAAAGTGTTTTGTGAACTTTGCTTAGATGGTACAAACTTGGGCAAAGCCATTTTATTCAGCCTTGTGTTTAATGGAGTATTTTAAGAACATATAACTTTGAGAGGAAGTAGATAATTTATTATAAAAATGTCCTGCATAATATTTTGTTTGGCAAAAAGATCTTTTTTCCAAGATGAAGAACAGTATGTCTATTCGATTCTTGAATGGCACAATTAACATATCTGTTCATAAGATGTTTACCAAAACAAAAACAAAAATTAATGTTTTTCCTTAACCCCAAAATAGATTTGTAGAATATAATTTAATATTTCAGTAACAAGTTTTTTTTTTTAAATTTAATGATGTTATTACAATGTAGGCTTAGTCTCAGGTACTTTTTAAAAAGTTAATAAATGAAGATGAATGCTAGGAAAACATTGTCAAACTTCAGTAAACTGCTACTCCCCCACTTTTACTCATTCTTTAAATGAAGCTTTATATGATGCTAAAGATAAGGCAGAGCAAACCACATACCCTTTCTCTCTCAATTAAAACCTTTGGCCTGAAAATTATATCCAAGTACATGAGGAAAACCTAACTACCTCTTTTTACAAGCATTGTTTTGAGCAGCATCTCCATCCAAGTTTGGATTGAGGTTTGTCATTCAAGTTTGCTTGGAACCCTTTTTAAGCAAATTCAGCAGATCAGCTGTACAGCACATTTTACTCTCTTCCGTTCACTAACTAGAGCTATTCATGTCAAACAGATAAAAACAGTCCAAAAGCGAAAATTTGAGTTTTAATTTGAAAGTGTACATCTATCTACTTAATATAAATATTTTGATATAAAGTTTCAATTTTAAAAATTAAATCCAACAAAGTCATTTTTCAATAGTTCCATGTCTTACAATGAAGCATCTCATGTCAACAGGCTTGAAAGAGGGAGAGGTGAAAAAGGAACATTAGTCACATGAAAGGGGAAAGGACAGCAGGCTGAACAGCAAAACAAAGATCAACATGAGATGGAAGGAAATACAGTATGTTTGATGCATGCACGGGACCTGTGAGTTGTGACTTCAGGTGCCATGATCAATGAGACATGCAGTTTCTCATGTGGAACTTACCATGTGGTTGGGGAGGTGATAAAAGCTAACATATAATAATATCTATCATGTAAGACCCAACAATGAATTTGAAATGAAGAAAAACAATTAGTACATTACAGAAGTTTGGAGTTGGAAGTTCAATGTTGAAAGACCCAGTTGGAGAGCTCAGAGAAGATGCCCAGAGAAGGTTGAATCGGAGTTGTTCTCTAAAAATGCATCCATTATAATAGGTTGGGGAGAGTATCTTTATGCACAATGATACAGTTGTAAGAGAGAGGCAAATACAAGTAGATTAACCTAGAATAGTTATACTTTGGAGCTTGAGAACACATTGCAATTTACAGAACACTTTCACAAGCAGTATCTCATGCAATTCTTATTGGAGGCCTGAGAAGTCAGGAAGCAGTTATTATGACAGTTTTGCAGATGTGAGAACTGATTCAGCAGAACTCTTACAGGTACTAGAGTTGAATCTCAAACTTGATGCACTTGATATCTTTTAGCTTTCTGGCTTGTACAATGGCTAGTGGATAGTGTACAGAATGACATAGTGGATAGGGTTAAATGGGAACAGCTGACCATCAGAGTTGCTAAAATAAGCCCACATTCACACAAAAGTGGAAGATCTTCATATATTTTATTTCTGAAAAATAACCTGAGCAAAAAAGAGCAAGACAAATACAGCACAAATAAAAATAAAAAATCCAGGAAAACCTATCAATCAATGCTTAGCTTGGAGTTCTCTGGGATTTGTATTTCCAAACCTTTACAATCTGAGTATTGGAGCTCACCTGTTGTAATTCAACAGACTCCATTCATTACGGAGCAGAACACTACCCATGTACATTTTATCATGAACATGTGTGACCTTGATGACTGTATACACGTCAGCAAGCATAAGGCCATCTTTCCAATATGTCAACAGAAAGAGATCATTTAAGCAGAGTGGCATATTTTTTTGAGGCCAATTTGCCTACAAACATTAGTTTGCATATCTCAGAACAACATACAGAGAGGAAAGAGTTTAAAATGAATGAAAAATATATTCAATCCATAATCAAAAGAATATGATTTGGGAATGGTGCCAGAAAGCATTCCTGAATTAGACATTCTTCAGCACCTAAATTTAGCCATATGGCCTTATATTTTAAGAACCACTTAAATTTCTGAAATGAAGGAATGGCCTTTTGATTAAGAAAACATAATTTTCATTATAAATATGGAACATGATGTCCTTGACTGAATGTTCTAAATTCCATATGATAAAAGAGGTGACATCATTATTTACCTGTTTCTTAATCAGTACTGAGGAAAAAATTGTCAACTAAAAAGGCATTATTCCAGAATATCAATAATTGTCATAGTAAAATCTATTGTTTAAAAAATCATCTGAATTTGTTATTAAGGGCCAAATAATTAACAAATATAAGCAGTGTACCATAAGAATGTTCTAAAACTCTGATTTACTGTGCAAAGAGGTAAAAATTCTATTAAAGAATATAGTGTTATTATATTTTACTTCCATAAAGGTTAAAAAGCATACTTTTAGTAGCATTTGCTATTAATTACAGTATCTGACGATAATAGAAATATTTTAAAAGCTGAGATACTTGAAGGTCAGTTCAACACTACCAAAGACAGTAGTAACTAAAATTTCTTCAAGAATATTATTATATGTCATTTAGCTCTCATTTATTTAATGGTTATTATTTTTAACTGTCATATGTCAGATATTATTACAGGTGTTGAAGCTATAATCAAATAAGAGGAACACAGTATCTACCCCACTAAAGTTTATAATCCAGAGGAAATTACAATGAAATGAATGAGCAGAAAATACAGAATGGCAATAAGGTCTGACACAGTGAGCTTGAAACGTGAATTTGTAAGAACATAGGCTTCAGACGAAATTCAACAAACTACTAGGAATTGTTCTAATTCTCTATGTGGATTAGAATTTTGCTGTAGCAAAATTCTAATAATGCTTACTGTTTGTCAAGCACTTTACCAAGTCCTTAACATTCATTAATCTACTTAATTCACCAATGGCTGCTTGAGGTAGACAGCCTTAGTCATATATTGAAAAACCAAAGCTCAGCAAGGTAAAAATACCTTTCCCCAGGTTACACCTTGGCAGCTCTTGGACAGAATCTGTGATATCTACACTGTTACATATGTTCCCTGAATCATAGTTTTAACATATCAGGAAAAAATCCTGTTCTGGTGACTGAACAAAGTTCTAGATTACAAATAATTTACATTGTAAAGATTTGATGTGAAACAAAATTTATTATGTATTATTGTTAAAAAGCGAAAATAAGGAATCTGGGGTTATGGCTCAGCGATAGAGTGTTCACCTAACACATGCGAGGCCCTGGGTTCGATCCTCAGCACCACATATGAATAAATAAAATAAAGGTATTGTGTCCAACTACAACTAAAAAATAAATATATATTTTTTTAAAAAGTGAAAATAAGCTTGAAGCTCTGTGTGTTAGTTGTTTACTGCTATCTAATAAGTTATACCTAAATGTACTGGTTTAAAACCACAAGCTTTTATTTTTCTCACTTAATTCCTAAGGCCAAAACTCTGTGAGCAGCTTGGCTGTAGTTTTTATGGGTCAGAGTTTCTCAGGCAACTCGAGTCAAGATGTCAGCCAGGGCTGCTGTCTTAGCTGGAGGCTTGACTGGGGAAGGATTCACTTCCAAGTTCCTCAGCTGGTTGTTGGTCAGAGGTCTGAGTTTCTCACTGTACATGTCTCTCTAGCAGCTGCTTATGGTCTAAAGGCTAGCCTTCCCCAGAGCAAATGATGAGAGAGTGTGTGACAAAGCAGAAGCTTCTTACAGGCTTTCCAAAATTCCTGGATCATGTTTGTAGTCCCCTCTCTTCAAAGCCTGTAAGAGTGAATTTAGTTCTTCTCACTTGAAATCTCTCGTGCTTCATTTTCTATCATGACATTCTCTCTGACTGACTGTAGGCAGAGAAAACTTTTTGTTATTATATGTTCCTGTGATTAGATGGGATCCCACATAGATAATCCAGGGTGTGCTCCCTATCTCAAAGTCCATACTCTTAATCACATCTGCAGATTTCCTCTAAAAGAAAAGGGTGTCACAAGTTCTGGGGGGTTAGAATTTGGGTGTCTTTGGAGAGCCATTATTCTACCAACCACAATACTCAGTAACTTCTGAGTTCTCTCCAGATCTCCTTCATTTATAGCATCAGTTCAACAATGGTAACCGGGACTCGTTGGCCCGTCACAGTTCTGAAATACAACTGGACAAGTTTCAACTTAGGTATAAGGCTCATTCTCCATTTCTACTCCTGCTCAAGACCTATTCCCTGACTCTTAGCTCCTCCTTCTCAGCTTTTGCCTTCTCCATCTGAGTCATTTCCACCCTCCTTCCTCAAGGAAAATTGCTTTGGTGAAAACATCCTTTCAAATCTCTTGCTTCTTATTTTTTTTCCCTTTGGAGGGAAGAGTTGTTTGCTTTCTTTTTATAGAGTTTTGAGAATTTTTATATATCTTAAGAAAAGTATTTTTCAGACATTTGTCTTGCAATATTTTCTCCCAATCTGGAGATTGATTTGTTTTTATTCGCATAGCAGTGAATTTTAAAAGTAGAGATTTCAAATTTTGAGCAACTCCAAGTTATTAATTTGTTATTTATTTATTTATTATTGTATTGTGTCTTTGTTCTAAGAAAACCTTTTGGCGAATGTAAGAAATCATGAAGATTTCCTCCTGTGTTTCCTTCTTGCAGTTTTCTAGTCTTTATTTTTATATCAAAGTTTATTATCTACTATGGTTCGAATAGAGTCTGTCCCCTCTGAACTCATGTTTAAATTAGATGGTGTTGAAAGGTAGTGGGGCCTGTAAGAGGTGATTAGGTCATGGGGACACTGTCCTCATTAAAGGATTGATGCCATTCTTGCAGGACTGGCTGAGTTACTGTGCGAGGGGGTTGTTATGATGTGAGGGGGCCCTTCGTGTTCATTCTTTTCCTTCTGCTTCTCCACCTTGTCAAGATGCCTACACCCTTGCCAGTTGTGGTCACATAGTATTGGACTTCCACACTCTGGAACTGTGAGCAAAATAAAGTTCTTTCTTTTATAAATTATTCAGCCTCTGATATTTTGGCTTAGAAGAGAAAACAAACTAAGATGTGGTCCATTTTAAGATAATTTTTATAAATGATGCAAGGTAGGGATCCAAGTGTGTTTTCTTCAGCATATGCATATCCAGCTGATGTAACACTGTGGGTTAAAAATACCACCCCAACCCTAACAAACTCCCCAAGCTGCTGTAGCTTCTGTTCATTGCCCACTTCCAAATCCATTCCCCTATTCGCCACAGCCAAACTGTTCTACTTTCAGGTAACTAAATCAATAGTGGGTATCTATTGCTGTTTAATATATTTTTCTAGAGTTCCACAATTTAAATCGACAAATATTTATTACCTCACATAGTTTTTGTAGATCAGAAATCCAAAACAATATAGCTGGTGATCCTGGCTCAGATTATCTCATGACATTACAGTCAAGATGTCTAGGGCTGCAGCATCTGGAGACTTGACTAGGTTTGAGCCTATGCTGCCCAAATCCCTCGCATGACTGTTGGCTGGAAGCCACTAATTCTTCTCCATATTCAATAAGGTAGCTGTCTTTTCAAAAGAGAAAGAGAGAGAGAGAGAGAGAGAGAGAGAGAGAGAGAAAGAGAGAGAGAGAAGAGTGAGAGTACACATGTAACAAGAGAGAAGCTGCAATGGTTTTGATAACTTAAACTTGGAAATAACATAGCAGCTCATCTTTTGTGTTCTTTTGGGCATACAGCCCAACTCTAGTACAACATGAAGCAGGGTAACACTACACAACTGTTTGTATTCAAGGAGGCAGAGATCACTGGAGGACATCTTGGATGCTGGATATACCAATTCTTTGGAAAACAATGTGTTTCAGGTTATAGTTCTTTAAGGAATTGTGAACAGTATCTCAGTAACCAGCAATCACAAAATTATAGTTGAAATGAGTTTACTTCCTAGTTTTAAAACTTAGTAAGTTACATGTAATATTTTAATAATTTTTTTTATTTATTTTTATTTATTTTTATTTTTTTAATTATTTTTATTTATTTTTTATTTTTATTGTTGGTTGTTCAAAACATTACAT
Organism: Spermophilus citellus; assembly: GCF_964194105.1. NCBI lineage: Eukaryota > Metazoa > Chordata > Mammalia > Rodentia > Sciuridae > Spermophilus > Spermophilus citellus. The sequence continues at coordinate 87,314,641 of NC_138187.1, read as the reverse complement.
AGTTCTTGATATATCATATTTCACAGTTTGATTCAAGTGGGTTATGAACTCCCATTTTTACCCCGTATACAGATTGCAGAGTCATATCAGTTACACTTCCATTGATTTACATATTGACATATTAGTGTCTGTTGTATTCTGCTGCCTTTCCTATCCTCTACTATCTCCCCTCCCCTCCCCTCCCCTCCCCTCTTCTCTCTCTACCCCCTCTACTGTAATTCATTTCTCCCCCTTGTATTATTTTTCCCTTTCCCCTCACATCCTCTTGTATGTAATTTTGTATAACCCTGAGGGTCTACTTCCATTTCCATGCAATTTCCCTTCTCTCTCCCTTTCCCTCCCACCTCTCATCCCTGTTTAATGTTAATCTTCTTCTCATGCTCTTCGTCCCTACTCTGTTGTTAGTTACTCTCTTTATATCCAAGAAGACATTTGGCATTTGTTTTTTAGGGATTGGCTAGCTTCACTAAGCATAATCTGCTCTAATGCCATCCATTTCCCTGCAAATTCCGTGATTTTGTCATTTTTTAGTGTTGCGTAGTACTCCATTGTGTATAAATGCCACATTTTTTTAATCCATTCATCTATTGAAGGGCATCTAGGTTGGTTCCACAGTCTTGCTATTGTGAATTGTGCTGCTATGAACATCGATGTAGCAGTGTCCCTGTAGCATGCTCTTTTTAGGTCTTTAGGGAATAGACCGAGAAGGGGAATAGCTGGGTCAAATGGTGGTTCCATTCCCAGCTTTCCAAGAAATCTCCATACTGCTTTCCAAATTGGCTGCACCAATTTGCAGTCCCACCAACAATGAACAAGTGTACCCTTTTCCCCACATCCTCACCAGCACTTGTTGTTGTTTGACTTCCTAATGACTGCCAATCTTACTGGAATGAGATGGTATCTTAGGTTGGTTTTGATTTGCATTTCTCTAACTGCTAGTGATGGTGAGCATTTTTTCATGTACTTGTTGATTGATTGTATGTCCTCCTCTGAGAAGTGTCTGTTCAGGTCCTTGGCCCATTTGTTGATTGGGTTATTTGTTATCTTATTGTCTAATTTTTTGAGTTCTTTGTATACTCTGGATATTAGGGCTCTATCTGAAGTGTGAGGAGTAAAGATTTGTTCCCAGGATGTAGGCTCCCAATTTAACTCTCTTATTGTTTCTTTTGCTGAGAAAAAACTTTTCAGTTTAAGAAAGTCCCATTTGTTGATTCTAGTTGTTAACTCTTGTGCTCTGGGTGTCCTATTGAGGAATTTGGAGCCCGATCCCATAGTACGTAGATCGTAGCCAACTTTTTCTTCTATCAAACGCCGTGTCTCTGATTTGATATCAAGCTCCTTGATCCATTTTGAGTTAACTTTTGTGCATGGCAAGAGAAAGGGATTCAGTTTCATTTTGTTGCATATGGATTTCCATTTTTTCCAGCACCATTTGTTGAAGATGCTATCCTTCCTCCATTGCATGCTTTTAGCCCCTTTATCAAATATAAGATAGTTGTAGTTTTGTGGATTGGTTTCTGTGTCCTCTATTCTGTACCATTGGTCCACCCGCCTGTTTTGGTACCAGTACCATGCTGTTTTTGTTACTATTGCTCTGTAGTATAGTTTGAAATCCGGTATCGCTATACCGCCTGATTCACACTTCCTGCTTAGCATTGTTTTTGCTATTCTGGGTCTTTTATTTTTCCATATGAATTTCACGATTGCTTTATCTATTTCTACAAGAAATGCCATTGGGATTTTGATTGGCATTGCATTAAACCTATAGAGAACTTTTGGTAATATCGCCATTTTGATGATGTTAGTTCTGCCATCCATGAACAGGGTATATTTTTCCATCTTCTAAGATCTTCTTCTATTTCTCGTTTTAGGGATCTGTAGTTTTCATTGTATAAGTTTTTCACCTCTTTTGTTAGGTTGATTCCCAAGTATTTTATTTTATTTTTGAGGATATTGTGAATGGAGTGGTTTTCCTCATTTCCATTTCAGAGGATTTGTCGCTGATATACAGAAATGCCTTTGATTTATGCGTGTTGATTTTATATCCTGCCACTTTGCTGAATTCATTTATTAGCTCTAATAGTTTCTTTGTAGACCCTTTTGGGTCTGCTAGGTATAGAATCATGTCATCTGCAAATAGTGATAATTTAAGTTCTTCTTTTCCTATTTTTATGCCTTTAATTTCTTTCGTCTGTCTAATTGCTCTGGCCAGTGTTTTGAGAACTATGTTGAACAAAAGTGGTGAGAGAGGGCATCCCTGTCTTGTTTCAGATTTTAGAGGAAATGCCTTCAATTTTTCTCCATTCAGAATGATGCTAGCCTGAGGCTTAGCATAGATTGCTTTTACAATGTTGAGGTATGTTCCTGTTATCCCTAGTTTTTCTAGAGTTTTGAACATAAAGGGACACTGTACTTTGTCGAATGCTTTTTCTGAATCTATCGAGATGATCATATAATTCTTATTTTTACGTCTATTGATGTGGTGAATAACATTTATTGATTTCCGTATATTGAACCAGCCTTGCATCCCAGGGATGAATCCTACTTGATCATGGTGTATAATTTTTTTGATATGTTTTGGAATCCGATTCGCCAGAATTTTATTGAGGATTTTTACATCTAGGTTCATTAGAGATATTGGTCTGTAGTTTTCTTTCTTTGAAGTGTCTCTGTCTGGTTTAGGCATCAGGGTGATGTTGGCCTCGTAGAATGTGTTTGGAAGTTCTCCCTCTTTTTCTATTTCCTGAAATAGCTTGAAAAGTATTGGTGTTAGTTCCTCTTTAAAGGTTTTGTAAAACTCTGCTGTATACCCATCCGGTCCTGGGCTTTTCTTAGTTGGTAGTCTTTTGATGGTTTCTTCTATTTCCTCTGTTGTTATTGGTTTGTTTAGGTTGTCTATATCCTCCTGACTCAATCTGGGCAGATCATATGACTTAAGAAATTTATCTATGCCTTCACTATCTTCTATTTTATTGGAGTATAAGGATTCAAAATAATTTCTGATTATCTTCTGTATTTCTGAAGTGTCTGTTGTGATATTGCCTTTTTCATCCCATATGCTAGTAATTTGGGTACTCTCTCTTCTTCTCTTCGTTAGCATGGCTAAGGGTCTGTCGATTTTATTTATTTTTTCAAAGAACCAACTTTTAGTTTTGTCAATTTTTTCAATTGTTTCTTTTGTTTCGATTTCATTAATTTCAGCTCTGATTTTAATTATTTCTTGCCTTCTACTTCTTTTGCTGTTGTTTTGCTCTTCTTTTTCTAAGATTTTGAGATGAAGTATGAGATCATTTATTTGTTGTTTTTTTTTTCTTTTTTTTAAGGAATGAACTCCAAGAAATGAATTTTCCTCTTAGAACTGCTTTCAATGTGTCCCATAGATTCCGATATGTTGTGTCTGTGTTTTCATTTATCTCTAAGAATTTTTTAATTTCCTCCTTGATGTCTTCTATAACCCATTGATCATTCAGTAACCTATTGTTCATTCTCCAAGTGATGCATGATTTTTCCTTCCTTCTTTTATCGTTGATTTTCAGTTTCATTCCATTATGATCAGATAGGATGCATGGTATTATCTCTACTCCTTTATATTGTCTAAGAGTTGCCCTGTAACATAATATATGATCTATTTTTGAGAAGGATCCATGTGCTGCTGAGAAAAAAGTGTAACTGCTTGATGTTGGGTGGTATATTCTATATATGTCCATTAAGTCTAGGTTATTAATTGTGTTATTGAGTTCTATAGTTTCCTTATTCAATTTTTGTTTGGAAGATCTGTCAAGTGGTGAGAGAGGTGTGTTGAAGTCTCCCATGATTATTGTATGGTGATCTATTAGACTCTTGAACTTGAGAAGAGTTTGCTTGATGAACATAGCTGCACCATTGTTTGGGGCATATATATTTATGATTGTTATATCTTGTTGGTGTATGGTTCCCTTGAGCAGTATGTAGTGTCCCTCTTTATCCCTTTTGATTAACTTTGGCTTGAAATCTATTTTATTTGATATATGTATGGACACTCCTGCTTGTTTCCGAAGTCCATATGAGTGATATGATTTTTCCCAACCTTTCACCTTCAGTCTATGTATGTCTTTTCCTATCAAATGCATCTCCTGTAGGCAGCATATTGTTGGGTCTTGTTTTGTGATCCATTCTACTAGCCTGTGTCTCTTAATTGGTGAGTTTAAGCCATTAACATTTAGGGTTATTATTGAGATATGGGTTGTTCTTCCAGCCATATTTGTTTTTTTATGTTACTAAACATGGTTTGTTTTCCTCTTTGATTATTTTTCCCCCCTTTACTGTCCTACCTCCCACTGTTGGTTTTCATTGTTATTTTCCATTTCCTCTTCCTGTAATGTTTTGCCAAGGATGTTTTGAAGAGATGGTTTTCTAGCTGCAAATTCTTTTAACTTTTGTTTATTGTGGAAGGTTTTAATTTCATCTTCCATCCTGAAGCTTAATTTCGCCAGATACACGATTCTTGGTTGGAACCCATTTTCTTTCAGTGTTTGAAATATGTTATTCCAGGATCTTCTAGCTTTCAGAGTCTGTGTTGAAATATCAGCTGTTATCCTGATTGGTTTACCCCTAAATATAATCTGCTTCCTTTCTCTTGTAGCTTTTAAAATTCTCTCCTTATTCTGTATGTTGGGCATCTTCATTATAATGTGTCTAGGTGTGGATCTCTTATGATTTTGCACATTCGGCATCCTGTAGGCTTCCAGGATTTGGGATTCTGTCTCATTCTTCAAGTCTGGGAAGTTTTCTCGTATTATTTCATTGAATAGATTGTCATTCCTCTGGTTTGGACCTCTATACCTTCCTGTATCCCAATGACTCTTAAGTTTGGTCTCTTTATGTTATCCCATATTTCTTGGATGTTCTGCTCATGGTTTCTTAACAGTCTTGCTGAGCTGTCTATGTTCTTTTCAAGTTGAAATACTTTGTCTTCATTGTCTGATGTTCTATCTTCTAAGTGATCTACTCTGCTGGTAGTATTCTCAATTGAGTTTTTAAGTTGGTTTATTGCTTCCTGCATTTCTAGGATTTCTGTTTGTTTGTTTTTTATAACCTCTATCTCCCTGTATAGTTGATCTTTTGCTTCTTGGATTTGTTTATGTAATTCATTGTCGAAGTGATCTTTCATTGTCTGATTTTGCTGTCTAATGTCTTCCTTGAGACTCCAGATCATTTGAAGCATGTATATCCTGAATTCTTTATCTGACATTCCATCTGCTGCAGCTATTACCTCTTCTAAAGTTGAGTTGACCTGCATTGCTTGTGGTCCTTTCTTTCCTTGTCTTTTCATACTGCTCGCGTTTCTTTCTGCTTGGTGAAACTGTTGTGTTTTTGAAATTTTCCCCCTATATATTTATATTGCTCTTGTATAGTTGAAAAGTCTCCCTTGCAGGGGTGGGCGGCGGCTGTGCTCCTCCTCCAATTGGGGTGATCTGTCTACCATGCCCACGGACCGCTGGGCCTGTTCTGCCGGTCGGTCGCAGGTCTGCCTACCTTGCGGGCACAGGTGGCGGCTCTGCTCAGCCCCTACTCCAAATGGGGTGACGTGAGTGCCATGCCGGCGGGTCACTGGGCCTGTTCCGGCTGCGGGCGGCAGCTCTGCTCTGTCCCTACTCCAATTGGGGTGATGTGGCTACCACGCCAGCGGGTCATTGGGCCTGTTCCGGGCGCGGGCAGCGGCTCTGCTCTGTCCCTCTGGCCTCCACAGTATCAATAATTTTTAAAGTAAGTGAATTTATATGTAATATTTTACATAATTTATGATGGGATTTTCATAGCTACCCTTTATGCATGAAAAACCTGGCACAAGAAAGGCATGTTATAGTATTGGGATTTTAAACATGCTATAATGTAAAGCTTTATGAAAAATACTAATGAATTATAGAAATTAGTCTAGTTAATCTAATTTTGGGAAACACATTGGGTAACTTCTAATTTTGACCTGTTTGATTCTTTTGCATACTCCTTAGATTTAATCTACTATAGAATACTTTCCTGACAGAAATAACTTTATTTGAATTCTCCCATCATTCATGAATGACTCCCTATTTAGGCAGCAAAAAGTCCGAAGTTACTCAATAGTCTTCATTTCCATATTCCCTTTCCAATAATTCTACCCAGGAGATAGTGACAATCACTTTGAATTTGCTTTAAAAAAACTGTAAATTTGCCAGGTACAGTGGTGGATGTCTATAAACCAGAGGCTCTGGAGGCTGAGGCAGGAGAATCCTGAGTTCAAAGCCAGACTCAGCAAAATTGAGGCACTAAGCAACTCAGTGAGACCCTGTCTCTAAATAAAACACAAAATAGGGCTGGGGATATGGCTCAGTGTTTGAGTGCCCCTGAGTTCAATCCCCAGTACCAAATAATAATAATGATAATAATGAAATTAGAAAAAGAAAACCAGCACAGTAGTTTCACTTGAATGATGGATTCTCTGTGACAATGAATAAAGAAATGATGAATGAATATGGGCAATTAATATGGAGGCTAAGCCATAGACAATCACCTAAAGATCATAAAAGAGAAAACCAATCTGCTCTTGAATCACTTTGTTGTATTGCATCTGTATTTTAATACCTCTGAAAACACTAGTTAATCGAGAGCACCAGTTATTATTATTTTTTTTTTTTTGGATGAGTCAGAGTCTTTTTTGAGTATGTCTTGAAAGCTTTGAAAGAATGGACCACCATTCCCCACAATATGGACAAATATGCAAACATATTCATATAATTTCAAGCAGTTCATGAGTGTCCTGAAGCCATAAGTAGAGTTTATAAATGAACTTCAATATGTCATGGATTTTAATCTGAAAGTTATTAGTTTAGTTTGAAGAGGAATATTTATGGTAATATCAGTTCTTTATTGATACTAAGGTTAAGAGATAATTTTTTTTCAAGGCCAAAATGTGCCAGAACATTATTTGCAATAAAACTTAATCTTTATATGGAGTATGTAATATTAAATTGAGCAATAGATTATGGAATACCAAATGTTTTATATTTTCTTGGCCTGAAAACCTAATTTTTAAATTTTCGATGTGTACACTGTTACTCCTTTAATGCCACCACGCATGAACACTAATTATCCAGTTTATTCAATAAATGTAGGGATTAGGCTGGGCAGATTAAGTCAAAGTTCTTTAGAGGTTTTATTAATAGCTCAGCCATAAATTTCCAGAATTCAAGTACGCTTTTCCCTAGATGCATCTTATCTGATGGGCAGCATGGGAAACAAAAAAATAAAGTTGGTATAAAATGTAAAAAATTTATAGATTCAGTCATAATGGTGTTAGCTTTTGAGAGAAAATGAGCCTTGGAACAAAAGTGCAGCATAAAGCAAGACAAGCCAGGGCAAAATGTTGCACATTCCACTGGAAGTTTTCAGGCCATCCCCTGCATGGATGTACCCTTAAAGGATGTGACCCAGGTGAGACTCACCTGCTGAAGGCAACTAATCCACAATGAGCAAATTATCCTGCCCCGGGGGGAAATCATAATGACAGCCACATGCTTCAGGAAGAGAGAATCATGTGTTCCTAGAGGAGGAGGAAACCGGCAGCTAGCAGAGACTTGCCTGGAAATGGAACTGAAATATAAGCTGAGAAGTTTTCATTGATTTAGAAGAAGATGGTGTTCCAATTAGGTTACTAAAGGTTTCTGACAGGCAACAGATTCTAATAAGGTACAACAGTGGCATCACACAGAAAGGAATGTAACAAACGTTGGCATCTTAATACACCCTAAGGGGATGAATGATAAAGAAGAACTTCAAATGTGGGTGTTCATTTGATTTCATTTGTAGACATCCATAAAGAATAATGACCATCTAGTAGAAAATATTTTTTCTTCATTCCCTTCCAATCACTTTCCCCTTTCTACACATGTATATACGTATGTGCATACACATGTGAACCCCAACCCCATTCGTGAACTGCCATTAATTCATAGAAGCAGAACTGGGCTGAGAATTTTACAAGAAAGCCTAAGAATGTGACAAGAACAAATAAATAAATAAAAATAAATAAATAAATAACTTTCTAGCTACTGAATCCAAAACAGGTCTGACACTTCCATGTGATAGTTGTGTTTATATATAACAAGAATGAAATTGAAACATTTTATAATATTATTTAATATCTTCGTAAGCATAGGAGTATACAAGCAAAGTCAAAAGAGGGAATTTGCATCTAGTAAATTTAAAATGCTATTATGTAGCTGTAATAATCAGATAATGTGAAGGAAATTGTCAAATACGTAGAAATGTCATTTTTTTAAAAAATTAGAGACTGTCATTGATATTTCTGGTTTTATTTGTTTTTTTTTTTTATCAGAGTTCAAGCTATTATTTAAAACCAGTGTGTCTATGTCAAAGAGATGACAGGTATGGGATCATGTTTTAAGCATAACATTCCAGCTATGTTTGGACACTGTTGAGTATAAACCACAAATGGCTCGAGTATAATACTCATGTGGCTGACCTTTACATCAACTTTTTGCTCTATGTTTACTTGGCATAACTATATACTCTCTTAAAGAATGATTAGTCATTTAAAGAGCAGGTATGGCAGAAAGAAAAACATGGCAATAGAATTAACTCATTAGTTTGAAATCACTAAAACAGTTCCTTTGGATAAATTATATCTTCAGTCTAATTTAGTCCATTAATTCCCTTACTATTTTCAAAGAGCAGGTAGGTTCAAGATGACAAGAGACATGCCAACTCAGATGTAGATTACAAACACATACACACACACACAGAGATATGCATATATATATATATATATATATATATATATATATATATATATAAATATGCACATAGAGTGATTAAAAGATATATAGAATATTTATATTTATTTTACTTAATGTTTAAATATTTAATTATTTGTAAAATCCAGAAGATATTCATTAGAAAGTTCAATATAAGGAAAATATATATGAATAAGTTCTACTTTTGATTATGTTTTTATACTTTATTTAATTTTGTAAATTAAAATGTCCACATGTAAATATTTTAATTTTCTTATATTCTTTCTTTATTGAACTTTGGAGTCACCTAGTTTATTTACCAAGACTCCTCTTAAATGTGGGTTTCCTATGTATCAAATTATATACTAGAGAAAAGTTCTGTTTGAAACCTCTTCAAGATAGCCTCTTGTTTCCTTTGGCTTTGAATGAGGGTTCTTGGGACTGTTGGTTCAGATCAGAGGAACTTAGTCACTGCCTCCAGTCTTTCTGAGGTCTTTATCTTTTCAGGGCAAGAACTTCCAGCTTTACCCTTGATTTAATATTGATCTTGAGGCCACATTTTATTGGCAGCTTTCTACTTTTCAATTTTCTTTGAAGTTTATTTATTTTTTATTTTATTTTTTTGAGGATCTTTTGCTGGCATTCCTGGGTGCTCTATATTTTCATTAAATTCTGATTTAAAAAAATCTAAGCAGTTCTTTGTTTTGCTGTATTTCTCTCTTGCAATCCCTTATACAATGCTAGAAGAAGACAACTGGAGTTTTCCACATTCCCTCCTGAAATTTCCTTAGTTAAATCCACATGTTTTTGAGGATAATTTTATGCATTTTGAGTTAAGTGAGCTGCAGTTTTACTAATTTTTCATCTACTACATAACACTGGTGCTGTTTTTCCAGCCTCCAAAGTGATTTCCTCAGTATATTTTTGGTCTCCACTAAACAGTTGCCTTTCAGATCTCTTTCTGATTCCCACTTTTAAAGCCACTAGCACAACTTTTAGGAACACATCATTTCTGTGAATTTTGGGGAGGAGATGCATAGTCAATTCACTGTAGTGGAGATGGGTACACAGCCCTGAAGGTACTAGAATCTACTGAATAAAAGGATAGATTTTATGATGTGTCAATTATATCTCAATATAGTTGTTATAAAAAGTAATTTTACCTATTAAACTTTTTCTTTAAAAGTGGTTACTACAAGACATGAAATTATATATATGGCCTTCATTATATTTCTATTGAAGAAGTGTTGTTTCCAGTGATCAAAAGGCAAGTCTTCGTGGAGGTGAGTGACCATATTTGTTTTACCTAAATATGGGGACAGTTTGCTTGAGCATGTTGACAGATTTTTCAATATTTAATTGTTTCCAAAATCTCCAAAGTATAAACCAAAACTGAAATGTTACAAGTAAACACTTATTATAAGCCAGTCCTTAAAATTAAAGAAAACTTTAGTGTCTATTTTGGTTTATATTTATAAGTGACTTTGGTTGCAAAGATTAATTAATTTTTCATTTTCTTTGACCTATATATTATTTTTTAAAAATACACTGAAATAACCTAAAGTATGAAACTTATAACAAAAACAGGTAATCCTGAGAGATGCCTCATATAACATGAACAATGTATCATTTTTAAGTCACGGGTACAAAAAAATCATTGTTAAATACTTGTAAAGGAATTCCTTTTTTAATCAATATATTTGAAACCACATTGCCATCGTTAGGTTTTAAAGATGCAATGAAATAACCATTCAGCTTCTCCATAGTGATTTTCACAGGGCAGGGTGGGAAAGGGGTAAGATGCTTTGTACCTAACAGTCTAAAAAAAAAAAAGAAGAAGAAGTAATAATACATATTTTTTTCTACCTTTAAAATATTTTCCCCCTTTTTCACACTTTGAAACATTTTTCTCATATCTTTTAGCTTAATGGAAAGGTTCAAAATTTTCGATTAATTTTGTGAAGGTGAGTGATCCCTTTGGTTTCAAAATACTTGCCACTGAGTAAACATGGATGGAAACTTGGAGGGAGACCAGTGGAGTAGAGGAAGGGACAATGGGAAGTGGGGAGGGGAGGTCCTGGGAATGAAATTCATCAAACTGTTATGAGCCTGTAGAAATATGTGACAAATCCCCTGATTATGTATAATTATATTGTAGTAATAAGAAAATTTTAAAAGAAGCATTGACATGCTATCAACTCTACTTTGTATTTACTTATCTTAAAAATAGATTTTTAAGAATTATTGTGATAGTCCATATCATTTAGTCAGGGGTGTAAATTTTTTTGGCTTTTAGTAATGCATTCCACGGAAAAGGATTTCTACAGAAACTGGAATTGTTTCATTAACAGTCTCATGTTTCCATTTCACTTTGCTACACCTCTAGTTGCCCTGACAATAGCAAGCCTTGACGAAGTGTCAGCTTTTACAGAGATGCGCAAACCTTTGTACTTGTAATATTTCACTCAGGTCTGGATTTGCCCCACATACAAAAAAAGCTCTTTAAACAATCTGAGAAGAAAAAAAATTCTTTTAAAGAATTACAGATGATAGCAATTATGAAAAATTTCATTTTACCTAACTTTTAAAAATATGATATATAATTTCCTCTGTATTTACTTGATTTTGAAGCATTAGGAACATTTATGTATGTACTTAAGAATATTTACCTGTGGTAATTAATAATTGAAAAGAATATGTCTCAAAGTAAAATTCAATGACAGCATGAAAGGAAGTATTTACAATAGCCCATGGATATGTTTATGTGATCTGCTTAAAGAAAATATCAGTAAAATGAATCCCTTATATAAAAATAGTATCGTAGCTATTTCACAGTACTCTAGTTGTTTTAAACAATGACAGTCCAGAATATTTTCTAAGGCAATATTAATAATCCCAGTTTTCATTTGAACAGAATGGCCTCATTCTTGAGATTAATAAAAATGAGAACTGACATTATTGGCAGCCATAATGGTTTACACTGAAATATTGATGGTGCATTTTAATATATATTACCTTATCTATATAGGTATATAACTATTCCAATTTGCTCGGCTTCACAGTTTTTTAATCAACTGTGATAAGGACTAGAAAGACTTTTTATAGAACTCTGTGTGTGACAAATGGAATATTCCTGGTCTATGCAGATCACTGGTGCCATTAATCAATCAAGTGGAGAAACAGCTCAAATTAAAACTTTGCCAAGATGTAAGAAAATTCCCTGGCTTTGATAAATCATGAAACTGCTACAATCCTGCCCAAGTCCAAAGTGCATTATCAGAACTTAAATCACAACTCACTGGGAGAGCTACGAACATCATCCTTTCTTCCAGAATCACCTCTAGTCAAGGACAGACAGTGCAGAGTGAACCCTGGGTTCTACCTTTGAGCTCTAGACTCTTTCTGAAAGCTGAGGAACTAAAAAAAAATTCTGTAAAATGCATGAGCTATGGTGGATACCTTTGATGATTTCATAAAGATATCAATTAGATCAAGTTCCTCCTTTCCCTTCTTCCCATACTTTTCCTACAGTGACTCGATAATTCCATGCTCAATTCTTCTGGATATGGAAGCACAGGCAGAAGAAGCCTCATGGAAAGCATACTTTGGTTGAGGACCAGGAGGAAGGTAAACAGCTTTTTACTTTATTATGTGACACCCTTTTAAGAATCTGATTTGGGTTTCTATTTTCTTCTATGCCCATATTGCCTATAAATAAATTTGCTACAGAGACAAATGGAGAATTAAGAAATTCAAATCATTATATCTTGAATGTCAAAACACAGATCTAGCCATAAAGTGGGAAAAAAATACAAAGAATAGTTTTTCTTCTTTCAGACTGGTTAAAGATTTCCCAGAAGGGGAAGAAGGAGAAAAATCTAATGGGAGAAAGAGAACATAGACGCCCAGCTTTCAAGCTGAGGTGTTCTGTCCATTTCTTTCCACTCTGCCAAGTCCATGATGGGTAAAGGGTTGGATGACAGAGTCCTGTGGCTGGTTTGAGGATCTGAGAGCAGAAAGAATCTTTGTGCCCCATTTACATAGGAACCAGAACAACAAGACTGTGAAAGGAAACAGAAATGTGTTCAGTGTATTTTAGAGAGAGTTGCAAAGAGCTCTCAGGAGGCTTTAATATGGGGTCAGCTGAAAAGAATAAAGTTTGGGGCTGGGGATGTGGCTCAAGCAGCAGCGCGCTCGCCTGGCATGCATGTGGCCCGGGTTCGATCCTCAGCACCACATACAAACAAAGATGTTGTGTCCACCGAAAACTAAAGAAAATAAATATTAAAATTCTCTCTCTCTCTCTCTCTTAAAAAAATAATTTTCTCCTCCACCTCCCTGAGAAAAGCACAGAAATAGAAAAAAAAATTTTTAACAGCCCCAATGTGTTTTCCACAATACCTCAGTGGCTTGGAATTTAACTAAGACACCTGGGGCCCCAATGAGCTCTGAGTCAGCAGGAGGAGAGAATTTTCTGCTCCAAGGGAGTATGAACACATTCCTAGATACCTGTATGAATACACAGTTATTCCAGAAAGTCTTGTTAGAGCTTTGGGTATAATTTTCCAAGCTTAAGTCTGGTTATTACTATCATGAGGTGTTTCCTATATGCATCAATATTCCCTGGGATCATCTTCATACTCTTTCCTGCTTTGAGATATGAGAAGTATCAGAATTTCCACTCCTCCTCCTTGCTACCAAAAGCTCTACTTGGGTATATGGTACAATTCTAGCCAATAAAATCTAAGGGGAACAGTGGAGGGCTTTTTGAAAAAGTTTGTTCACTCCTAGAAAAAGAATCATGGCAAGGATGTACCCTCTTTCCTCCTTTTAAAATTTCAAACTCTTTAATCATGTGAGTTGCTGTGGCAATTTGTTTGACCACGAGGGGATGAGCCCCAGGGTGGAGATAATAAACGAGTAGATGTAAAGAATTTTGTTCTCCTCTGATATTGCTCAAGAACTGGCTTAATGGACTCTAGAATCTCCATATCTTGGGATATATTGTTATGTGAAGTGCAACATTTTCCTTATTGTTTTATCTACCTGAGCCAGGTTTTCTATCCATTACTGCCCAAAGCATGACGATTATTATACATGGTCAGAGGGTGAACCTGTTAAGTCATTCAGTCTACAGTGTGGTCTTAGTCCAATTATGGTCTCTCCCAAGAGCATTTATTTTAGGTCTTCTTTTTGTGAATATAATGCATGTGTCCTGATAAAGGCTTTTGAAACATCAGAATAGAAGTAGAGAATTACATGGTGGTGATATTGTGCCCCTGTGCATGTATAAGGGAGAGGGTGGCTTAGAGAGGAACTTTTAGGCAATTTTAAGAGTTATTCTCTGTCATTAAGCATTTTCGGAGATGAATTCTACATCTAGGGTACTTTATATTGCTACTGTACAAAACTCCTTATAACGTTTTATTTTGAAAAATCAAAAGCAATGCTGGTTATTTGAAAAAAAAATTTCTCATTATTTTGGTAGAAAGAGAACAGACAAAAATTATGTTAAAGATTACCATCCCCAACTTTCTGGAAGAAAGCACTTTAAGAAATATCTTCATTGATTTGTGGGAGTCCAACTAGGTATCCCAATACACTGATCCCAAACAGACTGAGAGGGACCACCCACTGATGGGAAAATAAATATGTCTTCCCACAGGAGTAAGGATAGATCAGCAAGACAAGACTGGTGGCAATCGGTATGTTTCTCTCCGCCCCAGGCAGGGGAGGAGTAGAAAATGGTTGGAAATGCTTGACTCTCAGAAGACACCTGTGGCAGAATGGCATAATTTATAAAACAATCAGGTATATGTTTTGACTGGTATTTTTGGATATATAAGTCTGTCAGCTGTCAAAAAAGGAGCATTTTTCTCATTAGTTTAAATAAAGAACAACCTAATTTTCTAGTAAGTGAGTGGATTCCCGCATAATCAGCAGGGACCCGGTGTTATCCATTTCATGTTCATGCAGTTAGATCCACCTTCCAGGTCGTCCACAGGGCCACAGAAATTCTGTCCAAAAATGTGCTGACCCATAGTTGCTCATTGTATGCAATCGTTTAGAGTCATATTTAGGGACACACCATCCCTTTCTGAGAGCAATCCTTGCTAAATCTGAAGAGTTGATCCAAACTGTCTAGGACAGATTTAGAACTCTAACCCCACCCACAGTGAGACTGTGGGTGGGGTTAGAGTTCTCAATATGCCTTGAGAGCATTTGCAGATGACCTACAATAAACATGACCTACAATGAACACTTCAATTATCTGCCTTGCAGCCATATTGGGGTCTGTCTTTACACTTTGCTCTAAGGCTGTGATCGTGTGCCCCAGGGAGGTAGAGGGCTGCATACCAGGGGTTTGGAAAACTTGGGGATAGGTCTTCTGAAATCCCTGGAACTTTCAATTTACTCTAAGAGTTGGCTAGAAATATCTTTAAAACATCAGATTGGCTGAAAACATTGAATATGTCATAGGCTGGCATATGAAATAGACGTGAATTTTTAAAATAAAATATCATACTTCAAATATATATGTTGGTCTCAGATGGTTGCAGTACTTTTATGTCTCAGAATAAGAGTTTATTCTTTTACCAGAAGTAGAAAACCCTGAAATCGCTTTGGAGAACTCGGTTCCATTAACTAAGTGCAGCCACTAGTGAGTCTAGTTTGGTTATCCCTACAAGGCAGTTAAGTAGCCAGTACTCACTTACAACTTAAAGTTATTTGTCCACAATAAACTTTTTGTCGTCACATTTTCATTTCTGTTTAATTTGTGCTACACTATCTTTTTTTAATATTTTATTTTTTAGTTATAGGTGGACACAATATCTTTTTTATTTTTATGGGGTGCTGAGGATGTATGGTGCCTGGTGCCTCATGTATGGTAGGCGAGCACTCTACCTCTGAGCCATAACCCCGGCCCCAACACTATCTTTTTATATGCTATTCTCAGAATGTCTCTACATTATTTTTTGTAATTATTGTCATCCAAGACTCATAACTACTTTCGCATCTTTGACAGTATGCTCCATCACCACCATCCCTCAAACCACTTACAACCCAAATGAACTTCTTTCTTCCTGTCTGTGACCTTCTAGCAATCTCTTGTTTCGTCATCTGATTCTAGGTACCGTGCTGTGTGTTGGATGTTCTCTATCTCATCTAATACTCAAAACCAATTTGAGAAGCAGATACTGGAAATTTTGTTTCAGGGAACAGTGAGTGGGTAAGAGATGAAAAATCTGAACCCAAAGCCGATGGCTATACCAGGTTTTTAAAATAGAAATTGGGGGAGCAGAGTGGAAGGGTGGAGAAGAAAATGAGTTGGTTTATTTACTGTGGTAAAGAAAAAGAAACACACCAGAATGATTGACAACCTATGCATTTAACAAACTAATTGAATTTATCACTTTTAACATGATGCCTAAAGTGTCAAGAAACTCGACCATGTTAGGTTGACTGATTTTTGCCATGATAATAAAACTTGAAGATGCTTGTATACAGAGTGCAAATGTCAAGGGAAAGTTACAACGGGGCTCTTTTGTTCAGTGTAGAATTCCATTCCATATGACTTCATGGTAATTTCAGAATAAGTGACCTTGAGCTAGGTCAACCGGATACAATGTCAGAGAAACCCAAATAATATGGATATCAGGACACTTGAACAACATGTGAGTTTAGGCTTCCATTGTTCAGGAATGATAGTGATAAGAGGGCATTTGGACATTTTTCTAAGAAATTTGGGAAGAAAACTCATTGTTTTAATACTTGTTCTTTAGTACTCTATAAATACTTTGTAGAAATTCATGCCTGAGGTCTGAATACTTAGATCCTCTAATGATATGGATTAATAGAATATACCCAATTGTTATCAAAGAAAAGAGTAAGAAAACTTTCTTATTAAGCTTCTAGTGGGAATTATGTACTGTAAGAGGTACGTATCCTTCCTCCCCCATTATGGATTACATCAATTAGTTAAAGGTGGGTCTAGGGTATATCAGAAATTCATATATCAGTCAGTGATAGAGTGCTTGCCTAGCATATGCAAGGCCCTGTGTTCAGTCCCAGCACCACAAAACCCCACCACCAACAAAAATTAGGTAGGTGTTCATACATATGTCAGCATGTGTATATACAGTGGGGTATAACTTGGGTTTTGGAATCACGAGCGACATTCCCAGAGCTTCAGTTAGCAGCAGAAGATGCTTCAATCTGTTATTATCTATGATATAGCCACAAGTAGAAAGCTGTTTGTCCGAGTTCTAACTGCATAATCATATGTTTTATAAATTATATAATGTGGCCACTAAATTAATCGAAAAGTATCCAACATTACTGTGAGTTCTACAGAATTGTAAATTGAAGCAAACTTTACAGAACAGTCAAACTTTCAGTGTTATTCCAAATAATAATGCAGAGGACAGCAAAGTAACAGACTCATTTGGGGTTGTACAATGTGCCCAGGATACTTCTAGGTACTTTACACATACTAATTTATACTAACCCCTTTATTCCCCACAAAATTCCTCTTTGACACGCAAGACAGAGTTAGTTTTAGTAACTCTTGATAGTCACAGAGATAACTCTGGCCCACCCTGTGAGTCATATCTGCTCAGATCTGATTATTAAGTTGCATGAAATTCCTTAAATCTGTAAAATTGTATTTTTAGTATCTAAAAATAAACTACATATGTAGATATTTTTCATGGTAGATAGGGAAACTATACATAAATTCCTTTTGATAGG
The DNA here is from genome assembly GCF_964194105.1 of Spermophilus citellus. Classification (NCBI taxonomy): domain Eukaryota; kingdom Metazoa; phylum Chordata; class Mammalia; order Rodentia; family Sciuridae; genus Spermophilus; species Spermophilus citellus. Next base: position 87,297,119 of record NC_138187.1, on the reverse strand, counting down.
CTCAGCCTGGGAAGGTTTTTTTTTTTTCTAATGGCCCAAAACTGAGATTGAAAATATTTATGATTCATAGACTATTTTTAAGACCCCACACCAAAAACACCAATATTATTTGTAGTGTATTTTAGGAGTAATAATAATAATAATAATAATAATAATAATAATAAATACAAATATGGTCACTTCCCCTCACCCATGTTATTGCAACACTGCTTAATGTTTCTGTAATTTCTGCAGTATGGAGATATAAATAAATCCACAATTTGTTTCCACTGGGATTTCTCTCCCATCATTTCCCCTATTCCAGGGCAAGAGACTAATTTGGACTCTTGCTCCTTTATCTGACCCCAGTGATAAAGTAAACAATGGAAAAAGGTTTAAAATATAACAAAATCCTGTTCTTATACCAGAGGCCAATGTACTTGAAGAAGGAAAGCAGGCTCTTTAACTCAGAATTTTGTATTGTGAAAGGACTAATTTTACAGTAGTATCATATTGAATAACAGGCAATAAGCCTAATTGAATTACAGTCATTATGGGTTGGAAAAGGAACAGTGAGTAGCTTGTTTCAGCAAACGCTATGCGATTTACTCCATGCCTATTCAGACTTGCTGCATAGACCCAGGTCAATTACTATGATTCTTTAGCCACTTAACAACCTCTTCATTGAGGAAAACTTAACATGGACCTGAGAATAAGGGCTTGTTTTGGTTAAGCAACTATTGAATCAGTCTTTGGTGACACTTGCTATACAAAATAATTAAATTTATCAATAGACATCCAAGTAAATGTGTGAAATAAGGTGTGTGTTTAGCATGAACATTTCTCTTTATGGAAGGTTTGGTAGAGTGGTAGACATGTTATTTTATCACAAGCTCCTTTACCTGAATAGAAACACACTAAATGCAAAGGGAAAAATTAATGATGTTCCTGGGTATGCAAGCATCTTTCATGCAGAAATGTATCAAAGTAGAATGCTTCAGAGAGGATGAAGTCAGAGAATTTTACAGATAGAAAATACAAACATACCAAAGAAGAAGTTCAAAATCAATATTTCCACAGTATCATGAAACAGAATTTAGCTAATACATTCTGTTTAAAAGGAATAATTGGTTATAACGGCATTCAAACAACTGATCAACATACAAAAACCAAACTCTTTTTTGTTATTTTGTGTGATACAATGAATACCTATTTGATTGAACATTTTTATTTTTTTACATTTTTTATTGTGCTGGCATCCACTAGACAGTTTTCCTGGAAAAAAAAAAAAAGAATACCCAGACTTCAGTGTGTAGAGCTCTATTTTTTAAATTAATTTATAAGTCAGTGAGAAGTTTGGGACCAAGAAAGAACTTTCTCAGAGAAAGAGTGGCTAGCTCTTTAGGGTGATCCACAGCAGTGGACCTTGTACAGACGTGCGGAAATAGAAATGGAAACTTAGTCATCCTGATTTCCACTAAAATCAGTACTTGGTGTTTGCCTTCAGCTGGGAATCCCTAGTCCTAGATTCTGGAGCCCTTGATGAGCATTTCTTCATAGAAACCCCAGAATCTCCTGAACCTTTGCTCTAAAAATTGCTAGTGAGTTGACTGAGAGGAAAGTCTGAACAGTCTCGAAGAGTGAGAAACTGAAGGCAGAGAAAGGACCAAGTGGGTGACCAGTGGCTTTAATAAAGAAAGACGAGGAGGCTCTACAGTACCTGGCTGTATGCATGGGAGCCTGAGGTGAAAGGAAAATGTGCACCCCAAAATATTACCAAAATATCCTCTCATATTTTGAACAGCATAGAAATACTTATATAATTTCTACAATTAAAAAAAATGAGCATGCAGAAAGCTCTGTGTTGCCAATCTCTTCATTTGCCAACCTTAATAAACCCACACTAGGACTGCAATGGCCTCCATTTCAATCACTTCTCCAGAGCTGGTTGGAGATGATCGTCCCCACTGTACAATCATGCAAAACTCTGAAACAAACAGCAACATGTCTTTACTGCATCAGATTTAAATATTTCTATCACTGATTACTGATTTTTTTTTTGCACCTTCTTAAACTCTGTGCCCAAGTAATTTCCTCCTCGCTTCCTCTAAATCCAGGCCCTGGTGCCATTTGTATGGAAATGGATTCCCAGGCAGAGAAAACCACACTTAGAAATGTTTTGAGATCTTTCATATCAACCAACTTTTATGAAATAAGGAGAATGAAGGGGAGAAGCAAGAAAAGGAGGGGGAAAGGTGAAAATTTGTCTAAGGGTTGTATTATTATAAAACCTACTGGAAGCAAGCGAGAGTTTCATTTAGAGAATTCAGAAATGGAACCAAATCCTCCAAAGAGTGTTGGCAGGACAGAATTTAAATCAGCATTTCTAAGGTGTCTTTAATGCAATTCATTTCTAAAACAAAATTATACTCTAAGTGAGCGCACGTGACATGTAGAATTAGACATGACTAAAAGCCTTGGCTGTACCTTCTGAGTGTGACCTGGAAATGTCAGTCCCACAGCAGGAGCTGTGTGAAACTCATGGGGAGAAATGAGAATGTATAGACATTGGCCACATTTAACTGTTTCTCCACAGACCAAGCCATAGGGACAAACAGGAAATAGTAAAAAATAGTGTTTATGCTTCTTATAATCAGCAAAAGTTATTTATGAAAGGTCTAGTTACAAAAGGCAAAGTTGTAAGTTGTTTTTTTTTTTTTTTAAACAAATATAGGTATCCAGTCTCTGCTGGTGAATTCCAAATTTTAAACACAGGTAACTGTCTGGCAACAATGTATTTCAATAATTGGCCTATAAACAAACAAAACTTTTTAAAAAGACTAAAGTATGTGAAGTTAAACAAAAATAGCATATATGACCTTGTATGCAATGACCATGGCAAGTCTTGAATTTATTGGAAAAAGTCCAGTTTTCAAGTTTTATTTTCCATTGTTTCCATATTTACCTTTTTCAGACCAAATGGCCACATTAATACATCAAATAACTTATTTGAAAAGTCAGCATTATCTACCTGGCATATTTTAAGGTGTTCTAAGAAAAACATTCTTCAAAATAACTTTTCCCTTAGGGCTGGGGATGTCGCTCAAGCGGTAGCGCGCTCACCTGGTCTGTACGCGTTGCTGGGTTCCATCCTCAGCACCACATACAAAAAATAAAGATGTTGTGTCCACTGAAAACTAAAGAATAAAAAATATTTAAAAATTCTCTCTCTCTCTCTCTCTCTCTCTCTCTCTCTCTCTCTCTCTCTCTCTCTCAAAAAATAACTTTTTCCACTTTCTTCATCTCAAAATGTGGTCAATGTGGCAGTACTTTAATTCTGGGACTGTTGTGAGGATTAAATTTATGCCTAACTTTGGTGGACATCCCATTGTTCACCAAATATTTTATGTCAGAGACCAAATGCTTCCAGATCAAGGAAGATGAGAAACCTAGGTAATCTGGGAGAGAAAAACTTTATAAGACAACCTTTGATGAAATTTGAAATAGTTTCTCTTTCTCAAAATTCCATGATCTGGAAGTGGGTTGAAAGAGGTAGGAGTCCTCAAGAATTACTATTTTCTGATGCTCACTTCATATATGACCAAGTTGCAGAAGGGAAAGGAAGGACTCTTCAATAGGGTGGAGGCGGGGAAACAGGAATGGACCTACTGGAGGTACTTTTTCCTCAGGTTAGGAGGTCTTTCAACATTCACCATTTTAGAATATTGCCATGATCTGCAGACCAAGATGACCATGTCGTGACTTCTGCTTTTCTCCTTTTGCTGTGGGAGTGTCCTCTGTGGTTATCCTGTTGCCTTTTCTTTTTTCCTTTTTTTTTTAATTGGTTGTTCACAACATTAAAAATCTCTTGACATATCATATTTCATACATTAGATTGAAGTGGGTTATGAACTCTCATTTTTACCCCAAATACAGATTGCAGAATCACGTCGGTTACACATCACATTTTTACATACTGCCATATTAGTGACTGTTGTATTCTGCTACCTTTCCTATCCTCTACTATCCCCCCTCCCCTCCCCACCCATCTTCTCTCTCTACCCCATCTACTGTAATTCATTTCCCTCCATTTTTGTTATCCCATTCCCCTCATAACCTCTTATATGTAATTTTGTATAACAATGAGGGTCTCCCTCCATTTCCATGCAATTTCCCTTTTTTTCTCCCTTTCCCTCCCACCTCATGTCTCTGTTTAATGTTAATCTTTTCTTCCTGCTCTTCCTCCCTATTCTGTTCTTAGTTGCTCTCATTATATCAAAGAAGACATTTGGTATTTGTTTTTTAGGGATTGGCTAGCTTCACTAAGCATAATCTGCTCTAGTGCCATCCATTTCCCTGCAAATTCCACGATTTTGTCATTTTTTAGTGCTGCATAATACTCCATGGTGTATAAAGGCCACATTTTTTTTTATCCATTCATCTATTGAAGGACATCTGGGTTGATTCCATAGTCTAGCAATTGTGAATTGTGCTGCTATGAACATCGATGTGGCAGTATCCCTGTAGTGTGCTCTTTTAAGGTCTTCAGGAAATAGTCCGAGAAGGGCAATAGCTGGGTCAAATGGTGGTTCCATTCCCAGCTTTCCCAGGAATCTCCATACTGCTTTCCAAATTGGCCGCACCCGTTTGCAGTCCCACCAGCAGCGTACAAGAGTACCCGTTTCCCCACATCCTCACCAGCACTCATTGTTGTTTGACTTCATCATGGCTGCCCAATCTTACTGGGGTGAGGTGGTATCTTAGGGTGGTTTTGATTTGCATTTCCTTGACTGCTAGAGATGGTGAGCATTTTTTCATGTACTTGTTGATTGATTGTATGTCCTCCTCTGTGAAGTGTTTGTCCATGTCCTTGGCCCATTTGTTGATTGGGTTATTTGTTTTCTTATTGTCTAATTTTTTGAGTTCTTTGTATACTCTGGATATTAGGGCTCTATCTGAAGTGTGAGGAGTAAAGATTTGTTCCCATGATGTAGGCTCCCTATTTACCTCTCTTATTGTTTCTCTTGCTGAGAAAAAACTTTTCAGTTTAAGTAAGTCCCATTTGTTGATTCTTGTTATTAACTCTTGTGCTATGGGCGTCTAAGGAATTTTGAGCCCGACCCCACAATATGTAGATCGGAGCCAACTTTTTCTTCTATCAGACGGAGAGTCTCTGATTTGATATCTAGCTCCTTGATCCACTTTGAGTTGACTTTTGTGCATGGCGAGAGGAGGGGATTCAGTTTCATTTTGTTGCATATGGATTTCCAGTTTTCCCAACACCATTTGTTGAAGATGCTATCCTTTCTCCATTGCATGTTTTTAGTTCCTTTATCAAATACAAGATAGTTGTAGCTTTGTGGATTAGTCTCTGTGTCCTCTATTCTGTACCATTGGTCCACCCGCCTGTTCTGGTACCAGTACCATGCTGTTTTTATTACTATTGCTCTGTAATATAGTTTGAAATCTGGTATCGCTATACCACCTGATTCACACTTCCTGCTTAGCATTGTTTTTGCTATTCTGGGTCTTTTATTTTTCCATATGAATTTCACGATTGCTTTATCTATTTCTACAAGAAATGCCATTGGGATTTTGATTGGCATTGCATTAAACCTATAGAGAACTTTTGGTAATATCACCATTTTGATGATGTTAGTTCTGCCTATCCATGAACAGAGTATATTTTTCCATCTTCTAAGATCCTCTTCTATTTCTCTCTTTAGGGTTCTGTAGTTTTCATTGTATAGGTCTTTCACCTCTTTTGTTAGGTTGATTCCCAAGTATTTTATTTTATTTTTTGAGGATATTGTGAATGGAGTGTTTTTCCTCATTTCCATTTCAGAAGTTTTATCGCTGATATACAGAAATGCCTTTGATTTATGTGTGTTGATTTTATATCCTGCCACTTTGCTGAATTCATTTATTAGTTCTAGTAGTTTTTTTGTAGACCCTTTTGGGTCTTCTAGGTATAGAATCATGTCATCCGTAAATAGTGATAATTTAAGTTCTTCTTTTCTTATTTTTATGCCTTTAATTTCTTTCGTCTGTCTAATTGCTCTGGCCAGTGTTTCGAGAACTATATTGAATAGAAGTGGTGATAGGGGGCATCCCTGTCTTGTTCCAGATTTTAGAGGGAATGCCTTTAATTTTTCTCCATTCAGAATGATGCTAGCCTGAGTCTTAGCATAGATAGCTTTTACAATGTCGAGGTAAGTTCCTGTTATCCCTAGTTTTTCTAATGTTTTGAACATAAAGGGGTGCTGTACTTTGTCAAATGCTTTTTCTGTGTCTATCGAGATGATCATATGGTTCTTATCTTTAAGTCTATTGATGTGGTGAATAACATTTATTGATTTCTGTATATTGAACCATCCTTGCATCCCAGGGATGAATCCTACTTGATCATGGTGCACAATTTTTTTGATGTGCCTTTGTATCTGATTCGCCAGAATTTTATTGAGGATTTTTGCATCTAGGTTCATCAGAGATATTGGTCTGTAGTTTTCTTTCTTTGAGGTGTCTTTGTCTGGTTTAGGAATCAGGGTTATGTTGGCCTCATAGAATGAATTTGGTAGAGCTCCCTCTTTTTCTATTTCCTGAAATAATTTGAAAAGTATTGGTATTAATTCTTCTTTAAAGGTTTTGTAAAACCCCGCTGTGTACCCATCTGGTCCTGGGCTTTTCTTGGTTGGTAGTCTTTTGATTGCTTCTTCTATTTCATCCATTGATATTGGTCTGTTTAAATTGTGTGTATCCTCCTGACTCAGTCTGTGCAAATCATATGACCTAAGAAATTTATCAATGTCTTCACTATTTTCTATTTTATTGGAATATAGGTTTTCAAAGTAATTTCTAATTGTCTTCTGTATTTCTGTAGCATCTGTTGTGATATTGCCTTTTTCATCTCGTATGTTAATGATTTGAGTTCTCTCTCTTCTTCTCTTCGTTAGCATGGCTAAAGGTCTGTCGATCTTGTTTATTTTTTCAAAGAACCAACTTTTTGTTTTGTTAATTTTTTCAATAGTTTCTTTGTTTCAATTTCATTGATTTCTTCTCTGATTTTAATTAATTCTTGCCTTCTGCTACATTTGCTGTTGTTTTGCTCTTCCTTTTCTAGGGCTTTGAGATGAAGTGTGAGCTCATTTATTTGTTGGTTTTTCCTTTTTTTTGAGGAATGACCTCCAGGCGATGAATTTCCCTCTTAAAACTGCTTTCATTGTGTCCCATAGATTCTGATATGTTGTGTCTGTATTTTCATTTATCTCTAAGAATTTTTTGATTTCCTCCTTTATGTCTTCTGTAACCATTGATCATTCAGTAACGTATTGTTCATTGTCCATGTGATGTAGAATTTTTCCTTCCTTCTTTTATCATTGATTTCCAGTTTCATTCCATTATGATCTGATAAAGTGCATGGTATTATCTCCACCCCTTTATATTTACTGAGGGTTGCCCTATGGCATAATATATGGTCTATTTTTGAGAAGGATCCATGTGCTGCTGAGAAAAAAGTATATCCACTTGATGATGGTTGATATATTCTATATATGTCAGTTAAGTCTAGGTTATTGATTGTGATATTGAGGTCAATAGTTTCTTTATTCAGCTTTTGTTTGGAGGATCTGTCCAATGGTGAGAGAGGTGTGTTGAAGTCACCCATGATTATTGTGTTGCGGTCTATTTGATTCTTGAACTTGAGGAGAGTTTGTTTTATGAACGTCGCAGCACCATTATTTGGTGCATAAATATTGATAATTGTTATGTCTTGTTGGTGAATGGTTCCTTTTAACAGTATATAATATACTTCCTTATCCCTTTTGATTAACTTAGTCTTGAAGTTGATTATATTCGATATGAGAATGGCCACCCCTGCTTGCTTACGAGGACCGTGTGCGTGATATATTTTTTCCCAACCTTTTACCTTGAGCCTGTGTATGTCTTTTCCAATCAGATGTGTCTCCTGGAGGCAGCATATTGTTGGATTTGTTTTTTAAATCCATGTTACCAGCCTATGTCGCTTTATTGTAGAGTTTAAGCCATTAATGTTTAGAGTTACTATTGATATATGGTTTGTACTTCCTGCCATGTTTGATTATTTATCTCTTTTTTTTTCTAATTTAGTTTGTTTCTCCATGATTAGCTTTCCCCCAGTCCTCTGTCTTTACCGAGGCACTTCCCGCTGATGGTTTTGGTTATTGTTTTTCATTTCTTCCTCGTGTAGAGTTTTGCTCAAGACGCTTTGCAATGCTGGTTTTCTGGCTACAAATTCTTTTAGCTTTTGTTTATCATGAAAGATTTTTATTTCATTGTCATATCTGAAGCTTAGTTTTGCTGGATACAGAATTCTTGGTTGGCATCCATTGTCTTTCAGTGTTTGAAATACGTTGTTCCAGGATCTTCTCGCTTTCAGCGTCTGTGATGAAAAATCTGTTGTTAACCTTATTGGTTTACCCCTAAATGTAATCTGCCTCTTTTCTCTTGTAGCTTTTAATATTTTCTCTTTGTTCTGTATATTGGATATCTTCATAACAATGTGTCTTGGCGTTGGTCTACTGTGATTTTGTGTGCTCGGTGTCCTGTATGCATCTACAGTTTGTATATCTGTTTCCTTTTTTATTTCTGGAAAGTTTTCTGTAATTATTTCATTCAGCAGGTTACTCATTCCCTTGGTATGAATCTCTGTGCCTTCCTCTATCCCGATGACTCGTAAGTTTGGTTTTTTCAAGTTATCCCAAATCTCTTGGATGTTTTTCTCATGATTTTTTACCAGCCTATCTGAGTTGGCTACACTCTTTTCAAGATGATATATTTTGTCTTCATTATCTGACGTTCTGGCTTCTACTTGCTCCACTCTGTTAGTGATACTCTCGATTGAGCTTTTAATTTGGTTTATCGTTTCCTTCATTTCTAGAATTATTGTTTGATTTTTTTATAATCTCTATCTCCTGATAAAGATGCTTAACTTCTTCTTTTATTTGTTTATGTAATTCATTTTCAATGTGATCTTTAAGGTTCCTTTCCATCTGTCTAAGGTGTTCCTTGAGTTCTTTATATGGCCATTTTTCTGATGACTCCAGGTCCTCCTGAATATTTAGGCTGTCCTTCATTGTTTGTACTCCTTTTCTTCCTTGCTTTTTTATGCTCATGATACTTCTTGTTCTGTTTGACTGCTGAGTTACTGTTTACTCTTATAAATTTATTTGTTGCTTGGGAGGAGAGATATTAGAAGGGAAGGGAAGAAGTCACTAAAGAGAGTGAGTGTAGGCAGGTAGAATTCAAGAAAGGGGGAATAAGAAAATTGAAAAGAAATGAAAAGACAAAAGAAAAAAAGTGAAAAGAAAGAAAGAAAAAATGAAAAAATAAAAATTTAAAACCAAAAAAAATTATAATGATAATAAACAAATGGAAATTAAAGTTTAAAAAATAATAGTAATAATAATAGAATAAAAAGAATTAAAAAATTGAAACCATTAATAAGAAAGTTGAAGAACAACATCAACAACAAAAAATGAAAATAAAATTAAAAAAAATACCAATAATAATCATTAAAAAAATAATAATAAATGCAGTCATAGAGCTTGTTTAACTTCTCTTCCAGTAGGTGGAGCTATGCCCAATGGGCCAGGCTTCTCTTCTTGATGGGTGGGAACCAATCACTGTGCCTCAGCTCTTCTTCCCAGACTGTGCGGGTCTCCAATCCTGAGTGCCTAGGGCCTTCTCTTGTGGTTCCTCAAGCCAGGCCCCGCTCACCTGTGATGCTCACCACAATACTGGCTACACGCCAGGTCTGCTGCTCCTGGGAGCCCTGTTTCCATGGATGCCTGGGCACACCCTATCTCTTTGCCTCCCTCAGACCCTAAGTTTGTAGGGCTTGGGGCTGAGGACCCCCAGCGAATTTATTTGCCCTCAGGTAGCAACTCCCCTCGTAGCTGGTGCAAGGGACCTCTGTTGTCAGCAGAGGGATACCCTGGGTCTGACTATCGTGCTCAGTTGGCTTTTACCTCTGTGAGTTCAGGTGGGCCGACTAGTTATTTCAGCAGGATCATTAGTGCTGAGTCACGAGAAGCAGGTGAACCAGAACTAGAATGCAGCCCAATCCGGGCTCGGTGTGTTCTGAGAGGGGCAGACTCTTCGCCCGGGATCCCCTTCAGCTGAACAGTGCCTAGTGGTTCTGAGCGAACAGTATTTTGACAGTTTACTTCTCCCTGTGCTCGCGCAGCTGAAGGGGTTAGAGATTTGATCTCTCCGTGTCCGCCGCCATGTTGGATCACTTAGATTTTAAATTGTCACTCATCTTATCAGCTGTTCCATTTTACTCGGCAGCTCACTCGCGGGGTGAAGAGTCTGCTCTATGTTGCTCTGCGGGAAGTGGTGGCGGCGGCCCAGCTGTGGCCTTCGGGACCCCCGGGGAGGGGGTGTGGCCTGGGGGAGGGGAGGCAGCGCTTGGAGCCCGCGTGGGCCGGGTACTGGACACGCGGGAGAGCGGGCGGGGTGGGGGAAAGAAATTGAGATCTAGATTTAGGGAGTGAGCGTGGAGACGGTGGGGGAGAAGCAAAGCGGAAAGGCGGAGAGGAGAAGGAGAAGGGGCTGAGGGAGCCGGGCAGCTCGGGGGCTGCAGCCTTACTGCTCGCGCTGAAGTCGTGATGGACTCACTCCACCTTGGCTGGAGTTGTGGCGGATTCACTCCACCCAGGCCCCTTTCTTGACACGGTGCTGAGTCTTTGTCGACAGATCTCCTTTAATGATCTTTACTTCTTCTTTTAAGACGCGGCAACATACGCTGCGGGCATGGTGGCGCGGAGCACGGAGCGGCTTACTCACTTCCCGCCGCCATCTTTGCTCCCTTTCTGCTGCCTTTTCTTTATGGGTTTCTAAGTGTGAAAGTGTGGGGAAAAATATGTTTGCTTTAGTTCACACATTTCCAGCTCAAGAAGAATCGTGTCTACATTCAGTGAAGATAACATTAAAGCGTGGTCTAGGCCTTGAGTTTGGTGCTGTGAATGGCTGGGATTTAGAATTATCTCTTTTTAAAATTTATTTCTTACATACGTGACAATAGCCATTACATTCATAATTATCCTTTTAAGAATAGCCTTTTGGGAGAGAAAAACTTTATAAGACAAATGAAATTTGACTCCTACCTCTTTCAACCCACTTCCAGATCATGGAATTTTGAGAAAGAGAAACTATTTCAAATTTCATTGTTGAGTGGTTTTTTTGTGTGTGTGTGTGTGTAGAAAGAAAGGAGGAACAGAAAACTAAAGGAGCTGAGATTGTAATTGCTAAGTAAACAGCCTCAGGCTACCCATGTTTCCTGACCTTCCTTGTCATTGAATGGAGGTGTGGTCCTGACCTATCCTAGGGAGCACAGAGGATGAGTCTGGAGTCAGTTAAGAGCCAACATGACAGCTCCACCTTTCTCCTTCCCTATACCTTGGGGCTCCATGATCCAGATCATGCAGCTACCAAATGCATGTCATTCTGTGAAAGAAAAACAATTCTTTGGAATTATTTTACAAGGACACATTCTTTCATTTCAAAATTTAAAAGTCAAATACTTCAGTGAGAGGGAATATATGAAACTAAATTTAAATTTCTCTGCTAGTGACAAAGACAGATTATTTCTTGATATCTTGTTCTGTTCCTGCAAGGGCAGTGGATACTTAAAACGAAACAGAAAATGCATAGAATAAACACCAGAGAAGAGAAATAAAATAAAAAGATAAAAATGTTGATAAAATATTATGACACATTTTGCCTATTTAATGTAACTTTGGACTGTCATATAATGTGGGGATAAGGGACAAAAATGTCATAATTGGAGACTTTATAATTGAAAAGAAGAAAGGCTGTGATACACATAGGTGTTCTAAGTCTAAATAGGGCATTTGAAAGGGAAGATCTGAAAGAGCTTTGTAAAGGCATCCCTTTCTGGAGATCAGCATGCTTAGTTACATCATGATATATTAATATAGAGAGGAAGTTCCTAACATTTTATAGAAAAATAAAAACCAAAAAAATAGGCATTAATCCAAAATTAAGACAATTTAGTTATAGATAGTGTAGCAAGCAATTCTCTTGCATGAGAAGAGGGATTTTAGCCTTTTGAGGTCTTTCAAAACAGACCTGACAAATGTATTATTTTTGAATCACTTAGGATATGTGTAGTTATTTTAGTATTGTGCATAATGAAAGTTTAGTTGTACAAAACTGAAATAGTGAAGTGTTAAGATATTTCACCAGGATTAAGCTAATCCTTCTCTAACACAGGGGAAAATAGTTGCCAACAAACTCTATTTTTAACAGCCACTTGAGAGAGACAAGATGGGACTTATAAAAATCCCTTTCAAGAAGTTTTCCAGTACAATAACAGTTTACACCCAACACACACATAAATACATTTCAAAAACTTTGCCTGTGCCAAGTTACAAAGTCTGACTTGTCAGAGTTGCATCATGTTTTTAAAGCATGTTTGAAACGAAGCTTGTCATAATCAGACTTCAGTGAATCTAGGAGGATTGTCTTTTTAATTTTTTTTTTAAAGAAACTCAATGGGCTGCATTTCCTTTGAGTTTTACAAAGAATTATTTCAGTATCAAAATTCCACATATGGGAGGAAAACCAATTTTATTTTACCTCTTTTGGAAGATATTGTTTTTATTCATTTTGCATGTACAATAGGCTTTCCTCCTCCACCAGGCTTTACGATGTGGATGTCAGTGTGCAGAGATGCAAACCACTATAGAGAGGCAGCTTATGATGTGGCCCCTTAAATATGTGCTTTCTGTATTACAGTATCAAGGCCAGGTCATGGACTGAGTCTGGGTTCCAGAGTTTGCTTATGGTAAAAAAAAAAATAAGTGAAAGGGGAGGGGAAAGGACCAGGGAATAGATAAATATGTAACAGCAGACCCAATGGCAAGACTTATTTTTGAAAGCAAGAGACCTATCTAAAAAAAACGTTTAAAATTCCATTCTATGCAGATTTATTTTGGGATTGTGTATTTTACTAAGGGAGCTGTAATCACTCCCATTGTTATATGTGATCTTAAATTATATTTCCAACTATCCTGAGTCTCTTGCTTAATATTTTTATATAATATTTATGTAATATGTATTTATAAAGTAGTACACTATATAATATATAATATATTATAATGTTTTATTATTTTTATAATCTAAACACTTCTTCAGAGAAATTATCATTATCTGTGATTATATGGTAGGTGTGAGTATTACATTTCTGCTTATCATTTCTGTTTCCGTGAAAGCTTGGTGAATGTGGGTTTTCTGGCTGTGTAGCTCACCATCATATTATCACTGCCTTTCCCAGTGTCTGGGATTTTGTTGACACCTAGTAGAAGAATGTTGAATGAATGAGGGAGATTTTCTAATACCCCATCTTTACAGAAGGGGTATGTGTGACATCAGGGTGTTCTGATTGGTTATGGCACTGGGCTGCCCAAGTGATCTTTCTGAATTTTTCAGAAAAAAAAATATTTCCTGAAATTCAAGTACTAAATCTGTCTGTGCTTAACAACTCACCCTGTTCTATTGGGCATTGCTCACGTTTGTTTTTGTGATTCCTCTTCTTTTGCTTTAGGAACTGAGTGACACCTTTGTGTCCATATGTTCTTTCCATTGGCATGTCAATGGATATCATCCATTCGTTATCTAAGCTTACTGGCCTGGAATTCATTTTATCTTCTTAAGGGTGACTTTGGATATTTTTATTGAATTCGTTAAATTTAAATTTTGAAGTTTGTTTCTCAAATGACATTTCCAATTACTCCAGAGACAGAAATGGGTATTTCAACCTATCCCCTGCTTGCAGACAATACCAGTGGATCTATCTTTATTATGGCCATAGATCTATTTGTGGTGAAACATACAACAATTGTGTATAATTGAATGTAGTAAATAACATATGCTATTATACTAGGGCTGTATGAATGATGAAGAATGATGCAGAGTAATTTAAAAGCAGGTTTGTTCCACAGGCAGCAGTACCATTTTGTTTCTCAGGACATATTTCCCATCAAAAAGATGGTGAGTTTCTAGATGTTATAATACGATCTTAGTAAAAAGCTACTAATTGAAGGCTAAATTGAGACAGAATGAAATGTTCCTAAGCTAGCAAGAAAAGCTTAGCATGACAAACATTTTAAATTGATTCTTCTACTTTCATTCTCTTTTCAACATCAGTCTTCTAGTTCTCAATTTCAATTTCAAACATATCAGTCTTAGATTATCCAGTCTATGATGTATGCACGCAGAAGCAAGTTGCACTGTCTCAAGACCTTTATTTGATAGCTATGTCTGAATGGACAATTTCTTTACCTTTGTTACTAAGCTGATTAGGCAAATGAGAAGGTTGGAACTCCCTGTGTTCTGGTTTATCTTGACAAGATATTTGTAATAGATGTGACTTAAGACTTTTTTGAATGCCTAAATTACATAGTGATTACCACACAAAGTTAGTAATGATGGGTTTTTAAATAAATCAGTCTACAATTGCAAAATGATCTCCAGTTTTTGACAATCTATCTGCAAGCTTTATATGAAAACTGCAACGGAGACCACTTTTTATTTTATTTTTCATTTTCAGGAAAACTAACAACATTGAAGGAGTTTTTACTTTGATAGTTTAGAGGTAATTTTTTGAAAACCATACTAGTGATGCAATTTTTACTATATTACCTTGAAGTTTGTGGTTCCAATTTTGTTTATTGCTGAGCAAGCTCCAAATGGATTGACTCTCTTGCAGATAACTATATAGTTCAGATAAAACACATCTCTCCAACAAATGCAAAACCCAAAAACCTATATGAGAGTGCTGGACAGAGGCCCAAGCAGGCAATCTGGGAGTTGGCAGAATCTGGTACTGGGAGAAGGAATCTGCCTGGTGTGAGTTTCTTTCTTCTGTAGCATCAAGACTGCTGACAGGCCTTAGTCTATGGCATGTGGAAATGCTGAGCAGTCAAAATTCAGTGGAAAACTCTCAGATTTTCTGACTTGAACAATCAGAGTTCAGAGTTTGGGCAACTACAGCTTCTGGGAGGTAAGAGAATAAGGAAGAGAGTAAGAGGAGGGAGCCCAGAGTTTTGTGTACAATCTTATAGTTTGTTATTAACACTAATGACTCTTATAAAACTAGTCATGTATCTACAGGAAATACATGCTGAATTCAAAAAAAGGTAAAAATTATAAGTTGGTTGTTATAGTTTAATTATGAGGTATTCCCCTAAAAGTTCACATGTAAAACAATGCAAGAATCTCTAGAGGTAAAATGATTTGGTTACAAAAGCTTTAACCCAATCAATGAATTGATCCTCTGCTGAGATTAACTGAGTATAACTGAAGGCAGGTAGATGTGGCTGGAGGAGGTGGGCCATGGGGGTGTGCCTTTGGGGTATATTTTGGATCTGGCCAGTGGAATCTCTCTCTGCTTACAATCATCATGTGAGACACTTCCCTCTGCCACACTCTTCCACCCTGACGTTCAGCCTCACCTTGAGCCCCCTAAAATGGAGCCAGCCATCTACAGTGTGTAATTAATAATTATGAACTGAAACCCTTGAAACCATGAGACATCAAATAATATTTTCCTCCTCTAAAATTGCTTTTGTTAGTTTTTTTGGCCACAGCAGTGAAAAAGCTGGCTGAAACATTAACCTAATTTGAAATAAATGCCATATTGATGATTGTCTAAAAGACTTTATATGCTGAGAGAAGTAGAGGTCCCTTCTCCCAAAATACAAATGATACATGAATGGCTAAGATTTTAGAAGCAGACATTTAATATCCATACTATATAAAGAACTCAAAAAACTTAACCAAAATAAATAGCACAAGCACTAAATGGAAAAAAAAGAATTAACCAGACATTTCTTAAAAGAAGAAATACAAATGACCAACAAATACATGAAAAAATGTTCAACATCCCTAGGAATTAGGGAAATGCAAGTGAAAACTACATTATTTCATTGCTATTCATTGTCAGAATGGCAATAATCAAGAATACAAATAACAATAAATTCAGGTGAGGGTGTCAGGGAAAAGGTGCATTCATACATTGTTGGTGGTACTTCAAGTTAGTGTGACCACTTTGGGAAACAGTATGGAGATTCCTCAAAATACTAGGATGGAAACTACCATATCATCCATCTATTCCAGTCCTTAGTATGTCTCTGAAAAAACTAAAATCAGCCTACTCCAGTGATAATGGGACATCAATGTTTATAGCAGTGCAATTCATAATAGCTAAGTTATGAAACCAGCCCAGGTGCCTGTCAACAAATGAATTGCTAAAGAAATATACACAATGGAGCTTTACTCAGTCATTAAAAAGAATAAAATTATAGCAGTTGCTGGTAAATGAATGGAAATGGAAAACATCAGTAAGTGAAATAAGCCAGACACAGAAGTCAAGGGTCAACTTTTTTTTTTTTCACATGCAGAAGCTAGAAAAAATAAGAAGTGAGGAGGGAGGTATATCCTATGAAAATAAAGGGTGAATCAGTGGAATAGAGGAGGGGGATGGAGTGAGAAAGAGGAGGGATAGGAAAAGGGAGGAACCATGGAATAAAACTGACAAAATCATGCTCTGTACATATATGAATATATCACAGTGAATTTCACCTTTCTCTATATCCATAAAGAACCAATATAAAACAAAAAGTTTTAGGAGTAGTATTGTGACTTTCTAAGTATAATTAATGCTTGTCTGCCTAGTAGAAAATCCTGGAAACATCTGTTTCATTGGGCATATTTTAGGGTAGTCATAATAAATTATTGACTAGTGAAACAATTTTGCTTATGACTTTAAGAAGGAGATATCCCTTTTTAAATTCTTTTCCTTTTAGTTGTATATGACAGTAGAATGTATTTTGACATATTATACATACATGGAGTATAACTTCCCATTCTTCTGGTTGTACACGGTATGTGGAGCTATACCAGTTGTGTATTCATATATGAACACAGGAATGTTATATCTGATTTATTCTATGACTTTCCTATTCCCATCCACTCTCTTCCTTTCATTTTTCTTTGTCTAATGCAATAAAAAGAAGGAGATATTTCTTATCATTACATTTTCTTTGTATTGTTAATATGAACACACTAATCCTGGTTGAGAAATTGTTTTGAATTTCTATCATGAGTTCCCCATTGGTCTTGACTTTTTCACCTACTACATATCTTGTCCAATAAATTTTCTACCTGGCACTCATCTGTCTAGCTGAACTGCTTCTCTGCTTTCTAACTTGATTTAATAACATATCTTCTTGTAGCTTCTCTATTTCCCACAAATCAATTTAGAATTTGTGGGTGAAGCGAATACACAAAATCAACCTCATCTGTTAGACTGCATCCACTGGAACCTAGCCTAGTGTTCAGTGAATAATAGATGCTTAATAGTTGTTGAATCAATGAATGCATAGTAAAATGTCCCAGAGAAGAGTAGGATAGTGTTCAAGAGATCAGAAAAGTAGTGATTCAGAGTCAGAAATCTCTTTATTAGAACCAGATACTGGACTTTGCTCTTTGACAGTTAGTCAGAAGAGTTATTCCTTATTTCTTTGGAAAGTAGTATTTAGCTTTCAGGAGGATGGCAATAACAAAAACTTAGTCCTTCTCCTACCGTGCTGTCTGGAGAAAACATACTCTGAAGTAGATAGACTGGAGGTTAGATTTTTGTTCTGCCTGTTGTTAACCATGTGACCCATGCAAGTAGTTGCTCCTGCATAAGTCTGCTATCTGCATCTGTGAAGTGAATGCATTGCTCTCTGGATGAAGCAACATAGAGTTGAGAAGTCTCTAGTAAAAGAGTAAAATTACTTCTAGGTAAATAGTAATGATTATCACAGTTTTATTGAGTTTTGTTCTGTATTTATGTGCTACTTCTGATAATTGCCACCACTGGTAGGTACTGATAGTTCACTTAACAGACGAATGAAAATCTAGGGCAAAAGGGTGGTGAACTTATTTGTCATTTTGAAGTCATTGTGATTCTCCTGTCCCCACCCCAAAGTTTGTTCCTTTCGACTTCTCTATGCTGCCTCTTTGAAGGTAGTTGGGGAAAAAGAAGCAGCTATTTACTTCTTTTCATCCTTCATCCTGAGGTCCTTCCCCCCCACCTCACCACCTTCTCCTCCTCCTTCATTACATTGACTATCTTATTCGTGAAACAGTAACAGTTATTCTTATTTTAAAATGTGGCTATAAGGAACTTCAGAGGATTTGAAGGACTGGAAGTTAGGAGATGGTGAAATGTTTCATTAAAAAAGATCTCTGTGTCACTACATCTTTACGAAGATCACATTTCATATTAAACAAGTCAAAGAATAGTTTGTTTCCCTCAAGTACTGCTTTTGTAAACAGCCTGCTAATTTATAAGAATTTAACTCTCTGTGTGTCATAAAGATGTTTAGAATATGCCTTGATTTATCCTTATTAATTTATAATGACAAATTTTCAGTTGAGTAGATTATTTTCAGTGGAGTAACCATATTCAGAAGATATTTTTTTCCTTTTTTAAAATTGTTGTGTGTTTTTTAAAGATCTCATCTAAAACACTGTCAGCCTCAGAGCAGTGTCAACTTGGAAACCTTAGATGTTGGGTCAGTAATGCTAATATTTGAGATCTTGGTTCCAGGAAGTCTAGTTTTATCTGACGCACTGGCCACTCCAATAAGGGTGGCCCTTACACTTACTTCACCCTTGTTTGGCAATTGCATATGAAAGGGAATATCCTGAAAAGTGACATTTTTTAGAGACATTACTGTTCCTTGTCTCTAAGGATTACTTGGTAGAAGACAAGCTCATGCCCTTTAACTCTGCCTCTGTGCTCTAAGGCTGGGTCCATCAATTTTCTCTTTCCATAAAGATGTCGTGGCTGTCTCTTGAACTAATTTATGCTGCTGTTTTTATTTGGCAATTTACTTTCCTGGTTTAACATGCCAAACAAACAAAAGCAGCTCTTGTGGGAATCCTTCACTAACCTTATTTTATAGCGTTTCTTAAAAGTTTGCATTGTAGACCTGAATATTTTGTACCTCTTTATCAAATGATCAAATGCATCTCAGTTTTGAATGTGCTGTTGTGGAACTTTTTCCTGTTATCATTAAAAGCTCAGTATTTTTTTTTTAGTGCTTTTCATGCTTTAAGTCTAAAAATTGAAAATGTTATGGCTATAAAAAGTCTTGTAACCTTGGATTTCTAAAAACAAATACTAATAACTCAAAGTCACTAAAAGGTCAAGATTATGCTAATGTTTTTCACAGTATTGATTTTAAATTCAGAAAGAAATTTTTGACTGGTTTCTAAGTGTTGAACTTCCATTTTTATACACACACACACACACACACACACATACATTTTTGTTAACTTTACACTGTTATTTTATCTAGTTATGTGTAAGTCTAGTTAAGAGACATTAAAATATCATAAGAAATCTGAATTTTAATCTCATATTATACAAATGGTATATGATAGGGTGGAAATTTGTGAGAAACTAAACAGTGTTTTATAATTCTAGTTTTTACTTCTGCATCATGACCTTACTGTAGTATGGCTACATCTTAATAGTTTTTTTTTTACAATTAAAAAAAAATTTTAGTTGTAGATGGACACAATACCTTTATTTTATTGATTGATGTGGTCCTGAGGCTCAAACCTAGTGCCTCACACATGTGAGGCAAGCACTGTACTACTGAGCTATAGTCCCTTCCCCCTCAATAGGTTTTTAAGAGGAAAGTGAATTGGTATTTTTCTATTGCAAAAGATTTCAAACATGGGACAAATGAATCCTGAGGCTTACTCTGAGGTTTTTTATTTTACTTTGCTATGGAATAATTATTTCAGATTTCACTAGATTTAAAATGTTTATCTCTATCCTAAGACTAAAGGCTATGATGTATAATACTGTGGGTGGGTAGAAAGTTTCTTCATTCCTTCCCAGGATCTGATTGAAATAGTGAAAAAAAAAACTGGACCCCCAAGACCAAAAGACATAAAACAATAAAATGGCTCAGATTTTCTAAAGTAGTGAAACTGGGTTTGGGAGAATCATGACTGAGGAACATGTGCCTTTAGTCCCTATTTCCTGGGCACCCCTGGGCCTCTCCCTGTTTTCCTCATTAACTTTGGAGGTACACATTGGTGGTTGTACTTAACTGGTCCAGTGATGGACCCTGGAGTTCATCTACGCCAATTGTCGTCTTTCCCTAGGATTTTCTAACCTGGATCCAGAACAAGAAAAAACAGGCAGACAGGGAGGGAGAAGGAGAGACACAGAGATCGGGGGTTGGGGGGAGAAAGAGAGAGAGAGAGAGAGAGAGAGAGAGAGAGAGAGAGAGAGAGAGAGAGAGAGAGAGAGAGAATTTATTCTGCATCAGTAATCAAAACTTTAAATGTGTGCCATTCACATGGTGTTAATGGAGTTAGCAGCTGTGGCAGATAGACTTTATGGTGGCCCCCACCTCCCTATCTCTGGTGTACATGAGTTTGTATACTTCCCTTCCTTTGCAAGTGGGCAGAGCTTATAAGCTTATAACTTGTTTTTGTTTTTTGGTTTTTTTTTTTTTTTGTACCACGGATTGAACTCTGAGGTGCTGAACCACTGAGCTACATCCCCAACACTTTTTATTTTTTGAAACAAGGTCTCCCTAAATTGCTGAGGCTGGATTTGAACTTGTGATCCACCTGATTCATCTTCCTGAGCTGCTGAGATTACAGATGTGCACTACTGCGCCCAACTGTAACTTGCTTCTAACCCATAGAGTATGGCAAAGGTGATAGACGAGACTTGTGATTGCATTAATTATATAATACTCACACCTTGGGCTGACATTGAAACTTGAATTTGTGGTGTTAGATATTGGCTAAGTTTAAAAACAACAATATCTAAAACTTTGGCTGTGCCCTCTTGACTTAATTTAGCATCATTTAATTTAGTAATTTTGGAGATTGTCAAGTATAAGAGTCATGGAAAGACTACTGTCTATACAATTTTAATTTGGACACAATTGCCAAATTTACTGCATCGTCTTCACCAAGTAAATAGCAATAGTCTTTTTGTTAAAAAAAAAAAACCTTCCTAAATGTCTTTCCCAGTTTCCTCAGACACAGGGGATGATAGAAATACTGTGAAATGCAAACCCATACATAATATCAGTATAAACTACACAACTTCAGCTTGATTTTGTTCAAAATAGCTTAATAACATTATAGGCTTGTTTTTAATTTTATGCTTCTTATTTCTTTTATTTGGGTCACATTAGTGTCGGTGCATCTGGTCATTTCAGCTCTTTCAGCTCACTTTTCTGCTTTTGTGACAACAGAATGTTTGAAGTTGACTACTCACAATCTTGGTTTGGTTGTGCTAATATCCGTGTTATTTTAAAAAGAAAAATCTGTGCTGAAAACAAAATCGCAACCAAAACTTCCTCCTCAATAGCACCACATAGAGAACATCAACAGGTGTTCTCAGACTGGGAAGGGTGGGACTTAGAAGGCTTCTCACCCACATTATCTCCTTGGTGAGACTTTCTTTTGTGAAGTTTTTTCTTCAAGATGATGAGAAAAGAGCACATTGTTGGAAAATTGGTGTCATTTGTTTATTTGGAGATTGCGTCAATAAATGGTAAACATAGATATATGAATTAACTGCTAAGTAAATACTATTTGATGACAAAAAATGGAAGTATAGAAGAATTGAAATTCATGAATGCATGGAGACACTACAAACAGAAATTTGTCTCCTGTGGAATGTCAGGCAGGCATTATTGTGCAGTTTATGAGATCAATGGATGCTTTGACTCATAATGATATAGTTGTTGTTCCTACCAGACGATTGAAGACATACTTTATTGCTACTTAACAGATATAAAGACAAAAAAATAAGTGTTGAGAAGGTCTTCCCAGGTCACATCTTCTCAAATTATATTCCCTGAACAACATTTATCTGGTATCTCAGTGAGTGATCTGAGAACATAGTGTTCCATGAGCAAGTAAGCTTGGAAATTGCCTCTCGTACTGTTAGGCAAGGGGAATAAGCTTTCCGACTCTACCACCCTGAATGGAGATTGTGAAGATAATATGTGGCATATTTCAAATTTACTGAAAGAGTAGACTTTAAGTGTTTTCACCACAAAAAATGAGGTGATCAATTTCTCAGCATAATTTAATCATTCCATATTGTGAAAACATCACATTGTGCCCTATAAATATGTACAATTATGATTTATCAATAAAATAAAAATGCAAATGCTCTTCATGGAATTTAATAATAAATATTAACATAGAGGTTTTCAGAAACTCTCATATATAGAATGAGACAAGGGAAAGATAGAGAAAGGAAAGAAGGTGAAAGAAAGAAACCTGTTTAAAGACTAAATGAGTCCTCACCTATATCAAGGCAGACTTCCTCAACATGCAGTTCACTGGCCCCTGCCTGCAAACTCCCCCTCCCTACTCCATTCCCAAAGCTTTTCTCTGAGCAGCCTTAAGAGAAGCCACATCTGCAGTCATTCATTAACTACCATAAGCAAAAATCTACTGGACTTCTGCTCCATGCCAGTCACAATGGTAAGTGTCAGAAATCTGATGTTGAGCTGAAAACATGGATCCTGCCTACCCTGTGTCAGAAGGAATTAGTACCAAAATAAGCACACAATTGCAATAAAATTTGTTACAGATCACAATCAGGGAAAAGGAAAGAGCTTAATAAAGCACAATAATGGGGAGTAAACTAAGACTGCTGAGTGGTGACGGGCATGGAAAACTTCCTGGAGGAGGTGATATTCAAACTACAGCCTGAGGAGTCAGTTGCTGTTTACCAGGTGGAAATAGAGAAGTGTCTGTTACAAGAATGACATCACTGCAGGGTAGAAAGCCTGGGGGAGATTCTTTAAAAATGACTACAGTGCCCCTAAGGATGTTGTTTAAGAGATCTGGAGAGATGGGCAAAGACCAAGGTTCCAAAGGCCTTGAAAAATCTTTTTTTTTTTTTTTCATTTGAAAGAAATTGTTTCTTCCCTGTGTTACTAATTTAAGGGTTTCTTTTCTCCTATAGACTAGAAGCACCCACGTACATAACTAATAGATCTATTAGCTTCAGAGGTAAGACAGTATTCGTGGTGTTGAATACTATACATCAACTGAGTCTACTGAGGGTGAATCTTCAGGTTAGTTTTAAAGATTTTATTTCATCCTAAAATTTTATCAAACTTTTATTTAGCATCTTTCTACTTAAGCCAACTTTTATTTAGCATCTTTCCACCTAATTACTGGTAGATCCCAGTATTGTCAAATATCTAGCCCAGAGATGCCTGAATTTTTGTCCAGCTTTTGCTAGACTTGGAAATATTATATGATTGTTCAATTGGCAGCAGGCTCTGCATAAGAAAATATTACAACATAGGCTTGATTTTTTTTCAATTAAATTTTAAATGAATGCAGAAATCTGAGCGCTTACTCCTTTTAAATGGTTTAAATTTAACAATACATTCTGCATTGTGCAATAAAGAAGCAGCTGTAAATGCAATGAATATTTGTTTACGATGTCTTGGTGGTAATTGGGTTTAGCAAGGCATGCACCGAACAGCTTTCTTCAAATGACTTATTGGGAATGTGAAAGGACGATGAGTCTCTTTCTACAGCCAAGCTTCCTTTCTTGAATCCCTGAGATGGTATTACGAATAAATTGCAGAACAGATTTAATACCAAGCATAAAAGACCCTTGTCCCAGATGCATGGACATAACTTATAATTACTATACTATGTAAAGTATGCTATTACTATTTGACTTACATTTGCTATAATTACTGGGTATTATTCTTCAAGTAGCTGGGAATAAATGATCATTAACAGATGATGTCCTTTGTAATTCTGATATATGATAACCAGTACAATTTTATTCTTCCCTCTGGAGGTAAAGTGCTTAGCTTATAATAACAATTTAAGAATTGGGAGGGGTGGGGTGGGTATTGGAGTCTGCTTCCTGGAGGATCATTGAAATTTTTTTGCTGCTTCTGTAAAACGCCATGAGTTTATTTGTTTTCCTTTAACATGTTTATTTTTGAACCAAGCTGTGTTTTTCTAGTTAAGAATAATGATCCATCAGAACCTACTATGCCTTAACTATGGTTCTTTTTTTTTTTTAATTGCTGTAGGAAGACATCCAGGGGATAAGACACAATTGTCTCTAAAGTTAGAGATTTCACCCATGACATTAAGGATGCTTTTTTTCCAGTGACTGAATTTTCACCTTCAAACCTTAAAGGTCACACAAAGGTAATGTTTTTCTTAAAACATACCTATTAAAGTGACCAAAACCTTAACATAAACACAATCTTTTAAAATGCAAACACCTGAAAAATCCAGGATTTCAATCCTGGCCTCAATCTTTGAATATGAAAAGAAGAACAAGGCATACTGAAATTCCTCTGAAGCAAGATCTCAACCCTAATTTTAAAGAAATAGCCTGATTCTTTGGTTTCTTTCCCCCTACAAAACATCCTTAGTTGAAAATTTCTTTTCTTACTGTGGGGGAAAAATACATTGACCAAGAGTAAATGCCACATAACAAGTTGTCATCTCATACAGTCTTTTAAGTGGTATTTCTCTGGTGTAAACTATTAAGTCATTAAAAAAATAAAAAGGAAGAAAAGAATTAATGTTTGTGATCTAAAATTTCCCCAATAATATCACGGTGGCAATGCAACCCTTTCTACTTTTCTGATGATTTGCCTCAGCTATAAAAGTTGATGGATGCATGTTGTTTTAAGATATAATTAAAATAAATAAGGAAGGGAAATAGATAATATTGTGCATTAAATGCCTATTGCGTGTTGAATATGTTTATGGAAATATCTGTTAGTCATTCTGTTTTTTGAGACAAGGGTTTAGAAAGCCGGCACTATTTTTTAGTTCTATTTCATATGTGACTTGTGGTTTCCTGAACTTTGCAAGGTTCTTGCAATCTACCTTGTAAATTTGCCCAAGGGCTGTGTGTCTCTGCAGCTAGAGCTGCCCAGACATGAAAGCCATGGAACCATAAAAGCAGGATAGCCTGATTCATTGCAGGTTACCTTAGAGATGGAACCTGAGCTTCCTGTTCCTGTATGGGAGACCAACTGCAGGAGAAGTGGATTTAAATGATTCTCATCATCTAAAATCATTCTGTTTCATTTTTATAGTATGGGCTTTCAGTCCATAAACAGGAACTAACAATCTGAAAGTGCATCCCCGCAATGGAAAGAAATATCATAATGACCTTTTCCTGATATCACTTGAAAGAAGGGTCAACCAAATATGTGGAAGGAATTGCCTTATTGTTGTGTCTTAATTTCAAAAACTTTCTTTCTGATTGTAAAATTAAAACTTGTTCAGGTTAGAAAGCATAAAAAAACCACAAGAAAATAAAACAAAAATTAAACATAATGCTATCAATGGGAAGTAGTCACACTTATTTAGGTCTAGATATAAATATGTACCTTCAAATTAGGAAGAGAAAGGAGCATCAGCAAATTCAGACTTCGGGTGTCTGAGGTCCAGAAAGCCAGGCATGCAGGCTAGACTGGAGAGTGAATCTGAGCTCGAAGTGCCAAGAGATGTGCAGAAAACCTACAGAAAGATAAAGATACAGTGTACACCAAGAAAACAAGAAGCAGAAGTCATTGGGACAGTGAAGATATTTAGCAAAGAAATTTAAGAAAAAAAATGTAATAAAGTTAGTATAGTGATAAATTTTTAGTATAATTTTTGATACCAGTATAAAAGTGAACTCTGTAAATAATAATATGGGTGTGTTTAAGGGAAGAAAGAATTTTCCGGCTGGCTCTGATTTGTCTTTAGAACCCTGTAAGTGGTCCGCAGTAGGCATTGCTGGCCAGTTTCTGAGTGGTAAGGATTTATGTCTGGGGCAGGTGGGCAAAGCATGTTTCTTCCATATTGCAGAATAAAATTGGAATCATAATGCAAGCAGATCTATTTTAAAAACTTAGTTTGCCTGCATCCTTCTCAGATTTTCTTTCCCAGCACAATTAGAAAAAAAAATTTTTCAAATGTTTGAAATGGAAAGACATGGTCCCAGAGGCAGACTCTTAAAATTTGTTTATTTTTTTGGTTACTGAGAAGATTTTCCAGTGTTCTTAAATATATTTGAAAACATGACTTCTCATGTGTTAAGTCCTATGGAGGTAGCACAGTTTATTTAAACATTTATATAAACACCCCTCTATTGTTGGAGCTTTCATTTGAAACTGTTATTTTGTCATCAGTGACTCTTGGAATGTCCATGAAGTAATTTCTGGTCAAGTTCATTGCTATGTCATAGGGTCTAACATATGGACTAGCACAGAGGAAATGATCCATCAGAAAGTTTTTAGTAAATTAGTACTTACTTTGAATCTCTTTTAATTTCCTTGAGACATATTTCTAGAAGTGGAATTACAGGGTCAAAGTTAAGGAACATCTTTAAGGCTCTCTCATAGGGAACTGTGTTTCCTATCAGCGTCACCCCTCATTGGCAGTTGCTTTATTCCTCCTGAAACTTTCCATTCAACAGGAGCATATGCATTGTGTACCATAAACATGACCTCAAGATCCTGGGTACAACACTAAAAACCTTCTGATCTTCAAATTGTACTTGTTAGATAACTAACTCA
The DNA here is from genome assembly GCF_964194105.1 of Spermophilus citellus. Taxonomy (NCBI): domain Eukaryota; kingdom Metazoa; phylum Chordata; class Mammalia; order Rodentia; family Sciuridae; genus Spermophilus; species Spermophilus citellus. The sequence goes on along the minus strand of NC_138187.1, from coordinate 87,270,465 downwards.
GTTTCACCTCCTTTAAAGAAATTTACTTCAATGCTTAACTTTTGATTTCTCTTGAACTTAAAATTTTTCATAATGGTAGCAGAATATTTCCATTCTAATTCATTGTTTAGTCGTATTAACATTTTTCTGCATGTGTTTTAATTTTGGTTTTTTGGTGGATTTATTTATTTTTGGCCAGTATTTCATATAGCTTTGCCTTGTTTCTTTAACTAGATTATAGACTCATTGAAGATTGAAAATTATAGTGATTTGGGAACACAGCCTTTTGGGTCCTTTGATATTGCTGAAACACATTGGCTCTGTGACTTTGTACAAGTGACTTAATTCAGCTTTCTCACTTATCAGCAGGGTTAATGACACCTGCTTCTCATGATTGTTTTAACTATTAAGTGAGAAAAAGGTATCTAAAGTGCTTAGCACAGAGCTGGGAAAGTATTAGGAGCTCAATAAATTTTATGATCTTGTGATTTTCTCGGAGAATATAGGCATCATTTTTGAAATTCCACTCAGTCAACTGGAAACGTGATCTGTGGGTGGTATTCACTGTTCTTTCAGGAAGCAATGAGTGGGAAGGGGATGCTGTGCTTCTGGGATTTACATTTTCTAGAATGTGCCCGACTATCATGACAGACTTATCCAGACATATTTTAGGTACTAAAATGATAATCCTTAGTCAGAAAAATGGGAAGTGCTTTTAAATGAATTCTCCAAATATCTCTGAATGTTTACCTCGGATCAAAGCCCCAACATAGGAACAGATCTGAATGTGGGTTGAAACCACTCTTTCACTGGGAAAAACAACTTGTTGCCTTTCCTTGACTTTTTTTTTTTTTTTTTCAAACCACTGTGACTACACACATGCTCACTTTGCAGTATGGTTTTGCTAAAACCTGTTTGCCAAGATCTCATTTAATGAAGCTTTAGGAAAGATTTATTGGCCATGAGAATCCTGTTTTCCACTCTTTGTATTTGTTGTCAAAGAAAATTCCACTCAAGAAGGAGGCACTTTAAAGCTCACTCAGGCCGCATCCCTGTAAGCCTTTTATTCCTACCCAGAATATAGAAACCAAACACGTGGCATGGAAAGCCACTGGCTTTGCAGGGTAAGATCCATGATTTTTTTTTTTTTTGGTCCCCTTGAACTAGCAAGTGGTGTTTGGAATGTGGAAAGGCCATTTGACAAAATAAAACAAGTGGTCTTTAAAATTGTGTTTTAATTCTAAAAAGTAATTTTCAGGGAAAAAAAAGTATCTTTGGTATTAAAAATGATAGAAACCAAGGGGTACAAAAATGACCAAAGTATCTAAAGATAAGTTTTTAAAGTTACAATCCACAGGATAACAAAGGATCATCAAGGTGAGAAGTCAAACCTTGGATTTTTTGCTTTTCTATATTTTGCTTGGTGGCAAGAATTAAAAGCTTGAGCAAGGTGAACTGTATTAACGGTTTGTATTTTTTTTTCTATTAGTTTCAAGTAACTTTTCTCCAGTAGAAATTAGTGACGAAGTGCATCGAGTTTTCTTATGATGGAGTCTCAGCAAAATCCTCTTAGACCAACAGATTTTGATAGCTGTAGGAGTGGCTGAACTTCTAGAAGAGAAAACCCCAGGGGAATCTTCTAGATAGGGCATTAAGGTTGACTTCAATCCCCTAGCAATACCTGTACTTTCCCCATTTCAATTCTCCTTTTAATTTCTTCTGTGAAAAGTAGAATCACAAAGGCAAAAGCCAATTTATTAGAAATTGAGGGAACATTGAGTTGAGAACAAATTTTTCCTGAGGGCAGGGAGTGTAGCATGGTAGGGAAAACTTTTAGCTTACTTTCTCTCTCTCTTTTTCTTTTCTTTTCTTTCTTTCTTTTTTTTTAGGTAGGCATATTATTATTGACAAAAGCTGTTCTTCTGAAGGAGAAATCTTTATATGAAAATAAAACATCAAAGTGATACAACAGTTAAAGCATTCTTGATACATTTACTTCCCTGTCAGGGAGAAAGGAGAATTGCTGTATGAGGTGGGAGAAGATCTGGAAAGAGATGTTGGCTACATTTATCAGAGACCTCTTTGCATTTGTGGACTTGGTTATGAAGGGCTTTGTTAAAATAGCAGTGGTAATAGGCAATGTCACTGTCCTTCCATTTGTAGGGTCATTTCCAAATGTTCACAGAGAATAAGATGGAACATATCATATGGTGCTATTGAGCCTCATATGTATAGACAGCATATAATCCTTAAAGTATGACCAATCTTAAAATTCTAGATATTAAATTTAAAAGGTGCAGCAGCTAGTGTTGCAGTTTGGCATCTACCCCACTTAGAGACTCTGGTGATTTGAATTTTGTAGCTTCTTTGGTCTTAAGGGGAGCTTCAGTACTGCTAGTCTTTTCCTTCACCTATTTCCCAGACCTATTTCTCAGGTCAAGAAAAGCAGAAGACTGAAACCAAAAAAATAACTCTTATTATTGAGGTGGCACTAATCTGAATTCTCCGAAAACCTGTTTTGGAGGTAGATGGGTTCAGGCTTGCATATTTTCTCCGCCATTTGTGCAATCTTAGGAAAGATGCTTACTGCTCCAAATCTGTTCCCTTTTCTGTGAAATGAAACAGGAAGGAATTTCTCCTTAGAGTTGTTTTAAGGAGCAAATGAAATTTACTTGGGACGTATGTGAAGTATTCCCTTAGTGTCAATTATGTAACAGACACTCAAAAGATGGTGCCAATGTAATATAATAGTTCCTTAGTATTAACAGGTCCTGGGACTGAAGATGTCTGAAGACACATCCTTGCTTCTTTAGTGATATTGTTATGCTTTATAAAATGGTACATGGTACTTTAAACTTGAGGAAAATCTGCCATGACCATGATTTCTTGGGTTTGCTACCATTTTTCTACATTTTCAATGTAAAGAATTTTCTCAGGTAGGAACTGACACTATATTTTGCTGTTGGCTTATCATGGATGATAAATTAGAGAATGGATGGACATTGTATGATAACACCAGGCTAGGGAACCTGCCTACACAGCATTTATCAGAAAGACTTCTGTGTGTTCAACATGCATGATCAGGGGCCTTCGGATCACAAGACCTACTTATTGGGGATGATATCAGTTTACAACTATTATAGAGAAGCTTCAGTATACCAAAAGTAACTTTGAAATTACTTTCTTTTGAAATATCAAAGGTACTGTCCTACACTGTTGTCAAAAACCATGCCTATATAACCTACTATGAGAAGCAGAAAGAAAGGAGAAAACAGTGAATTTTTTCATACTTTTAAATTATTGAATCTATTTACATCATTGTATCATCCTCCTCTTAGGTTTGTTAATCATTTTGGATTTGATTACCCTAAACATTCATAAAATTCACATTTCAAGTGCCATTTTTATAAGTATCTGTTTAGTTTACAACCACAAATAAAGCTTAGGAAAAAAAATCTTTCTAATAGCTGCTATAATTTTTTTTTACAGGATAGAATAATGTTGCTTGCACTTATAGTGACATCAAGTGATTGGTATTTATTTTCTCTGTACCACAGGCCAGAGCAACGTGAAATTTCACTTTCTGGATTTGAGACTTACCATTGTCCATAAGATTAAGTTCAAATTTCTTGAACCTGTTTCTTTCTTCCAAAGAATTGATCATACTGTTCTTTGTAATCTCTTCATACCCTGTGAAGAGGTTTATATTGCATCTACACAGGTTTATTATGTGGATTTGCATATGTCTTTTTCTGTCCTCCCACCCCCAATTTCCTTTACTTCTTTTCTTTCTTCCTTATGTTCAGTTCATCAATTTTTACAAAGGACTACTTATCTCTTAAAACCTGTATGTCCTAAATGCCTTCATAGCCTTTGAAAAAAATCCCAGTGTTTGATTCTTGATAAAGTTGGAAGTTTGTAAATACTTAGTGAGTGAATTCTGTGGTTCCACATAAATCGTGAGCCAACCAGGGGTACGGATGAAAGAGAATTTCTTTTTACCTTTCCAGTGTCGAGTATTGCACCTGATACATAATAGATGCAGAAATTACATTTTAGTTAAATAAATAAGCAAATACACTATACATATGTAGAATATATATTATATTATATCATCTATAACATATCATATTATTACATATTGTACATTGTACTATATATAATATATATTATATAATATTATATAATATATAATATGAAAAAGTATATTATGTATTTTTATAATGTACTTTTGGGTTATTTGGATAAAACAGATTTCTCACTAGGATTTGGAAAGAAGGTGAAAATAGCAATTCAAAATTGGAATGCAGTAGTCTGTTCTCTTAAGGTGCAATCTCTTGTCAAAAATTAATTGCTCATAAATGCAAGGATTCACTTCTGAACAATCAGTTCCAATCCTCAGTCCAGTACCACACTGTCTTGATTACTACAGCTTTGTAGTAGCTTTTGAAATAAGGATATGTGAATTTTCCAAGTTTCTTCATTTTTAAGATTTTTGTTTATTTTGCTGTTCTGGTTTCCTCGAATTTTGATATGGATTTTAGAATAATGATCCACTTCTGCACAGAAGCTAACCTACATTTTTATAAGAATTATGTTGAATATATAGCTCACTCTGGGGGAATTACTTTATCAATATTACATTTTCTAATCCACAAACACAGAATGTCTTCCCATTTCTTCAGGTTTTCCTTAATTTCTTTCTGCAATGTTTTATAGTTTTCAGTCTATAAGACTTATACTGAAATGAAATTTATTTCTGTTTTCTTCTTTTTGATGCTAGATTGGTAATTGCTAGTGTATAAAAATACAATTCGTTTGAACTTTGATTTTTTTCGACTTTTTTTAAATGGTACATTATAGTTGTACATAATTATGGGATTTGTTGTTACATATTTGTACATACACACAATATAACAATATAATTTGGTCCATATCACTTCTCAGCACTACCCCCTTCCCTCCTGAACATTGATTTTTGCATTCTGTAAAGTTGCAAGACTCATTTATTTAACAGTTTTTGCTGGATTTCTTAGCATTTTCTATATATGTAACAATGTCCTTTGTGAATCAAGATAGTTTTACTTTTTCTTTTCCAATTTGTTTGCTTTTAATTTCCTTTCCTCGCCTAACTACTAAAAATAATTTTGAAAAGTAGGTTGAATATTGAAAAAAATACATTCTTTGTTCTGTGCAAAAATTACAGGACTTGTAGCTTATTATTTTCTGAAAGGTAAGAAGTGTTATCCTAGTTTAAACATCTTCCAGTCCTCAAGGATACTGTTTTCATGTGCTTATTGGATGTTTATGCTTTAGTCAATTTCTATTATATCACTTATCCACATGTGCTATTTGTGTTGTTTGTATTAATTTGTGAGATTTCTTTATATGTTAAGAATAACAACTCTTTGGCTGTGAAATACATGGTAACTATAGATCCTAAGTTTGCCTTAATTTAATGCATTCTGCTTTGTTAATATGGGGATGCTGTTATATTTATACGTAATCATATATAGTCATTATTCTGTTCCTGGGTTCTGCCAAGAGGCTACAGATGTCTTTTCCCTGCACCCCTAAGATTATGTAACTATTCACCTATTTTTTCATGTTCTTTTGTGAATACCTTACTTTTGAATGTATGTAGTTGAAAACCATTAAAACATTGCAGATGTGAATCTGTAAACCTTTATGATAAATGTAGTGGACTTCTACTACTTAAAAAAAATGAGTTATCAGATGACACTTGGGGATTTATTTCCTCTAGCCACCCTTTCCTGTGGCAATAGCTTAAATTTTATTTTTTTCCAGATGGCTCCTCAGCAGCTTGCCTTGTAGTCAATTTCCTCTGAGAGAATGCCACCTCTGCTGACTCTAATCACAAATACAATCCAATTAAAAGCTATTATGTTAATGTGAATAGAGAGGGAGATAAAACAAGACAGTGAAATGTTTCATTTAGGCCCCAATGAGTTGATTTCTCAGGGCATAAAGCATCCCCATTAGGTTGGTTGCTGCAGTGACACAAGAAACATGCAAACCAAGCTACTGATTAGAATCTGGGAAAGAGAGATAAAGGTTTATCAGCATGACAAGGGCTGGTTGATGGACTATTAGATGACACATTTGTATGTTTGCTTTAAAACCTTTTCGGCTTCTGTCATGCATTGTCATTGAGAAAACTGCTTCTTTCCATTAAGTTTGGATAGTGTTTATCTGGAAAACAAAATTGATGTACAGTGTCAGGAAAATGGCAGTATCATTTCTCTGTGCACATAACATCCTATGTATTTGATGAAGGTGGCCTAAAGGAGAAAGTTATAGCAATCAAGAAAGTTGATGCCTCTTTCAGGATTATTAAACTCTGTGATGCAGTATTAATTTGAGAAAGTAAAATCTGCATGGAAGAATAGAAAACCTTGACTTTGGATGGTTACTTCTTTCTCCCCTTTACATTTTATAACATATAGCTATTGGTTTGAAGGAAATATTCTGAAGTTTTTATAACCGACTTCTAAGGGAATCAATTAAATCCAGTTGTTGCTTCTGAAATAATTCATTTTGGGGTGTATATCTCACCTTAATTCCATATAAGATTACCATTCCCAGTAGATTGATAGATTCGTCACATAAAATCTGCTTTATTTATGGCATTTAGAGCAGACTTCCTATGTATTTCCTTCTTCCTGTATGAGTCCATAAATACAGTAGCTGGCATTTGGGTGCGGACTACACTTGTCCACCCAAATCCATTTTACCCTTTCTTCCATTTGTAATATAAGTGCCTTGCATATGGAGGGAGCTTAGAAGGTTTTCCTTTGCAGCAGGTGAGTCCATGTGACCAAGTTCTAGGCAACCAAAGGGAAAGTGAGAGGGAATGCCATGTGCTTCCTCCAGGTCAGATCCATGTGTCATGTCATCTTCCATGCTCTATCCCGTTCTGTCTGACTGAGATGTTTTACTCCATGGTGATTGTGGAAGCTGATAATGAGGAAGGAAGAGCCACTGTCAACCTGGGATGTGAACAAACATTTGGAGGAGGGTACTCTGTTCACTCAACCACATCCCCCCAGTCCATCCCAAGAGCATAAAATGAGCTTCTGTGGTTTCTGAATATTTCATGTTTTGGTTGTTTGTTATTACTAACACTCATATGACATTACTGCCAATTTATAAATCAGTCAACAAGAGGAAAGGGATATTGTGACTTGCCTTATATCCCAGAGAGCTCTTTCCTATCTTTGAACATATTATTTCTGAATATCCTGCATCTCATAAATTTTTAGCTCTAATGAAACAAGTATAATGATGTATACTGTTGTGGTTTGAATATGAGGTGTCCCCTCAAAGTTCATGTATTAAAACAGAATGTTCAGAGGTGAAATGATCAGATCATGAGAGCTGTAGCCTAATCAGTGAATGAATTCATTTGGTGGATTAATAACTTGAACGGATTAACTGGGTGGTAACTGTAGGCAGGTGGACTGTGGCCAGATGAAGTAGGTCACTGAAGGCATGCCGTTGGGGTTATATTTTATTATATTTTGTTTCTGGCTCCCCCCTCCATGTCCTTCTGCCATGATACTCTGCCTCACCTCAGAGCAATGGAGTTGGCCGACCAGCGACTAAACCTCTGAAACTGTGAGCCCAAAATAAACTTTTCCTCCTCTAAATTGTTCATGTTCAGATATTTGTGTCACTGTGATGAAAAGCTAACACATGTAAGATGATGTTTGAATAAATTATGGTTCATTCATCTTCATGGATAACATTCCTATTATCCTTGACAGAACAATGACTCATTTTATTTTTAAAGTTAAAGTTTTGATAAAAAAATTATTAAATATATTAAGAAAAAGTATTCTGACAACATCTATGTGACAACTAAATCATTTTGTATATGGAAGTATATATTCTTTGACTTGTACAAAAGAGTATGATTTATTGTTTTAGCTTTTTCGATGCTGTGACTAAAGGAATTGACAAGAACAATTTTAGAGGAGAAAAAGTTTACTGGGCAGGGTGGGGTGGGTGAGGGTTGCTCACGGTTTCAGAAGTCTCCATCCATAGAAGACCAGCTGCATTCCTCAGGGGTCAAGGTGAGGCATAACATCATGGCTGAAGAATGTAATGAAGGGAAGCAGCTCACGTGGTGATCAAGAAGCAGAGAGACTTGATAGATACAAAATATATATCTCAAAGCCATTCCCCAATGCCCCACCTCCTCCAGCCACACCCTACCTACCTTTAGTTACCACTCAATTAATTCCATCAGGTGATTAATTTTCTGATTAAGTTAAGGCTCTCACAACCCAATCATTTCTCTTCTGAACTTTCTTGTATTGTCTCACATGTGAGCTTTTTGGGGACACCTTACCTCCAAACCATAACATTGACTTTGCTCGTAAGTGCTAAAATGACAAAACACTCATAGATTTGCCCCAATTTTAAGATCTCTTAAAGTCATATTTTCATGATTTTTTTAACAGAATCCTGTGTTTCATGTCACAGCTTGTTATCAAAAATCTCATTCTTATTTTTGAAATATTTGTACTTAGAACTATACTTTAAGCACAAATGTGACTATTTTTTCAAGTCTTTCAACACCTATAAACTGAATTAGTAAGTCATGGATCTTCATTTCACTTTTATAGCATGCCAAATCTTAGAAAAATAAATACTCTCAACCTTATTGATAGAAATGATCATAACAGTCACAGATACTAAATTTGTTCCTTCACTCATTTAGCAAGTATTTCTTGGGTACTTTCTATCCCAGGCACTGTTCTAGGCAACGTGGTATTTCTCAATATCTCATTGTTGATGGAGACAGACTGCTTTGTGAAAGTGCCTTTCTTAGGAACAAAACTAATTTGGGTCATGTACTGATATTCAGGAGTGCAGAAGGAAAGATTAGCATCTGACAGAGCATGAAGGTTCTAATGTATTTCTGAGCCTCTGTGGTGTCAGGTGAGGCCACAGGACTATGTTCTAGACAGACATGTGTTAGAACATGATGGCCCCTTCCACTCCAGAGCATTCAGATCTCCCATGGTATCCCCTGTGTCAAGACTTGGCGATTCTGTTGAAGACCTATAGAAAGGATCAATTGTGACTTCTGACAACAGTAAAGGAATTCACATGGAAAGTGATAAGAAAAGTGATGATAAGGAACAAGAATAGGTTCAAACAGCAGCAGCAACAGCAACAGCAACAGTGAAAACTCACTAAAAATTCTACCAGATAAACATAAATCATTTAAAAATATCTTATATCAAGTGATAGTGTAATTGGTTCTACCCCCGTTCCAAAAAAGACAAAAAAAAAAAAAAAGAACCCTACCAAAAAATAAAAAATAAGATAAAACAGATTAAGATTTAGAAAGGCTTCTTGTTGATTGGTAGATAAAAAGAGAGGTGAAAGGGTTTTTGAAAGGTCATCTTCAAAGACACTTCTCAAATCGTGCCCAGTGTCACATAGTATGTTCCATAGTAAAAAAAAAATAATATACATTCCTACCACACAGGTTATTTAAAAGTTTTTCTGCTTCTGAATTTCTTTTTTTCAATTTACTGAGGTATAATTGACAATACAATTAAATATATTTGAAGTGTACATTGTGATTATTTGATGTAGGAATTGTGAAATGATTGTAATCCAATTCATTAATTTGATTAGCTTCAAGTTAACTTCACATTTCTACTTTTTTCTCCAGTGAGAATATTTAAAATCTACTCTTTTTCACATTTTAAGAATTTTTCTTTCTCTCTCTTTGTTTTAGTAATTGGAGTTACCATTCTCCTCACTAGAGATTCAGAATTGACTCACAACTGGATGTTGTAGGCTTCAACCACCATCTCTCCTCTCCCTCCACCCCTTAGTCCCAGGCTGTAACCATTGCACTCTTGGTCTCTGTGAGAGGGAGACGTGAATATATGTAGAAATGTGTTACATGTCATATTTTCCTTTTTTCTTCATCCATCAATGGGCACTAAAATTGTTTCCATATCTCAGCTATTATGAATAATGCTGCGGTGAATGTGGGAATGCAAATGGCTCACTGAGAAGCTGATTTGTTTCCCTCAGATGTGCACCCAGAAGTGGGATTGCTGGATCACATGGCAGTTTTATTTACTGTGTTTTGAGGATCATCCCTACTGTCTCCATATGGCTGGTATTCATTTACAGTTGCACCAACAGCATACGATCGTTCCCTTTTCTCTAGATCCTTACTAGCACTTGTAATCTCTGTCCTTTTTGATCCTATTAGGTGATGTCACATTGTGGTTTTGATTTGCATATCCCTGATGATTAGTAATTTCATGTGCCTTTTCATACACCTGTTGGCTATTTGTCTACTTGGAAAAATATCTCTTCAGGTCTATTGTGGTTTAGAATGAGGTGTTCCCCAAAAGCTCATGTGTCAAACAATGAGAGAATTTTCAGAGGTGAAAGGGTTGGATCATGAGAGGAGCAACCTAATTAGGGGATTAATCCACTGGTATGGATTAACTGGGGAGTAACTGTAGATAGGTAAAGTGTGGTTGGAGGATGTAGATTAGTGGAGGCATGACTTTAGGGTTTATATTTTTTTTTGTCCTTGGTAAGTGGAACTCTCTCCATTTTCTGATTGCCATGTATCTGAGCTGCTTTCCTCTACTACATGCTTGTGCCATAACGTTCTGTCTCATGTCGGGCCCAGAGCTATGGAGTTGGCTGACTGTGGATTGAAGCAATGAAACCGTGAGCCAAAATAAACTTTTCCTCCTCTGAAATGTTTTTGTCAAGTATTTTGTTCACAGAAATGAAAAGTTGACTGCAATTTGGTCCTTTGTCATATTTAGTAGGATGAAGATAATGTTGATGATAAAGATGCTGATAGCTATTGAGTTGTGCAAATTTGTATATATTTTGGATATTCACCCACTGTCAGATACTTGGTTTGCAAATATTTCCTCCCATTCTGTAGTTTTATTATTATTATTATTGTTTTCTGAGCTGTGTGGAAGGTTTTTAGTTTTTAACAACCCACTGTCTTATTTTTGCTCATGTTTATTTATTTACTTTTTAGTTTTGGATCTGTTGCTTCTTTGTCCTATTTATATAAGGAGATAAAAATGGTGAAGACGGTGAAAGGGGACCATTTGCAGTTCACAAAGTTAATCCTGAATGTCTTGAATACAACCACCCATATCTAGGCAGCAAACATTTAAATTAAAGATAAGGAAGAATACTTAAGGATCTTGATTATTTCTTCTTTTTTAAGTTCATCCCAATTTGTTTCTTTTATTAATACAAAACATTTATATATTTTTATGGATATTTATATTTACTTTTGTTATGTGTACTTTTAGTATCAGATATAAAAAGCTCACTTCTAAGAACAATGACAAGTTTCTTTTTTCCTAGAAGTTTTATTTATTTATTTTTTTATTGGTTGTTCAAAACATTACAAAGCTCATGATATATCATGATCTTTCATACATTTGACTCAAGTGGGTTATGAACTCCCATTTTTACCCCAAATACAAATTGCAGAATCACATCGGTTACACACTCACATTTTTACATAATGGCATATTAGTGACTGTTTTATTCTGCTACCTTTCCTATTCCCTACTATCCCTCCTTCCCTCCCCTCCCATCTTCCCTCTCTACCTCATCTGCTGTTGTTCAATTCTCTCCCTTGTCCCCACCCTTTCTCCTCACAACCTCTTATATGTAATTTTCTGTAACACTGAGGGTCTCCTACCATTTCCATACGATTTCCCATCTCTCTCCCTTTCTCTCCCCCCACTCGTCTCTGTTTAATGTTAATCTTTTCCTCATGCTCTTCCTCCCTGTTCTGTTCTTAGTTGCTCTCTTTATATCAAAGAAGACATTTGGCATTTGTTTTTTAAGGATTGGCTAGCTTCGCTTAGCATAATCTGCTCTAATGCCACCCATTTCCCTGCAAATTCCATGATATTGTGATTTTTTAGTGCTGAGTAATACTCCATTGTGCATAAATGCCACATTTTTTTTATCCATTCATCTATTGAAGGGCATCTAGGTTGGTTCCACAGTCTAGCTATTGTGAATTGTGCTGCTATGATCATTGATGTGGCAGTATCCCTATAGTAAGCTCTTTTAAGATCCTCAGGGAATAGTCCAAGAAGGGCAATAGCTGGGTCAAATGGTGGATCCATTTCCAGCTTTCCCAGGAATCTCCATACTGCTTTCCAAATTGGCCTCACCAATTTGCAGTCCCACAAGCAATGTACAAGTGTACCCTTTTCCCCACATCCTCGCCAGCACTTATTGTTGTTTGACTTCATAATGGTTGCCAATCTTACTGGAGTAAGATGGTATCTTAGGGTGGTTTTGATTTGCATTTCTCTGACTGCTAGAGATGGTGAGCATTTTTTCATGTACTTGTTGATTGATTGTATGTCCTCTTCTGAGAAGTGTCTGTTCAGGTCCTTGGCCCATTTGTTGATTGGGTTATTTGTTATTTTATTGTTTAATTTTTTGAGTTCTTTGTATATTCTGGATATTAGGGCTCTATCTGAAGTGTGAGGGGTAAAAATTTGTTCCCAGGATGTAGGCTCTCTATTTACCTCTCTTATTGCTTCTCTTGCTGAGAAAAAACTTTTTAGTTTAAGTAAGTCCCATTTATTTATTCTTGTTATTAACTCTTGGGCTATGGGCGTCCTATTAAGGAATTTTGAGCCCGACCCCACTATATGTAGATCGGAGCCAACGTTTTCTTCTATCAGGCGCAGAGTCTCTGATTTGATATCAAGCTCTTTGATCCATTTTGAGTTAACTTTTGTGCACGGCAAGAGAAAGGGGTTCAGCTTCGTTTTGTTGCATATGGATTTCCAGTTTTCCCAGCACCATTTGTTGAAGATGCTATCCTTCCTCCATTGCATGCTTTTAGCCCCTTTATCAAATATAAGAAAGTTGTAATTTTTTGGATTGGTCTCTGTGTCCTCTATTCTGTACCATTGGTCCACCTGCCTGTTTTGGTACCAGTACCATGCTGTTTTTGTTACTATTGCTCTGTAGTACAATTTGAAATCTGGTATCACTATACCTCCAGATTCACACTTCCTGCTTAGAATTGCTTTTGCTATTCTGGGTCTTTTGTTTTTCCATATGAATTTCATGATTGCTTTCTCTATTTCTACAAGAAATGCCGTTGGGATTTTGATTGGCATCACATTAAACCTGTAGAGAACTTTGGGTAATATCGCCATTTTGATGATGTTAGTTCTGCCTATCCATGAACAGGGTACATTTTTCCATCTTCTAAGATTTTCTTTTATCTCTCCCTTTAGGGTTCTGTAGTTTTCATTGTATAAATATTTCACCTCTTTTGTTAGGTTGATTCCCAAGTATCTTATTTTCTTTGAGGATATTGTGAATGGAGTGGTTTTCCTCATTTCCATTTCAGAAGTTTTGTTGCTGATATACAGAAATGCCTTTGATTTATGCATGTTGATTTTATATCCTGCCACTTTGCTGAATTCATTTATTAACTCTAGCAGTTTCTTTGTAGACCCTTTTGGGTCTGTTAGATATATTATCATATCATACGCAAATAGTGATAATTTAAGTTCTTCTTTTCCTATTTTTATGCCTTTAATTTCTTTTGTCTGTCTAATTGCTCTGGCTAGTATTTCAAGAACTAAATTGAATAGAAGTGGTGAGAGAGGGCATCCCTGTCTTGTTCCAGATTTTAGAGGGAATACCTTCAGTTTTTCTCCATTTAGGATGATGCTAGCCTGAGGTTTAGCATATATAGCTTTTACAATGTTGAGGTAAGTTCCTGTTATCCCTAGTTTTTCTAGTGTTTTGAACATAAAGGGATGCTGTACTTTGTTGAATGCTTTTTCTGCATCTATCGAGATGATCATATGGTTCTTGTCTTTAAGTCTATTGATGTGGTGAATAGCATTTATTGGTTTCCGTATATTGAACCAGCCTTGCATCCCAGGGATGAATACTACTTGATCATGGTGCACAATTTTTTTAATATGCTTTTGTATTCCATTCGCCAGGATTTTATTGAGAATTTTTGCATCCAAGTTCATTAGAGATATTGGTCTGTCCTAGAAGTTTTATATACTTAGGTCTTACAAGTCATTTACTCATTTAAACTTAATTTTGAAAGTTCATAAAATAAGGATCCAGTTTTATATTGTTATGTATTTGAATATCCAGTTTTCCAAATACCACTTATTGAAAAGTCTATCTTTCCCCTATGTTGTGTTTTTAAAGCACATGCCAGAGATAAAGTGACTGTTTTTGTCTGAGCTTATTTTCAATTTCTCTGTTCTGTTGCATTCGTCTAGGCATCTGCATTTATATTGGTACCGTGCTGTGTTGAGTATAATAATATGTAATATAGCTTTATAATATAGTTTGAAATCAGGAAGTGTGGTGCTTTTAACTTTGTTTTTTTTTTGTAATCTTCTTTCTTGATATAGCTCTGGATCTTCAGGGTCTTTCATGGTTCCATACAAATTTTAGAATTGTTTTTCCTAATTCTGAGGAAAGTAATCACAGGAATTTTGATAGACATTGAACTGAATCTATAGATTGCTTTGGCTAAGGCTTCCAATCCAAAGGGCTTCAATAGTTGAATAAGAAAGAGCTAAAGAGGTTAGAAAAATGAGGGCTTATATCTGGTTGACCATGATGGTTGATACATGTAGAAATAAATGTATTATAATAGATACTCTGAGGATGTTCTCAATAGACCACACAGGGACTAAGGGGGACTATAAACATACATACCTTTCCCCCTTGTCCTCACTGCATGGTTACAACCTGGGAGAATATCACTCTAAAGCTTCTCTCTAGCTTGTGAAATACTCACCTCCTGAGCGTAATATAAAATAGTGGGATATTTCATTTTGTACTTTCCAAGAAATTGAAAGCCAGGAAAATACTTCACTTTGCACAAGATCACTTCACTGTAATGTCTGGCTAATATTTGTCATTCATAATATTGGCAGATATTCCATATTATATGATATGCCTATCAATCTAGGGTACCTGTGAATGCTGTATGTACTTGTGACCTTCTTTATCAGAGTCCGTAGTACTACCATGTTGCCTTGGCAACCAACCCAGAAGTCTTGAGGAACTGTGGGCATCAGAACCACACATGCAAAGCCTGCTCTGAAAGGTCCTGAAAGAATGTGAGTTAGGTACAACTGCCGCTCTCTTTGAGTCTTCTAATCACATAATAACAGGGCATAGTAAGTTTTAAGGGTGGAACACGATACTTGCAAATTGCTTAACAAAAGGCCAATTGTCTCCTTTGGGATTTGGGCCACTGTTTGAACAAGTTTGAGTCATCTGCCTTCTGAGCTCCTTTCCACAGAGAGCTAATCCCACTCCACCACTGAAGGAAGAAGCAGTTTGGTAATTTGGATCAAAATGGGAAATCACTATGCACTTTCTTTTTGTGGCTCACTGTACTGCCAAATGAATGGGGGAATTTGTGGATTTCCTAGAAACTCTATGTGTGGAAAGGAAAAAGAGAAGGCCACAAACTGCCAAGAAGTGTCACAATACATTTGATGACAGTGCAGAGGAAAATAAACATGAGGCAGGTAGAGAAAGAAACCTAAATTGTCTCAAATTTCCACTGAGTGTTTAAGGCAGGCAATGAACAGCAAAGAGACCCAGAAGGGTGACACATACCATATAATTGAAGAGATGAATTACTTCATGCACCAGTCACCTGGTTTTCACCCTGGGAGTCAGTCCTGCTCTTAGCTAAGGATGTCCATGATAATCTCTGCATTCTGCAGTCTTTATTGCTTTTGGAAAGTCATGGAGTATCAGACATGGAGGAGACAGTAAGAGGAGTTTCAGTAAGAGGTGGTGAATGCAGTCAGTTCTCTTTGTGCCCAAGTCATTGTGGAAGCTTTCTAGGGTCATCTGGAGGTCCTAGAACTTGGGGACTTCTCTCAGGTCCTTTGCACCCTTGCAGACCCTGACCTGTTTCTGTTCTTCTCCTGCCAAACTACAGAGACCAGGAGAGCCTCTGGGAGACATTTTCCTCCTCCACCAAGTGTTCTTCCAACTATGCTCCTAGGAATGGAGGCACTACTGATAGAGCATCCTTAAACCTTTCAGGAGCCCTGGTAACTGCCTCAATGTGGTTTGGAAGACATCAAAGATTTTTCTTAGTCATTTTACCAGAATGTTCCTTGATTTCTAGGTGACTCATTCTCTTCCAAGACCATGGAATAATTATCTTTTTCAGAGTAGAAAAATGGGTTCTTATACTATCAACTGTATTTCTCACATCTATTATTTCTATTTACGGTATAAACTTCAGTTTTCCCACTACAATAGGGTTTTATGATTCAAAAGATTTATTCTCAAATGATGCATGGCACTTTTGGTTGTAAGGTGATGCCAACTAGCCATTGAGATGATATGATTATGTTAAGATCTGCATTCATATGGATATTGGACTCCTGCTGTTCACCTCGGGCCTGCTACGGGACTCCTGGAGAGTTCCCATTGGTTGGGGAAGTACAGTAGGAGGGAATTCCGGGGGAGGAACTTGTGTTCCCAGGTTCCGGTAGAACACGTGGGTGGACCGGCTTCTTCCTGGATGTGTAGGGGTGGGGGGTATTGGTGGCATTTTCAAAAATAAAGTTTTGTTCCTGCTTGAGTGGCTCGTGATTCTGTGCCCAGCCAGACTGCGGCACTCAAATCATTATTTCCACTTTTCAAAGCCCAGTTTGAAACTTGAGAGCTGAGAATTGATTCTTCTTTCACCATTCCCTGAGGTGGAAAATAGAGGATGGCTTGAATAATATGGGGAGATCAGAAACACAGGGGTTCACATTTCCATGTTCTATCCACTAGAATTTATTGTGTTATATTATTGTTTAGAGTAGATTAAATGCTCACATCTTCTCTGTAAAGAAGAGCACAATAAGTTAAGATGATAAAGGCAGAGAAGGGATATAGACTGGAAAGATTGAGGGCACAGGTTGATTAAATATTTGCTTCCTTTTTCCCCCATGCCCCCTGAATTCATTACAAGTCACCACAAATTGAGCATCTTATATAACACAAATTTCTCACAAATTTTCATTGCATAAGATTCTGCATATAGTTTAACTGGGTCTTCTCCCCCACTTCCTCAGGCACCCAGCTCTGGGTCCCCTTCTCTGCAGAGAATTTTATTTCTGTTCTGTCCTTTAAATAAAACTTTCTTTCTACACTTGCCTCTGCATTTCTTGGGTGTTCAATCTTCCCGTCTCAGGAAATGGAACTTGTCCCTGATTGATTCTCATCACTGATGATATTGCTCTTCCCAGGAGAGTGAACCTGGGCTATGGTCTCAGATGGACTTTTAAGCCCAGTGGCTGTGGGACAAATTTAGTTCCTTGATTATAGGACTGATATCATTGGTGATTAAAGGTCACTGATCACACCGTACTATTTGCCCTCTCCTGAGACAGAAATTTGCTTCACCAAGATCAACAATCTCAACAAGATCAATCTTTGAATCATTTTCTTCTTCCTCTTCCTCCTCCTCCTCCTCCTCCTTCTCTTCCTTCTCTTCCTCCTTTTCTCCTCCCTCTGCCCTTCCTCTTTCTCCTTCTTCTTATTTGTACTGGGAATTTAACCCAGGAGCACTTTAACACTGAACAACATTTCTAGCCTTTTTTATTTTTTATTTGGAGTTAGGATCTCACTAAATTGCTTAGGGCCTTGTTAAGTTGCTGAGTCTGGCCTTGAACTTGTGATCCTCCTGCCTCAGTCTCCCAAGTCATGGGGATTACAGGAGTGTGTCACCATGCCTGGCTAACATCTTGAAACTTCTATCTCTGGTTCCTAGATCTATTTTTTTTTAATTAATTACCTACTTAGGTCAGGCCCATCCAGGATAATTTTTTGATGAACTTAAAGTCAACTGCTCAGGAACTTGAATCTTATTTCCCTAAATTCCCTCACTTTTGCCATATTACAATCTAATAATGGTAGTGATATGCCATTATATTCACAGGTCCTGCCTAACACTGAAGGTGAAGAAATTCTATGAAGTGGGCATTTAAGGTGTAGGAATTTTAAAGGTCATCTTAGAATTTTGCTCACTGCCCTTTTCTGAGTCTTCTCCTTGCCCATACATGTTAACTTTGTCCTTCATTCTTTTCTCCATATTCACCCCACCATGGCCCAGCAGAAGCAGCTGTATGAGAAAACTCTTCCTTGAAGAACAACTAAGTGGTGAGCTGATTATTTTCTTGGTCATATATTTTCCCTACAATAGAGAAGAATTATAATAGAGAGAAAGGGAGAGAGAGAACATTTTTGTTGCACTTTGGGGACACCCTGAGAATAGAGATTATATTTAGCCAAAAGCCTAAGGTGGATATCAAAAGGGAAAAAGAGACCACACTTGCCTTGAGTTTAAAGACACCAAAGGATAAAGCAGTTTTGCATATGACCTTGTCTTACTACATGTGCGTGATCCTATTGGGCCAAGTTGTCATTAGACTGTACCTTATTTGTTTATCTTTGGTTGCACACTGACTAAGCAAACGAATGCATTGTCAGAATGTCAACTGGGTTCCACATTTGGAGGTTGAGCTCTTGACACTCTACAAAGTTCATGACCGATTCTCAGCAAGTTTCCCAGTAGAAACCTTCTGAACTCCTGAAACTCATTCTTGAGAAATGTAAATGCTCTGTCAAATAGTTTTGGATCGTGTCATGGTTGTCAGTGGGTTATGGGATTCATCCAGTATGACAATCTTGAAACATGCTTTGCTTCACCTGTTTCTGACTAGTGTGGTTTGCCCTGATGTCACAGAGAGACCAGATACCTTTTAGAGCTGGGAAAGCGATACATTCCTGTCTCAAATTGAGAATTGAGTGTATGAATAGATGAGTTGAACTTTAAATTCCTTATGGGACTGAAAGCTTTATCTAAAATTATGCCCTCGTAGATACAAAATTGTTCATGTCCTGGAAGAAATTATGGTTGTGTCATGACGCTAAACCATCCGGTGTGAAAAAAAAAAAAAAAGATCAGACTGCTGCCTGTTTGAAAATTTTGTTTATAGCACATCAAATGCTTCAATATTGTAAAATATCTTTGTCTACATCTGTGTTAGTATCTGTTATCGGCCTAAAATGTCTCATAGACAAAGTATCACTTGAGTTGCTTGGGTCACAGTTTGGATGGGAACTAGCAGATTCTTTGGAGCCAAGAAGATTTCAAGGGAAAAAAATGGCTCCTAATGCTCACATGTGGTCTCCCAAACATATTTTTTTCCTTTATCAGCTGGGTGCATGATTACTGCCAGCAGAAGTGCTCTTTGCTGCCAAGGTAAGTTCAACAAATGTAGCTGCCTAGCTCATTCTTTCTTTTGAGATTGCCTTAGTGGTGAAATATATGAAGGGAACATCGATTAATTCTCTAGCCCTAAAATAG